>NW_027466520.1:8675000-9875000 GCF_050575085.1 Anarhichas minor
GTTCACTCACAACTCTCTCTGGCTCCTACTCTATCAGCTGACAGTGGGCGATTTTGCCACGGCCTCCCTCAGCCAATCATATGTTTCCATTCAAACTTTAAAGACCTGTTCTCTTCTCTGCAGTCAGTTGTCATTTCAGAATCGATGTGACCCTCCTCCTCATTCATCATCACATCCGGTGCTCAAGGTTTCTTCCACTGAGCTCAGTCCCACTCCACATGCCATCGTCTAGATCTTCAACCTACCAACTATACCAACCTTCCAACTACATCGGACACACCGGAAGCCTGAAGTGAGCTCTGAGGCAGACTGGCACGCAGACTTCCTGCTCCCTGGTAGCATTGAAGACTGATCGACCTTATTTACGCAATGCTGACGCAGCCTGTGGCTTGCCCCACACAGCGATAACCAACTATGCAGGGCTTTTAAGGGCGCGACTGTGTCTTCCCCACAGTTCGATCGCCAACCGTCAGCATTGGCTAAGAGAAGCCAGGGCTACTACCAGAGAGTCCCTCAGGAAGCCTGACCACAATCCCATATATATATAACTGTAATAGCTACTATGAGCAGTGGTTTTGCCGCGGCCTGCCTCAGAGCTGTGGAGTTGTTGAAAGCAGTAGGGGTAGGTTGAAGATCTAGACGATGGCATGTGGAGTGGGACTGAGCTCAGTGGAAGAAACCTTGAGCACCGGATGTGATGATGAATGAGGAGGAGGGTCACATCGGTTCTGAAATGACAACTGACTGCAGAGAAGAGAACAGGTCTTTAAAGTTTGACGGGAAACATATGATTGGCTGAGGGAGGCCGTGGCGAAATCGCCCACTGTCAGCTGATAGAGTAGGAGCCAGAGAGAGTTGTGAGTGAATGAGAGCATACAAACACTGTCCTAATGTTACAGGTCAGATATGCTACTGGTTTACACGACAGGAGTTTGGTGTGAGTATCTTACCACAGCATCCTACATCGGACACACCGGAAGCCTGAAGTGAGCTCTGAGGCAGACTGGCACGCAGACTTCCTGCTCCCTGGTAGCATTGAAGACTGGTCGACCTTATTTACACAATGCTGACGCAGCCTGTGGCTTGCCCCACACAGCGATAACCAACTATGCAGGGCTTTTAAGGGCGCGACTGTGTCTTCCCCACAGTTCGATCGCCAACCGTCAGCATTGGCTAAGAGAAGCCAGGGCTACTACCAGAGAGTCCCTCAGGAAGCCTGACCACAATCCCATATATATATAACTGTAATAGCTACTATGAGCAGTGGTTTTGCCGCGGCCTGCCTCAGAGCTGTGGAGTTGTTGAAAGCAGTAGGATGCTGTGGTAAGATACTCACACCAAACTCCTGTCGTGTAAACCAGTAGCATATCTGACCTGTAACTTTGGATTCAGAATAGACTTTGACTGCTACCACTTTACGTAATTTGGTCAGGATGTTTGGTGCCACCATAGTGACTTTAGGATTACCAAATCACTCCTTTAATATCAAATTGTTAACATTGATTATTTACTGAGAGTAAAGTACAGTAAAACTTAGAGAGCTTTGCTTATAGGAGTGCTATTTTGAAATATAGTATTTATAATCATACAGTTGTAAATAATTAACGATGTAAAATGTTGGGATTTACTCTAACTTCCTACATTAGGACAGTGTTTGTATGCTCTCGTTCACTCACAACTCTCTCTGGCTCCTACTCTATCAGCTGACAGTGGGCGATTTTGCCACGGCCTCCCTCAGCCAATCATATGTTTCCCGTCAAACTTTAAAGACCTGTTCTCTTCTCTGCAGTCAGTTGTCATTTCAGAACCGATGTGACCCTCCTCCTCATTCATCATCACATCCGGTGCTCAAGGTTTCTTCCACTGAGCTCAGTCGCACTCCACATGCCATCGTCTAGATCTTCAACCTACCAACTATACCAACTACATCGGACACACTGGAAGCCTGAAGTGAGCTCTGAGGCAGACTGGCACGCAGACTTCCTGCTCCCTGGTAGCATTGAAGACTGGTCGACCTTATTTACGCAATGCTGACGCAGCCTGTGGCTTGCCCCACACAGCGATAACCAACTATGCAGGGCTTTTAAGGGCGCGACTGTGTCTTCCCCACAGTTCGATCGCCAACCGTCAGCATTGGCTAAGAGAAGCCAGGGCTACTACCAGAGAGTCCCTCAGGAAGCCTGACCACAATCCCATATATATATATATAACTGTAATAGCTACTATGAGCAGTGGTTTTGCCGCGGCCTGCCTCAGAGCTGTGGAGTTGTTTAAAGCAGTAGGGGTAGGTTGAAGATCTAGACGATGGCATGTGGAGTGGGACTGAGCTCAGTGGAAGAAACCTTGAGCACCGGATGTGATGATGAATGAGGAGGGTCACATCGGTTCTGAAATGACAACTGACTGCAGAGAAGAGAACAGGTCTTTAAAGTTTGAAGGGAAACATATGATTGGCTGAGGGAGGCCGTGGCGAAATCGCCCACTGTCAGCTGATAGAGTAGGAGCCAGAGAGTTGTGAGTGAACGAGAGCATACAAACACTGTCCTTATGTTACAGGTCAGATATGCTACTGGTTTACACGACAGGAGTTTGGTATCTTACCTGGTATCTTACCTGCCCCCTGGTAGCATTGAAGACTGGGCGGAAGTTGTCACGCTGACAACTGACGGGGGACGCTGGTGAGTCCAACTACGCTCAGTCTGGCAGTTTTTGTTTGTTTGTTTTTCCTACCCTAATCACAAATTAACCTACATTTTGGTTTTATTTAACAGTGTCGTTAAGTTCAATCACCGTAAATAGCCGTTATTCTCTGTTTTTGAACTCTACTGCAACGCTTCGTCTTGGATTTGGATTTGTTTGCTTACCTGTTGCACCTGCTCTCCACTGCTACCGTCTACTCCCTGAACAACTAGCTGGCGGTCTCTCGCTAGCCGGCGGCTACCGACGAGCCAGCCGGCTCCCTGCTGGATACTCGTGTCCATGCTCCTTGCTCCTGCCCTGAGGCGGGTTGCCTGGATAGCCTCTCCTGGTCCTGGTGCGGTCAGTCTGACTGCTGCTTCTTCAGCTAGCTGTTAGCTAGCCGCCCTCCAGTCCGCGTGTAGCTAACGTTGGCAGCTGACTGAACTGCCTCCTCCGTTTCCTCGCCTCATCCATCACCACTTTTTCACTCAGCTCCGATCTCCTGCCTGTTATGGATTATCCTGACGTGCCTGTCACTTCTCCAACTCCGGTCATCAGGTCCGTGGCTACCGACAAAAGACCTCAGGCTGGAAGCCAGCTCCTACCTGGGTGTTGAGTGGTTGAAGATACTGAGGTTAAATGGCACAAGCCATCTGGCTTTATTCGAACTTGTGATGGAACACACATGTTCCATCCAGCATTCTATTCCAGCATTCTATTCTATTCTGTTCTGTTCTATTCTATTCTGTTCTGTTCTGAAGGGCAGATAATGTCTCCTTTTATCAATCCACTATTTGCTAGTCCAGCGTTCACTATGTTTTCCATGGCACAGTTTTAACAAAACTCCACCTATTATGACCCATTAGCAGTAATGACATAGCGCTGTATATTACAAAACAAATATTGTTGTCTATTGCTCTGCAGATTGCAGATATTTTAAATCATACATACAAGTCACAACAAAAGTTTAAACTGTTGCAAAAAACTCCACAAATTATCCTTTTAACATTGTTAAGCTGTCTGTTTGCAAATTCATATTCTGCTAATACTGTATATTGCATCCCATGTATTGTATGGTAACTATATCCACACCCAAATCTCACCTGCACCCAGCGTCGGAAATACACGAGGGCAAAGGGCAAAACTGCCCCTTAGAAATATCATTTTGCCCCCGATATCACTAGGAGAAGGGCAAAAAATGCCCCTGAACTTTCTAAACGAATAAATAAATGGAGCGCTTCTTAATCAGACCTGTGACTGCGAGACTGCGGTCAACTCAGCAGACACTTACATTTTAGTGCACCTATATCCTGAAATTCACGGTAAACGCATTCAAACGGCGCAGATCGGGAGCGAGCGAAGGACTTTGAAAGTTAACGGAAAGATTAACGTGAGACAACATCCGGTTTCTTCAGACGAACATCCGGTTTTCAGAATAAGATGCCAACAAAGTATACATATTGCATAATGGAAATTAGATTAAATTAATTATATTCACATTAAGTATAAAACATGCTACCTGCACCTCGTGAGTTAAAGGGAAAATACACCTAAATTGTGCATGAAGTGTCTTTATTCTTTGATTTGAGGGTTGCTGGAAATGAATAATACCTGACTGACAGTCAATTAAGATATTTTACTAAGTAAAAACTCTGAACTGAATTTGTACCTTCAAATGGCACATTTTTAAAAAAATTTTAAGGTGCTATAAAAATGTTTTTCTCAAAAATTCCACACAATGACTAATGCATAAGTTCAGGACAAAAATGGGTAATATCACAATATTTGAGGTGCTACAAAAATATTTTTTCGGAATAATTCCATACAATCACTGATGTATATGTAATCAAGGCATCGTTGACTTAATAATTGTTAATAGTTGTTTAAAACATTTAATAATAACAATAAATAACCACAAAGAAAGAAGAATAAAATTGAATATGATTGTCTGATTTACGTTTGTTTTTTGTTCAAAAAAATCTAAGAAAACACTTTGAATCTGTAGACTACTGCCTAATAGTCTTATTATTGCCATTTGATGACAATTGCTCATATACTGCAAGCCTAAATAAGTATATTTATTATTTTGAACAAAGGTTAATTGTTATTTCACAAGTTTCAAAAAGTGCCCCCAATTTTTTGAAAATGCCCCTGGATTTCAGTCAGTGGGGGCAAAAATTGCCCCCTCAAAAAATATGTAAATGTCCTACCCTGCCTGCACCTGAGTTTGGGAATTAGTCAGTTGATGGATTTAAGACCTTAAAACTGTTTTGAACTGAATTATTTGGTGGATAATAGTTATTAAGGCAAATAATAAGTCTTTCTACTAATTATTTTTTGTTTGCATAGCACGTTTCACTGCTCTGATTGGAAGAAACCCAATTTGCATTTTACAATGACTTTTTTCGACACGCTACTTTGTTATGACTTTATTCAACAAGGTATGACTTTTTTATGACTATCCGACATAATCCATGACTTTTGACAAAGCATCTGGTCCCCAACCTTTTTTGCACCACGGACCGGTTTCATGTAAGACAATATTTTCACGGACCCGGCATTCAAGGTGTGGCGGAAAAACACGACGAAATAAAATGATACGATCGGCATGAAAACAAATATAAAATGCATCAATAAACACAACTCACAATAACGCTGAATCAGTGGCAGCCCTGAGCTTGTTTCTCTGCAACGAGACGGTCCCATCTGGGGGTAATGGGAGACAATGACACCCAAAGTGTGTTCCTGATGTCCAGTCTACTCCGTAATTTTGTTTTCATTGCCGTCACTGCAGAACATCCCGCTTCACAAAGAGGATGTTGGAAATGGAAGCAGGGTTTTCAGTACTTTAGTGGTGATCTCAGGATATTCAGCCTTGATTTTAATCCAAAACACCAGCAGAGTTGTTGTCTCAAACATACATTGAAGGCCACCGTCATTTACAATCTCCAGCAGCTGATCTTCCTCTGTTTCCACATATTCTGCAGAGCGGGTTTTGGCGCATCAGAATTACTCCTGATATTTAATTAAACTCCCGATACTGTCTGTTAAATTAAGCTTTCTTTTTCTTGGAAGTTGTAGGCTCTTCTTCTGTCTCCTTAGTGGACCTTGTCCCCTTTGCAAAGAAGCTCTCCAAAAGTTATTTACTCATTTTCGCTAGTTTGCGGGCTTAATTTTTGAGGTAACGTATCACGTGATGGAGACAAGCGTCTTGACATGCGTGTCAGGAGGCACCGGCGGATGAAATTGCGAGAGAATCCGGTCATTTTTCAAAATAAAACTTCGTTCAGACTCTGATAATCAATAAAACGGAAATAATATAATATTTATTCTTTCTGTGGGGCCCGGTACCAAATGATCCACGGCCCGGTGGTTGGGGACCACTGATCTAATTCATCTCTCCTGATCATTCACTGAAGACTGGATCAGTGGTGTTGTATCACAACAGAAACACTGTTGAAAGACAACATTTAGTGACACACTAGGGAATGTATGGCGAATATGAACAAAACCTATAAAAATACATATTTAGTTGATTTCAAAACTCAATAACTATGTGTTAGACAATCTTAAAAACGAATATGTATCAGTGACACAATACATTTGTTGTCATTTCAAATAGGTAATGAACTCTAATTCTGTTTCTGCCATTAAATGAAAGCTTGAAAATGCATTTTTCTGTCTGATGAATATAAAGAAGTAAACATGTCCCCACTAGGGGACAGTGTTTCCTAAAACAACACTTACCTCTGTGAATAAATGTGAGAATACCACTCATCCCATAATTTACTGGGATAGTCCCTAAGCCTCTATGCTTGTATTTTAACGTTCTTTTAGAAAGCTACTACTCTGTACAACATGTCGAGCGATATGCATCCCATTTAAGCAGCACCTTTATTTTTATTTGCGGAAATGTATTTATTTTTGGACTGCTACATATTTAGACTGCAGTTGCAGCCAAAAGTGAAAATATATACCTCTTGTTGGAGCTGGACGTGGTCACGTTTTGTTTAAATGATTAGTGCTGACATCAGAGTCAATGTCATGTAATATAAGAAGAAGCTGTCAGCTTATTACTGTATCGTTTCACAGTCCTAAACCCCTTAACCCGATACATACGACATATTAAAATGGCTCTTACCAGTGTTTATCGGCGCTGTTGGCAGGTATGATAAAATACCTAAAGACTTTTAAAGAATATGTTTCCGATATTTAAAATAAATGCTCACTTCCAGGACACTTACTAATATGGGGATCAAGACGATGAGAAACTTTAGACAAACATGTCAATTTCCTCATTGAACCTGAACTATCAAACATATTCATTTACCTGCCAAAAGAAGTTTATTGTGACAACCCCAAATTAAAATGTGCAGAGCAAAGATGAATTAGGGATTTAGGGCCAGATTGAAATGAAACATAAGCAATTAAAAACATGATTAAGTGCCCTCTAGGGTGCCTTCTAGTGGAGAAAACATGATTAAGTGCCCTCTCGGGTGCAACTTCCAATGGGGAAAGCATGATTAAGTGCCCTAGTGGGTGCCCTTAAATGGAGAAAGCATTATAAAGTGCACTCCGGGGTGCCCTTCCAGTGGAGAAAATGTGATAAAGTGCCGAATTGGTGGCCTCAAAATGAAGAAAACATGATGCCATATAGGCTGCCCTACATGCTGGAAAACTTCCTGTGTCATGGTGCCCCCCCCGCATGCAGCTGGTGCCCTTTTTTTATCTTTTTGGCCCCTGCCCTTCAGACAGCATGAGTTTGGCAGCTTCCAGGTACATGTACAGATGCTTCAACAGACCCCTCAAAGTTGTACACTGCACTATACATAAGGCTTGCAAAGCCATGTGTAAGCAGTGTCAAAGGTGTAAATGATGAGAAACCTGTTGTACTGTAATGCTTAGTCCAACTGGTGGATTATTTGTATTCCCATTTAGAGCGCCTTTAAACCCCCCCCGGTGTACGTTAGAGATGGTGACTGGCGTCAGGTCAGACCACTAACAGAGAGTTGCATGCAGTTTCTTCGCTGCTATTCAAATAAACAAAAAGCAACTGCATCACAGACCTTCTCTATTTCTTTCTCCCTTTGACTCCCTTTTCTCTGAACACAGCTCTCCTCTTTTACTTTTCCCAGTAGGGAATGTCTACGTCAGAGGGGATGGGTGGGGTAGTGCAGGTGTCTGTTTTGGGAAACGGAGAGTAGCATGGAAACCCCCAGCAGACATGCATGCCCACAGACGGACAAACAGAGAGAGAGAGAGAGAGAGAGAGAGAGAGAGAGAGAGAGAGAGAGAGAGAGAGAGAGAGAGAGAGAGAGAGAGAGAGAGAGAGAGAGAGAGAGAGAGAGAGAGAGAGAGAGAGAGAGAGAGAGAGAGAGAGAGAGAGAGAGAGAGGTGGATGGAGGCCTGCGGAAAAGTATGGTATGGGTTACTGTGAGCGATGGATGGAAATATGCATGTGATGTAAGCGGAAATGGGGGAGCCAAGGACAAAAATGAAGTGGAATTGATTTGCAAAAGTAACAATTTTCAATAATAGTAATTATTTTAGTGTGGGGATTTCTTGCTTGATTGAAACTCTGTTTTTAGTGAGCGAGGCAGGTGGACGGTGGGGTGACGATGTGTGAGCTATGTTGGACGTCCACAGACAGGCAGGCTGGGTAAACAGAAACCCACGCAGCAGTAGCTGACAGCTAAGCCCACTTGATGTGGCTCTTTCTCCGGCGACTATAAGTGAGTGGGAGCATGGAAACTTCCACGGACACTTGTTGCAACCGAGAGCTGTGAGCTGCATGGGTAGTGGTAGATTTAGGGGAAAGATGGGATACTGGTGGAGCAGAAGGTAAAGTGTGATATAAACCAGAGGACCAATGACGCGATCAGGAGAGAGGAACAAAGGGGATGCATCATCCAATAGTCTACTACATCACATCTGTAAAACCAATTCTTCTTGCCCTCTGACTGGTCAAGACAAATGGAAAAGATGTTGGAGAAGGTATAGAGCTTTAGTTGTGTCTAAAGTGACATTACGTAATGTGATATTACGTAACGTCACTGTAGACACAGGAAAGACATGGCAAGATGAACTACCTCAGTGAATGGAGCAGCAGCTGTTTTGCTCTTTGAATAGTGTCAACAGCAGTTTTTTGTCAGCATTGTCCAATGAGCATTTTGGTTGCATCAGTCGTCAATCTTACTCTCTTATATGTCACTGTTATTTTTCCTCTCATGGTTACTTTGGCAACGCCGCTCGTACTCAATGAGGGAAGATGTCCAAAGCCTGTTGGCACAATCAAAGGTATTCTGAGAAAACCTCCGGGCCTTTCCAGAAAGCAGCCGTCACCGCCTTTCAGAGCATCTGCGATATACTGTTTGCTGAGTCGACAGAGGTGGGATCTCACAATGTTGACACTACTTTTAAAATGACCCCCCGTCGGCTTGCCCTTCACAGCTTTATGATGAAATCCTGTGCCACCATTCATCCCCACATGTGCTCCTCAAATATTTAAACGTGTCCTGCATAAACACGGCCGGGCAGGAGAGATGATACCCAATGCAGTTTGGCGCGAACCTACCGCGTTATAGATCTCTTTTCAATTGGCCAGATGTGGCCAAGTCAAACTCACCATCAGCTTTTTATTGTGATCATGGGCATGCCATTATCATTAAAAAACTAACCACGGTGATCTCACCGGGAATCTAAGGTGATGGGAGGAATTATCTTCCCAACTTTTTGAGATCTTCTTTGCATGAAAAGTGTACAGATTTAACCGGTAGTGCCATTAAGGAGATACTGTACAATGTCAGGACAACTGAGTCACTTGTGGTTTGAGTCACTGCAAAAATAAGAAAAGAAAAGAGACTACATGTTAGGAGGTAAGTGTGTGTCTGGGTGTGTGAATTCTTGTATCCATACATCAACTTGACACAGATTAATGTCACTGTTGCTTTAATGTATCGTCTGTCTCGTATCAGAGGTCAGTGAACGTCGCTCCACCTGCTGTGACTGTGAAAGGCGAACAAACCCTGTGAGGGGGCAGCCGAGGACATTCAAACGGATATCCTCATGTAAATACTGAGCTTACCTCACGCTTTGAGAACATTTCCTGTCCTACGATTTCCCGAGGCAATAATGCCCGAGCTTCTGCGGAATAATAATAACAATAGAAGTGTCCTAAAACAAGGGAAAGTCGTGAAAAATGTTGTACTAACAAAAGTGAATTGAAAGAACCATACGTTATGAGACCAGATACTGCATGTGTCTTGGATCCACCTGCCATTAAAGCTTTAGTATTTTTAGCCCATTCCTCCCCATCAAACGAGACAATTCCCAAATGATCAAATAAATGGTTCTTCAATGAGGACGGCTTAATCTACCCGCATCAACAGTTTTCTTACCTGGTCACTACTGGTTGTTGAGGTAGTATTGTACCTCCCGACATGCTATGTCACGTGTAGCCCCTTCCTATGAGGTGAAAAGAAGCTGCTGGAGTCTCCAGGGAGATGGAGGATACACCTGGGGATTTACACTCGTGCCCACATGGACTATGAGTTACCAGCAACAGCCCCTCAAAATGTCTGCACAGCTTCCTGAGTTTCTTACATATTTAGGTGAAATGTATAGGTTCACTACAGTTAGTGTAGCTATTACAAACCTGGCTTGCAACTAGCAACATTCTGAAATAGCATTTCAAAGCTTATCAGACAGGAAGAGAGACTTAATGGTTCTGTAATGGCTTTATGGAGTGAACTGTCTACATAGCTTGTCCTTCTGGCACATGCAGACAGAGGAAATATAGGCTACAATGGTCCAACTTCCTATGAGATATCCAGGACACTGAACTCTCAACGAATGGTCTTCCTGAAGGATTGTTGCTTTATAGTTTGATTTTGACACTGCGGTCATACCAGTAGCATGCAACTACATATACTATGATATAATTAAATACAGATGATCAAAATTAGAGAGTGGCTAGTTTCTAGGTTAAATCTAAATTCAAAATCTTACACACTACTCAATATGTCTTTGTACATGCCCAGTTATGATCATTTGACAACATTTGCTCGGAGCTTTAATACGAACAGAGTACTCACTGTGATTTAAAAAAGTAATAAGTTGCTGCTGACAATTCATTTTCGGTGAAACCACATGCTGTTTAACTTTTAATTTCTTAGAAAAAGGCTGTATTGCCATTTACTGGAGGAGGAAAAACATGAAATCTGAACTTGTTACTTGTCTTTGTGTACTTGTAAGTGGTGTTCTCGATTACAGTAAATCCAGAGTGGCCAATCTGACATCCCGTTGCTGAATATGCAAGATGGACACAAACAGGAAAATAAGTTATTCATTTGTTGCTGACTTTGTTTCTACGGGGAAAGGCCAGTCTCAACCATCACAGATCAATGCGTTAATGCCACTCATAACATAAGCAGCTAATGCTTGCTGCACAAATGCATGCAAGCACCCTCACTACTTATTTAGCCTTTGCTAGTTGATTGATTTTGTTTTAGTCTTATGTTTCTTGTCAAAAATATACATAAGTGTCAGGAACTGAATTGATCAAAGTCAGCTGAGTCATACAACTTGTCCTCTATGACCTGACTGAATACAACAATACAAGTTGCAAAAATGTTTTCCTGGGGGGAATTTTCTGTGACAATATGAAGATTAGAAAACAAATCCACTTTGAGGAGGGTTGTGCATTGTGCGTGTGTTTTAGTGCGAGTCGTGCTTAGATTGTTGCCTGTGTGAGCAGATGCCTCGACACCGATATCGAGGTCATTTTCTAGTGCAACCTTTGAACTGGCGTTATAGTTCTCCAAATGTCTACATATCTTCAAAGAGACGTTCAATTTACAGAGATGGGTCAAAACTGGAATATTCTCGTCAGCGTGTCACAGATTCCACGTCTATGTTACAAACCAACATGCCATTTCCAAGATAGCTGCCAGAAAAAGAGGCTTTGTTGGTAGCAGAGCAAATTAATATTGCCATTGATTCAATTTCAAGACCAACTTTAGGCTCAAAATGATTAAAAAAAAACATTGAATGCACATTCTGCTGTTGTACTTTCCCCCCTAACAAATCATAAAACATGATTAGTAGACTAATTTTGATGCTAGAGTAAATAAATCGAATTATTGTTCGTTAGGGCCTGCCCAGCATTTCTACCCGATGTTCCATGCATGGTTCTGCTTTCTCCAAAGTGCAAAGTAAACAATAATGCCTTTAGTACCAACAATTTGTAGATGTCATTCAGGACCAACCAAGAAACTCAGAGGATTATGCTCCGATGTGGATCAAAAAGAACACTTTGAAAATAGCATTAATGTTAGATTAACTATACTCATATGAAACACTTTATCAGCCATAACATACTTCTAAAATCTTAACAAAGGCACGAGAACATGCTGACTGTGTGGATTATCTCGAAGAATTGAGCAGGATAACAGGTGAAACTATATATGGTATTCTAAGCAGGCGTTGGCAAGCAGATTTTTTCTTTGGCAGGGTTTAAGTGGCCTCCTTGCCAAGCACAACACTCAGCATAATGAGAAACACTTGTTTGAAAAGGAACCATCCACCGAGCCTCGCAGCATTCAAAAGCCACCGAGGGAGCTCATATTTCATTGTATATCGTGAGTATTGATTATATTTGGTAGCCTTGGCTCAGAGCCATAGAAACATATCCATCAAAATGAAAGGTCCGTCTGCTTTGTGGATGACTGAGCGGTGTAGATCATGACTGGAGAACAGCAGGGTGTGCGATAACGTATTTTGAGGGAAAAAAACAAAAGTTTGCAAACACTTTCTGTTCTGGACTCTTTCACAGTCCGACAGACGTGCCCAAAGTTACATAACGTTATGGATAGAAGAAATGAATAAACAAGTTATCGTGTGAGGCCAAAAACAAATGAAACATTAATCAATCGAAATTACAAAATCACAACTGCATCTCTCTGAGCATAATGGCCTCCGCATTTTGAGTATGGTGGCAAAATGGTAAATGGAAGAAATGACATAAGCACAATCGCTCTGTCAATGGGTTTGTTTGGTGCCAAAGGTCAGTGCTTACCATTTCTGGAACAGTTTACAACACTGGGCTTGCACAGCTAATGCATCTGTGCGAGACAGATGAGGAAAATTGCCCTGTATTATTCATTAGTCCAGAAATGAAGGGATCCATACACAGTGCGTCTTTGTTTGTTCATTCAATGCCAATTTCAATTCTGTTGACTTGTAAAAGAAGAAGAAAGAAATGCTGCCTCAACAAAAAATAAAATGGCCTTTTAAAGTTTCTTGTTTGGCTGTGTATCTCAGCAGTATTTCAGTGTAACAAAGAGAGGCATTAAAGGGTTTGAGAGGGTTTTATTGACATGGCTGTATCCATGGAGGATTAGAGAGGTCGGTTTTCTCTAAGTAGCCTGAACCCATTCACACCAGCCAAGTGGAGAGAGACTTTTCTTTTCCACTGTTTGGAGTTCTCAATTTTGAGACTACAGCAAGAGAGTTAGAGTGCTAGCTGTGACCTACAAGGACAAGGGAAGTGACGGTAATGATTTTGCAGTTAAATTCTTCCTGTAAGGTGCTTTCAGGGAGCTTGTGCGTATTAGACTGAGCTTGTTGCATATTATCACTTCCTCGGAACAATGGACAGGAGTCTCTTAGTCGGTTCATCTGAGAGAAAACAGTTGTCGAGGTTAGTCTAACTGGGTTTTGAGATGCATCATCCAGGAGCCTGTAGACTACTGTCCACACTCTAGGCAGAGAGAGTGTAGGAGCCAAACTACATGGCGGTTGAAGCCTACTGATTCTGATTTCAACCACAGAAGCTGAAGTGCTACTAACAGATCACTCTAGATTAGATCCACTGTATGCATCTTTGAGCTGTCGAGTTAACATCATCACATTCTCATTCATAATGAAAAGGTGACGGGCTGACAAACATCACAGTTGACTCTCATTTTTACAAACGGCAGCGACTGCTAACTGAGGATTTTGAACTTTGGCAAGTCAGTGAACTCCACACTGCCAGCTCATTTTCTACAACCAAGCCATTGGATAATACCAAAGGATACCACAGGTTTGAGCAGGTGATGTGATTGTGAGACCCCCGATGGGCTCCAAACAGCTTCCAGCAAGGAGCAACTGCTGCTGTGTGGAACTTGATCTAGGCCAAATCACATACTGCTACTGCACTGCCCTCCATTGGTGGAAACGTGTTAAGCATGTGACACTTTGGCCTCTACACAGACGCTGATGTCACAGGCGCATAGCAGGTGTGTTTCATCAGTTGTCAATGACAAGGCATAATGCTGTGACAGCAATTTTTAAACTGATCAAACTAGGTTCGACAACATGGAAGTAAGAAGAGGAAATGACATGCGTCCCAAGCTGGACTTCTATCGCCGGGATGTCTCAGTCACATGAGACACACCTTAACCAGCAGAGCCAGCAGGACAGTAGTCCCAAGAAGTACTTTTAGTCGTCCCATTCATCAGATACTTTTGACAATCTCTCACAACATTAACCACTTATCGATCTTCCACTTTTTATAGCTGTCCTCCAGAGAAAATGAGCTGAGCTGAGCTATTTTTCCTTTCCACTCTTATCTGCCAGAAGGAAGCATGGGATACTTCAAGCTGTATGGAGAGGGTGACTGGGCGTTGGGAAGGCTGTGCAATGGGTGTCACATGACTTTTAAAGGGAGAGAGGACAGCAATTGCCAGATATGAATTAACGTTTAACGCTTGACAGAAATCATTTGTCCGTAAAACATATTAGTGTAGCTCTGTGTTATCACCATGGCGTCTGAGGTGAGAAGTGGAGGGCCACATCGGGGGCTTTATATGCTTTTGGAGGTTTGGTGTGAGGGCTCAGTTTCTGGATGGCAGTACTGTACTAACAAACATTTGCACCGATGTGGATTTGCACTCACACCAACAAACTGCAAATGCAGCGTTTCAGTCCTGTGAGTCAGGCCTCTCTGAAAATGATACAGCGCTGCCATCTAAGTCATGTCTCCACACACTGTTGTATTATTCGGCCTACAATTGGCAAGATTAGCCGAACTTAAACACTGGGTGAAACTGAAACTCAATCAGAGATGATATTTAGAAAATGTCATGCTCTGAATTGTATAAACAGAATACAGCTGTTAAACGTTAATGGAAGAAAAGCAATTTACATTGTCCTTCAACAACACACATTTGAACGTACATAATGCTGCAATGCAATGTTCAAGTGGGAACGTGTGCCCCTATTCCCCATTCTTAAAAGTAAAGGAGTCAGAAGGGACCAAACAAAGCCCTAAAAGGTAAGCACTAAAGGTGAAGAGTGAGACAAGAAAATGCCAAAAATAGGAATCATGGACGTTAGAGTGGATAAGAGCCAAGAAGTGAAATATACAGTCAAATGAACCACTGTCTTCTCCTTCACTCCTTTGTTCAGAATGGGGCAGTTGTGATGATTCCTGTTCTGACTTGCGACAAAGAAAGAGTGTGCACGACTGATAAAAAGAGCTTTTTGTATGGAAGAGCATTTATGAAAAAGATATTTAAAAAAATCAAAATCCACCTGCATGCTGACAGGGAAGGAGCAAAGAAATAGGGCTTGTTCACTGTCATGGATATCTCAGCAAAACCTCACGCTCCGGCTTTTAACTTCTAAGTTCAGGCGTGCAGACAGATTGTTTTTCCCTCCACTGCTTGTTCCAGCCCCGGCCTGCTCTGTCCATCCCCGGCCAATCCAGACTAGACTCAACCCAACATAGGCTGTGACCGTGTCCTGAAGCTCACCTAGAATGCAGCGACAGGCAAACCAGCAGCAGGAGCTGTGCCCATGGGCACAAGCCAAAGCAAAATACACCCCATCATCAACTGAATGAGGTGAAACAAAACGAAACGCCGTTTGGTGTTGTTGGACAGTATTTTTGTCTTAGAGGTTGAATCCACATCTTATTGAGGAAAGTAAAAGTGGACATCCAAAGGGTAAAATTAGGTAAGGGAGGGATTGTATATCAGGCAGTTGTGTTTGGCTCTAATTGGCCTAAAATGTGGGTAACCATTACTTTGATTTGGGGTTGGATGGTGTTCTGTGCTGGATCATTTTATTTCCATTCTACTCAAGCACGCTGGCTTAGTGAATTAATTATTTATGTACATATAACCATAACCTGAGCAACAACCTGCTTTCACTTTCTCTCAGAGAAGAGTTCATGCTGATACTGGAGAGATCACACTGTGTAAAGAGGCCACCACGTTACTTTAAAGGTATTATGGGCTTCAATGGGGAGTCTGTGGCACACGACTGAATTGTTCCAATAAAGGCTGATACATGACCAAATCCAATAACAATAATGTTGAGAATACTTTCACTTTTGGTTCCCAAATGTCATAAAAATGAATTGGTTTGAACTGTAAACTTTAAAAATTGAAAGGTGTTTTAAACAAGAATTAATTCTGCCAGTGAGGGGAGATGACACTGAACCTCTTCAAATGCTGAGTCATGTGACAAAGTGCATCCAAAAATAAAAGAAGTTTACAAGTAAAGTGTTGAACAGGTAATTATTTGATCCCATTCAAAGATCTTTTTCCTCTTAGAAATGTATGTTCACGTCATCCCCTATCAACTACGTATTTGTAGCAAGACTTGCTCATCTCCATTGAGTATTAATTTACAGTATGCATTCACTCAGTCTCAGTTTCCACAACTAAATTATCCTTTCACTTTGTGCACACATATGAACATAAAATCGTACTTATATTCAAACTTTGCCATGACAAAACAAACATGGCGGAAACTCTTAATTGCAAATTGTAAACAATGTGTTATAACAAATTTGAGCACCTTAATTACCTCAAAGAGAGGTAATTGTGAGGGGAGAGGGATGAAAAAACCAGCAGCACTCAGCTGTCACCTTCACAATTATTCTCATCTGTCATAATTACACAATCATGAATCCACTAATTCATTCAACAAAATGTGTTATTTCTCACACCCGCACAGCAGTCTGTACATGCTAATATGGGCACTTACACACACACACACACACACACACACACACACACACACACACACACACACACACACACACACACACACACACACACATATCGTCTGACACGTAATCCATTTTTAAAAAATTCTCCTTCTGCTTAATAGAGTTCTGCCAACAATCCCCACAGGCCTATTTAACAATCTATCTTCATCACTGTACATAATATGCCCTGGTGTATGTGTGTGTTAACTTCTCTGTGAATTGCACGCATTTGACTTCACCAGCATTAGTGCCAGGCTGCGTCATCTCTCTAATGACTCTTTGCAACAACACTGGCAGAGTTACGTCAGTTACATCCGTGGGGAAACACGTAGATTTGGGAAAACAACCAGTCCTGGGCACACTTGGGTTCGTTAAAAGCACACACCAGACAATGTGATGCAGTTGTTGTAGTTAATATTCATGCAAAGAAACATTATCTGTATCATCTTTCAAAGTATTATTCTTAATGGGAAAAAAGACTAAATGATGATCTTGATTTTATCTGCAGATGAATAAGGTATACTGGAAAGAAACGTGACACTGAGCTGATGCGAGCACATGTTTCCCACCCGTGACGTTCATCCTGTTTAGTTTCTCTGAGACATTTCCCTGAAACAGACACATAAGAGCAGATAACACAAATTGCACAACTGAACAGAAAATATACAAATCTTGACACACTAATATTCTTCACATGTCAGCTTACCCAAACATGAGTAAACCAATTTTTATTGCCATTCAGAGGCACTCAAAAATATTTTATGCAATGCTTCCCGACATGTCCAACCTGTCCGACGAGGCGGGGATGAGCGGGAAAGGCAGAGAAGAAGGGAATGTTGTTTGGGGGTCTTAATAGTATTTTCTTTGAGCATGTTTTACGTCACTACCACCCACGGCTTTTCCTCCACATATGGTGGAGTTCCAGGAATGTGTTTCCTTAGCCTGTTCTTGATGACATGGGTCACCTCACAGACGCTGCACATGCCGGACCGGCAACTCGAAGGCTTAGAGCACTTGAAGGGTGGATACCGTTTTCAATGTTGTTCGATGGTAACCTTGAATTTGCAAAAGTCCGGTTTTCTGTTGACAATGTACTTTCTAGGCTAATACAAAGCAAACATTTGTTATGGTTTTAGTGTTAGAAAAGAGATGGTTTAGATGACAATACATATTGCAAAATGCATTATTTCACACTGTGTTTGTAAATGTAGTGCATCATTAATTACTGACAGTTTAAATTGAACAACACTAGAGCTAATGTATCATATTTATTAGCTGCAAATCATAATTTCTTTAGTGGCAAAGCCATTTAAAGAATGCACGCATTCACTTTTTGGCCGAAAGCCCGATGAGATGATTGATACCAATCTCATCTCTGTCTGTTAAATAAAGACAGCGGCCATTTAGCTTATCTGTTTAGCATAAAGACTGGACAGCAGGGGGAAACAGCTAGCCTGGCTCTGTCCAAAGGTAACAAAAGCCGCCTAAAGCTCACAATATATTGTTTATTTAATCTAAGTGTACAACTAAAAGCTGTTGTTTAAAGTCTTGTTGTCACTTTGAGGTTGCAAGGCATCTAGCAGACACGTCACTGCACCCAACCACAATAGTCTGCCACATAATCCCCTGTAAAACCACACCGTGTCATTTATACACGTATACACCGTTTATTGTACAGATTAACAAAGGAGATACAACTTGGTGATTAGTGAGCTTTAGAGGTGTCGATTGTATTACCTTTGGACAGCTGTTTCCCCCTGTTTACAATTTGTATGCTAAGCTAAGCTACAGTCTCCTGGCTCCAGTTTCATATTTCTCTGTAAGAGAGTGAATAAGCCTATATCCTAAAATGTCAAACGATACCTTTAAACTCTGTATTCAAGAGGAATAAATGAAACAGCAAAAATGGAATTTGTATTCAAGTCTTCATGTCAGGGCAATGATGTGACAGAAGCAGTATGTTAGTTCCGGGGTTCAAACAGATTTACTATTTCAGTTTTTTTTTTTCCATGACAGCTCAATAAATGAGAATGATGGAGGAAGACCAAGCCAAGTACGTCTTCTGCTGGCAGGGAGGCTGACTTAACGGTCTTTGGCTGGACATCTACTTTCTTTTCACTCCATACGAGGAATATTTTACACTCTGTAAAAATAACTAAAAGTCCCAAAATGAGGGACACTGACACAATAAAACTCGCAAGTTCTGGAAGGCTGGAAATCCCCAATTTAGTGTACTTTAAACTAAATCCAAATATGCCATGATGGCCTTTTAACTCTTTACCATACTGCAGCACTATCTCTGAGCCTGGAAGAATCTTGGACAGAAAGCCTATGTAAAGCAAAGAAATCTTTATTGAGTAATCCATTTCACACCCGGTGGTGCTTGGTGTTCTGCGTCCAGCTCAAAGTCTTCCAGTTAAAACAAAGAGCAGCAGGCTGTGGATTCCCACTTAGATGCCACTTGGATGCAGCTGAATGCTAAGTTGAGATATTTATGTACAGTTGGTCTGTGTTTACATTGTGGTGTCTGCACTTTTCCAAGATTCTGCACCACATTTGTAGGATCAACTAATATGAGAGGCAAGTGTTCAAAAACGTAACTTCTTTCTGGTGGCAAGTATACAATTTGGAATATATATATATATATATATATATATATATATATATATATATATATATATATATATATATATATATATATATATATATGATGCCTTGACCTTTCCTCTGGTGCCACCATGAGGTTGACATTTGTTTAGTTTTCTGTAAAATGTCTCAGCAACTATTGGATGGATTTCCATTGAATCTGGTGCGGATATTCATGGGGCCCAGATGATGAATCTTAATGACTTAAGTGATAACAAGATTGGATGGGGTAATTAAGAAAAGGGTTGTTGACTCCATCATGTGCTCAAAGCAGTGTGCAGACAAACATTTTGAAAAGTCCACAGTCTAACTCTAAAGGAATAGTTTTGGGAGAAACAATTATTTCTTTTCTTTTCAAAAGTTAGAACAGTGATACTATTACCTGTACGATAAATAATAAGCAACAGCCAGCAGCCGATTAAATTAGCTCAGCATACAGCCTTGAAACGGGGAAACAGCTAGCCTTGCTCTGTCTGAAGATGAAAAATATGTCCACCAAGACCTTGAAAACCTATTAATTAACAGACTTTTGTCTTGTTTTTGTATTACAGACATAAACAGACCTGACAAAATGACATTTGAAAGCTTTAAAGGCTTAGCTGAGCTAACTTGCTGCTGGCTGTAACTTCGTATGTGTAGACAAAAAAGCTGTACTGATGTTCTCATTTGAAACTTGGAAAGAAAGCAAATAGAACTTATTCCTTTAACCCAGAAGAGAATCTTCAACCTCTTCAACTTTTACCTCATGTGTATCTAGCCGGCTCAGAAGAAAAACAGCCTAGCTGGTGTCTGAATAAAATTATTGAAACACTGGTAACTCAGAATGCCTTAAAAGAAAAGCCTTTGAAAAAGAAAAGATATTTTGCCAACTGTTCTCATTGACAAATTTTAAGTGAAGGGTAATATTTCATAATTTGTTGAGCATATGCGTCCTCACAGCAGTCGACACCATGTGGATCTGAATAAGACCACCTTCTCCCAAGGATTTCTCCCGCCAATAATGAGAGAACGAGAGCGAGAACGGGTCTGCTCCAGATTCAATGATCACTCTCGAGGCCGTCATTCGTTTTTTTACACGGACTAAAGCTTTTTTGGATATGTCTCTTCCTCCCAAAGGTCGCCAGGGACCACCTCTTCCTCCTACCGACCAAAAATCATGGCAGCTGAAGTGCATCCTGACATGTGAATGAGTGTGTTCGAGAGAGCACCTGTTTTTCTTATTGGCGGGCTTGTTTAAATCATTAGCGTAACAATACTTGCTGGACTGGATTTTGAGAAAGGTTCACGGACTGTGTTAATGGCACAGGGGAAATGGAACTGGGTGAGAAGTCATTTGATAGTGTGGACTCAGTAGCCTTAAGCACACACTGTATTGCACATTGATTTGAATGATTTTCACAGAAGCTATAAAGCTTTGAGAGAGGAAAAGGAAAATTGTGTCTCCTAAATGCAACACCTGGTAGTTTTTTAAGTTATGGATTTGATTGTCAGCAAATCTGCATCAATCATACAGGTGACCATAAAAGATTTTTGAAACAGACACCGTTAAATGCAAGTTGGGGCATAACACTAAATAATCTCAATGCATACTCATAACTTCTATGGTCACTGGTCGTACTGGGATTGGAACCCAAAATTGAGACGATGACGTACTAACAGCGACGCCTTTTTCTTCCACAGACTCCCCTCCATCTGGAATCACTCTGCTACTGTGTGTCTGGGGACTGAACTCTGTGGGTCAGGGAGCAGAGAAAGGTTTGTCTTTACAACAGTGCTGAGAAATACCTCGGCAGGACACTGCTACTCTGCTGAGCCATGATCCATCCAATAACAACAATAAACATAGAGGAGGAGGTGGAACACTAGCTGATGGGAATGGGATTCGGGGGAAATTTCTCATTCAAATATTGATTTTAGCTGCTTTTAAACTTTAAGAAGAGGTGAGTTAGTTCCCTAAACTTGCCTGCTAAACTTTGGACGGAATGAACTGGTAGACATTGTGAGTTATATTTATGCTGCTGCTGTGTGGAGGAATAAAACGCTCATCCCTGTCTACATTTCATCTGAATTTCAAGTCAAGTGAAGTCAAGTTTATTCATAGTCCACATCACATAAAGTGGGCTTTACAGGCCTACAACAGCGACAGTTCCCAAACCAGCACAAGCTGTCGAAGAGGACAAGGAAAATCTATACAACGCACCTGACAACAACATTCTGGTGAGATAAAGTGAACTGTAAGTGCATGAGTGCATAAGGGAAAAAACTGGGGTAGAACTCAAAGGAAGGATTAGAGGAAATTTAAAATGAGTCCAATAAAATGGGTCCAAGGAACGATCAATTTTTCACATTGTACCAAGTCCAAGGTGCCAGGAAGTGGGCTAGAGCTTGAAGTCAGGGGCTGGGAAACTTAAAATATGGAGGAGGCCCAACACTTCCAGATGCAGAGGAGCAGCACAGGGTCCTCTAAAGTGAGGAGGAGCCATGAGCGCACATGGCAGACCAGCTGATCTTCACTACCTTGATATAAAGTGTATATCAAGTTGTGTGATAGCTGGGAGTTCATTCCAAAGAAAACAAGCACAATTGCGTCAGGATTTTATATTACCTCTGGGGCTAATGTAAAGGAGCACCAGCTGAGAGCTGAAGTTATGAGATAGAACATAAGAGGTTAAGTTTGTTGTGTGTAGCACAGTAAGATCATGTCATATTTTGTGTGTGTGTGTGTGTGTGTGTGTGTGTGTGTGTGTGTTGTAGGGTGGTGCCTGGGCAGTCATAGCATCAGACGTCTTGATGATCTGTGAGGACAGTTGTGGATATTTTGGCTGGAAGAAAAGTAAATCACTCTTTCACATCTGTCAACCAAATAACCGTGTGTTTTTAAACTTTTTTTGTTGTCATTTTTGGACAAATATCAGCTCATAAAATGACAGACATGGTTTGATTTAGTGCAGGGAAAAATGAGCATGGCTTTGCATTCTCTGCCTTTTCATATCCCATTGAATCCTACCACTGTGAATTTGCTCTCATTCAACTGACAGCTGTAGGTTTTTTAATACATTCCCACCGCTGTTCCAAGCACTACAAATTATTCCTTCACCAGCAGTCTCAGAAAATATCTGCAGTTTAGGTTTGCTCTATTTTCATTCCTCTTGTGGCCTCAATGTCAGTCTTATATTCTGGGATGATGAGATGATTCTCATCTGGCTAAAAACTAAAAAAAATTGACAATAAGACGAGAAAAGACCTTGCACTAATTGTAACCATGTGCAGCTTGTGGGAACACTGACCACTTGTGCAGCAGCTTGTGATGAGTCTCTATAGCACTTTGATATTCAGGAGACAGGGGCAGGAAATGTGCATTGTCTTGGGGATGCTGGGATACATACGCACTCCCCGACGAACAAACCAGAGCAGGAATCCAGCAGCTGATTGGATTTGTCTGGCCCAGGGCTGACCAATCCATGGCCTCACAAGACCCAGACAAATTTCCTGGTTGACAACAAGCAATTTCTGTCACAACAAGCAGCACATCTTTGGGAAGATTGACTATGAATGCTATTTAAACATTTCAGAAGGGTGTGTAAAGATAAAGTCCACCCTTAAACACTAAAGACATGGATGGGACTATGTCCAGCTACTGCTACAAGTTACTTCAAGGTGCTCTAATTTATATTTTTTTATATTGCAATGGACCAAATGACTATGCGTAATGTTAAAGGAGACGCTCGTAGTGACAAACCCACAGACAAGTAACACCGTGCGGTTCCCCTCAGCTCTATGGAGCGTTTTAGCATCTTTCAACTTTTTCAATTGGTTTCACGGCTCCCAATGTTACTGTTGTGATTCACTCTCATGGCTCTCATCAGCATCACCTTCAGCTATGGCGGTTTTCAGCAACAACACAATGGGAAACCGACTTTGCGTTTCCTTTCCTGCAACAAACAACAACCAGAAGAACCGAATTACTGCAAAAGAGATCTTAGCTGCTAAAGAGCCAGATATTACTATATGGTCACCAGCTAGTCGCAAACCAACTATACGCTATGTTAATTTCATCATGTGGGAGCAGCAGAGTATATCTAGAGCTACAGAAGTCTCATACGAGAGAAGTAGCTCGAACATAAAAGACTAAATTGCACAACTTGTTCTCAAAATAACGCATGGAATAAATGTTACATCCCATTTGGAGGACATATGATAGTTTAAACCCAACCGAGTCTGGGACTTTCCTTTAACAGCAATAACACAGTGAAAAGGGTAAAACTTTTGCCAAGCACATCAAAGGCAAAAAGTGATACATTAAGAATAACTCAGGTCAGGTAGAGAGTACAATTATAGGAGCGGTTTTCAGTTTTACAACAATGACGTGGAAAACAATGATGACCTTTGGATGGTCCTCGTTGTAATTGGCTTAGTTTTATACGAACTTTGGATGTTCAGTCCTACTGCAAAGAAACATGTGAATATCGGCCGCCAGTTTAGTAAATATGTCAAAAATTGAGTTGATAGGAAGTAAAGTAATGTGTAGTTTCCTAGAAACGTAGTGATCATTTGCATACACCGCAGACAGTATGTCAGTGGAGGGGTCAATCATGGGATAATACATATACATGTGCCTGCATGATTGGAGATTGGAACGGTGTTTTCAGATGATTAATCCTCAATTTGTAAGATGTGAAACTATTTGGCAGATAGGGTTACCGTGAGACGAATGGTAACGCTACGAAGCAGCGGAGGTTAAAACCACCGCAGCAATTCACAACAGCCAGACAGGCATATTTACGCAACATGGGTCGAAGGCTTATGGAAACAAAGAGAAAGTTTACTATGTGGAAAGATCCAAAAGGATAGAATTACAAAACAGTCCTCGTATGATGTAAGGTTTTGAATGAAAATTTAACAGAGCCCATTAATATTAGAATTTTAACCCAGGTTCAAGACGATGTTGAGGATATGCTACTATCGTTAACATTCATGTAAACAGCAGAAATGGGAAAGGGGAAATACATATTCTAAAATATTCGTTCATACTGAAGCTAATTGTCCTGTTTCGTTTTATTTGCAGTGTACGTGGAAGTGTTTGTCTTTTCTCGAAAACGGTCTGATCAGCCATTATGTATGTTTCCCTTTGTGTTCAGTTTGTTAGGTCACACTCCAGTTCAGTGGGTGGCGGAAATGCACCCGAAAGCTGTTCACGTTAAGTTAGCTGTTAAGTTCTGTTTACCTGTCCTCTTTTATGGGCCAAGAACTATATTACATATTTTGTCAATTGTTTGCTTAATTTTTGAGTGAATAAAAGCTTCTTCTTTTTCAATCCACCTGTGACTCCTCATGCCTGCCAGCTCAGTCTCTCACATCTTCCAAGTGCACCAAATGTGTATTAACCGAGATCAGAAAAAGTGCCTTAAAAATGCACCATTTTCAATGTTTCTTAAACCTACAGCACAGAGCTGTTTTCGGAAAGATTCAGCCTTTTGAAAATTTAATTGTCTTTAGAAAGAACCGCCAATGTTTGGGCCTCCAAGGACTCCACAGCAATCATTGATTTTGGCTTCTACTTTACAGTACGTCTTTACAACATCCAGTATACGAGGGGCAAATATGTCGTACACATGATTTTTTTCATTACGCACCGAATTAAAATGCCTGGACAACAGTAGTTGCGCATTTCTGAAAACATCTCACAGGTGCCCCAGGATATATGAAGCCAGGTTTCTCTGTCATGGTGCAATCAAACTGCAGGGACCATGACCTCTCAGTATTTGCTCCATAAAACTTGGTTTGTTTGCATTGAACCAGAAGAAGCAAGCCGTAAATTCTTATGAGAGATGCCACCTGCCGCAGTGGGTTGAAGCCTCACAAGGGGTGCAAAACATCTGAGGTCACCTTGTTTGGACCAAAAGAGTCTGAGAGAGAGGAAGATCCAGTATCCAGTCTTAAGCCACCACTAAACCCCTAAATGGTTATTTTCAATACTAATTTTGATCAATCAAATAAACACAAAAGTCTCTGACAACCATGACAACCTTCACCCCAAACAACAATTGGGTTCTGGCTCAATGTTTGGGAAATATTCCATGAAAGTATGAGAAACTTTGATCAGTTCCATCAACTGCAGTTGGGACAACCTAGAAACTGCACAAGGCCAACTGCAAGGATGATGAAGACAAGAGGCCAAAGGGGGGACTCACAAAAAGAGGGTCTTTGCTTCATCTTAACTTAAAATCCAACAATTCCCTGGAACACAAAGCACAAGAAAGCTCGAGCTTCTCTGATAAGCCAGATCCAACAAAAGCACTGATGTCATCATAACGACCGCCTGGGCAAGAGCCTGCTAGTGACAGATTGATGATTATTCCTTCGACGTCACTGACCCAAACTCATTTGAGATATCCGTAAGAAGCCTGTCTGATTCTGAACATCATGTTCTTTTATGATTTCATCAGAGTAAAATCGAACATCAATCTGTTTTAATTCCAGCATCATTGCTGTGTCAGTACATAGCTTTCCTGAACTCTCCTTGAACTTCGAGGCTTGATTCACAGATTCCTATTATCCTCAAGGCCAAACTCAAGAGAGAAAACAACAACTGTGGAAGAATGGTGGAAACAAAAAAAGATTTAAAAATTCAGAAAAACACATTTTGTTTTGAGTCTGTTTCAGGTGTAATTGAGGCCTCATCTGCTTCTGAGCTAAAAGAGATTCGATTAGCACACAGCATCACACCAAACTGTATATAGGAAGGAACACATTTATTTCCATCACTCTGAAACACGTTGGAGCTGGACAATGTCTCAGTTAGGTTTGGCACGTCCAATCAACTTACATCAGACTTAAGTCAAACATCTTGTTGAATCTACTGTACCAAATCCATAGCGCAGAAAACTAACCAACGTTAGATGAAGGTTTCTGTAACAATAGTGTCTACTTAGACCATGAAAGGAGCAACCATGCGTGTAACAATGGTATCACTTGTGTCATTGTACTTTGTTGCATGGTCTTCTGGCAGGTAGCTGCTTGAACGGCTCTAATAGGATCAAGGAAGAAAAGCTGACATAAAAAATAATCCAACATAACAATTTGCATATTCTTTAACGATGAATGGTACAGTTCACCAGGTGTCACCGCTGCACTCTGGATGCAAATTCTGCAAGCTGCAGTCCTCGCCTGTGATTTCCAGCCACACAAAAGCTCTTACCAGGTGCCAAGTCAGCAAAGATCAAGTCTTAAGCCACCCACGTAGGGATCGGGACTGAACCTTTTCTTTCACTTTGTGATAATGGCCACTTCTTCAGGAGGAGTAGTGTAAGCTTTAGTTGAATTTTGATTATAGGAAAAACAGACTTTAGCAGCTAATGATTTCGGTACAGGGATCAGAAGATAGGTATATGTATAAAAGTGAACTGACGCATTAGCTGGTTTATGATCTGTTTTCAGTTTTATCCTATAAAATGTCATCAATTATAAGCATGCATTAGAGTTACAAAGGCTAGGGTGTCTCGCCTCAGAATAGACCAGTGCATTTATCATTTCTGCCAGGGACAAGAGTCCTAGAGGCCCTGCCATGCCCAAGAGAGTCCCAGCCACAGGGCCTGTCTGCCAGAGCCCAGCTCATTGCTCATCTGCTGTCTAGACTGCCTCCAGGTCTACCCAGCCACAACCTGATCCAGCCAGCCGGCTGGTCAGCCAGCATGCATCTGACCCTCTCTTGTGCTCCCAACTGGCCAAAGCTTCAAGAAATCCACCTTTATCAGAATAATCAGCAACCGATCTGCATTCATTAGAGTGCTAAATGTGTCCCTGCAATTTGCTTGAGCAGACTGCAGGACAACTTTAAAATAATACTTTTGTAATTTGGGAAAAGCTCTTACTCATTTTCTTGCAAAGAGTTAGACATCACTCTCATACTGAATGTGTTTGCTAAATATAACGATAGAGTCAGGACTCTTAGAGACTACAAGTTTAGCTTAGCAGAAAGTTAGTGAGCATGGGGAAACAGCTAGCTAGCTAAGTTTGTGTAGCATCTAGGGGGATATATTGGCAGAAATTGAATATAATATTAAAAAGTATGTTGTCTTTACTGTATAATCACCTCAAAATAAGGATTGTTGTGTTTTTGTTACCTTACAATGAGGCGTCTATTTCTACATATGGAGCGGGTCCTCTTCACCATGTTTCTATAGTATCCCAGAATGGACAAACCACTTGCTCTTGATTGGGCCATTCATTTTTTTTTGCGTTTTTTCATCAGCCAACAATGTTCTCCTACATGCTTGGCTCATGAGAGAAGTTTCAGTTGGTTGCAATCTGCAACCTCACTGCAAAATAAAGCCAAATCCTTCACACTATCCCCTGTTAAACCAACGCATGTCGTTCTTGTGCTTCGGTCTTTGTACGGATAAGCTAACCGTCTCCTGGCTATAGCTTCATTTAGTCTACAGATAAGTGTCATCGATCATCTAACTCTCTGCAAGAAAGTAAATAGGTGCATTTCCCAAAATGTCAAATGTCAATCCATAAAGTGGCTTGTAAATCACATAAAAAATGGAACATCAATAATGACGCATAATCTCCTGGCACAAAAGTAAAGGTATGTCACAGCTTTCCAGAAAACTATGTATAGGTTGTTTTGGTTTTGGCAGCTCACTCCTGAGTCCCAGGTGATATTTTTGGTTACCTGCTGTCATGAAGATACATCATAAAACGCCTCAGCTAACTTTAGGTCCTGCTGGATTTTTCATGTTTGCCTGTCTCTCTCTCAGCTGACATCTGAACCTCTTGAGAAATGTCTGTGTGTGACCACAGCCCTGTCTCTGTGCAGTCTTACAAGGCCTGAGCATCAAAGATGGTTGTAAATGTCTTATAGATGGGTGAGAATATCTGGGGGCAAAGGAATGTAACATGTCAAAAATAGATCTACAAGCTGAGCGACTTATTCCTGACGAAAGAGCCACCCCTCAAGTAATCCCTTAGTTTTTTTTTCCCACACTCTAAACAGTGTTTCGGGGAAAAGGGTTTTTAATTGTGTATGTTCTGCCGACATTATGTTTGTTAAGATTGTTTAAAGCACTTTACAGGCCCTTGCATGAAGCTTATGGTGCGGCCAATTGCTAGTTTACTCCATTGTCTCTTATCTTTTGTCTTTTTCTTTTAGCCATTTCATCTGTCTTTTTCCCTGTGACCGAGGTTGAGGGCAAAGTCACCTCAGATTCCACTGAGCAGCCAAACGACAGCCAGACTTGTATCTAGACAACAGGGAGAAAACATCCCGTCTGGGGCAGATTTTCTACGGTCATGTTTGAGGAGGTCACACAAGACAATGTGGCTTTGGGTTATATTGGGTAATCTTTCAGCAATAAGCCGTACAGTACCAGCTGGCATTGCAGGCAGTCTCTTGTAAGTTGGATTCTATGAAAAAAAAGTATTTTATCGGTGATGTTATATTAGCACCTTGGTGTAATATTCAGTCTAAACACAACCGGAATTTAATTTTGAATCAAATTGAAGCTCAGCAAGGGCACTCTTTGATCAGAAGACTCAGATATTTATTGACTTAATTACTGTGCTTGTTACTCTTTGGATAAAGGAGGAGTAATAATCCACTCCTGAACTTCTGACGGGGACACAGGGTTGAAACTTTCTCACCCGCAGGTTTTTTTCAGTGTCAACAAGCCTTCGACCCATCGTAAGTTAGCAGACTGTGTGAAACATACAGTATTTGCTATGTAGCTGTATATTGCACTGATACAATGTTTAACAGCTCTGTGTGGAAGAAAGCAGCCTGGACAGCTTGAAGTTAGAGACTGGGCTTCTTACCAATGTAAATCACTCTTGAAATGTCACTTTTTCTTTTTGCCCCCTGGCCAACAAAAACCAACTCATGATATAACAACGTCCAAGCTGCCCCAATACAATCACCGTTTAATATTCCAAAATACAAAAAGACTTACTTTCATATCAATAAGTATTCTCTTTTATCAGATTTATACTTGGCATGGCTGGTTAAAAGAACCGTCCAATAGTTTGGGAAGTGCGATTTGCTTCCTTGCCGAGAATCGGTGAGAAGATTGATGCCACTAACTCTCAGCGAGGATGCAAATAAGGGTATTTCCCAAAATGTCGAGCTACTCCTCAAATTGAAAAAGTAACAGAATAAATGCACATCCAAATGCAAACCACCACGACCACCCTGTGAACAACTTGATACACTCTACTGTCTCATCTTTCAAACTCCTAAAAGTTTTAGTCTCCTTAAAATCACATGAGAGCTCTTTTTTTCATTCGTCCACTCACATGCTACTGATCTGTTAGTGACTTTCCCATGCACCGTGGATGCTGCCAGCGCAGTAACAATAGCCTTGGGTGGAGCGCACAGCTGAGCTGCAGTTTACAGCGTGTGCTTTGATTGCTTGAATACTGGACAGAGCGAGGAGCCATCCTTTAGAGATTTTGTTATTTATTGAATTGTTCAGGTCAGGTCGCTATGCTCCAGACATGGGCCGAGAACTGTCCAAGAAGACTTATTTGCTTTAACTTGCATGAAAAACAGACAATTGGTTGTTTTGATTTATTTTTCACATGCATACTCTTCAAAACCATGCAAATTCTATTTACTCAAAATCTTTTCGTTTTGAATTCTTCTGCCTTCATTGGATGAATCTAGAATCATAACCAATGCAACCCTTGTTGAATCTGTCTATTCTCCTCTTTCTTGCTTTCCCTCTTGCTCACCACTGCACCTCATTCTCTCTCCTGTCCTGGCATCAACACTGGGCTTCGAGAGGCCTCCGGAGAGGGGGAAAGCATGGGGGAAACTTGGAACAATATTTTGTAGGTAAATAAATGCTCCATCTGAAAAAGAATGCCTTTCCAAAACAGACCCAAGGCCCCTTCGTAGCACGTGCCCCAAATAATGCCCTAATTACGCTGATAATATGATAATAAAGCTTCGACCTTATTCGAAGTCACTGGGTTCACTGCGCAAACAAGTACCAGCACTCTGAGACTGAGGGGATATCATCTGGGGCCTTGAGGAGACTGCGCGTGAGGAAACTGTGCGTGTTTGTGTGTTTGTGTGTGGGTGAGAGAGCGAGAGAGAGGGAGCAAGAAAGATACAGCGAAAGAACAGTATTCTATAAAATCCTGGTTTTCCACAATGAATCAGAACGTTTGACTCAATTGTTAAGTCTTTGATCAGAGGCCTTTGGCCAAATAAACATGATAGTGTGACATGCTGTGAAACAGGTGTATGTTAAGCTAATCTGATAACCCTGACAACAATATCGCTATAAACCCGGGGATAGGATCTCAGTGCTGTGCTGATCCGAATCTTTGGCTGGCGGGCCGTGCTGGCTGGAGAGTGGCCTGACTATTGATACCAGATGAGAGGATGAGTCAAAATACTGAGCAGATGGTGCATAACAGAAAAAACCCCCCAAAAAAAACCAAGTCATATGTCAAAAGATATTCCAGGGATTAAATCAATATATTGGAGGTTGGGTATAGTTTGATAACAACTTTAAAATATAACAAAGCGCAGTTTAAAAAACAAAGTATGCTAAACAGTTGCTCTGTTCAAATCGTATCTTTCACTACAAGTATGCAAAGTCACCAGAGCTGATGGTCTAGTTGAGATCTTCACTCCAATACCTTTACATTTTTAAAGTTTTTCCTGACAAAGTGTCCTGGCATTAAGCAGAGCCCTGGAGCAAGTAGAACTATTCAACTAATCTGTCATGATTTATCTGACCACTTTCCATCCCAGTGAAACCTCCAGTCTTTCGAGGAAAAGCAGCAGTGGAGAGAAGGAGAAAATCTTGAGAGATATATCCCTTCCACCAGTTCCAGCACCTGAAAAGTCCATCACTTCCAAGACGACTCTTTCTGGGAAAGCGCCAGTTGTCAGCAACAAGAGAGGAGCGAGAGAGAGCTTGAGAGAGAGAAGAAAAAAGGGAGGGGAAATTGTTCCTGCGTCACGTTTCTTTAATTTGTTCACCAGCTGCCAATGAAAAGACCTGCAGCGCCCCCCCCCCCCCCCCCCCTTTTGGCTCTGCATCTGTCCTGGCAAACCACACAGCTGGAGCTACGCACTGAACAAGTGTAATCTATACAGTATAATGAATATGACAAAGAGGACTGATATGACACATGGACCCAGCTCTGATTTGAGTAATAAAACTGCTGGCTTCCTCCCCACCATGAGTTTATGTGGCTGTCCTGACCGGTGACCAGTGACCAGTGGAGCTTGTGGGAAGTTCAAATTTTATCAGCAGCAAATGTAGCTGTGATGTGACAAAGATTGTCAAAAACTTCAATCAAGTCACTTCCAACAATATTATGAGATTTGGGGAAACCCAGATAAAGTCATATGCTCTAAATACCTTGATGTACTTTATGAAATAAAGAGTTGTCCTTCAACATCCAGCAAGCTTCACAAACCTAAAGCAGATGTCATGATAACATTGAGATTGGCCACGAATGGGTTAGGGTAGACCAAACATATAATGTGTTTCAGGTGACCTGGAGGGGCTGTGCGTCTACCTCCGAGACAGACGCACTTCCTGCGACGTCCACTGCCATAGCCTGCCTATATAAACCCCCATAGACGGACTTCTCCTGAAGCACTCACACAGTTTGCAAAGCGCAAAAGCTCCAGACTTTCCCTCCCTCTCTCCAATCCGTTACTGAGGCTTTCGAGGTGTCACAGCCTTGGCAACGCAGGCACAGGGTACCGCTGCGCAAGAAAAGGTAGGACCAAAGACTGTGTGAAGGAATGCCACTGGTATTTCTGTATTATAAAGTAGTACGTCTAAAGCATGTCTTTTTTTTTTTTGTAATTGCAATGCATCTTATTTGTGCGTCTTCGTGTTTTCTTTTCAGATCACTCCTAGACCCGGGATATTGCGCCCGCAGTTTCCTAAAACCGAACATGAAACCAGAGTTATTTGCAGTAGACTTAATACTGCTGTGCTTATCTTGCGGAGCAAGTGCATTGGCAACGACTATTCCTGCTGTCTCCACGTTCTTGCCTGCCGCCAATTTCACCAATCTTGGCGCAGCGCACAGCTATGGGTCCGATATCACGACTATTTCTAAAACCAGGAGGAAGCGTTATATTAGTCAGAACGACATGCTCGCCATTCTTGACTACCATAACAAAGTAAGAGGGAAGGTGTTTCCCCCAGCGTCCAATATGGAATACATGGTGAGTGAAAGCTTTCCTTCAAACTGAATTATTTTGTAATTTTCATCAATGTGCATGTATTTCCAGTCAATGCAATTCTTGGATCCATGTAGCATATACCTCCTCTAATGTTTCATTATTATGTGCATGTTCTGGAAGTGACCAAAGTGCATGCATTAAGTATAATTTTTAATGATGGAGAATCAGATTTTTACAGCTGCAGTTTTGCACAGAAGTAAAGTGACACATTTCTTGACGTTTCTTGCCACCGTGAGCTGTTAAGCAGATTGCAATACAGGAGACCACCAAAGTAGTCACTTCCGAAGGAAGAGGGGTCATGTATAATACCAGTAGCCTGCTGGCGAGTAACATGGAGAGAGCTGTCGTTGCCCCTTGATGGAAATGTCTAAATCAGAGTTTTAATTTCACCATATTTCAGCTCCAAAATAAACTGTCAAGGTGTGAAGCAGTATAATGCTCATTTTCCTTTTCAATGGTTGTTCCAGCAACTATTTCAGACGAATGAGCTGACATACTTCCATTCATATAATTGGCAGCGTCTCTATCCTCTATAGCTGAACTGGCAATAAGATGACAAAATGACTGTAGAATGAAGTAATCGGAGGCAGTCTCTCCTCATTTCTCCAGTGGCAGTCCATTCCCCAACGAAACCATACATGAGTGTGACTGTTGACAAGTTTGGGTATCTGGTATTCTTAAAGCGATGCTGTCCAACTCCCCCGTCTATTCGGTGAAAGAGTGACATCGGACACGAGGCAACTAACTCTGATTTGATGGATGACTTTTGTGTCTTGCCATGGCAACGCCTGTAACAGAGCTGTGAACTCAAGTGCTGACTCTTATGTCACATCTCACTGCTGAATGAGAATCTAGTGGTGATATTTTCAGTCATGTGATGGGTTTCCATGTTCCCTGTGTGTGTAGGTGTGGGACGACACCCTGGCTAAGACGGCCGAGGACTGGGCTCATGCCTGCATGTGGGAGCACGGGCCACCTCACCTCCTCAGGTTCCTGGGTCAAAACCTCTCCGTCAGGACAGGACGGTGAGTGACCTTTGACTCCCCCCAGCCCCCCCCCTCCCCGACATCTGCTGCTCCTCTGAGGGATGACTCTCTCTCTCTCAGCAGTCATGGTCGTTGCCTTGCCGCCCCCTTCTTCTTTCTCCTAAAGGTTTTTGCACTGTGACCCGGTGACTGCTTGAGGAATGCTCCTGTGACCATTCAAATAAACACAAGTTGTGTTTTCAGCCATGACCCCTGAGGACAAAGGCGCATCCCTTTAGTGGGTCTTGACTTTCCATTTGGAAACACAGGGCACCTTCACATGTTCCTTTTTAGATTTTATTGAGGAACAACCTGAGACTCAAGAGAATACAGCTTATTCTGACTATTCCTTGTGACTCGCTGAGAGTTCTACAGTGAGGTTGTTTCCTAAAAAATCTACAGGATCTAAGTAGTAATACCATTTTGTTGACTTACATGAATGTAGAAAAAATTATTTAATTAGTTTATATAGTTTGACTAACTTTTCTGTGAATTGGAATTCACTGAATGCACTGCACTGTCAGCATTTTCCAGTGCAGAGCGTGTTTGAATATCTTAGAAATAAACCTTGAATTCATTGCTGTTTGGCTGCAAACCCTGAAGCTCTGGGGCATCTTCAAAATGCCCACGTTGATGTGCTGAAATGTGGCCAGTTTGTCAATCTTTAATGTGGTTTTGATAGTGCAGACAGTCCACATTGTATTTCAGAACCTCAGGTGATTTCATTGTTATTGTGGTCAGAGTAGCGTGGAAAATGTAGCAGATGTTCTAAAAACCATAACAACGACCGTTCATGGCGAGTCTCAGTACACAATGCGACAATGTATATCCTGAAACACCGTAATGACTCTGAAATTTGAAAGAAAAAAAATCCAATCGAATTCACAAGATATATTAAAACAAAGTTCGTGGCAAGTTACTAGATTTCAATGACTATTTGAGGAAACAGAAACACCTTGAAGGGTATTGAAAACCTCAAACGCTTCACCCACAGAATCAGGATTGAGATTAGAACCCAAAAGCTTCTTAATTCAAGATCTCATTTTTCTTAAAATATATTGACAAATGACAAATCAGACGTAATCAAGGTTTGAATCTCAGCCCGTATATTAGTTCCTTATCACCAGTTGTGACAAGTTGTGCAGTGTACTTTTCTGAACATGTCTGTCTTCTGTTCACAGCTATCGATCCATTCTCCAGCTGGTGAAGCCGTGGTACGATGAGGTCAAAGATTATACTTTTCCATACCCCCGTGACTGCAACCCTCGATGCCCTCTCAAATGCTACGGGCCCATGTGTACCCACTACACACAGGTACAAAGACAACAATCGGCATCACATGTAACACTGTTGAGCTGGTGTAACTATGGCATTAACTGGCTGTCTTTTTTTTTTTTTGGCAGATGGTGTGGGCAACATCCAACAAAGTTGGCTGTGCTGTTCACACGTGCCATAACATGAATGTATGGGGTTCAGTGTGGAAACGGGCAACGTATTTAGTTTGCAACTACTCACCCAAGTAAGTACGGCCGATCTTGTATGGTGTTAATTACATGCTGTAAGGAAGCCCGTTGTTTCTAATGAACCTGCTAACCTGATGACGATGTGGTGACGGCAAGCTTAACCCCGACACAGGCGGCTCTGTTCTGTGCCGAGTTGTGAAATGCCACCCATGTTGCTGGGAGATTCAGATAACCTCGATACAAGCCTGTGAACTGGTACCGCATTACCAAAGCTCAGAAGAGCCACGAAACAGAAGAATCAAAGCCTGTTTGGACTTGTGACTGACTTGTGACCTAGGTTCTTTAATCCCACTGGTTTGAGACATATGCGAGAGTAACAGGCTCGGGACATTGATGACCTATTTTAGTTTGCCAACTGAAAAAAAAAAGCCTCAAGTCTGTGAATTTGGATGAGGCTGTCTGCTCTGCAAAAGTCACTCTATGTGAATAACTTGATGCAGCTATGAAACCAGCTGGCACTGACATCTAAAAAATGTGGCTGGTTTCCATTTATACATTATAAGATGTCTTGACACACATACTGAAGATTGATTTCTCATTTGCTCACAAAGTACAGATTGCTTAAATAAGTGATATTCTGCTCTGGACAAAACAATCTCATTGTAATATTATTTTAATTTCATCTCAAGGGTCATTTGGTATCTGTTTTGGAGCTTTCGATCACATCAAATGATCTTCATCAGCAGATAGCTTGTCATTGGATTCCAGATGTTTGGATTTACTTTTTTTCTGAGCACTGTAAGGGCTTCAGATGAAGATCATGTGATATGAGTTAGAACCCCAGCACCGCTACTAAATGGACATTAGGATGGGACTGCACTGCCGTCTCCAATGTCTAGAATGAACATCAATAAACAGTATTCTTTAACTTCTTGGGATTAAGTATCTTGACAACCCACATTCATTCATTCATCATCTTTTACGCCTGCATTTTTAGGCAGAATTTGTGTTCTAAAACACGCTCTCTCGTCACCTCTAACTCCATTGACACTGTAAATGTTTCTGTCCTCCAGGGGTAACTGGATCGGAGAGGCTCCCTACAAAGTAGGAGTACCCTGCTCCGCCTGCCCCCCCAGCTACGGGGGCTCCTGCAGCAACAACATGTGCTTCCCCGCTCTCAAGACAAACTACCTACACTGGTTCAAATAAACACAGGTTTCCTCTTGACTTAAGCTGACAACCTTACAGTATCACAGAGACATTATTTTGATCCCGTAAAGATTTGCACAAAAAGTCTTGGATCACACTATTTTGTATATATGGGCTTTATTTAAAGACACAAACATACATTTGAAGGCAGCGAACGATTTTGATGACTTGTACATAAACTGTAAATGAATTTGTTACATGGCTATTTTCTAATTGATGAAATAATAATTTATGTATAGAATGGGTCCTTAGACACAGAATATACTATATGTGGTGCTGCAAATTTCACTGTTCGTTTACCATTGACAATGTGGTAATTAAGGACATAGCACGATCATAGCTGCTCATACCTGCTCACTTTGGTGCTACGGGCATCACACCTCCATGTCGTGTGCTCTGCCGTCACAGGAATGTTGTGATATAAAGATCAAAGCTTCTGACCTCAGAGGGTAAAACCTACACTGTCAGTGTCAACTTTGACATCAACTCTATTGCAATTTCCATTTGTGTCCTGCAACACATTGTTGCCGAAAAGTGCACTTACTATTAATGCTAGCATAGATGACGCCTCTGTTAGTCTGAGCAGTTTAAATCCGTGCAGATTGGTTTTGTTACATAGCAAATGTTTCACAGGTTTCATTTATACTTGTATTATTATTCATACAATAATATTCATGTTGAAGAGAGCACACGCAATAAATCAAGCCCACATATCTGTTTTATAGTCATATTTGTACGCGGTGTATTGGTATATTTTATACCAATATATTGATTTATAGGACAAATCCATTGTTTATATTTTGTTATGATCACTGATGTAGTTTGGTTTTTTGGAGTTAGGCACTCAAGTGCACCTTAATTTTGAAAAAAAATCCGAAATACCAGGATTTGTTTTGTTTTGTACATGTAGATAATCATTATACCTTGACTATCCTAAAAAAAAGTATACTGTAAGTTATTCATTTTTATATGGGAAAATATTTAATTGATATCAATTTTGTATTGTTTGTAAAAGGATTGTAAATATATCTGAACGATTAAAAAGTACTGAATGTGGTTCATTTGCATGTCAGCTTTTATAATGTTGATGGAAATTGACTATAATGTTTTGTAACTTGGTACATTTGAACCAAGCACTAGCGTTATATATCGACAAGCGAATGCCTCAACACTTTTAATTTTGGCAAATGTGTCAGAGTCTCTTTTCCAATCGGGACAGTTTCTGAGAAGGACATGATCCAAACTGAAGTGGGAGATGATGCTTTACAAAATGGGAACATTTACCGCACTGACTATTTAAATCAACAACAAGCTATTTATGCAATGAACTGAGCTTTCCCTGTTGTGACTTGTATTTTTAATAAAATGGTGTATTTTGATTGTGTCCCTTTATATTCTTTAGAGCTGGTCGAAACAATAAAGTTGTTCTTTATACAAGTGGTGATGACGTTTTGACCTCATCAAACCTTTTCCCTTCACCATGCACTTTGAGTTGTACCAGACACCCCCACTCTGCTTTTTGAAATTTTGTTCAACCAATGGCTTTCCTCTGTCCAAATCAGCATCATTGCCCTTTGTCTGTGGCTGTGTTGTCTTAGCTCTTCCTAATGTCTGATATTGATTAGAGGTTCTGGCCACAGTTTCAATCCAGCTCTTTGATTCTCAGCTTTCATTTTCAGAAAAAAACGGTGCCATTGCAAAGTCCCACATCCTGCATATCAAAGGCTGCGAGGGAGAAGAGAAAACATGGTGGGACTACATCTGAATCCTAATAAGCAAAGGTTGACTTTGGCCCCGTCGGTCCATGTCTACACAAATGAACAGACAACTGACAGGGTTTCAGGGGACCGTCTTGTCTTGAGTTTGTCCAATGAAACCACTGACCTCAGAGGGAGAGACAGGGAGCAGAGTATAATGCTAGAAGCAGAGAGAGAGGGAGAATGTGCGACACCATCATACATAGAGACTAAATCAAATGTGGCCAAGTTGAAAGACTGTCTGACAGAATTAGATATTTTCTTGCTCTACAGCTTTACATTTTGTGTGCAGATGATGATGGAGAAGTTGGTAAGAGGTAGGAATAAACAAAAAAGGGGAACCATACTGTTCTGATGTGCTGGGCAGATGCTGAAGTTTCAATTTCTCCAGCTGGGATTGCAGGATATGGTTCTGGGCGCAGCCTGAATCAAAGTTATATGCATGAGATTTACAGGTTTCCAAACAATCAAATTAAACCCCGCGTTATTTCGAGCAGAAAACGTCTTTGAAACATTTGCTGCACTGCAATGCACTTTGGCAGGTTGGAAGACAATGCCTCACATTTTCATGCCAAACTTTGTGAAGCGGGACGTTTTTTAAACCATTTCATGCACTTTTTTTAAGAAGCGTCATCTACGCAAACCAGCACGGTCCCTGGAAACCAACCACCAGAGGTTTTTGAGGAACATATTAGTATGCATGGGAAAAATCCTTCTGTCTGAGCAAAATGCCTGAGCCAGAGCCAAACAGATGATTGGTGGGTGTTTAAAAGGCACACCATGAGCAGGATGCTGCTGCTGACATTTAGCTGGCTTATCCATCAGTGGCAGAGGCAGAGCAAAGGTTAAAGATATGGATTTGGGTTGAGATGAAAGTAGCCTGTGATGGTACCCTGTCACCACAATGTCAACTGAAACTTGTTTTTTTTTTTCTTCAGCTGACACTTGTACTTCTTTCAGATCTCATATTTCCCCTTAATTTCAACTACATACTCTCACTACTCCAACGCACACAACCTCCACAGTTCATACACAACTTGTTCCAACAGCTTTTCAGCCCACGCACTTGAACTGCCTTCAACACTTGCACATCAACTGCTTTCCTCTCTTACTCATCAAATGATAATCCATCTGCTTTAATTTCATTCTTTACAAATGACATTTCAACTGCTTTTACAATGTAACACTAGAATGACATTTCAAACCCGTTCAGGGTTCATAAAAACAACTTCAGCTCGTTTAACTTCCACAACTTCCACTGTTCATCCGCAATTCATTTCAATCTGCACTGAGCTGACTTGAAGACCAAGAAGAGGGAGAGAGGAACGCAATCAGAAAGACAGGAAGAAGAGACAGAGATTTCCAGTCTCCAGTTGCTGCAGCAATAAATCCTATAGTTTTATGCTATCAGCCAGTGCCAACACCCACTGAGGCCACGATGACGCATCTGCAGCTCATCCGAATGTGTACCACTTTTCCTAATAACATACGTGAATTACTGACCTGTCGGATAAACTGTTATTGCTAAAACAGTTTCGCCTCCCTCAAGTGTGAAGGTGGCGAATCGTTTATTTTGGAAAGAAGACGGAGACTTCGCAAGGACTACGGCAGGGTGATAGATTATTAACAGGCAGAGGGTGAGGTTGGGGGAGTCAGTTTACAAAATGTGCAAGCAGCCATCCGATTCCAATAATGGTGAGAAGTGTGAGATCGAGTTTGAGTGAGTACAATGCTGAAAAAGGGGGATAAATCTTTTGTAGAGGGAGCTTGTTAATAGTTTAGAGGCTCGCTGATGTTTGCTGTGCAGCTGCAGAACAATCTCCTCTCCTCTCCTCTTCTCTTCTCCTCTCCTCTCCTCTCCTCTTCTCTTCTCCTCTCCTCTCTGTACTCTACAACCTCTCTGCCCTCCCTGACTCAAAGCGCTGAATGGTTGAAAACTTGGCCTCTCTGTACCTCGAGGGGGATATTGGGACTTCTTTTTAATTCATTGCATTTTTTCTCTGTTGGAAGCACAACAGCTATGTTTATTTTGCTCCCATTGCAGCCCAACCATCTGAAATGTAGCCTGTCCTCAAACCTCCCCAGAATCTATCACTGGGACCACAGTTTGAGGATATCTGAATGGAGCTGGAGTTAATGCTCAATGTAGAAAAGAGCTGCAAAGGCTGCTGTGCATAGCACACACAATAGGAAATTACCTTCACAAAACAAGATCAACTCATGGTCCACCTGTTTGCTTTTTCTGGAGCTTTTGGCCACACACATCGCACGCTCTTCATCAGCAGATAGTGTTGTCATGAAACAATTATTGAAACTATCCATTATTGTGTGAACTTTTAGGCCTTGAAATTAACCTTGAGAGTTCGTTCTTCATCTTGGAAACAGCTGTTGACAATACAGTCTCAACACAAAGTTACTTGCTTGTTTCTGAGCTTTTGACCAGATCACACAGTATCACATGTCCTGAAAAAGTTAAAAAACTGCCCCAAATTTATTTTGTAATTGAATAATTAATAATTTGCAGTTCCACAACTAAGGCAAACTACATAACCTGGTAAAGTGATACTGTCGAAAGCATCAAACTAACCCTTTTTCTGTTGACTACTCGTTCCAAGGCCAAGACTTTCAAACTCACCAAATTACCTTCATATTTATTTTTTATTTGGATGAAAGAGAACATATGGGATGTGTATGTAATATCATTTAAAATATAATGTTTATGTATTGGCAGGATGTTTAATAGAAAGTTGCATCAAACATGCATGCATGTACATGTATCAGTATTTTATGTTATCATAATCGTCATTATTATGGCCACTTGGCCACTTTTTTACATATTCCAGTGAAAACATCCACAGATAATTGTGATAATAACTTTTAAACTGGAAGGCAAACTTGCTACTTATATTCATAACTCTGACATGTGCTTAAGTCAGGCAGGAGTAAGTTGACATTATGTGTTTCCCAGAGACTGATGTCAGCTACTTGAAGTATCTTTTGGGATCTCCTCAAATGTCAATGTGTTCATGTTAAAACACTTTCGTAACCATAAATCTCTCGGGGCAGCAGAGTTAACTGCAGGGCTCGTTTTTCTGCACTGCTTCTTTTGAGTTGGATTCCCTTACTTCAAACAAGGAGTAAAAAATAACGTTTTTTAGATACACAAATCATTTGCGGTGTCTCATGTGACTATTTTGGTCTATAATAGTGTTGATTTAGGAGAGTGCCACCATAACATGTGGGGGTTTTCATGGTGGAATTTACATGTATTCCCTATGCTAGCAACGTGCTGATGCTTCTTCGTCCATAAGCCACAATGAAATAAGACTTTTCAGTTTATGTTATGGGCACTTTTCTCGTCTAGTGACTTTTCTGTGGCAAAGTAAGTTCATCACGTGCTCTAGTAAAATACATATAAAGCATATCTGGCATACTTCAGTGTAGATATTACATTTTACGACGACGAATGACGTAAGCTGGTGCAACATAGTACAATTGTATAGTCTGTATTCAAAGTAATGACATGCTTTTGACCCAAAATGTCCGACCCTGGCACTGTTTATCTCCACTACAGTGGCTATAAGAATAAGTCTACAGTATGTCCAACCCTGAGACAGACTGGACTTGACCCTTCTGTTGAAGTCCAAGAATATAAAGTGAGGCAAAGGTGGCTCGTGTTCGGTGTTTGCCCTCCATATCCTGCTGTCGTCTTTGTCTTGGATGGAGCCACGTTTGCCTCCTTGCGGGGCCTAGCAGGGACTTCAGACGAGCGACATCCTGCAGCTGCAGGCCAAAATCATTGTCCTCAGAATCACAGCGCTGCATAATCAGATGGGCTTTTCTCCTTCACTCTCTTCTCTCTTTTATACCTGTAGTTCGCAAGCTCACAGGGGCTTTGATGCTCGACTGGCTTATAGAACATTTACCTCTTTGTACTCATGGTGTATCGTAGCATTACATGATTCCTTCTAATGGTTTATTCTGTACAAAGACAAGACATTCACAAAATGTCTGTCTCTTCTGTTACCTTAACTCATAAAAACAAAGTTGATTTTCATATTTATGACAAAGTCAAAGAAAAAGTGTTTTGAAGTGTGTCAAACCAGCCCACACATCAAATCCAAGAGAGGGCATGGTTTTTTCATTCTCTCCAGAAGACAGTCGGCATTTGGCATTATTGGGAAATTATTTCTTGGTTAGCACCACCAGCAGCTATCCATTCAGCATAGAGAAGCAAAGACCACTCTGAAATAAGGTGATAGGAGTTTCTGATAGAGTTACTTAATTCAAACATCTGCAAAATATGACATAAAACAGGGGGAGTTTGGTACTGAAGGTTACAGCAAGCTGAACCTGACATCTAGTGGTTATGTGAACAGTGTGCTACAGTAGTCTGAATCTATTAACTTCTGTTCAGGAGGATAAACACAAGTGTAATTCAAGGACTGCTGCACATCATATGATGATACTGTAGATTAGATTATCTTTAATTTGTCACAGACAGCACTGTGGAAAACACACAGAAGTATACACACAATAATAGTTGCAGGTAAATGATGTTTCATGAGGAGGATATTGAGTTGATAGAAGGAGAAAGTGTGAACGTGCAGGTAAAATTAAACATGACAGATTTTACATACAAAGATCAACTTCATATCAAGATAAACATTACAGTTGATGCATTGTTCAAGATCGAACAATCAAGCAGTATATAAAATAATAACAATAAGCTCCTTCACCATCTACAACGTAAAAACACATTTTATAAATTGTACACATTAATGAATTAGCAACAATAATCCAGTGATATAATTTAACATTAATCAGGGTCATTTTCCCACAAAATGAGTACTTTTACTTTTGATGTTTTGATACTACTTTTACCAAAGTACAATTTAGAATTTCATTTTTAATGGCGTATATTTACATCGTGGTATTTGTACTTTGACTTAAGTTAATGTATCCTTTACTTAAGTAAAAGTACAAAAACCCCTTCAATATTGAACATCGTGAACATTAACACAACAGGGAGACAAGACATTTGAACCCAAGCCAACAATAGATTAATATGATTTTTTATTTTAAAGGGAACATTCAATGTTGTGGTATTAACTCTACAGTAACACATGTGAACCAAACACAAAGCAACTTACAGCACATTTTCCTCACAGATGCATTGGCATCTCTTCACCACAAGGGGGTAGAGGCAGACAAACTAAGCCCAACAGACCTGAAGTAGATATGTGTAGAAGTGTGTAGAAGTGTGTGTAGACAGGTAGAGAGGTCAGGTATAAAAAAAAAATTGAAAAATGTGAAATATTTAGACTGACAGCAAAGAAATAGAAATAGAAGGGATGAAAGGGAGAACTCTCAAAAAAGGCTGTTAACACCAGAAGCCCAAGCATGAAATCATTTATATTGCTCTACCGCAGGCACAAATAGTGTATATTTACTGGCAGGCATTGTAATAAACATTAATCAGAGAACGTCTTGTCTCTTACAGATGGCTTGACCTAAATTACCACACTGTAAATCATCGAAATCCCTGAGCAGTTGGTAAATATTTCCTTATTCACACAATTTAATTTTATAGTCAGGGTCAGACATGCTCTTACAGTCAGTCTTTGTGTATTTCAGCCTTAACCTTAATGTAATATAAGTCATGTCATATCCCAAGCCCATAAAACTTATTTTGAGTCTTTAAAATAATTGCATGTTTTATGTATTGACTCGTACATTTATGTCATGATGGCAAACCAACACACACACATGCACCATGTCACTCACCTCTCCTCTCACTCTTACTGCCAAACAGAGACACACACACACAAACACACTCACACACACATTCTTCCTCCCTGTCACACACACATCTAAATGTAGAGCAGCATTAATTCTAGAGCAGATGAATGAGTTTTTTCGGCGGTGCTTCCCTCATGGGAGTTACAGCGTTGCTATTTCAGCTGTAGGGTAAGATGGAGGGAGGGGCGGAGGGGGGGGGGGGGGGGGGGGGTGCTGCCAGGTCTGACCGCAGAGAGAGGGCCGCTGCTGGGCCTGTGACCAAGGCCCCTGCTACTGACCCAGGGAGCAGACAGTAAACCCTAGGTTTATGGAAGTTCAGAATGCGGTGGGTCCTCAATGAGAGAGCTCTTGTATCACATTCTGTACGTATTCAGAAGTAGGTTAGACAGCAGAGGCCCCCTGGAAGACAGTGTTTTATGTACATCTACGCACTGGTGCATCTTAACTAAGGGCAGTAGAATGTAAATTATCAAGTACTGTACCTACATTTTGAGGCACTTGTGCTATTTCAGAGGATGATATTGAAGTTTTTCCCTCTACTACATTTAACTGACAGTTCGTGGTTACTTTTTAGATTTTACATAAAAACAACACAATGATGAGCTTATGAAATACAATGCATTGTTGAAGATTAAACGAGTGGTTCCCAACCTTTGTGGCTTGTGACTCTTTACAAACAAACCAACACATAAGAACTTAGCAATTCCACAAAAGAGACCCCCACTGGGTCACCTGATGGGACCCATAGGTTGGGGACCACTGGACTAACTGAAGTAGGTAAAACTAACTTCACCTCGACAGCTATAGCATTACTGCATCAGTATCAACAACCAAATACTGTAATAAATAATAAACATAAAGCATAATATAGTAATATAATATACGTTTTGATACTTTAAGTAAATTTATCTTTACTTTTACTACGTGATTTTGAATACAGGACTTTTACTGTCAGTGGAGTATTCTTACATTGTGGTATTGGAACTTTTACCTAAATGTTGAGTACTTTTTCCACCACTGACTGGAGGATTCTCAAAATCTAGACTGTATTGTTTAGTTTTAAGTGCAATGGAATGCCTTGTCTTTTCTCCTCACAATCTACCAAACCATGTTTTCCCAGCTTTCCGGGACTGTGCTGAATGTGAAATGTAGTAGAGATCACAAAACTCAAAAATATCCATAACTGAGTGACAGAGCTAACCATTCAGTCCCTGACTCACCTAATGGGTATAAGGCATGAAAACATAAGGGAGTCATGGAAACAAGGGGATTTACTGAAAAATACAGAGCAAAGGTACACATGGTCAGCTTGGCTAGCATTTGGTTTATTATATTTGTCAGGTAAAATACAAAGATTGTGACGCCCCCAGTGGAAAGTAAGTCTGTAAGCAAACACACAGAGGCCTGGTCATTTGCTACTGTTTCCACATGTGCAACAGCCACCGCTGAAAATGACCAGATGACAAAAGACAAAACCTGCCTGTTTTCATTATGGATATTGTACGGTGTTGCAGCGGGAACGGAAACAGTGACGACGAGTTTGGAGATTGGAATTAATAGAGAGTCGGTTTGTGTTTTAATCCCCCTAAGAAGTCACCTGTGAACAGTCAGAATGGGGCCACTTTTGCTTGCAGGCCCCACAGAGGAGGAAGATCTGGTTTAAATGAATGTATTTTTGAACCAAAGCCAGTTAGGGCAACCGTCAGTCAACAACCTTTAAGTACATGTTACTGTTCTGAGGATGAACCACTATCATTAAAAGGATTATCATATAAACTACAAATGTTATATATTATTATAATACTTGAGAAAAAAAAAAAGATTGGAATATTATAGACATATTTAAGATCTACTACCACAGACTTTGTGGTGGTTTTGCCTCTTTTTTGTTCTTGTTTTGTGTCGTAATGCATCTTTTTGTGGTGTTGTGTCGACTTGTAGTTGTTTTGAGTCTCTTTGTAGTTGTTTTCTCTCCCTGGCATCTCTCCCTGGTTGGTACACGTCTCCCCAGACATTTTTGCATGTAAGGCGGAGGGGGGGTTGCATGTTCTTGCTGGGTAATAGGGACTTTGTGGGCATTTGTGAGTCAAACTTGTCCAGCATTGGTGAAAAAAAAGAAGTTTCTCAGGCCTTTCTTTACGCACGCACGACCACGGACGCGCACGGAGGTCTTGGCAGGACCGAGTGGGCCGTTTCCAACCTTTTTTTCTGAGGGGCGTGGTCAGGGGCGGCACTCTCCAAGCGCAGCCAAGTTAAGGATAAAATGTGGATAAGTGATGCTTTAGCAGCTTTGGTGCAAGAATCCCGAAAGAGGAAAGACCCTCGCTCTCTCTCTCTCTCTCGCTCTCTCTCTCTCTTTTCAAACGGAGTGAAGCGACCACATCACATCTTTGATTTATGTCATATGGCAGCCAGCGACAGTCATCACCGCTCCACCTGAGCTCTGCTCAACTTACTTTGAAGGCGGACTTTTTTTTTTTTCCTCTTTGCTGCTGAAGTTTTCTCACAGCCAGATCTCTGTCAGGATCTCAAGAAGCGGGCTGCATTCCAATTCATTAAAGGTAAATTATTTCCCAAGTCTACCTTAAATCACACCACTCCATTTCCATTTCAAGATACATTAGCCTACTCTTCGCGTTTTCCATTAGCTATTGGCACGTTGTATCAGCTTCTGTCAGCGTTGCAGCATGCATACCAAAAAACGGGAAATATATGTATGCATAGAGTATTGTGAATTCATTAGCTGCATTGTGCATTCTGTGCACTAAACTACATACAGCTGTACTGCTAAATGTGATTCAACGCCGTATTTATTTTGAGCAGCTCCCAAGCTGTCTTTTTATTAAGGAAAAAAGTCCTCAGGGAAGTTCAACACCAGTCATTTCTTTAATTCACACCTTCACCAGTCATTCCCAGTCTGCCAGCTTTCCCCCAGTGAACTCCATGAGGTTACCCGTGGCGCTGCACCAAACCATGTGTCTGCAAGCCAATGCGGTGTCCTCACCAAGTTCAATATTGACCCAAGTTATTCAGCACATTTGATACACCAGTTCCAATCCTTCCAATAATCCTGTTTTGTTCTCTCCTCTCGACTTCTTTTGCCAGCTCACACTGTAGACGGAGTGTCTTTCTGTGCTGGCTCGCTCCCACCTCGCCATCCACCCTGCCTAAGTTTGAGAGGATAACCATCACCATCCTCACAGTCTCCAGGATGAGGCATGTATCGCCGCGCTGGCTTAGGGACGTGTCCCTGCTCCTGTTGCTCCAGACGGCCACTTCCATGGTGATGCTTCCTAACTCCAGCTGGGAGCAGATTCTGGACGAGAATGGGGACTGGTGGGAGGCCAAGCAGAGGGGGAAGAGGGCCATTACCGACGGTGACGCTCAGCTCATCCTGGACCTTCACAACAAGCTCAGAGGCCAGGTTTACCCTCCTTCTTCCAACATGGAGCACATGGTAGGTGGACGGAGGATGTGGAGGTTTTGTCTGTGGACATTGAATCCCATGAAGTACTGCATATGTCTTCATGCTGTTTATGTGTGTTAAAAACGCTTTGGCCCCATTCTGAACTCCATCAGAGTCTTGCACACTTGTGGACCATGTAGCTTAGTGAACTGACCCAGTCACCAGACCGGCTGGCACTTGTCCCTCTTGGCTCACACACAAGCAGCATGCCAGGTTCTAAGCACCTTCAAAGATGGAGGACAGCGCCCCCCACCACACACACACATACACGTCTGTACCCATGTGACTTTGGTTGTTTTGCCAGAAGAAAAGAATTCCACCAACTTGCCAATGATCACATTACTACTGCGTTTTTCTTTTACTCATGCTGAGAGATTTGTTTGACTTTATCCTTTGGCCATCACGTGTGTGTACAGCGCCAGATCACTTTTCACAGTGCAATTAGAATCAGAGCACGGCACCGGGGCTTGTTTTACCAGCTGTCTACCCCCCACTAAACACACCCATACACACACACACACACACACACACACACACACACACACACACACACACAGGCACACCACACCTTCTGTAAGTCAGCACTCCACAGATCTGGAACTTTTCCAAATACACTACATGTGTAGGCACTGCTTGACCGCCTCAGTGCATTGCCACCAACGGTACTTAGGAGGTTGAAAATCAATACAGTGTGCAGAAAGTAATGAGGTTTTATAATCCTTTCATCTCCACTTAAAGAGCTACAGAACAAAAGGCAGTATTATTCGACGGTTAAAGCAAATAAACAGTTCCTGCTGGGGGCAATTGCTGGACTGTGTAATTGTATAATTGAGAGGTTGGACTTGAGGACCCCTTCTGTGTGTGTGTGTGTGTGTGTGTGTGTGTGTGTGTGCGTACATGTACGTGTGTGAAAGCAGCACTCTGCGTGGCAGGCTTCTGGTTGAGGCACACTCTAGTGGAGAACTGCTGAGCCAGCAGCGCACAGCTCCTTTCTACTGTCTCCTGTTACAGTTTGCAGTTTTTCTTTTAGCTCCTGGGGCACCCAGGGGTGAAGAGGCATGCAACAAGAGGACGTTAGGTGAGATAAAAGAGAGTGAGAGCTGGCAAGGAATACCGTAGGTACATAAAAATAGAGGTGTAAACGTGATAGAGGAGTCGCTCATAGAAAAGCAAAGCAATGAGAGATGGATGGAGGGAAGGACAGAATAGAAAATATAAAGAGTCAAAATCATTTTAAAAAGATGAGATGGTTGAATAGGAGTAACGACAGAGTAAAAGAAAGATGGAGACATTTGGAAGGGGCACAAAGTTAAAAGAGACAATGACTTTTAAAGATACGTGCGGAAATCTTATTTGCAGTTCCATAGATGTCAAAATCTGTCAGGCGAAACACTGCTCAGGTCACAGGGATTGCCAATGATTTTCTGCGCTTTATTTTGAAAGGGGCTCCCTATTTCTCAGATTTTCCTCCAGTCTGTGTTGAACTGCTGTCACCTTTCAGAAACCTCACAGCTGCACTGTACTGGAAGACTTCATAGACATGCTTCCCTGCTCTCCCTACACACCCATGCATGCAGATGCACACACACACTCACACACTCACACAAATACCCAAGCGCACATTCATAACAATTTCGCCATCAACTCTCTTATTGTCTGCCATTGTATTAAACCATAACCGGGCTGACCCTCTGTGGCAATCTTCACAGAAACTCTGAGATAACATCAATTCAAATCCCCATCTTTCCTCCCCCCCCCCTTCATCTGTTTCCTTTTCTTGCCCCCTTTCTCTGCCTCCCTCTCCCTTATCCCTGTGGCTCCGTTCCCATTCTGTCATTATCCAACACGGAGGCCCAAAAAATTCCCTGGATAAGCATTCACACTCCATAGTGATCCACAAAGCTTCAATGCACCTTTAGAAGGGGTATGTTGACCCACAGGTATAAACAGAGAAGTGTCAGCGTTTGAAGCGCTGCAAGACAAACAGATGGCATCATGGGAGAAATGGCCCCACCTGCATTGATGTTTAACTTGGCCCCGCGCTCTGGTCTGAGGTGGCAGTGATGTTTGTGGTTTAAGATAAAGCTGTATTGACAGTTTTCTGTTTGGGATGAGTCAGAGTTTTGCTGAAAGCGCCGGCCATTTTAATTTATTGTTGAATAATTTGGCTGTTCAATCAGACAATAATTAAGGTCTAGACTAATAAATTAGCCTTGCATTAACCCAAGATGTTTAATTATGGTAATGTGGAAGAGCGAGTGAAATAGACAGCTTAAATGTTAAGAGAAAGTGCTTTAGATTAATAAGATTGCCAAATAAAAATGAATTACCGGACTCCAGTGGCAAAAAAAAAATGAAGGAGAGCTGTCTAAACTTCTTTTATCCCCGCAACTTTCTCCTGCAGACTACCTCAGAGCTCACACAGGCCAGCTGGGAGATTGAATCTCTCCAGTGTGTCTTGGGTTTGTCCCTGGGTCTGGTCAGCTGGTTACACCCAGGAAAAACACATCCACTGGTTTTCTCTAGATGTTCAGAGCAGCAGCTGAATATCATAGTAAGAAAACATTTTTGATCCTCTCAAAGACCGTACTGTAGTTCGTATACGTGTGCTCAATTCCACATCCAAGGTCATGCTCCACTGAAGCAAAAGGGACAACACTATCCCAAAATAGCAAAGATGCCACCCGAAAGCTGGAAACTCTCTTGGCCTCACCTGCACCGGCTGTATCCTGTCCACGGATATCATGGACAGAAGAGGCAAGTGTCCACATTGAACTTGCTTGATGTAATGCCAAGAATGTAGACAGATGGTCTTGCGCCGAACGCACTTATAAAGAACACCTTCTACGAATACTTCAGGGAGCGTTGGTCGTAAAACTTTGCAGAGATGCAAAACACATGGAGATCGAATGAGCAAATTCCAATGATCCCACAAATATCTGTGAAGCTCTATGCCCAAGAGGACAACACCCTCAACCTGCATCCTGTCCAGACTGCAATGTCTTTTGGGTTTAGGAGTGACTCAGCTACTTTCTTTGGTTGCCGCCATGATGAGCACCAACCACCATTATTGGTCAGTGAAAAGTGAAAGGGAACTGTGGAAAAAATGACTGCTTGTGTAAAGCTATACTCTGATAGGCTGATATTGTTTATTGTTAAGAATGCTGAAGCGGTTATTATTTCCAAGAAATTATAAATCCCAATAGCAGACCAAATCAAGATATCAGGCTACCCTTACCATTACCGGCTCACTTATGGTGCCCAGTAAGTGAGACAGCTTCCTGATTCAACTCTACAATAATTGGCTACGCTGTTCTGGTCAAACTATGCTCCTGTTATAACATGATAATGGGAGATAATGGTATTCACTGGTTGACAAGGTTCAGACAATGGTCAGCCCCAGGACCTCTGAAGTGAGTTGGTGTGGGCTGGAATGTGCTGCATGAAACACTGTTTACTCTATATTGCTGTGGGAAATTAAAGTAGTAGTTTGAGAAGACAATATAGATCATTTTCCCGAGTCACCCCTTTGCCTTTCTGTTTTCTCTCTCTTACACCATCTTATCACATCTCCTCCTCCATTCTCTGCCAGGTTTCTCATGGAATTTATTTATTTTTTTACTCAACGTCAGCTCCTCCAATTCCCATATCTTTCCCCTGCTTTCTTAGTATTTTTCTGCATGCACCATCGACTATGAGCAGGAAACTCAGACTTGCAAAGGAAGTACACCTCTGTACCCTTTGGAATGCAACCAGATGACCAAGGAAGAGGAAAAGAAATAACCAAAAAACCTGCAAATGAAGTGTCAAGCGAAATACACAATGCTGTGTGCACTGTGCTGAAAGACTTCAGCAGGGGAGGTGTTTTTCTTTTCGGGCCCCAGCAGGCCCCACCCCCACCCCCCTCATGACACTGTAGCCAGTGAGATCTTAGTTGTGGCCAGCTGAATGTTTTCCGACCCATAACCGTTCATTAATGGTCAAAAACATTGTGTTGACCCCGCTCAAGGACAGAGCGTCCTATGTGCTGTGGTTTGCAGATTGTTTGCCGATCGTAATTACCACAGCTCTAAGCAATGTGCTTCAGTCTGCTTATCAGTGTAAACATTGATTTTTCTTTTTGTGCAAGGAGGTCACTTGTAGAGAAAATCGGAGCTCAAAATAATAACTGAATTGAATTCTTTCACTACTGATGATGACCAGGCTCAAATCTCTTCCGATGTTTCCGTTTTAGCATCGTACGCTGTTGTACTGGCAAAAAGGGATAACTGGGGACAAAACAAAACAGATCTGACAATACTGACACACTGACATTTATTTTCAGCTCACTGCCCACAAAGAAAGAGATAGAGTTTCAGGTAAACGCATTCTCATTCCTGTTTTACCCCTGGCTCTGTCAGTCATCATTTGGCCTTATTGTGCAAGACAGACTGCAGGCAACTGCACACAAGGTTGCTGTAACACCAATGTGCTCCCTCTTTGCACATGTAGAAATGACTGAAAAATACACTCCACACCTCCAACAGCTTATTTATTCTATATGTCAGTTATGTAACATTTCTACGAGGCTTTGTGTTGAAATCTTACATAGAACACTGTGCCAATATGGAAGAGTCCCTAGCGTTGTTAATTTGAACAAATAGGTCCTCTCAACAGCAAGCTGGATTCCCAGAAATAGCTGAAGAAACTGCTCAGAGTTAAGAGTTAATTTGCAGCGCTGCCAGACATCCTGTTGTTAGGTACGTGTGTGTTTCGGGAGTAATGCAGAGAACAGCAGTTGTTTCTGGTGAGACTGTAAGTGGGTGACGGACGAAGGAGGTAGTGGAGGAAGCGGGGGAGTTATTTTAGTGTCTGTTATTGGATGAGATTTCAGTGAGGGTAAGCTATTACTTCCAGGGCCCAAAGTGTGAGATGTCAAAATTTCTGACACCTCCGCTGGTATGCTAAGGCTAACGCACCCAAACACATTCGTATGCACACACACACACAAACTAATTGTATTTCTTGTAGAAACCTGTTAAGTTCGATAACTCACACTGACGGTGAAAGTGAAGGTGTGCAATTAAAGGCACATACAGTGTGCTTCAGAGGAATTGCAGCTGGAGTTTTTCTAACTTTTTTCATGGAAGAATGTAGGTCAGCAGAGAGGAAGGACACTCTTCGCATTCCCAGAAAACCCCAGAGTGGGAATATGATCCCTTAGTATCCAACCAGAGCCAAACTTAACTGAGAGGGCAATTCAGAGAGCGGTAAAGTGAAACAAAAGCTTGCACCCAGACATCTCACCAGAGACATATGGAAGGTATTAAGAAAAAACAGCTTTTGCATTTTTGGAATAACAGCCGATCCCACGGGAAAACCCATTTGGGGAAAGTCAGCTGAGCAGCAATAAGAGAGTCAAAAAGCTCTTTTTAGCAGCAGGAACACATCAACATAGTTCTGCACTTAGTTTAGAGATTAGTGCAGTTACTTAGCCATAGCCGCTCCTTGTCCCTATTACTTATCATGACATATGATAATTAATCCTTGTTCAGTATGGGTTTGAATACCACCATACATCATTGACAGCTGAACAAACCCTACAAGGCAGTGAATTTCTCCAGTTTCACACCAGCCGTTCTCTGACCTGACATCGCTATATCTTATGGCTCATTAGTTGCAATACAAGCAGCTTTGTGTTGCGCTGAGTCGCTTTATTTTATTATTTTCCGTTTAAGAAACGTAATCCTGAAAACTTCCTATTGTTTTTCCATCTCATCACCCGTGTAGGTGTGGGACACAGAGTTGGAGCGTACGGCAGAGGAGTGGGCAGAAACCTGTCTGTGGGAGCACGGCCCTGCCAGTTTACTGCCACAGATCGGACAGAACCTGGGAGCACACTGGGGAACGTAAGCAAGAATTGAGTATACGCAGACTTTTAATTTATCCAAGGTTGAGGGTTAAAAAGGGTTGCTTTGCTGAAAGCATTTAAAGTCTTCAAAGTCGTTTGTGACGGAGGCTTGCGTCTAATTCTGTGGATAGGAACATCGATAAGAACAGAATTGTTGTATAATTTGATTTTACAGACACAGTAACATACAAATGTGAACTTGGACAGGGTCAAAATATGAGTCTTTTCGGCTGCCATGTTGGCCGGGAACCCATTGGAAAATTTAAAATCACAATATGACTATCCTGGATAAATAGTTAGCCATATTTGGCTCAGACTGTTTTTTTTAAATAGTAAGGAATAGGTCAGTTATTCTGTTGAGCTTTAGTTTACCACAACTGCTAGTTAGCTTTTCTGCCATTTCCTTCACAACACTAACACGTTCACACACAGGACATATCATTTGCTACATTTGTACACTCAGCCTCCCATAGAGCGTCTGAAAACAGCACTGCTTCACATACGAGACTCTTGTTCCACATCTAATCATATCACTTCACAGTAAATATGTTCGCTTGATTCTAATCAGATTGACTAACCACACATGCTGCCAAATTAGTGGCCATCTTTGGTCACTGCTGTCTTTTCAGAGAGCACAAATGTTTGATTGAAAGCTAGATTCTTAATGGCAACAGCTGTGTTTACATTGCTGTGCTTACTACAAATGGTAGCTACATATGTACAGTGTTGTGTAAATTACTTTATCTTTTGATTGGGTCTTGAGACACCTTGCCAGGCTAAATTTTGAAGTTATGAGATGCCACCTGTATGTTATCTCTTTAGCTACCACCTGCATGCAACATGCGTATGCATATCGGTTCTTGAAAGAGGACTTGCAGTAAACAGAAAAGAGCTTTGATGCATAATACCAACTCCCACACCAAAAGAGACACAAGACAATAGAAATGTTTTTTGGAACATTGTCATCAAAGGTACATACGCTTACTCATCTCCCCAGGTTTCGCCCACCCACGTTCCATGTGCAGGCCTGGTATGATGAGGTGAAAGACTACTCCTTCCCTTACCCTCAGGAGTGTGACCCCTATTGCCCCTTCAGATGCTCCGGCCCAGTTTGTACTCATTACACACAGGTAGCTAGGTCTGGATCATACCATTTATTTACCCTTTTTCCTCTTTAGACTTCATCCTTTAGTGATTTATGACTTCATATTCTGTTTTTCATGGTCTGTCTTGTTTTTCTTTTCGCAGCTGGTATGGGCCACCAGCAGTCGAATTGGGTGTGCCATCAACATATGTTACAACATGAATGTGTGGGGACAGATTTGGGCCAAAGCCCTCTATCTTGTCTGCAACTATTCACCAAAGTAAGCACTTTTGTTGTGAGGTCCGTTCACAGCTGCATGTGACTGATATACAGGTTGAAACAAGATTGATGTTAATTTGCTGCTGAATTTTGAACGTTTCTTTCACTCATAGTTGAAGTTCAAAATCATCACACACAAAGGGGTTGGACAGGAATATGGTTTATTCATTTTAAAGCAGTATGTGTTTTGTGCAATCACTTCTGTTATACTACCTGAACAGGGGAAACTGGTGGGGGCATTCGCCTTACAAACATGGGACCTCATGCTCTGCCTGTCCTCCCAGCTATGGAGGAGGCTGCAAGGACAACCTCTGCTACAAACGTATGTGACTGAAAAAAATAAATAAAGATATTGCTAGAAAGCCTGAGGAAGAATAAGCTTAATATACCCTGTTTTTGTGACTTTACTTGAAGATGACAGCTCTAACCCTCCACAAGAGGAAACAGAAGAAAACAATTTCATTGAGCCGGAGGCCCCCCATACTCCACAGAAGCCCCGGTCTAGGGCCTCCAAGCCCGAGCCTCCCAGTTTCCCCGCTCCAGCCCCCACCAAGCCCCCCACAGAGGACCTGCAGAAGAATGAAGCGGTCGACACACAGCAGATGTGTAAGCTGTCATTTAACTGTTTATTCTGGATCTAGTTTCATCTTAAAAGGGAGAGTGTAGATCTGGTTTAGGATTGGGAGGTGGCAAGAAATTTAGGACATGATCTAAAAGAAAAAAATTGGGACAAAACCAAATAATTTAGTGTTTACCCCGCAATCATTCGTAGACAACAAGCACAAAAAATGTGCTTGATCGGAAATCTTTTTCTTGCAATTTATCTTAAATTGCCTTGATGTTTTGCAGCCTTTTTTCATCTCCCTGATTAACCTTGACAGTTTCTGAAGTGTACTTAATATTGCAAGTCACTCTTTGGAGCAGGGAGGGGGGGGGGGGGGTCTATTTCAGCATGTTTGCTTTTGGCCGGCTGAGAGGGGTTGAGGGGCGAGAGGGGCTCCATGCGGTTTTTAAATGACTTCCTCTCTGCAGTGAAACGGGCCTGTGCTTGTAAACTGAGATGCTTCCTCTAGATTTGCTGACCACCCTGAACCTCGTTGCAGGAATTCTTCTCTTCGCTTCTTGAAGCATCAGAACAATGTTCCTCACTGGGTGTCTCTCAACTCAGCCTTTAAGAAACCAGTCGTCTGCATCAGAGCTGCCATTGCATACATGTTGGTTCCTGTACGAGCACTGAAAGGCCTTTATGTTTATGCTTTTCAGCTCAGTTTGTGATCTGTGACACTAAGCTCCGAGATCAGTGTAAAGGAACACCATGTAATAGGTACAGTTCATATTAAATATAATAAAAACAATAACACTACAAAATGGAGTATTCGGTTCACTTCACCTTATTTTTCCCATATTATTCACACAGATATGAGTGTCCAGCTGGGTGCCTAGATGCTACAGGAAAAGTAGTTGGGACAGTATACTATGAAATGGTGAGTACTTCAGTTCCTCAGGCTGAGTAATGCAAATTATGTGGTCAATATTAAGCCAATAAACAGCCGTGTGTCCTGTCAAAGTGTACTAGAGACATTAAAGTGCTACTTGCTTACAACTGTGTCAGCAAAAGGCCATCAATAGTATGTTGTAAATCAAATATTCTATTTGCAGCAATCCAGTGTGTGCAGAGCTGGTCTACATGCCGGTGTCATAGATAATGACGGAGGATGGATGGATGTGACACGACAAGGCAGAAAAGACTTTTTCATCAAATCCAACAAGAACGGAGTTCAGTCTCTTGGGTGAGACAATAATATTAGAAACATCACCATGATTTATACTGATGATATTTGATCGCAAGATTGGTCAAATATTCTCACAATAAGTGAAAAGAATGTAGTCTCATGTCATTGTTTGTGTTTCCTCTTGACAGAAAATATCTGAGTGCTAATTCCTTCACAGTTTCCAGAGTAGCAGGTTAGTCTGACAAAAATGTGACACTGTTCTTAGAGAGATGTAACATTTTGCATGACATTACTCATTATAAGCTGTGCTGCAACGGTGTGTGTTGACACACCCTGTAATTCTTTCTTACAGTCAAAGCCATCACATGTGAAACCACAGTTGCACAGATGTGTTCATACCAAAAGCCTGCAAAACATTGTCCAAGGTATGAACCTGACTTTATGGCTGCCTGCATGCATACGTTTAGTTCTCCAGCATCATGTAAGTTGAAGTTATTAACCATGTCCAATTGTTCTATTTTTAGGTTATACTGCCCGAGAAACTGTTTAGAAGAAAATCCTCACATATCCCGATTAATCGGCACCAAAATATACTCCGATGTAAGTCAAGCTACTGAAGCTGAATTCTTCACTTGGGTAATCAATGTCCAATGTCAATGTTTCTTACGTGAACTTTTCTCTTGCATACCTCTGTAGAAGTCCAGTATATGCCGAGCAGCGATCCACACTGGAGTAATCCGGAATGATGCGGGTGGCTATGTCGATGTAATGCCAGTGGACAAGCGGAAACACTACATTGCCTCATACCAAAATGGCATTTCCTCAGAGAGGTATGGGATGCCTACTCTAGCCCAAGCTGACCTCAGTGCCTAGTATGCGCGTGCAAATATAAATATAAATAAAGTGTAAAAAACAAAGTCAAAATCAGAGGGTGGTTAGCATTCTATTATAGATTTCATTTTTTAGGGAGATAACTGGTCCTATTTCAGTATTATGTCTTTGGTTGGACAGTGAAGGGGTTAATCTTCTGAGCCTCAAAGAAAAGGGATGAGAAATCAATGGCTCCCAGGTAAAGAGAAATGGATCCACTCTGCCTTCCCTTGTGGATCTAGTCTTTTCAATATGCAGGCAGTTCATTACATCTCTCATGCAGTGTGCATGGGAGGGTGATTAACATGCCTCCAGTTTAAAATAATGAATAGCTCGGCAATTAGTGCAGAGGAGATGAGTGCATCTTAATGTAGTTCTGGGAGGGGTTTGTTTTTTTGGTAGTAAGTCCAAAAAGGGCAACGAGCAGACACGGGTCTAAAGCTTAATATGGTGGCTCAGATAAACCAAAAAACAAGAATGCAAAGCAGTGACAAACAAACGCAAATGCATTGAGTGAAAGGCATCAAACACAAAGGGGATCAAGTGGAAAGCAGGCCATGCACAACCATTACCATTATAGTCTTACTTTGGTCTTGGTCGGCTTAGGTGGAATATCCTGGACTGGGAGCTTGTTACCTTAGCCTTGTTAAGAAGCAATTTAAAAAGGTAAGGATTTAACAGAAGGTGTAGGCATTAGGTTAGTTCTTCTAATACAGTACAACAACATACTTTTAGGATAAAGGATCTCACGTAGGAAAGAGCAGGTGAGCAAGTACACTGCATCGTCCTCATAGAAGTATATTTTTGCTCATATTGCCCCATTATTTTCCCATTTCTACTCTGAAGAGGAGGGGTGACAATCTTTGAAACCACCTGCTAACTCAGAGCAGCAAACAAGATTGGTTTTTTCATTGGTTGTACAGTGGCTATTGGTGTGTTAGGAACCATAAGCCAGGCAATAAAATACCTGCCCAATTCAAAAATCCCCTACAGGAGATAATACAGCTGTTCTGCATCAAGAGGACCGAGAAGGTATACGCTTTTGACCATGGATACAAAGGGAATTGCAAAGAAGGGAGCTTGTGTTTGCATAGGAGAAGAAAGTGAGAGCATGTGTTGAATCGTGCTGCAACACTTTACAACAGCATTAAGGTTACAGGTCTGTACCAGCCTCTGTTCAAAGCTAAAGAGTGACCCACATACTGTATAGTATGGTCTAGTTTTTTTTTTTTTATATATAAAATTGCACCACCTTTGGGTTGTTTTACGGTCTGCAGAATGACTATTGCTAACATGACCTGCGTAGAGGACAAACACACACTCATTTATTCTATGGCCTTCCCCATCTCTTTCTGTCCTCCCCCTCTCTCTTCCCCTGCCTCTCTCCATCACATTATTCTTTGTCACTTCACTGAGATGCCTGACGTCTGTTAGTATCTGCCCATCATTTATCTGTCTCCTTTAACTTCACAACATGTCTGTCTTCGTTGGATTAACACATGAAGGTCCCCCTGTGTTTATGTAAAAATGGCTGGTTTATCTGTTTTGTCAGGGAGCCCCAACCTCTATCCGTTTGTGTCCCATCTGTCATTAAAGTGTCAGACAACACTGATGTGGACGCTTCTCCGTAAAAACCTGAAGTCTATTTGCTTGTGTGTGCGTGTCATCTACGTCTCTCTGCAAAAGGCTGGGACATGTTTTGTATCTGACAGATGCTGCAATCCAGACTTGACTCTCTCCCTCTTCTTTCTCTTTTCCCTGTAGCCTTCAAAACCCTCCTGGAGGAAAGGCGTTCCGGGTGTTCGCTGTGATTTGAGTGCCCCAGAGGGCGGCTTCACCAAACAGAAAGCACACTTGGGCTGTTGAATAGGCAGTAATCAAGCCCCGTTGTCAAACTCAAATGACTGAAATGTTTCTGGCTTTGCTACACTCCAGGGGTTAGAGGTCGTCTCCATGACGGCGTAAACCGAGCAACAAAAAAACTTGACACATACACAATGAGATACTGTCAGTATTCACTCGCACTGAGTGTACAATTTGTCATCTTTAGCAGGAAATTTCTATCTGAAAACTTTGTAAATATCTCTGAAAATGTTGTAGATATTTGTAAATAGTATCACACGTGTGTCTTTGTGCCATCACCTTGCCCTCTTAACAAATAGCTGTGTATGATTCAGTATAAAACCGATTCTAGCAATCCTATGATATAACATTATAATGGCACTTAAGGATGAATCATTTTTATTGTATTAAGTCTGGCACATTTTTACCTGTGCTCTGGAGAGGTCTCTTGTCATGTTTTGTACGTTTTTTAATGATTGGGGAACAAATTGTGCATTTATTTTTATATGATTATGCTCTATATCAATATGATTTATAAAGGATGCTGCTATATGTTTAAAAAAAAATAATGTTTTATTGCTGTTGCAATTGCCAGTGTGATGGGTTTTGTTTGTTTCCAGATGATGTGGTTTAGATAAAACTCCCTGCAGGTCGGGAAGTATACTCATCCCTCAGAGTTGTCATTCTCGAAACAAAACCTATACAGCATGTGTCAGACTTTATCATGCATTTGCATTTTACTGGATGTTGTTACCCCATATATGTTTTCCGTTTTGACATAGATAAACAGAAGCAATACCACGCAACAATTATATTTCATACAGTGTACAATGTAGAAGAATCAACAGATGTATTTGCTCATATTTCTGACCAGCTCTCAGCTTTTCTTACAAGCTGCAATCGATATAACGGTCAATTCATTGTATTTTTGTCACCGTTTCTTTCTGCATCATACATATTTTCCTACCTCAGGTTTTTAGGGAAAGTCCATTTTGCAATAAAATACTCCAACCAACACCGTTCTCTCTCAGGCATTGGCTTCTGATATTTAAATCACTCAAAGTCAACGTGAAATGCGTTTGCAAACATATTTACATTTGGACTATATACACCTAAAAATGGCAGAAATCTGATTGTATTATAATTGGCCTTTGTTGTCATTATCAATACCTTTAGAACTAAACATCTAAGGCGCCTTATTCCATAATTCAAGTGTTTAAAAACACTTGAAGTATCTGTTTCGGAGCCACTGCCCCAAAAATTGCAATTCCTACATTTTTTTAGCTTAGAAAATGACAAACGTCTCCTTCAAACTTATGTTAATGATAGATGTCCTGCTGGCAGTGATTATAGGGTGGTGTGCCATGTTCATTCCTGTTCTTGAAGAATTCTTGAAAGTAACATTGTTGTAACTCATGTTACACCACACTGACTCATTTTACCTCAAACATAGTCAGAGAGAAATCTGGGATGAGGATTTTAAAGTTGCAGACTGACACAAAAATACTCATGTAATAGTCTAAAAGTAAAAAAATTACAACATATCTTTGGCATTCTAAAACTGGGAAGCCATGTTCACAGAAAGCTTGTCAGTGGTCCTGGAACAGTTCATCTGATATGTGTCATGATGCCCGCACATTAAAGCTGACAATCTGCTCTAAAACCTCCTTGGCAATCAGTCGTTTTACATTTGCTCTTACCCAGTGGATAAGTATGCAGAGTCAAAGGTCAAAGTACCGCAGGGAGTCACTTAAGTGGTAGGTTTTGTGGGTCGAATGACAACTGAACCCAATTCCCTGTACTTCCAGATCCATTGCCGCGTTTGAGGGAGAAGCCTGCACTACCAACGTCAAAGTCTCACAGGATGTGGCAACCCCCTCCCTGACATCCATACTGTTTATTCATCCAAACCTTGGAGAGCGGAAGCGTTTGATTTTAAATGTCCCAGTTTTCCTCTTAGTGTCCGTCACCAGGGAGCTGAGTCGTCACTCCTCATTTGCTTTTGAGCAGCAATGGAGTGAAATGACCAATCCGTAATGGGTTCCACTATATCCTTGTCCCGACGGTGTTATAATGTCTGGAGGGCTGCAATAGGTTGTGACTCAGGCTGCCAGTCTTTGTTATTGCCCAGACAAGTGCTATGTAATCTTACATGACGCCTCTGGGTCAGTGACACAATATGAATGCCACCTTCTGAACTGCATTTTGTATGAGTTTTATGGGTTTAAATTAGTGGGTATCGCATTCAGATATCTATCTACATTGGCAGATTTAATTGTGCATGTGGTAGAGTACATGCTACATGCACTCTGACCCTCACAACATATGGAAAACAACTTATTGGGCGTGAAGCATGAGAAAAGGGAGATAAATGTGCGTGTGCGTCTCTGCATGAGGTTGAAAACTTGACATCATGTTCAAATATGTGTGCAAGCATTCACTCATTTACGCTCTGACACATCACGTTTAGATCAAACCCCAATCACTTGTGATTGGCTGAGCTCTGCAGGAGAAAGGGCTGCGGAGTGATTGATAGGCTGTCCATCTGCGCCCAGGTCCTGTGAGAGAAAAGAGAGGCGTACATCAGACAGGTGTCAAAACTCACAGCAGGGTGTGGTGATAGGTGGCGGGGGCTCTGACGAATGAAAGGTAAGAGGATGACGAGCGTAGTGAAAGGGAGAAAGAGGGGGATGTAGGAAAGGGCAGAGAGATAACTTGAAGGCTAGAGAAAGCAGCGTGATGTTTTGACACCTTCATGAGCATGACATTGGGATAGCATCTGCAGAATTGTTCATCTTTTCCAAAACTTTTAGTTTATAAGAACAATACAAGATTCAAGTTTCCCGAAAAAAAAATTAGCAGGAGCAGTTTTATAGCATTGTTGGACACTATTAGTTAAAAAAAAAATACTGCATGATTTCATGGAAGAGGTGCAACACATCAATTTATGGTGATAAATCGTTGTGTTCCTTCATCTGCGACCCACCAGACAGACAAGGGTGTGTTGGGAGCAAACTGACAGAGCGACAGCCACAGGCCCATTAGGGCCAAGGAGACTGAGTGCCGTGAAGACAGATGGGATGAAAGACAAGCTTGCAGCTCGCAGGGTCTGCATGGTGCCACCGGTGTTTTCAGACTGTCGCTTAAAATAAGGACGGCCATTAATAACCTCCTCACTGTGCTCTGCTCAGCTGCAGTCTGGCGCTTCTTGCAGGGCTAAATGTGGCGCTGCATGGCAGCAGACTGGCAGACTGTGTCAAAGAGACCATATACACCTGGGGAAAGGGGGGGGGGGGGGAGAGAAAGGCAGGCAGACAGTTTGAATGTGCTTGTGCATTTGTTTGTGCTGTATGGTATGTGTGTGTGTGTGTGTGTGCGTGTGTGTGTGCGTGCATGTGCTATATATTTGGATTTCGTTGTATTTTTTTCACTCGCTCACCTGTTTGTTTTTGTGCTATGTCTGTGCTGCCTGTCCCACTATGGTTGGATGGGAATCAGATAGCAGTGATGCAGTCAGGGAAGCCGTCAGCACACCAAGGTGAAAAAATATGGTTGCCAGTGGTAATGACTGTGTTCCTTCTTGTCAAACCTTTACTTTGGCAGATGAACAAAACATAAAATCTGACAGGGAGTGGGTTTTTTTTTTCCCCTCATGATCCAAAAATATTACATGTACATAGCCACACTGTGAATGTGTTTTTTCAAAGATGGAGTGGGTACTTTGGTGGAGAGCAAGCTTTTCCTGAGTGGCAAGGTGACTCATATAATTATCGAGTTATTTTAGGCCTCTGTGCTTTTAAAACAAACCTCTGACAAATCTTAGACATTTGATTTATAATAAACATTCATTACCAACTGGCTCTGCTGTGACCAACCCACCCAACTACTTGACTGAAATTGAACATCTTATAACATGCAGTCAAATTGGTGCTCAAGACCATTCAGTTGTTCAGTTCTACTGAAATACAAGCGATTTAACTTGATACTTTAATAATCAATCAGGATGACTGAAGATGTGTTAAATGTTTTTGTGTATCTAGCCTGTGCTCATGTGGAGCATGGAAACAAGTAGTATTAAAACTTGTCAAACTGCAATAAAGTATGTTACATGGTTCTCTTATTGGACTGTTTTACTGAGGTGTGAGTGTGACCTAACACCGTCAAACCAATGGTTACCTTCACTTGAATGGTTATAGTATTCTGGTATAATCTGCAATGTGAGCTTTAGTGCTGCACATTAAATCCTGGAACAAAATAGTGCCATTGGAGAGTGCTGAAGCTACAGCAGCTGCATGATGTCAGTAACTCAGACTTTGCCAATGTGTTGTATCAGGTTAATTGCAAGAGGCTTCAACAGATCAAAAACTCCCTCTTTTCTTTGGCCCAGCACAAATAAATTAGGCTTTCCAAGAGAAAAGGCTCCTTTTGTTTGATAGGAAATTAAGAAGGTAGGAGTAAAGAAAACAATCGAGAACATCTGGCAAAGTAACTCCTGACAGATTATGCTAAACACAATAATGTGCATCTATATATTTGCATGTTAGCTATTGTGCTGTCTCTCACTGTCTCACTTGTACACAGACATATCTGTATGCATACAATGATGAACATACACATTCATCTTACTTCTGTCAGACAGGACAACAGACATTTTTTCCAACACTTTATTACCATGGGGGAGGGGGGGGGGGGGGGCCTGTTCATCAGATGATTTATTGTCAACAGTTTGCACACATAAGACACTGACACTGATATTTGTTCCTGTATAAATGGGTGTCAGTGAAGCAGTTTTATGCTCTGGATGCAGATGTGGGCCACATGTAAAAACCTTTCCAAAAACAGGCACTGTGGAGAAGGGAAAGTTGTGCTTACAGTACCTCTCCAGGAGGGGCTGGCTGCCTCCCAGACTGGACTGCTGTTAGATCTGTCCAGTCTGAATAAATAATGACAGTCCACATCATCTGGACACTTACAAAAGGCATGCAAGTGCCTGGACCAAATGCTAAGCCTCGTTAGACCCGTATAATTCATCAATGTTTCATAGAAGTCTTACTTTTACAGAACACATTTCTACAAGTGAGCCGTCTAGCAGAGGTGTCCTGTTTATGCTCCAGATGTGATTGCATTAATGACAATGATAAAAACAAAACTAGCTCAGGAATGTGGCATTAATCTTCACACACAACGCCATGAATAACAGAGGAAATGGATTGAGTTTCAAAGAGCCCTGCCTATCCGAGACACAATCGGACGACCTGCGAGTAAAAGAAACACTTGTTTGCAAAGGAAAGAAAAATAAATGTTGAGGAAGAACAGAGTATGAGATGCCTGGCAAGGCAACAAGGAACACTCTGAAGAAGCTACATACAGTCGAGGTGAGGGTCATGGCCGAACAATAAGGCCATGCATGGTAGATGGGCACACTTCTTTGCCGTCAGTCATAATAGAAGAAAGATGAAGTGGGAGAGTCTTTGGGCCCAAGCCTAGAGGGCCCATGGGTAGTGGGAGAAGAGCACAGCGTGAAAAAAGTCATGAGCAACGACAGTTAATAGTAAACTGCATCAAAAGGAGTCCCAGAATATGTTTGTTTTCAAGATTTTGTACGAGTCAGCAAAAAGTAGCCCCCTTTGTAGCTGCCTGCACTACATAGTTCAGTCGCCAGACTTATGAGCAGTGGGTGATGCAGCAAACACAATTATAACAGAAGTGTTCTGGTGCAATTAAATTGGGATCATCAGGGAGCAAAGAGTGCAAAATATAAAGAGCTGCAACGAATCAGGCGTCGGCGACAGGCCGCAAAATCACGGAGGAGGCTGTCCCCGGACTCTGACGTCATCGCTGACCTTTCGTGTATTTACAGAGGAGGTTTGATTTCCACTCTTTTTCCATGCTCACACATGAGCCGTTGTGAAGCGGGCCCTGGAGGTAAAAGAGTAGCTTTGTCCCGACCTGGACGGAGAGCACTGGAGTCATGTGCTTCTGCCAATCCCGAAGACTGGCCCACAAGCCACGGCCATTGAGAGAAGCACAAGCATCACCTGTTTTATATTAAATCTGTCAGATTAAATAAGGAAGCCAATAACCTGCAGCTCTCAGGGAGCAGGTTTAGCCAAATCTGACCCTCTGCTACTCTGATCATAGTTCTCCAAACTGTTGAGTTGAGGGACAGGACAGACACATTTTGCAAAGAAATCCATGAAATTGCACCTGATCATTTGTTGACGTATTAAATGAGATGCAAGGCGATAAAGACATCGTCTTCTGTATTTCAGCAACAACAAAGCATCTGGGTTTTTATTTGGGATAATGCAGCTTGGGTTAAATCCCCAGCACTTAAACTGATTGATTTTCGGGGTTTTATGGAGCAAAATAGAACGTCTATTATACAACTTATATGTTGCTCATTTATCACCTTGTTAAATTATTGAACAAGTACAGAGATCTCATTGTCATAGAGTAGAAACATGAAGACATTTAAAGAGCCCTTTCAAAGTACTCCCCCTAACGCAGCAGACAATATTGCCCTCTACAGGGCATACACATTAGTCACGCTTGTCTGTCTCCACTCTTTTTTGGGGGGGAGGGAGGAGAGACTGTGACGAGTTAAAGAGACACAGCACCACATGTGTTGATGAATGTATAATTACCTAAGTGTTCAGAGACCTTGAGATTCAGGGGGTGCAGGTTAGCACCTTGAGATCAAGACCCTGGATTACACCCTCTTGACATTTAGCATCTGCCTTGCTGTGGTGTCCTTCGGCATGAGTCCCTGCTAGCTTCATGTCAGGTCTTCTGTTTACCCTCACTGTGAAGGGCACAGGAGAAAGAATGACAGCCAGGAACTCAATAATTCTCAAATTGCATTTATAAAAAGGATAACAGAAATGATGTCAGTCTTATAAATTCAAAATAATGTGTTGACAAGAAAAATAATTGTGTTTTTATCACGTGAAATTGAATTAAAAAGACATTATGCAGACTGATTAATAACTCCAAAAGATATTAATTATTCCAAAGGACCATGGGCTCTAATTCATCAAGTGTCTCTGACTTTGAAAGATGATTAAAATGAATGAGATGGTCACATGAAGGACCTGGTCAGCGATCCAGGACCAGTCCCTCCTTCACTTGATGATACACAGTCTATGAATTCTGCCTCTGGTCTCCAAATTAGCTGCGTGGCATGAAAGAAAGAGGAAGAGGAAGAAGAAAGAAAGAAAGAGGTGTCTCATCACTCTTGAGGTAGTGGGGGGAGGTCACCTTACTCCTCTTGTCCTCCAAGAGGAGCTGAGTGGGATGGATTCAGCCTCCCTCGGTCTATGAGAAACACCAAAGCAACAGAACAGTTACGTCTCCAGAGATCCAACCCTGGGTTCAGCCTAACTGTGGCATGAGATGGACCCCAATTTAGGACACAAAGACATAGGTCAAACCAGCAGGAGGTATAGCCTTTCCCTGAGAATGAGCCACTCCTTTTCTATTCATTGCGACCGTACTCTGTCCTCTCTTCTTCCTATTTTTGTGTTTTCCCCTCTGCTTCACCCTCATCCGTCTGCATCTCTTTCCTGCTTTCCCTCACTCACTTTCCTCACCCTTCATCCTCCCCCATTACCATAATGATCGTTGGTGTACCTACACAGTGTACCTCTGAAGCTAATTATCGCAGTCCTGCGCTCATTTACAATTATAAATCTTCTCTGAATGCAAATGCACACTTTATCTCATTGTAGACAAGCCAGAATTGAGAACGGACAATCATGCAAGGTGTATCTGCCAGCCATGAATTTGAACAAGCAGACACGCTGCCGCAAATTAAATCTTATCCTCAGCTCTTCTGATAACATGTTTTGGTTAATTTGGCAACGCGAGGAACCCTTGTAATAGGTTTATACGCTCTACTCATATACGCACATCTGAGATTGAAGGAAAGGACCCTCTTGAATCTCCCACTCTCACAACTCACCTTCTAGAGAAGGACAGAGAGGCCCTCCAACCACTTTTAGCTGTTATGGAGTAAATCACAAACATGTCATAGCTTGATCCTCTGGGACTATACACAACCTTAGCTGTCCTATATTGTGTGACTAACCAATGTCCTCCTTGGATGGCCAAGGACCCAGAACAGCCCACATCTCTTATTCTGAGAAATTAGCCTTTTTTCCCCTCTCTTTCCACACTTGCTTTTCTTTTTCCTTCAGGCATTGACATTTAATCAAACCCAAATCCCATTGTGCCTATTAACATATCAGGCTGATACGGGTTGCTGTAAAAAGCTTGAGTACAAGAACCCGGAGCACATCATTACCATAACTCTGCCTGTGTGATCTCTATTTTCACTCCTCCGCCCACATGTAAAAATGCTTACCTGGCAAACAACTAAGCGTGGAATCATTTCTCTCTCTCTCTCTCTCTCTCGCTCTCCCCCTCTTCCACCTCATTCCCCCCTGCTTATCTTTTTAGAATGTGTTAATTATTTAGCTGCTTGTGCTCGTAAATGTTCGCCAAATAGCACTGAGACAAAACTAAGCATCTAATGCAAAAGGAAATTTTAGTATTTCACCAGACCATCAAAACCATCTAAAGTTTGCTCTGCTGTGACGAAATAAACTATTCTGGGGTACTTGTTTTGGAATGCTTAAGTGCTTTTAATGGATGATATGGTTTCTCTATGAGCAGCTCGGTCTTCCCGGTATTAATCATCGGAGACGTGGAGGGACTTGGATATGTGATGCGGAACGTCTCTGAAAAATGGCGATGATTATGAGGTCAATACCTGATAAATTGCCCGTATTGGAGAGGAGTTGTTTTCCGCAGCTCAGCAGATATCGGCTGCTTTGCTCCTCACCTTGATGAAGGTCCCTCTGCTCTTGAGTGACTCTCCACACATTTGACCCTGTTGGCGGCCGCTCATGTATGTCGGGGCCATATGTTGGTTTGTGAGGCGGCCCTGCACGCTGAGCCTCTCTACCTGCGACCAACTGAGGCCAAAACTGGTTGTCGGTCTTGTACCACAGCAGGCAATTACTTCCCCCCCCCCAAAACTAGGACAGCTCTCCGTAATGACACAATTGTGACACAGAGCACAGTATTTAGTGCAATCAAAAGACATTGTCGCTGTCAGCATTGGTTTCGTACAGGGAGGATGACAAGGCAGCGTGAATGGAACGGGGCCATGTTGTACAAAGAGGATTATGAAGACAAAACAACTTTGGCAAGTCTGAAATTTGGGGACACTTCCGCGGGGAGATGAAAACTATCAAAGTCAAGCTGTTTGTCGGAGGGGCGGCAGCTCGCTGAATGTGATGAACAGACAGGACAGAAAATACAGTCATTGAGTTTTTACCTCTGCATTCAAAAGCTGACACTTGACAGAATAGCACTTCAGAGAGCGGCAGCCATCTACATGCGCTGAACAAAGCCCCACTGTTTCTCAGCGGATGACATTTTCTCTCAGTGCAACACAACAAATAATACATTAGTGTGAGCAATAGGGTAATTGTGCAGAGCTAGGAGAGATAAAAACATGTGTTTATGTGTTTTTTTTATGTGTTTTCTGATACTGACGCATTAATTTATGGTGCTTTCCTGTTGTTAGATCAAAGAGTGAAAAATAAAGGAAGAATTATTCCTGAAGTGATCAGTTGTTTATACAACTCTGTTACATAAGCCATCTCTCTTCTCCACATTTTAATCAACATAAGTAATGGTAGACCCTCATATCAATATACCTGAGCCATCTGCTCCCTATACCAAGGATTTCACTCTCTGCGATCGCACAACCGGAGTTACGCCTCTCACTACATCCCGATCGGGATTATAGCGTTGGCAGGGATCAAAGTGTGTTTCTGTGCTCTTATTTTCAGAGATTTTTGATTGCCAATCTGCAGCATTGTATCAACAATATACAAGCTGCAGGCGGTGGCTGTATATGCTTTGTACAGTCTGGTTCGCTTACAATTTATTTGATCCTTTACTGGCCAAGCAGGTTTTATTATTCAACAAACCAAACAACATCAAGTCACGTCAAGGCCACCTAATAATGACAAAACACGGTGCTCACACACTGGCAATTGTATTTCCTTATTAGCGGGCTGTCTAGTGGAAAATATGGAAATGATATTCATACTCAGACAGGTAATAACGACCAAATGGCAATGTAAAAAACTGTTTTGCAAATTAGTCTTAACACTAGACTAGTACATTTGCATATTGTCTTTGAACATGTGGAGGGGGGGAGGGGGGGGAGGGAAGCCGGAAGTTGAATGGTTACTCGAAATGTCACATTTGAAATTCACTAAACAAGTAGTCTTATAAAACATGTTGAGTGTTACAAATGACCAGGCGGAGCACATTAATCTTGACCTTGAGTTTTTTTTATTTTAGTGATCAATATGACCACACCTGCCAGAACACAGTGGCCTGTATAGGTTATGGAAGAACATTAAAATATGCTGTTACAGGTCGACTCCAGGTAGGTCTATGTGTCCTGTTAACCCTTCACTACCATGCAAAATAAAAGGGTTAGTCAACTCATTGTTGCAATGTATAGTCACCACCTATGCCTGGTGTCTAAACATAGTAGGGCTTCAATTAATGGTTATTTTCATTATTGATACTATAATATTGATTTGCTGATTTTTATTTTCACTAGTGATCTATTAATTGTTGTATTTATTCATTGTGACATCTTTAATAAAAACAAATGATATATATATATATATATATATATATATATATATAATTCATTCTATAGATGTGGCCATGATAATCTGACGGAGCACATTCCTTATAAATATTAAGCATTTTGGAGTAGGCCTTATTTGGACGACTAAATGCATAGGCAACCCTAATAAACAAAAAATCCTTGAAAAAATGGGGGAATTAATGGTGATCCGCTACAGTAGGCCCTCCTCCCCATTTTAGAGTAATAAGTCAACAATGGTGCAAAAAAATTCAGTATCCCCGCTTGAATTAAAGACATGCCTACTCCCTCTCTCACTGCACAGCAGTTATCCCCCACCCCCCTCACTGTTTCGGGGATGGTGTGGTCCAGGAAGCGCGCCTCTCCTGCGCTCTCCTCCTCTGCTCTCCTCTCCGGCTGAAGTGAATCAGCTGACGAATGGTATCAGCTGAGGAATGGTATCTCCCTCCTCTCGCGCGGATGGATCGCGCCGCTGAAGCCGGGCAGCCTGAGCGCTGACACAGGAGCAGGTTGCCCACCGCCCGCTCTCCTGCCGCTGGATGTCTCCCCGACCGACCCTCAAGTAACATATTTTCGCTGCCCGCAAAAAAACAAAAAGAGGCTACTTTGTTATTATTTTTCACCTCGAGCAGGAAGCCACCCGCTTCCCCTCACCATGGCTTCCAACTTCAACGACATAGTCAAACAGGGATACGTGAGGATACGGAGTAAGAAACTGGGGGTGAGTACTGTTGCACTTGCTGTCTAGCCCCGTGGAGGAGGAGGAGGAGGAGGAGGAGGAGGAGTTCCAGTTGTTTGCCGTCTTTAAGCATCAGGGGCGGCTGGATTAAGAAAGAGGCTTTAATTGCTCCATAGGCAGCCGTCCTGCTGCGAGCTCTTCAAGAGGAAAGACAGATTAGAGCAGCGGCCAAGTTTCTCTCAGTTTCATTGTGCAAAAAAACATACTTCTTCTGCACATACTGAGATGTTGGTAAAGTCCACGTGATTGACGGCTGGTGTCATGTGGATGTAGTTGTAAATCACATTTCCCATCTTTATGATCAACCTCCATGCCAGTGACTTTATTTTCATTGAGAACATTGTTGCAGTTTGTTGTAGTTTTCTCACAAACAGATACCACGCTTTTCAACCGGAGCTGTTGTTACATCAGAGAAAAAAGGGGGTAAACTACCAATCTTAAGGATCTAAAAATGCTATGAGATCAAGCTAACTGAGATACTTTGTAAAAGTAGTATAACAGACATTAACCACACCATAACTGACTCTAATAAGGTCACTTACATTTGAGCACCACAGGCTTTAAGTGTCTCCATCATGAGGCACGGGGCCAATTAACACCGTGCTTTATGGCTTCTAGGATGTACAACATAATAAGAATTCTGGGAATGCCAGTCATCACTATACACATTGTCATCAGCCTATTACCGGTCAGAGCCGTACTGTACTCTAACTCTCTTTTCAGTAATGATGAATTATTCCCAGCACTGAGGAGTCTCATTGAAATCCAGCTGATTTTGGTGTGATGGGCAGCCCTATGCCTTGATAATGGATTTCCATTGAGGTACAGCACAGGGGGGGGGGGGGGGGGGGGAGAGATGGCTAGACTGCTTAAAGTGAAATGAATGATATATATTCAATCACGAGCGCCTTATTGTCTGACTCATAAAGCCATCTGCTTTTGTTCATGCTTCCAGCTCATTACGCCAACAGAGCAGGGCACACTCCCTCTCCTTTTGATGAAGTGTGATGATGGAGGCTAATGATGTCTGCCTCCTCACATCATCACCTGGCTTCATCAACATTATTCCACTATTGTTGGCTGCATTCAAGGTTGTCTTTGATTGCTGTTCAAGAGTAATTGTTGTCGAGTAAGAGCAACCTTTACCGCCCCTATAAAAAGGAACTTGCACAACACAAGCGCGATGTGACAAATGAAAGCGCAAGACGTTTGTTGTTGTTAACATGCTAATTAGTTTGCTCACATACAGTTGGCTCGGGTTTATTTACATCTTGCGTATGCTGTTAGCTAGATGCATTCAGAGAAAGCGGGAGCGTGCGCGTGTTTGACTTTGCAAAAAAGCAACCGAGGATGCACGCTGCGTTGGCTGTGCTGGAGGTATATGGATGCCATATCTCTGCCAGCTCCACATCTCATGCTGCTGTTTGTGGAGAATAACAGTTTGTGTCCTGATCGCCCACTCCCTCAGCCCTCCACCGCTCGCTGCCGTTTCATCATAGAAAAAGCCACGCTGCGATGGCCTCAGAGGACCCTGGTGTGGGAAGACAGAAAGTATTTATCTGGCCATGCTAGGGTTAGTTATTCCAGGCAGATACTCATTCAAACAACAAAAAATGGAGCAGGAATAAGGTTGTTTGTGTGCCTGATTCAACAGGCACCAATAGAGTACATCGCTGTGATTATTCCTGTTTTTTTTCTTCCTCATCATTGCTAAATGGCTTAATTTCAAGTGTTTCGAGGGAGATGAAAATCCAAATGTGTGAACCATGCGTGGGCTCACTGGAGAAAAAAAATACACATCTGGAACGACGGGGATGATATTTAGAGTTGTGAGTGCTATTGTGTAGCGTGATCTCAAACAGCCAATTTGACTTTATTTCATCTTTGTCTCAACAGCTAAATATTGTTTATGGGTGCGAAGAGACACTTGATATGCTGAACAGAGAGCCATAACAGAAGGAGACTCAGATTCATGGATCCGGAGATGCACAGGCCTCTTTGCTTCATAGGATTGCTCATCACTAAAATGCAGCCAAACGTACAGCATACTGTAGACCTCCATCCAGCGGTCCATCATGCCGCTGGGGGCCGATTAAAGTTTAACATATCATACTTATAGAAATATAAGATTTATTCATTCCTACTGAGCAAAAAAGAGCCACAACTAAAGATTATTTTCATTAACTATGAATCTATTATAATGTGTTATTGATTACATCTTTTGATCTATAAGAAAAGAGAAGATTTACCACCAAAAGTTCCCACATCCCAGGGTGACATCTTCATATTGTTTGTTGTATCCAAAAAAATGGCCCAATACCATAAAATAATGAAATATACTCTTATATAACAGGCAAATCTTCACATTTGACATTCATTTATTAATTGATTTCATTGTTTGCTTTGTAAAATGGACACAATGTCTTAAAGCCCAAGGTGATCTTCAAGTCACCCGTCTTGCCCATCAACAGTCTAAAACCCAGAGACATTCCATTTACAACAGGAGAAAACTGAGCTTTAGATGCAAGCTTTCAGTTTTCTGACAGTTTTTTGATATTAAGCTCTACCGACACATTTCATAAAAGTAAGTCATAAAAGAGTTGAAACTCAGCCCTACCTGTCAGGTTGAACCTTCTCAGTTTTAGGACAGAAAGGTCCTGGGTGTTTTCCACCTCATGTGATGGTTTTTTAATGTTTTTTTTTTTTTTTGTGCTTTTAAAGGTCTTTCAAATATCACATATCAAGACTTTGCATCACAGTTGACCTTCTAGTGCTCCCACCCACTATTCTAATGCTGTGCCATTTAAAATGCATTATACATTATTTTTTATTCGAAAGTGGTACAGTTGAATGGTTCTCCTTATGCGATATTAAAGTGGCCAGACCAACAGCTTCGCCTGAACTCATCAGCATCTGTCAATATGATTGGCTCATTTCCAAACCCCATCAAGTGTGAAGGTTGAGGCCACGAGGTCAGGTCTGTGTTCTTCCGAGTGATCAAAACTACCAGGCGGGGCACTTTCTCTTCAGTTTTTTTTTTTTTTTTTTTTTTTTACTGGGACATTTTTTTTTTTTTTTTCACTGACGTGAATGGCAACGATTTCCTACATTAGCCAACCTCTTTGTCTCTTTGTTGGCTGAAGAGACAACGGTGCAGTGTTCTTGAATGCACAAGTAGTCTCTCTCTCCCTCTCTCACATTCCCCTCCTCTTCCTCACCTCTCCACCCATTCTCTCACCTCACGTCTCACCTGTGCTCCCCACCCAACAGTGTCTCTCTCACCCCCCCTCCCCCATTTTATCTCCCTTCTTCCTCTTTATCCGGCTATCTCCCTCACCTCATCCCCCCCTTTGCTCTCTCTCACTATTCTCTCCTTCACTGGTTTGCAGACAGTTGAGAGACTGAGCACAAAAGCATCCTATTCATCACCCCACACTGCACCCTCCATAACCCCAACAGACTATTCCCCCTGACACAGTGCAAAGGCACACGCACACACACACACACACACACACTGGCTCGGTTCAACAACGAAGAACTGGCACACACATGCACCCGACAAACAAGTAAACAATCTGCTGCCAGAGAACAGTGTGTGGATTCTCAATTAATTGTAATCTCGTGGCTTTGGACCATACAGTATTTTTTTTGGCGACATAAAGATAAACTAAATGCCGAAAAGCGCCAAAAACAAGTGTCTCTGCGCTCGGAGCAGCATGGGTGACGGCAAAAATAGTTTTTCTCTCTTTCTCCCTTTCAGTGATGCTATCATGGTCGCCTCTTTGACGAGCTGAATAACATGACCTTTGAGTAATTTGCGCGTCAGTCTCAGACCAGGTACATGTTTCCCAGGTTAAGCATCCCTGTGGTAAATAGAAAAGGTCAGCTGTTGTATGAATATTTCCCCCTCGTCTGTCCAACGGTTTCTTCCAAGCCTTAAATGGTCAATTTCAGTTTGCTGCAGGTGAGTCGGTGAATGGCGAGACTGAATGGCAGACAAACACGTTTTGACACTTCAAAAAGGGAGCTGTAGATTCGATGTTGGCCCAGAGGTAAAATATGTAATATTTTAGGAGAACGCAGAGCACTTCACACACAGACTTCACACTCAGGTTATTCTTGTTAAATTTCCCACCACATCAATGCCAAAGGAATTTCACCAAAGCAAATAGTACCTGCAAAAAACTCACCATTCATTTCCTTTACATACAAACAAATGTGCATTAAGAATAGAACCAGATGATTATGATTTTACATCATGCCAGCTATTTAAACTGTCCATAATTAACATTTGCCAATAAACAAATGACTCGTATGGGAATGGGGTTGCATCTAGTAACAAAGCCACAGAGAACTATCGCCTAACTCTTGCGGTTATCGCAGCTTTAATCTTGTTTTGGTTTTTACGGCCTACAACAGTACTATTTTGGTTCATTGTCACCTCTCATAGTGTTGTTTTCAGACACAGCTGGCAGAAAAAAAAACAGCTTTGAAAACCCACTGTGCACTATACCTGCCTAGCACCAAACAGCAGACAGACACAGTTAGCATTTAGCTGGTGATGAAAGTGGAGGATTTAGCAGCTAAGAGAGCCCGATATTTCCCACAGGAATTGGTGGAGATCAAAATCAGAGCTAAAAAGGAGAGCTGTGAGCTGGAAATTAGCTGAAAGACGCTAGCTGGGGGCAGCTGCAGAGTCGGGTGGATATTTCTCTGTGGGTACATGACAACATGTGATACCTTTTCATATTACAAACAGTCACTGGATCAATTGTTGTAAAACATATTTGTTATAGCAGCTTTAAAGTCATATTTTTAAAGCTAGACCATCTTACCTTGCACTCTCCCTGATTTTGTTTTGGTGCCCAAAAGCGGACCAAATCCCCAAATTCCCCTGTTTTGAAACTTGGACTTGATTTATTTTTTTTTAATCGTATGTTTTTCAGATCCGGAGGTGCTGTCGGGCATCTTAAAATTACAAGTGCACTGTGAACTGCACAGTTGGTCAAACACTCAAGCCCAAAAGGTCGAAAAGCAACAAATTAACGTAGATCTTAAAAAGATAGACACTGTATAATATATTTAATAGACCGCTAATGTAATTCATAATAGCAAGAATACAATTGAAAAGCACAAAGCTGTACTCCACTGCCATCAGAGTGCAGTTATGAGAGCGCCTTGGTCAAACCACAAATCTCAAAGCAGAAAACACATAAAAAATGCATTATGTCTGGTCCAGAATGAGGAGGAGTGAAATACAATCAGCCAAAAGTGTGGTTGTAAACCAATAATCAGGGCTGCAGACTGAGACTTTAAGTTATTCATCATCCAAACACAAAGGATATCATTCGCAAAAAAAGATGGGTTACTCCCCCGTTTATAGATTTACAGAAGTGATTTGGGGTCCTAAAATTACTTTTTTGCAAGATAACAATTTCACAATCTTGGGAATGCATACCGTTTGTTTTGGGGCAAATAACCCTCTGTAATTTAAGGGCTGCTGTAGCTCAGTACTTATTGGAACATTGCCACCTTTGGTCTTGTAGGAATGTTTTGAGGGAAGTTTAATGTGTGACAATCTACAGTACTTGTGTTACAGTGGCCCTTTGCCACAACACAGCAAACACTGACAGCAGGTAAAGTAATTTGTGATGAGTGTTGGACACATCTAATTACACTGTGTAGGGCTCCTACCAGCTGTTATGACTCTGTGTGAATGTTTGCTCATGAGACTTCCATGTTTGCTCTATTGGGGAAGAAGTTAAGTATGCAAACACTACACTTGAAGAATAATTCAATTTAGAGCAATATTTAGCCAATCACCCTCTGGTTCCGGCTTCTCAAATGTGAGGATTTTTATATATTTGTTTAGACTGAATATGTTTTTGGGTTTTAGACTCCTAGTCCATTCAAAATGTTGTGTTTTGCAGACCTTTGATACCTGCGTTCGATGCTTAGCTTGCAGTTTACGCTGATAAAGACGTTCATTTTGCAAATTAAGCCTTTTTCTAACCATTATATAAGAAGACAAAATCAAGAGTTATTACTTGCAATAAAGTACTTTTTTGGACCCAATGGTGCTCTCCTCCCATCTCTGTCCACAAATACGACAGTTAATAAGTGCTTTGTCTCACTCAGCGGTTTTTGTCTTACAAGTGGGCGGTTGTGTTCAGTGACCAGTGGCCGTTACGTGGTCAGCGTGTGTTGTAATGGTGTGTGGGTGTGTTCCCCCCTGGTTGCCGCGCAAGCATCCAACCAAAGCAGGGTCGCAAAGAAGTGCAGAACAATGGATCTATTGTCCAAGATATTAAGATAGGATCTTGCCACTTCCATGCACTCACTATTAACAGTGACAGGCCGTCCAGAATGGTGGATGTCAGGAGATTTTTCACCCCAGGAACTGTACTTGTCAGTGGAGCGTAGAAACAACACAGTCAGCTATGTTACACTCTGCAACATGGATAAATGTGACCGGGCTTGTGCGGGAAAAAAAATCATTAGATTCTTACATCCAGTGGCCACAATTAGCCGTGTCCTCTGCTCCATCTTTGAGATGGCCAAATATAAATAGAAACTGTGGCAGATAGAGGATTTTTAACAAGCCCTGTATTGTTTATGATTTTATTTTTTTTGCCTTGTGGGTGCTTGTAGCTTACTTTCAGCTCTTCTTGTGATGGATGCTTTTTCGACTTGGTGCATTAATTCACAGATATGCAGGGCTATACATCGTGTGGTCACTTCCTTTGGTTTTCATCAGCTTCCTGCATCAGACAAAGACCCGAAGACAAATTACCAGCTCTTATTGGCCCTGATGAATTGCATCTCCAGCAGGATATGGGAACAACAGTCCAACAGTCGTTACTCATGGTGAAAAATGTGCCTCTATTATATAGTCGCTTTCATAAATAAATCTCTGCCCGGACCCCACTTGAACATTTCACATCATTGATTCCCCGTTGTTACTAATTATCAAAAAGGCTTTTTGTCATGACAGAATGTTATTAGTAGTTCGTAATGTCTAAAACCCAAATTGATTAAGTAATGCACCATAAAAAGACAAATAATGCCCTAAACACTCTTTCCTTGCCCTCAGTCAGTGTCATGCTCTCCAAAAAAAAAAAAGCAGACACGACTCTTCTTTTAATCCCAGCAACTTTTCCCGTCTCTCGCTGTCTCCTCTGTCCACAAACAAATCCGTACACCAAGCCGGCGCTGTCCACAACGGCTTTGTGCTCCCAATGTTTTCTGATGAGCTGCTTTGTAAAGTGCAAAGTTCTCTAATCCCATTGAGGGAGAAGTCACAGCTCAATGGAAAAAAGGACTCTCTTCATGGCTATTTAATCTTTCCAATCCCCGCAGACCCTGCCCCCCCCCCCCGACAACAGGCGAGACACTCGATTCAACACCACAAATCGAAGTCGAGAGAACAAGCATATTATTTAAATCTTTGTTCCACTTTCAAGTCATTATTTTTCTATATAAAGTGCAGAAAACATAGCAGAGCATATAATTTAAAGCAGCTTTAACAAGATTTATACAATCAATCACATAAGGATTTGTATGTGAAAGGGGTCGCTAATAGCATTGAACCCACAGGGAATCATCACCCGGCTCATTGTCTTTGTGGCAACTTGTCTTTGGTTCACTCTCCCTGCTTTCATCACCAGCGTTGGCAGCTAATTTCTATCTAAAATCTAAAATAAAAACGGACTGCATGTTGACTGCCCACCACTAAACGATGGACAAACAAAGTTAGCGAGTAGCTGTAGAGCGGAGCATTTAGCAGATATTTCCTTCAGGAGTTGGTAGAGAGAATATGTTAGTGCCTCCAAGTGGCCCAGCACGTTATTGCAGACATATTAACAGTAACTTTATTAAACAAAGGGCGTACTTTCAGCTACATGATATCCATTTTCTTATTCATAGATACATTTTGTAGCCAAAAGACCATTTCTAAAGACTATTTCGACACTATCTGTGATGTGATGTCACTGAGAGATTTTCCTCCACCTGTTGTTGACTGTTGACTCAGCATATTTAGTCAAGCTGTTAAATATTACCTTTCAGCGATGTGACAGTCACCAACAAATTAGATTTTCCTGTAAAAATCGTTGCCGTCACTGTTTGTCACAAAGTTGGTAAGCTGCAGCGAATGTCTCTCAGCAGTGTTTTACAAGAGAGGCTTTGCTCCCTAATTCAACATTTTGTAAAAGATATTTTCAATTAAGCCGTGTGATATTGAGGTAAAATGTAATTTTCTCCATATTCAGACCATCTTGTTCACATATTTCCCCTCCCACACAAGGCTTGTGCTTTGCAGTTCTCTGTGGTACTGTAATGCTAGATTGTGCGGATACACTGGAGGCTCACCTATAAAACACCATGCCTAGAGGAATCTATCATAGCTCCATTAACACTTCTGCTTCATCCTCCTCTCCTCGCCTTCCTCCCCTCATTAATCAACAGACCAGCCCTCGGGGCTCTACTCTGCAGCTAAGCTCACTCTCACTTTGTGTGTCTGCGTGTGTCCATACAGTATGTGGGCCTTGTGTTTATGTGTGCGTTTTCATGTGTCAGATATGTAAAAAAAATACAATTTACAGAGCAATTTTCTTTCTGTACTGTTAAGTGCAGGACTAAAAAAAAAAAAAAAAAAAAATCATAGAAAGATCCATCAGAAAATCCTTCAGATGTCGTTATCAGTATGTATGGTCTTATGATGAGTCGGTCGTCCCTCTCACACTGCTTCCAAATTCAATTCAGAGAAATTGCATCGGGTCTTCAAGGATGAGTTGACAGACATGACAATCAGATTTGTAAATACCGTCTCAAAAGGGGACCAGATGAAGTTATTCTTAGATAACAAAAAAGAAGTCCCACCTACCTTTTTATATTTGAATCACGATCTATAATGAGTTCTTCTCCTGCTGTTACCTTTCATCGGCCTGCTTGCCGAGCACATTCAGTACAGTGCACAGCCAAAGATAGCCTCAGCTGTGTCTATGTGTGTTAAGGGGCTTGTCTTTGTCTGTATTCTTAATTTACTCAATGTGGCGCATAGGTAAACAGTATTATGGCCTTGCTAAAAAAAAATAATAATAATGAAATATTACACCTGATCTGCTTTTAATTGCAAGCAAATAGCCTTGCTGAATAATGTAAATTAGCCCTAGCTATGGAGTAAACAAGGCTTTTTTATGTGGCACTAATTGTCAGGCTCTGTATTATTAATGTGTTGTTAAAAAAAAAAAACTTGACCGTGTGTAAGGAAAAAAAGCTCACATCACCCATCTATGTCGAAAGGTGTTTGTTTTGGGATGAGTTTGTACACTCCGCTCTCCTTCTCTCCCTCTTTCTTTCTCAGGGGAGTTCTTTTAATAGTAAGGAGGTGACAGTTTTACCTCTCTCTGCGCACCAGAGTGACAGTTTGGTACCTGCCCAACTCTCATGAAACGTTACAGACGACTCGCTCAAGTCGCACGCAAAGCTGCACTCCATTCTAATGAGCCGAAGTTACCTTGAGTGTCGGCCGCGGTAATCGGATCCCCTTTTCTATAATACAGCTTTTCATATTTCCCCGAGAATTATGGTTCAAGGGAATGAATTTTTGGAGAAGGTGTGCCAAGAGAAATGGAGCCCACAATGGTATATAGCCTTGGCAGTGGCACTTTGGAGCGGATCATTCAAAAAGGTCATAATGGAGAAAATAATGGCTCTTAAGAGTCATAAAACAATTGAAAACAAGAGGTTATTGGAATCAATTATAAAGCAGATGAAAGAGGAGTTAATATGGTATGCATCGTAAGTTTGGGACTTGATTAGGACTTTTAAAGAAAGTAGGTTTGAAGTTGAATGCACACATTGGGGTCAACATTAACTGGTGTTACACACACACACACACCACCCCCCCCCCCCCCCACACACACACACACACACACACCGTCCTCCCTTCAACTCCCCTCTTAATGTCTGTTGGGCTAAGTGATAATTGCATTCCTCGATGATTGCATGCTGAGACACACAGTGACACCGAATCACAGCCCACTTATTCCAAAGGCAGTGTGTTCTTTTCGGAGGAAATGAGACAAAAACAATATGACCAACTCCATCGGACGCCCTTTTCTTTGACACAGAAGTGCACTTCCCTCATTTCCCTTCTTCCGCAAACACGGGCGTCCGTTCCCCAGCGTCCTCTTTTGATTTGCAGACCAAATGTGGCCGAGTCAAGTTAGTTCCAGGGAGCACAAATCTCTGCTTTTCTGGTCGCGAGAGAATAGTTGTTGCAGACACAGAGCCCGCTGCTTTCCCAGCTAACCGTATCAGAGAAGCAACCCGAACATCAGTGAGCGAGTACCTCTTTAGAATTAATCCTCGGGGGGGGGGGGGGACTGCACCAATGCACGGGGATTACTGCTTTTAGGGCTTCTGATGAAATTCAAATAACAAAACGCCTGCACAACGTGTCCTGGAAAACACTCTGCGTTTCATAATATCCTGCTAAAAGTATTTGCTGGAACACCTCGCAGTGGTCTGTGCCTCATTCGATTTCACAGTCTTTATTGATATGATAATCAAGTGGTCAGCTAATGGTAATTGGCGGAGTTGCGTCATTGTTGTGTGCGCGAGAGCTCCTTTCATTCTCTTACTTTATATTCTCTTCCCACAGAGGCTATAGTCGGCCACTTCTGAGGCACTGTATTTGGTTTCCATGTAACAGCCCCTCACCTGACTTAGATGCTAATTTTGCTCATCCGGCAGCGCAAGCACCAACATACTGGAGTGACAAATATGGCTTTGCTTACATTACAACTACACCCAAATGGAGTTTTATGCATGCAGACCATATTGCTCTTCATTTATGGATTTAGTTCAGTTCAACGTTCGGCCACGCTTGAGGGGACACTGTGCTGGACAACTCATTCCAGTCTCATAAGGAGAATAACACTGCTCTGTATTGTCGCTTTCTGTCTACAGTGGTCTGTCTGCTTGTTGGCGAGGGTATTCTGCCATAGTTAAATCCTTCTTTGTCTGCGTGTTATTGTCTGTGAACGCTTCAGCCTTGTACATGGATTAAATGGAAATTGCTCTGTGTGTGTATGTGTGTGCAGAGGATTGCTGACTAAAGCTGTAATACATAAAGAGCTTTGGATGAGGGATGGTTCAAAGAGCAGGCAATTGTCATAATGATGACTTAAAGCAAAATTGTCCCACCGTAAAAAAGAAAATGTTTTACACATTGCACTGCCTTGTATACGCTTGCCAGCAGTGCTTGGCAACCTCATTGTCACAAGAATCAATAGTTGCTGAAATATACGATGGAATAACTGAAGTAAGCAACATTATAAAACTGTATAAGTACATTATAGGATTATGATTGTGGTGTAGTCCTTTGTCCTAGCTTTTGTCAGTTTGACTCAATGCCCAAGGACGGATGCCGGTGAAGCCATAGTCTGAGCCCTGTTTATACCTCTACTCCTCTTCACTTGCTCACACCTGCAAGAGAAACTTCAATATTGACCTACATCTCCTTCAGAATAATTTAGCGGCTATTTTCGTGCTGTGCTTTTAAAAAAGAAAAAAAAAGAAAAAAGAAGCCCTGCTACAGTAGCCATGATGGCTGGATTCAGCACAGTGTGTGACATTTTAACTAATGTTTTCCTGCTCAAGGCTGCGTTGCCCAGCGTGGGTCAAACATGTCCCTCGTCTCTCCCCACAGTTACAACAAATAGAAATACTTTCCCCGCACTCGAGGATGACGATTGGAAGCACAGAAGGACTCGCCTTGTAGCTTTCCAAGGTGTATATGTTGTGCCGTAAATTAGGGGAAGAGGGTTTCTTATGGACGATACAGCAAAAAGGTAGTCGTCAAGGATCTGGGATTAGTGCTCTGACCACAAGCCCCAAGCCTTATTCATCATGAATCCTAATGCTGCAGCCACTTGCCTCTTTAGCTCTGACAGATTCCCACGCACCACTTTTTCAGCAGCTGCTCTCACGACCTCATGGTCATTTCCACATCTTCAACCTCTCTCTTAAGCAGACTCTTTCTTTTCACCCTTTTAATTTGTGTTTCCTTCTTTAATGCTCTTATTTTTCATCATTCCTGGCTTTCTCCTAATCCCTCGCTGGCCCTCTTGTTATTTCTCTGTGTTACGTGGTCATTTTAATATCACTTATATCATATTGGGTAGACGCACCCTTTGCTTTCGGGTGAGGAATCAGCCGTAACCTGTTGTCCTTTATGTTTCAGGCCACATTGTGACATTCAAATCCAGTATTCAGCTGTGAATTCAGGGTTACTAATATTGCAATTTTACAATTCAGGACCAATTTGGCTGATTGGATGAGAATGTCCAATCGTGCATAGACACAAGACAGAGATGATGAATGGGAGAGGAGAAATTTAGAAGAGAGAGAGTGACGACAGAAGGGCAGGAGGAGAGACAGAGATGAACCAGGCTTGAAGAGAAAGTGAGGAGGGGGAGTGTGTGTGTGTGTGGGATGAAGTGGGGGGCAGTGATTACTTGCTGAGGTAGCACTGCATTACACATGAGGATTTGGAATGGCCCAGATAAAGTAATCTATGATTAACTGGGGCGCGGCTGGCTCGCCACCCTGCCAACAGCTGTAGTCAGGGGCGAATTACAAAATTATGGGATGTCCAAACATTTTAGATGCGGTGGTAAATGCATTTCCATACAGGGGGAGGGAGGTTCAGTGGGGATGAGTGTTATGTATAAAGTCAAAGGTGACAGCCGGCGACTAGGGAAGAGAGCGACAGAGGGAGCAGTGGTGCATTTAAGGCAAACGTTTTTTAGTGGTCGCATTTGGCAGAGGATTGTTGAAATGGTCCAGCAGTCCTGGGAGGGGGAGGCAGGAGGGGGAGGCAGGGGTCATGGCGGGCGGAGTGATCGCCGCAATGATTGCTGGAACAACTGTCCGACAGAATAACAAATCAAATTATAAAGATGGACACCGCGGCACAGACCCCGCCGCCGTCTGAAATTGATTGCCAGCACCAGGAGCTGATATCGTCGGGCCCGGTCTGTCATAGTCCATCAGGCGTCATTATCACCAGGGGAGCACTGAACCTCATGCAGAACGAGGAGGATGACTTCATCCACACTACTGCTTTGAGTTAAAGACAGAAAAACAAAAACGCAGACAGAACCAGGCTATATCAGAGGTTTTATGCTTCTTTCTTTGTGATTACAAGGTTAAAAAAGGGTCTTGTTCAGAATACTGTTCAGAAACAGCTCAGTATTCAACATGCTAAGTGCCAGCTAAATCCGGTCTGTTATCATCATGTGTTGCAGGACTACCTTGATTGAAGTGCTCTCGTGTCTTGTATGTGCGGCAGCAATCATCTCTAAATCATAGCTTGTAGGACAGATGAATCACGGAGAGGTTACAAACCCTTCCCCCATTTGTCCCTTTTTAAAAATCACATATTTTAGGAATAATGAATGCAAGTGCGCCTCTGAGGTATTATGATTGTGTTTCAATATTAACTCCCGAGAATTGAACAGGCGTCTATTTTTATTCTGCCATGTGATTAGTCATTTAACTGAAGCAGGCTGTCATTGGAAATCATTTTCATGTCTTCAGACAGTTCCTCAGTTCATCCAAATGACAAGTGATTTTGCCTGTGGGGGGAAATAGGCCCATATTTTATTGAGAGCCGAGACAGTTCTTTAATAATGCTAGAAGTTTCTCGTGAAGTGAATGGACTTTGTGTTTGAGGCCACTTACACAAAACGACTAAGGCTTCAAAGACGGCTCATTACTGAGGTCCATGAGGTGTCTGGCTTCCTAAATTATCTACTAGACCTCTCAGTCATGGTTTTACACACTCACCCGTCAGTTAAACTTTATTTTTTATTGTAACATTAAATGTCACCATTATTAAGCAAGGTTATTTTATATGTAGACAGCCATGCTCTCAGTTTCCTTTTGAACCTTTTACAAGAGCCCATCCAATAGTCTGCTTCCATCTGTCAGTCTGTGATCCTATTTTGGCTCCAATCCTTCTTCCGGTACCCCCCCCCCCCAAACAACAGTCTCAGTGTGGTTGTCGTAGTAGAGCTGGTGTTGATGAACTCGCTGCACCTTGCCAAGAGCCTCCTGAAGTGTTTTCCTTGCCACAGACAGACCTGCCTAAAAGTGAAGGGTTTGCCCTTGAAATGTTCTCTCCAGCGCCTTGCTTTTTTTTTTTTTTTGTGTGGCGATGTACTCATTGTTCTTTAGTAGCGTAGAATCATACAGAGATTAGGGATGTCACGATAGCTGAAATTTGGCTGTCAATACCAATACTATTGAAATTCAACGATTCTTGTTACCAAAGACGATACCACGGTAAAAAAAAAAGAAGATACATTTGAGCTTCGACTTACTCTCCTTATTACTGTTTGCATACAGTTTTTGGTGAATTCATTATGATCCCCTCATGTTTCTTGCCAAAAACAACATTTTAGAAGATTACATTTAAAACACATAACATTATAATTTACCTTGGCCCTGATCCCTGTGGAAAAACAAGTACCGTCACGTTTTTCAGAATTTGGCATCAAACTTCTCAACCAAAGTATCGATTATCGTGACATCCCTAACAGGGATGCACTAAAGGAACAGAAGAAAGAGTATTTAATTCATATCTTGTTAGCTATTAGTATTCAACCCTGATGACTTTTCTTAGAATGTCGAAAGTCGAATACCAAAAGGGTTTCTTACATTTTTAGTGATGGCCTACACAAAATACAACATGACGACGAATGAAAACATGCTCTTGGACGTTTTGGTATTTTTCCTTTTCAAATTTCCACCATTTTCCAAGGTTGAAAATTGAGCTGTGAATGCGAAAGTGAAAACCAATTTTAAAATCTTCATTGGAAGTCAAATCTTGTCCCCAGCACAGAGTTTTGCATTTGAACCAAAGAGCACGGCCTCGTTTCATCTGCCTTATTTGCAATCTCTTGGCATGTTATCATGTGCCGTTTATCAGAAGAGGCTTCTTTCTGGCCACTCATGCATTTGTAATATTTTTTTAAATAATATTTGTACATATATATTTGGCTTGCTCATTCGTATGGTTCCTTAGAGTATTGTAAAGACAGACACCTATACTGTTACTACACTGTACATCATTGTAGCTGGAGATGCTCGCCATAATCTGCTTTTGAAAGATGTTGATCTTCTTGTCACACTTGGTTGTCCAACTACAGTTTTATGTGACACTTTCTAAAATTGCCATGGTTAAACAAAACATCACATACTGTATATGATGTGCAACATGCATTGGAACTGCACTGTCATGATTCAGAAAATTATGTCCAATCAGTTGAACAAATCTCATGTTTGACCCAAAGATTAGTTTGTCATCACTGCTAAGTAGTCATTCTTGGTTTAATGCAAGATTTTAACATTAAGTTCATAGTGATGTTGTATTGCTACATTAATCACATGGAAATGTACACGCAAACATGTAGGCCATGTTGTACCATAAAGGGAAGGATTTTCATTTGTTTTCCTCGCATTCATTTCTGTTTCTGGTCTGTTTGCCACACAGACAGAGGCAGAGCCACACACACACACGCAAAATCGTGGGGAACTTGTGTTGGAAAAATAATTTTCTTTAATAAATCATTCGAAGATTGTGTTAATGAAGTGTTCAATTTTAATGACCCAATCTCGTTTGGATTCCAGTGGCCCTGTGGGTTGATCCCACCTCTCAGAATTATAATGAATGCACAATAAATATACTTCTTCTTTTGTGATCCTCGTCACCTGCTGAATTTTGCCGTTCACTGAAAGCACCATTTTGACCAGTGGATGACATGAATAATAATGATTAGTAATTCGTCTTCAAAAGACTTGCGTACAGAGGCTTTATTTTAATCATCATTGTGGAGAAGTGCTGAGATGGTAGTAATTGTGTGTGTGTGCGCGTTTCTAAGCAGGTACATGTTGAGTGATGTTTATGCGTCTGTTTGCAGACGAGGCAGCCTTCTCTGACTTTTAATGAGCCTCACCCTCATTAATCAGACTTTGAGAGTGAGACCTGCCGATCAGGCCTATATGGGAAAGGTACAGAGTCCAGAGTTCACATTTAGTCTTTAAGAGGTCCCCTGTTGAGAAACTGCTTCTGTTATTCCATGTAGAAAACATAACAAACAGAAGGCGATTGGACCTGTTGCTTACTCTAATCTGTTCAAGTGAATTCATTCAGAATTTGGTGTATTCTCCAACTTCAAATATCAGTGAAGTCATTGGGACTCCGGGTTAATAAATGCTGTCCATGCAAGATGGAGGAGCTTGTGTACTTGATCTGAACTCTGCTCTCGAAACACTTTATCATTAAATTATTTTAACTACACTACTTAAGACTGAGTTGTACTGTCTCCAACATATATTTCTAGCAGAGAAGTAATTGTAATTTTTTCAACAGAGGATTATTTTTCCAAACACTCAAAAATCACTAATGGGGTTCCTCAAGAATCTATATAGGGACCAGTACTTTTTAATCTATGGACTTACCCCCAAGTTGAGACATTGCATCTCTTCCCATATGCTGATGATACACTGCTTTATGTGGCTATGTCTCCTGAGAACACAAGACCAATTGATGCTCTTTGTAGATGTATTTTAGTGTCTGGATGTTGCAAAACCTTCACAGCTCAAACACATTTATTGGATAAAAGGAAACTATTAGTTATAGGCTCCTAGGTTGAGAGAGCAGAACTGGACAGAGACATACTTTCCACTCGTAAAAGGGTCCTTGGTACTATGTTTGACTCAGAACTACACCTCAAAACTCACAGAAGGGATGTCACCAGATCAGCTCTTTTTATAATCTGAAAAGAATAGCTAAAGTATGGCAATTTCTCTCCGTGACACAAAGAGAAACCAAAGGTATAACACCTGGATTTTCATCAGAACTCTCTTCTTCTTCATTACTTTGTGTTTTTCTGGAACCGGTGGGTTGGCTTTCACTGAAAACCAATGTATTCTACACTGTTCTGGAATTAAATGAGTTGCACCAAACTAGCAGAGAGTCCCATTCACGTCTGTGTAATTACAATAAATGTTAGAGTGTCTCTGAATAAGATCCACCAGCAGCCAAAGAACAGGACTGCCTTGACAAAGCATCGACAACTGTGGAACAGGCAAAATTTAGCCCACTCCATTCATACACCCTAGTTCTTATTATGCATAAGCTATCTCACTGAGCTTGCTTTTGTGCTGGTATAATTACATAATCTGAGCACTCCTATGGGTGAATTGCTTTGTGTGCGGCAAGGCAAGCAGGCAGCATTGCTTTGACTCAAGTTCCCAAAGGGGAATTGAGGCTAGCTTTAATTTTACTGTTTAAAAGTTGCAAATGTGGTAATGGCCATTGTCAAAAGGATTTCACATTGTTTGTTTTTCTGTCAAAGCTGCAGTTTTCTTTTGTTTTAATAGGCGTTTTTTTAAAGACATAAATACAGAATCTTCAATTTTGAGTAAGATTTGATTGCCCCTTTGTTTCCTTACTTTAAAGCCTTTTATGTAGAGTGGGGGTGGAGAATGATCCACCGTGCATAAGGGTGTGTGTTGTGCACTGCTGTATTTTGTGTTTGCTGTTTATAATGGGCCGAGGCAATACTTAACTAGAATGGAGGCCCATCAAGGCAGACCGATAAGGACCTAGGGATCCACTCTAGTCAATTACTGCAAAGTGCCAAGTTCAACTCAGTGGGCCTTTTATGAAGTACACCGGCTGAGTAAACAAATTAATCGTACATCCATGGTTCCCAAACACAACCATGCGGCCCAGGGCAATCATACATCAGGCAGAGTGATAGCGGCTGTCTGCACCAGGAAATAGAAGGGTCCCACTATTAAAGATAGGCAACCACATAGGACTCATAAGGTATTGGCCATCACACTTAGTCTGTCTCTCAGCTGCACTGTTGTATATGTTTTTTGCTTTTTACACCTTCGACACTGGTTGTGTAAAGAGGTTATGTTTTGGAATTCCAAAGTTCTGCTGTGAGGTAATGCAGTGGACTGATATTAACAGCTCTTTTTTTAATGGATCCTCAGGGATGTTGCAATCCAAAGTAAACCATGTATCGACAAATGTAGCAGTCTAGAATATGTCATATAAACTGAGGGAAGAAGTGTTTTAGGAGTTAAGGAAATTCCCTTCAACCGTTAAAAAGCTGCCCATTGTATTAGCTAAAGATGTATAATGAACAGGGCAGTTCCTATAGCTCATGAATGATGATTACATGGTTTGCTAAAGACTGCTACGTGATTGCAGGTAAAATGACAGATGTACACATACATATAGTGATTTTGTGTGTTCACGTGTGTATGTGTGTCCTTTTTCATGATTTGACCTGAATTCCATTATACAACATCCTGTATTTGTGTCATCTACAGCTGGTGGATAGGCCATATTGTGGTCCAGTAATCAATACAATGTATTAGTAATCTGAGAGAGAGCGCGAGAGAGAGAGAGAGATAGAGAGACTTTTTGTCTGGGTGAGTGTGCATTCACAATGTGTGGCAAAAAAGAAAAACGGATTTTGTGCGCACAGCCTGTAATAAATGGAAGCACATTACTTCAGGTTGAAGCTACAGCTGTTCAGCCTGTAAAGCAGAGTGTAGTTTGCTCAAAGCATTTTAGGAATACGAGTTATTTGGTGGATTTGAAATGTGTTGAACACTTGCTCTAATTTTGATTCTGGGACAATATTTGTTAGTGTATGCACGTATTCTGAAATGCAGTTTAATGTCTACAGTTACAGCCCATTTCTGTCTTATTGCTAATATATAAACCAGGGATTTCACTTCGAAATTGGGAAATGAATTAATCAGGGAATCAATAATATATCCAGGATTTGGGACATTAATTAATAAAGAAAATAAATAAAAGGATTTTCTTTTACTAACCTACATTCCCCCCTACCAAATGTTTTTCCAATCAAACCAAATCCTCATCCAATATTGAGTTGAACAATCAAATAGCAGATGCACAAAGTTAGTGCCTCCCTTTGGTATCCTACTTCTTTTATTGGCCCCTTCAAATATTCTGTACATGTCTTGGAAAATGATTTCTTGAAAAGACTGAGAACTCAACACACAACCAATGATGTGCTATTCCTAATCCTTCATCTCATCAAAGTTATTCGTTAGAAGATCGAGAACAAGTTCTTTATTTTCTTCTGAAGGTGCAATCTGAACGGCCTATGAGCCCATATTACAACCCTATGCAAACAATCATAAGAAGAGTATTTGGAGTTGCTATTTTCCAAAATCAAAAGCATTTACTCAAGTCTCAAAACTCTGATAATGCACCATCAGCTGTCATAGACCAGTGTATTGTATAAATGCATTATTAATGAGCTCATAACATTTGGATGACATTCCACATTTCTTTTTATTTACAGATGTATTTGATTTATGAGGCAGAATGGTTTCATTTCCTTTCCCAAGACTTCTGTTTGGTGCGTTTACTCTCTTCTTGACATTCAGCTTGATTAAGTATGTAATGAGGGTGAGAATCACTTTGCTGTGCGTGTACTATATGTCAGTGCTTTCCAATGTAAACAACATGACTGAACCCTAAGGCCAATCTAAGATTAGATCAGTGGGAAAACTTCCACAGTCAAGTGTTCAATTGCTTTGATGTTTTGGCATTTTGCTGAAGTGGCTTTAGTGATTAAAAGTAAGCCTGAATTCTAGGATGGTGACTGGCATTAATTTATCTGCTCTCAGCTTTGGTAGAGCAGGCGTCTCTTTAGTTTTGTCCTGTACAGGGGGGGGTCAGTTTGTGTTTCAGTAACGGGGCTGCCATCGTTCTCTGTTGTCAGATCTTCCGGAGGTGTTGGCTGGTGTTCAAGAAGGCCTCCAGTAAAGGTCCACGACGGTTAGAGAAGTACCCGGACGAGAAGGCTGCCTACTTCAGGACCTTCCACAAGGTACAGACACACACACACACACACACACACACAACTGAAACTCATTACAGATTACATTCTGGTTTTCATTCAATTTGATAATCTTTTGATTTACCTTTACCTGTAAAGAATGAGTCATCTGTTGCAACCCTAAGCAATATAATATATCGTAAAGCCCTTTCTGAGAGTGCAGAGTGCGTCATAATAAAAGCAAATAAAAACAAAGTATATAGTGTCTAGAGCAGGGGTATTCAATTAATATTCATGGAGGTCCAGTAAGAGAGAATTTCCTCATGCAAAGGTCAGGAACATCACAATAATGTCTAACTTGCGCTATGATTTTGTCCCATATTTATTGAAGTAGCCTAACGGTTGTATCAACGTCTGTCATTTCAAATAAAGAAAGATAAAGATGAATAATATCGATATTATATTCTTCTCATCTTCTAAAAAGATACATTAGTGTGCCGGGACTTTATCTGTGGTTATTGTATTCACTTGTTTCAGCTCTATTCCTCTCTGTTAACATCAATTCATGTGTTAGGATTCTGATCATATTAAGCTCTTAGGTTTATTTTTCTGTGCCTTCATTTCAGATGCGAGTGGGTACGTTTGCTCAAAAGATGTGTGCTTTTTCTTGTAGTGGTGCTTCACATCGGGGCTTTTAAAAATCCCCACGGTCTGTGAACATGACACGTACTGGTTTTGTACTGCCCGTGGGAAGACTGAACATATAAGAGTCTGTCCATTCTTAGTTAAAGGCTCCGGTCTCGCTGTCCACTTTTCTCTTTTTGGAGAACGCCATGTGAAATAATTTCTCTGACTCACGCTCTCTCCAACGGTTCGTTCTCCCTCACGTCTGTGTTTATCTCACTCGAGTCGAGGGCGATACTTATCGGAATACACATATTTGATTGGCCGAGTAGCATCACGTGATACAATTTACAACGCATGTAATTGGTCCGTGTGTTTAACGAACTGCTGAACGAGTGCAGTAATGGCTAGAAAAGCTGCGCTGGTTAAAATAGAGGCGCCCCGTTAAAATGTAATAATTCTCAATTCTCGATCGGTTTCAGGTCTGGGTCCAGATACAACGGCGGTTTGGGTCCGCCCATTAGTGACCCCTGGTCTGGAACTTTATGGATATTTCATTTACATTTGTGTCGCTAGCGGTGAGTTCTAAGGGTACTAATGTCAGTCAGGCCTTTGGTCAATCAAGATTATGGAACATGTATTGACGAGATTTCCATGAAATTAGTAACTCAATATTCCTAATGATTTGGTTACAATCTGACATTTTGTCTAATGCCACCATCAAGTCGGATAATGCCACTAATATATAACACATATATGGCATTCAGAAGTTGGTTTTCTTGGATACCAGAAAGAGATTAAACCTGGTGTGTAACTCCCTAGGGATTAATTTTTGGCAGAATCTAGATTCTGCTGACATTGGCACAATCATCACACAACAGCCAAGATTTTCATTTAGCAATTAGGACAACAGCTGGAATTAATTAGCTGATACAATCTGACACCGATGGTCGTCCACCAAAAAGGAGGAGCCTGGCCTTCTATTTAGGCAGTTAATGTATTCTCTTAAAACATCAGGAAACGTGCTCCAGTAATACTGTGAAATCAATTCATCTTATAGAAAGTGACGCAGTAAAAGGCAGCACTTTGTTGTATAAGATCAGGTCACTCAAGGTGGGTGTTTTTTTTACAATCATAAATAAAATCACTCAGTACTGTATTACACACTCCTACCAAGAACGTGGTTTTCATCCACTGGCCACAGATGATAGAGTTAAATATCCATTAATTAAGACATTTTGCAACTTTATCATCTCCTCTGGAACCTTTTCCCTCCCTTTTGAAACTAATAGTCCAGTATATAATATATCTCTCCCCGCCTCTTAAGCCCTTTGAAAGTCTCCATTTATGACTCATTATCATGGTGATAGGAGACGATGTTAAAAGGAGTAGCACCGTGAACAGTGTGTTATAGTAATGAGAGGAGATAACAGTAGATTATGGGGGACTTTGACACCAGGTTTCCTATGCGGCTGCAGTTTGAGTAGCCTGAAGCATTACTGTAACCATGTAATTATGAATTAGGCCTGGAACGTCTCACTGGCTAGGTAGAGGTTTAGATCCACTTTGTTGTTAGTATCCCTCGCTGCTACAGGATCAGCCATGTATGGTGAATGAAGCATCTCCCTACTACATCATGCTGTCACACTGGGCGTCCTGTGTGGCTGTAACCCCCCCACACCCCCCTCCCAGAGGCATCTCATACACCCAGCGCCGGAGTGAGCGATGAGCACACACATGCACCAGTGCACCTGGTAATGCATCGCCACAAAGATCAAGAAAGGTCCCGTCTGAGGGCTTCATTCAACGCTGCAGTGCTTTGGGAGGAAATAGGCTGCACTGGTGGCTGATTTACAGAATCAACACAAAGGGGATTGGCTTTCTATACCACCATATCCCCCCCCCCCCCCTCTCTCTCTCGGTGCCTTTTTCTCTGTCTTGGAGGCGCTGGTCCACACAGTAAAAGAATCCCTGAATATTTTTAGCAATATTTCTAGCCCTGTGAAAAGTATTTTTTTCTGTGTGCTACACTTCTCGAGCTCCTCACAGAGGCAGCTGCAGTAGAGAGATGGAGCTGTATTTAAATGCCTAAACACAGTATGTCCACATGGAAGCAGATGGTTTTAGTCACACTAGTGCAGTCAGTTGGTTGGTCCACCACTTTAGAGGGACTCGTATCTCAACAATTGGATGGAGTGCCATGGATTTTTGTACAGACATTCTGGATTCTGAATTATCCTCTAGCGCCACCAGCAGGTTGACATCAATGTCTTTTAGTGACATGTCTCAACAGCTATTGGGGGGGATTGACATGCCAACACACTCAACTGAGAGAGACAGCATTGTTAAGATTACCTGCTAAAAATCATCACATGTTAGCAAGCTGACATTAGCATATAACTAAGCACTGCCCACAGCAGGATCACGGCGGGATGCTTTTTTTCTAAAAGTGGCTTCTTTTTCAACTTTTTTCACTGTAGGCCGCTGAATTTTTTCCCAGCATCCCCTGCAGTCCCCATAGCCGTAGCCTAAACAACGCACTACCCACATTCAAAAGGAATGGGAAGACTGGCGGTTTTTACTGTGACACCTGATTTGGTTTGAATGCAGCCTTCTTGATATATGAGATTTAATTTACACCTTTGAATAAACAAGAAGAAAGATGGAGAGGGAAGAGGAGGAGAGATGAGATGGGGAATAAGTTCTCATCACAAATTATTCACTTTGCTCGGACTGTAGCGCCTCAGGCTGGGAATGCACCCAAATCTCTCCCTTAGACACATGGCTTCACACACACACACACACACACACACACACACACACACGAAGAGACACTAAACCATGCACAGTTACGCAAACAGAGACAGAGATGAATGGCTGGTGGAATTCATGGCTCCGAAATTCCCACAGCTTGCTTTGTAGCAGTTATATGTATGAATGGTCTGCCCGGGGACAAAAACATACTGTATCCTCAGAGACAAAAAAAAAGTCACCTCATATCAAATATTTAGATACTACCTTTGAAGAGGATAAGAAATTACGAATGGAAAACCTTCATTATCCATAGCCTCTTCTCTTTTGATTTCATGCTTTTAAAAAAATCTCTCTATGTAACTTGAATGCCGAGCAGATGATATCCGACAATAGAGGAGATATTTACAATATGTAGTGTTATCGAACAAAGAAATCTGTAGTCCACATATGTTGTGTGTGTTATGAGGGCTGGGCTTTTAACTTTAAACAGTCAAGCTTTACTGTACGGTCAATGAGCCCAGCTAATTCATTTCCAACAGTCTGGCAAAGGGCCCACAGTTAGCACACAATGGACTACAATAATGTAATGGGCCTTATCTCCCAGGCAGGGTGAACACAGAGGAGACTGTTGAACAAAATGGCCTGTAAATGCGGGTGATATTCAATTAAATGTAATCTCTTTTTTTTTCCCCATTCGCGATCAATATCCTGGTAAAGTGATTTAGATGCTTTTGATCGCACCCCCCCCCAGACCCACCACCCACCACCAACCTATTGACTGGAAAATCACTTTCAAGGAGGCACTTGAACAGTGGATACACAGTGGATACAATATGAGCGTCAGGTCACATTTATTCATAAAGTGCTTTTAGCGATGCATGACACGCACTACTACAGCAATCACTGTGCTGCAACGAGCTGCCAATGTGGATGATTTCTTACTTTTTAAAAAGAAGCTTTTTGTAATCAATGGGAAAAAACTGCCATTGTTTATCTATCCCTTAAGATCGCCCACATTTCTGTTTTACTTTGCCATCCTTTATATGCTAAGCCTCTAACTACTATTGCACTTTCAGCGAAGTCGGTGCAAGATGGCAATTAAGCCTTTGCTGGCGCTGCTGCTGCTCCTGGCTGTGTTCATTCAAAGTAATGTGCTGCTGCCACTCTCTCCTTCCCCTTTAGATCACTGAGCTCCATAACATAAAGAACATCACCCGGATGCCGCGGGAGGCAAAAAAGCACGCTGTGGCGATCATCTTCTGTGACGACACATCCAAGACATTCGCCTGTGAATCAGGTAAGTGCCTCAAATTCAGATTTCAAATGAGTCTTTTTAGCCACAGTAGACTAGCGGCGGAGAGAGGAAAGCTTTGACTTCTTGGGTGTTTGTTTTTTTATTTATTGCATACGTGAATGTGTGGAGGGATATGCTGCATGAGAAGTGGAGGGGTGGTTTGCGAAAAAGTTTGTCAAGAAGCGGAGGAAGAATCAACTTCAGTGAGAGAAAGAGAGGTGAAAGAGGTTGTGGAGAATTGGAGTTTAGCCAAGTGATGCTCATTTGCCGCTATATTAAGAAGTGGGAGGATCTGTTCCGAAATATTGATTTTCATACCGCAGGTATGAAAAACTATATTGGGCATTGTTTGCAACCCAATTACGGACTGTAACAAAAGAGATTGCCTCTAATACGTGGGCACAAAGCTAAAGAGGCACATCATCTGCACACGGTCGGTCGAGATTCAGCAGCCTGTTCTTTAGGTGCAAATAAATGGAGCTGGGTTGTAGAGGTAGCCAGGGGCTCGATAAGGCGGATGCACCTTAATGTGCTGGCGCTACACAGACCGAGGATGAACGTCTCCGACTTAACTCCAGCCTCGTGGATGTGTGTGCACATGTGGGTAGCAGTAAACATCAGGGGGGAAATATTATTGAACGAAGAGCCTTTACTCTTGCCTTTACTTTCCCATGATCACTTCTCCTTCACTCTCTTGGCTCATTTCCATGCCCACAGCCCCCCCCCCCCCTCCCTCACACCACCATATGGATGTCTCTATCACCCTGTGTACGTGACCTATCATCGTCCTTCACTATCTGGAAGTGGAAGCCCCTTACATTTATACCCCTTCATTTCCCAGAGTGGGCATACAGTACGAAGAAATGCACGACGTTAATGATTTTGACCTAATCTAGCCAAAAAAAAAAGTGATTAGGCCTCATGATGATCTCCTGATATACATCTTTAAATAACCTTTAGTGTGCCGTCAATGAAACACTGAACAAAAGACGGTAGCAGATCTTACATCTTTTGACAGATGTGTGTTTTGGGTGCATCTGTCAAATATGCACCATAAAGAGATAGAGTGCGCGAGCTGAAGATTGAATAATGTGTCAACTCCTCGTTTTCCAAAGCTGAATCAGGACCAAAGACATGGTGCACATGATATTATCTACTATACGTGTCTGAAATGAAGAAAAACAAAGACTCCCGATTCGATTCTCCCATATTCTCTCACTCTAACATCCTCTTTTTCTTTCTTGCACTCAACAAAAAAAACGTGACTCAATCTTATACCATCACATACCTGCACTTCCGCACACACAGATATATCCTTCTACGGTATTTCCTCATGCATGGCACACACTAGCGAGGCTGCCTCTGTGCGGATGAAGTGTTTGTTTAGCCAATTTTCCACTCAGTGGCCTTTAAAAGTGTGGGAGTTTAGAGGCACTCGGAGGCCATGGTAACTGTGAATGAGAACGCTAAATCTGGGGAGGCATGAGCAAGGAGCTAAAGTGCAGAGCTGCTGTCTTTAAATTTGTGCGCGTCTGTATTTCAGCTTTTTGTTTTGTGTGAATGAGGTGCTTTAGGCAGCAGCAGACCTTTCCTTCACCCTGCAAAGTTGTGTAGATCTGTCCCAATGGACACTACAGTTGATCTGACAAACAGGCTGTCAGCTATCATCCCACAAGTTTCAAGTGAATGAAGTGTAAATTCCTCCACACACATATATTACACAAGCATGCATTGGCTTGATTAATAGACACAGAAACAGGGTTCCCGTGCTTCCCTCTGTACACATCACTGGCCATAGTTACATATCCCAGAATTCCACAGGGCCCGGGAGATAAGGAGCTTCCGAAAGATGACCAACTCTGGCATTTGCCTGATTTCATACCTCAGTAACTCTCACCAAAAGCTCACACAAGACAATTGGTAATCTTCTCCATTGTAAACAGTGTTGTTTTCTGACTTAACAGGAAGATGAATTGGTATCCACAAACAACAGATTGCCACACAGACTTCCAGATTTGAACCCACCTCCTCTTTTAATCTGCATCGAATTGATCCGATTGATTTTTTTTTTTTCCCTCCCTGGTTACTGTTAGCTGTACTCGTGTTCTTGTACATGCAGCATTTTATTCTGAAATTCCTTGGGTGATTTATGTGCATGTGTAAACAACACACTAAAAAGGCAGCGCAGTTGTGGTGGTATGATTTGTGTTTTATTATCTCTGCAGTGTTGGATATGGAAGTGTGTGTGTGTGTGTGTGTGTGTGTGTGTGTGTGTGTGTGTGTGTGTGTGTGTGTGTGTGTGTGTGTGTGTGTGTGTTTAATGGTGGACATGCCTTAACGCTGTACTGCTGTGTGCAGAGCTGGATGCAGAGGAATGGTGTAAGCTGCTGTGCGTGGAGTGCCTGGGCAGCCGTCTCAACGACATCAGCCTGGGAGAGCCAGACCTGTTAGCAGCGGGGGTGCAGCGGGAGCAGAACGGTGAGTGCCCAATTAGTCCCCGCTACCACCGACAGCCATTCAGGGTCAATCTCTCACACTCAGCTCGCCACCAGCAGTTAGTGGTCGCAGTCCAGGCCCGTATGTGTTAATGCAACTGAGTCCTCAGAGGGTTAGAGGAGCAGAACAGCCACTGTCCAATTCGGCCTGGCTAATAAGGGCCACATTTTTTTGTCAATATCTGATCCGAAGTCCCCTGTAACAGTCTTTAGTTACATTAGCACATGTTGGTTCAACTTCAGAAGGAAGTTCGGATGTGTGTGTGTTGAAGGAAACCTGTGTGTGTGTGAGTTAAGAGCACAGGTCACAGGCTGTGGTCGGGGCTCTGTTCCAACCCTAATGAGAAGTGCTGTGCATCACTGGCTTCCCTCATAATGAAGCTTGTCACAGAGATGGATGAGATTATGGCTCCTAAAGCCACGTGAAATAAATGTGCTTCCCCCACATATTCCACTCACAGGAAATGGAAATGGAAAAAGAGAGGGGACAACAGCGCGCTGCTATCACAGTGGAGCTCATTGTCTGTGTAATTTGTAAACTCGCAGAGGAAATTGAAAAGGCAAACAGGCAAAGAAGAGCAGTTTAAAGTTGTAAAAGGGCGAGTAATTGAAAATAATCTGCCTTCATTTCAGCCCATTTTATTTCGCTGCAAGGGAAATCGTGTTCTTCAACATAACTTGGCCTCATTTTTTATAAAAGATACACAAGTTTTTGACTGAACTGTAACAAAACAATTCCGCTCACTTCCGTTGCAGCAGAAGTTGCGCGCTCATACAGCAGCAGTGTGTTACGGAGACAAATTGAGTCTGTCTGCTGTCTGTATGAGTGAATGAAACAAGAGGCTTGGGCCTGCACCCATGTTTCAATTAGTAGCCCTCCCCAAACAGCAGGGGCCGATAATTAGATCAGAGTTCATTTTCACTGTCCCTAAAAATACGCCGCACTATGACACTGCCATTTTCTATCCACTGCAGACACATACTTATTTTGAATCATTAAGCGTAATTAGTGAGAACTAATTTAGATTATGGAGAACTCGCTCCCTCTCTTCCTCTGCCTCAGAGAGTTAGTTAATGTGACTGGGCAGATTTGGCTCCTTGATCCCAGTCTAGCTCACTGCACGGCTAGTTAGACCCACTTTAGATGAAGTGCTATACCTTTTGTATGGTTGCTGTACTCCACTTTTGCCACATCGGATTAAAAAAAACCACAAAGTAAGAGTGAGTCAGGGCTAAGTACAGTCAATTTAGTGTATTGTTACGATGTACAACTAAAGATACTTATTGGATAATTGCATGCAAAAAATAGCTGACTATCTAAACTGGTGCAAGATGCTTGTATTGTAGAAACATTACATATTGTGGCAAATTATTTAAAAGCCATGAGTTTCATGCTCCCTGCCTCATGCCTCTCTCCGACACTCCATATCTCACATAGCAGCGAGTGAAGAATAATCCATCACTTCATAAGAATTGATCCTTTTATCTTAATCAGGCTCTCTGCAACCCCTTGTAGGACTTACAGCTACATCCCAAATTATTCTATTTTGGTGGTTCATCTTTCACTTTACTTCTGGTTTCAATAAACATTAGATAAATTACAGCCAAAATAAGTCATCTTTAAAAGGAAAGAATAATTATCTGCGCCAGGAAAATCATGCGATTGCTTGTGTGCACGCATGCATGAGGGAGTGTACACCTCTGTTGGTCCACGACTAATCTTGCATTCTGCTGACCTGTCATGGTTGTGGTGACTCACAGCTTTATGAAAACACTTTTTTGCCTGTTTTGTACTGACCAATGACTGTCTGCTGACTCCCTTACTCTCCCCTCTTTAGGGGCCTTGTAGGGGCCTCTAATGATAACACAGGAGGGGGGCATCGCCGAACCCCGGCCACTGCTCTGCGTCCAGAGACAGTTTGCTCACTTTTATTGTTTTGGACAGTGTGTTTGGCTAACAGCTAACTTATCGGCCTGTATTGTTAAAAAAAAAAATAGACTTGAAGCATAAAATAAATGCTTTTACTTGAGGATACACTGTGAGACGGAGCTGAGACACGGCTGTATGATAACAATGAAGCTTCTGCCAGGAGATTCATACAACAGCAAGGTTGTAATTGTAGTTTGTGGATCTTTCCAGAACGCTTCAACGTGTACCTAATGCCCACTCCTAACCTGGACATCTACGGGGAGTGCACCATGCAGATCACCCATGAAAACATCTACCTGTGGGACATACACAACGCCCGCCTCAAACTCGTCATGTGGCCTCTCAGCTCGCTGCGCAGATACGGACGAGACTCCACCTGGTTCACTTTTGAGTCCGGAAGGTGTGTGTGCGCGCATGATAAGAGCTTGTTTTTCTGTGTGTGTGTGTGTGTGTGTGTGATTGAAATGTTAGCGGTGGGAGAAAAAAAAAAAAAGTTCTGGAAATGTCATAAAAACTTTAACAAAGCAACTTTGAATATTGAAACATCCCGGGATATCAGCATTTGCCTCAGAGCCCTTCAGGCACTGAAGTGACAAGTGCCTCTGTGAATGTGTCTCTTTGTTTGTGTACTGTATCTACTCATGCATGTGTGTGTGTGTGTGTGTGTGTGTGTGTGTGTGTGTGTGTGTGTGTGTGTGTGTGTGTGTGTGTGTGTGTGTGTGTGTGTGTGTGTGTGTGTGTGTGTGTTTGACTTCAGTGGGGTATTATATCAATGCGCACACTCAACCATGCATTTTTGTAAATCAGCAATCCAAGAGTGAGCACGATCAAAGCGTGTGCACTTCTCTCTGTCTCTGTGTGTGTGTTCCTGGCGCAGGATGTGTGACACAGGAGAGGGTTTGTTCACGTTCCAGACGCGGGAGGGGGAGATGATCTACCAGCGGGTCCACTCGGCCACGCTGGCCATTGCCCAGCAGCACGAGAGGATGATGGAGGAGATGGAGAAGAGTTCCCAGGTACATTTGTTACATTTTGCTTGTTTATCTGATTTTCCCACAGCAGCTCACAATGAGGCCATCACATTTATTCTAGCACTGCCAACATTGCAAACAGCTAATAATGCGCGCAAGTGTCAGCATGCATTTGTTCCAGGAATAATTACTTAACGCATGCATAGTGCGTGTCACTTCCAATGCGCTCGATGATATACCCTGTCGCGCATTATGCTCGACGAACCATTTGTACAAAGACTGCATCTGCAAACATAAATAACGTGTTTTTGTTTGAATTTCAATGGTTTCTTGGCTGTCTGTTTGATTTAGGCTGATCAAACTACAGTAGCACGTCATTGAGGCTGTTCACAGAATTATTTTTAGAAACCAGTGAACACCAAGGCAATAAATCATGATTTTCACATAAGATGTTCACACACAGACACACACACTTCTCTCAAGGTATTGCTGCCGGGTTTCTCCCCAAAGAGCTGCCATGGACCAGAAGCCCTCTTGACACCCCACAGTCTTGGCCTCCGCTCCCTCCTTCTATCACAACACCCGTCCATCCCTTCCTCCCTCCTTCCTTCCGTCCTTCCTCCCCCACCTCTCCGCTATCATCTGTATTCTTTATTTATGTAGGCCTGCCTAGTGTTTGATGAGCCTTGACCATATGGCCATGCTCTTGGACCCCACCACTTGGGAACATTTCCAAATGCAGCATTTACCCTCAAGCTCTATAAATCGCATGGATAGCAACACAAATCTGACCACTCACAGTTGCAGAATGGGTGAAACTGAGAAAATGCAGATTTACTCGCTTTACTCAGGGTGTTTCTGTAAAATGTTGACATATTTAATACATTTCCAGCAGCAGTCTGGCTCCAAGATGAAACCTTTAGTTTAAAGCTGCAAATAAAAGTCTAAAACAGATAATCCAGTGGTCCAACAACATCACGGTCCCAAATTAATCCTCATCTCGCCCGCCGAACAGCCATTCAAGATTGGAAACACGACATTCAACCAGCAATATACCGTATTATGAGCGCCCTTTGTTTGCCGACATGCCCAGAGCAATCGCTCCTGTTGTGAGTGGCTGACTGAGATACATTGTAAGCGTTCTGTCTCTTTCAGATCCACCCCAGAGAGACGCTAACCAAGTCCATCTCCCTGCCACGCAGCGCCTACTGGCAGCACATTACGCGCCAGAACAGCGTGGGAGATCTCTACGGTTACCAAGGTACAGGCATGAAGTTACTAATTATCATAAATGCGCCGTGTTGCTATTTCTTCACCTGCTTGTGTCAGCGTTGATGTGTGGAGCACTTTGGATGAGCTGGAGGAAAGACAGGCGGAGAAACAAGACAGAGGAATATTGTTCTGGGACTAGAACTGGTGACATGCACGGATCAGTTTTGAACCATAAAAGATTAATGTGGATGCCTCTGAATTCCAAATTGAATGTGTTTAGCTTTGAAGTCTAGATTCATCCCATAATAAGACAGTTTAGATTCTTAGCTTCAGTCATAAATAAATAGTTTTGAACCGAGTCAAACCAGTGTTTTTTTTCTGTGATAAACAAAAAACAGAGACAGACGGATTTATAATCTTAATTCAATTATGAGGGACAAAATAATGTGCGAGTGTTATTGAAAGTAAGTGTGTGTGTGTGTGTGTGTGTGTGTTTGAGGGAACGACGGATAAATGTCACCCCAAAATACAATGATGTTGCAGCAGGCGCTCTACAGCGCTCACGCTCAGCGCTGTATGTCCCCCGTGAGCACTTCATTTACACATGGAAGGGTGTTTTAGTTTGTGTGTGTTAAAGTCTAGATGTAGACCAGAGGCAGAGAGGTGATTAGTGAGCTGATGAGATTACTCTCTGTCCATGGTATTAGTTGATTAGTAGTCTTATCTGAGGATTATGGGCCTTTTGGCTTTCACCGATAGAGCAAAACAGAAAGCCAGGCAAAGATGAAAGTCACTCTGTCGTCATCATTTTCTTTTGAAAACCTAAGGCTGGATTTATTTATTTTTTCACTATCATTTAATTGTGGCCTGATAAGCTTTAAAGCAAAAATATGTCTTCTATTCCAAACAACATGTTTTTTTTTTACTCATTTACACTAAACAGACAAGCTTCCACCTCGGGGTCCTTATTTATAGGCCCGGTCTCGGTAAACTCCCCACTTTTTTTGAAACTCTTCCTTTCCAAACTTGGGTGAGCAGAGGAACTTCTCTATCATCCATCACCCTGGCATCTCCTCTGGTCCTCCCACGCTTTCTCTGCATTGTCTGTCCGATTCAGAGCAACCCTCCACCTTCTCCTGCTCATAGACATTCAGCGCTACCGCCATCTCCCCCCTTCTCTCTCTCTCTCTCTCCTTTCCCATGAATAAATTGAATGCATCAGTGTGTTTGAGGACGCAGCGAAAGGTCTCGTCAGACAAGGGGGACGACAAGGTGATTCTGGGGAGCGACAGGAGTTTAACTCCTGTTGTGACACGGGATGTTTGGACTGTGAAAGGCATGTCAGGAGAAGCTCACACGTGTCGGGTGTTGGTGCTGCTTCGAACATGGCTGCGGGCCAATCTCAGATGGGGAGAGCCATGTAGAGTAATTGCATTGATTCTTCATTGGCAGAAGGTCTCGACCTCCCCGGAGCTCTTTCACGTGCCGTGTGTGTTCACTGTGCTGCTCTTTGCACTTTTAGCATAACCGTGTATGTTGAAACAGCACAAAACACACACTGCGTCTTTAGTAGTGCAACTGATTATTAGAGTATTTAAATATGGATATTTTCTGAACCGATATGAGCTGCATCCAGATTTTTTCCTGTGATATTTAACTCACAGAATTGACACAAACAACCACTTTTTTTCTGAAATAAGAATTCAAAACACGCAGATATCACACTCTGTGGCGGTATTGATCCCCCAGATTTCAGCTGATTGGGAAGAAGCCCGAGAACTAGTTCCCAAACCACATAATACAGAAATATTTACTTGGAGAAAACAATAAATAAAATCACGCAAGTGCCTTCACAATAATAAAGAAATGCCTTTTCTTTGATAATGGAAGTTCATATGAAGGAGGCTTCAATGAAAATAAACCAGATAACGCCTGCAGGCGTAAGGTTATCGTGAGGCAACAACAAACTCTTGGCAAATAGAAATAAGGTCTGCACTGACGCAGGTGACGTAGTGGAAAAAGGCGTTCCCTAATAATCTCTGTTGAAGACTGACATATCCGGCTGGCAAAGGAGGTTTGCATTAAGGTGAAGCATCAGAATGCCCTGACTGTGTAATTCCCCACCTGTCTTAAGCCCTAAGGAAAGGGCTTCGTCACACCCTGATTGGCCAAGAGGGGAAATACACCCAGCTGTTGTCAATTCTTAATTAGCAGCCTGTCCCCCACACCTTGCACAACAGGTGATCTCAATCAACGCAGGGGAAGTGTGACATTCAGTTCAAATTAATTGGGGAAATAACAGCAAGAACTAAAGAATGAGAGAGTGCTACAACTCACTCTTTACATTGATATCAGGATTTATAGTGTCCATAGAGGATACATTTTAAGATATCTGTTTAAAAATCATAGAAAACTTATCAGAATCTACATTTTTCTTTAGTATCCTCATCTATTATGGCCATTAAAGACAACAAAAAAATAATATTCCGAGATTAAAGTCCTAAATTTATGATTAAAAACAAAAGTTTAGATGCTCCTAAAGTAATATTATTATGGTAAGGATGAGCGAAGCGAAGGTCCTGGAAGATACATTAACACATTTTCTTGCATAATATTTTGGTTTTATTATATTAACATAATGCTGACATCGGTATGCATTGTACTGTATCCTCATGTTAGACCTGTTGTATATTTTTTGTATTGGATTTTGCCAATCGGAATCATAAAGATTGCTGTTTACAATCTTTTCTCTGATGACGGCCTCTGAGCGAGGTCAAGGTCCTGACAGATACATGTCTGTTCTTTTATGGACATAAATAAATACTAATATTGTAGACGTTACAAGAAAGTAGAGACGCACAACTTATTTTTTGACTACTTGACGGCGTGTCTTATTTCAGCATAGCTAGCACTGAACTAACAACCATTGAGAGGACTTTAGTCCGAGCACACCAAGGTACCATATTACACACTGACCATGTCCAACTGTCAGTGTGAAGTGAGAACAACACAAAAAAGGAATACAACATAACTGTTTGTTGAACCACAGATTATGATGAATGTCCTTGGAGTTTGCTGGGCAAAGGAATACCCTGCTCCCCCATCAATGAACTGGTTGAGAATGGATGGATGGATGTAATAACAGTCCGCTACAGTATAAGAGATTTTCTTTCTTGTAAATTTACTACTTCAATCTAAAATAATATCCACGTTTTTTGCTTGTGAATTTACGATTTTAATCTTGGAAAAAAGTTTTTTTATCACCTCCTCCCAGCTCCGTAATCTTTTTTCACCTACACTGGCCCTAATATGCTGCCGTATAAAGCTGACTGATTTTTACCTCATTATCCGGTATTGAGGCATTAGCGCAACTTGTCAGGTGGACAAAAACTGACGAGCTGAACTTAGTGACCATCTCAAAGGTGCACGCAAAATGGCAAGAGAGCTTTTCAGAGTTTTACCAATAGCTTTCTCGTTGTTTTTATTGACACTTTGGGTTAAAATACAAATCATGCTTTATTAGGCTATTTGTTTAATTTAAGTATGTGGTTAGAATAATATGTTGAATGTTATTTTGTGGGCTAACTTACACAAATGTATATAAATAATTAAATGGCTTTAGAAAAAACAAAAATGTAATTGAAGCAGAGTAAATGATTTCCAACCGTTTCTGGCTGGAGCGCCACCAACCCGTATAAAGGACAGATGAGGTTGGTGTGACACCAGAACACATTGAGAGGGACGCTGAAGAAGTCAATTGGTTATTAAGAAAAAAGTTTACAGGAGCAAAGTGGAACCCGAGAAATTCATTAAAACTACATTAAACTGAAGCGAAAGAGCAGCAGACAAATGAAAGCTGCAGCCTCACAGCAAGCTGCCGACCAGTGAAGGGCACCGAAATCACACAAAATAGTTCACAAACCATTTCTTTACTTAACATTTGTTTTTCCAAGATAGTCCCATTGAGATCTCCTTTTTCTGAGGGAGTCTTAAGTGCAAATAACAGACTAACGCAAAAAAAAACCCTGCTAATTACATCATCCAATGCATTTGCAGTGTCGTTCGGTAAGAGGACAAATACATTCAGTGTTCTAAAAGTCCTCCAGATGATGCACAATTCTTTGGTTACTGCTGACATCCTCACAATTTATGTATAGGCACTCATATATATACCAATGCGCACACCATCAATAATAAAACCTAATTTACTGCAGAACTGCCTTACCTTTTCTTCTCCACATTAACCCTGCTGAGAGGACATAATTAGACAAACCTGTTTGCACTATCACTGATTGAGCTGCTGAGCAGCTAATCTATCCCGACGTCCCGGCAGCAACCAAAAAAACATCAACACAGACCCAAACAATAGGGTGAACTCAACGTTATTAAATCAAATGAAACATTGGACTGAAATTGATATTGAAGCAGATACAAAAACACTGTTTACAGGGCTTAGTGTTTGGCACAAATCCACACAAAACAAGATACTTTTGTGAAATAAACAAGTACAGATAACTTAGCATTAACCCTTGGTCTGTAGACACATGTACATATTTAGCACACGGTATATAGTTGCAAATTTCTTCAAGGAAATATAACTCGAATAAACGCCTCATGTGAAAATATAATGTTTGATATAAGTACTGGGTGTATGCTTCATCAGGAACCCAGATAATAGATAAATCAATCTATTTTTCTCTAATAATGACGATATAAGCAACAATTATTTGGTTGCAAATAAGAGGTAAGAAACCAGGGATTTAGACCATGATAGCTGGCTGCCTCTGCTCCTTGGATTCATCGCTGGGTGCGGGATGAATATCCAATCAGCACAGTCAATTTGCTGAGTCATGCTCGGGTTGCTTTCAAATACCCTGCGGGTCTGAGGGAATAATTAAGGAACACGTTTTTTTTTTTTTTTTTGTCCCGTTGAGGTTTATCCACCTATTTGTTTATTTCTTTGCCTTGATTAAAGGGGGACCTGGCAGCAAAGAACAAATAACTTCTTTATTTTCATATATTTCATATCTGCTTTTCATTTGTCTGGAAACGTCTCAAAAACATCCCAAAAGCCTTGTTTGCCGTAATTGAAAGTAATAATTGTCAAGTGTGTTTTATTTAACACACTTGACAAGGCTAACACTCAGCCTTGATCATGTTGCTGTATGAAACAAAATCCCCCCATAGTATTGAACTTTTTAAGTAAAACCAAAGGTAGATGTTTTAATCTCCAGAAATAATACAATGTGTACTTTCGACTGTGTCCCACCTCTGCTCTCCTAATGTTATTCCCTCTTTTGCATTTCAGGGATACTGCTGTGCTCTCTGAGTTTGCTGATGCATAGAAATAAGTGCACTTTAAAGTTTTTCGAGTTGAAAAAGCAAGGCGCAACGCCTGTCGGAAGTGGTTCAATTACCTATATTGGAATGGAACAGGGACAAGAAGGCCTGTATTTCTTCCTGGATTCATTTTTTATGTAATCCGTTGCCTTCACTCCCTCTGCATGTCATTGTGCGCCACAGTTTAGTGCCGTATCATTAGCAATTCTAATGGAATGGAGCGCTTTTCTGAGTTTGATTGGCTGGGAGTGATACGAGGGGATTCAAGTATCAAAGGCACGGGGACAAGATGATAGGAGAACAGGATGATAACACTATCTTATCTGCAACAGGCGACGAGGAACGTAGTAGACGGGAGATGCAAAAAAGCGAATCGCATGAAAAATTCATTGCAGCCAGGTAAAACTGAGTTCAAATCTTTATCGGTTGATGTTCGGAAAAGTTTTTAATCTCAGCCATCAGCTTGCATTATTTGAAACTAAAATGAACTGACCCGATCTTCAGGCCGCATTGGGCTGATCTGAGATAGTGTGCCGTTGCTCCTGTGGCTGATTTAGCACGCTAAAGACACAAAGCTCGATGTCAGCAGCCTTGCATAATCCAGAGTTCGTGGTTCTCTCTCTCTCTCTCTCTCTCTCTCTCTCTCTCTCTCTCTCTCTCTCTCTCTCTCTCTCTCTCTCTCTCTCTCTCTCTCTCTCTCTCTCTCTCTCTCTCTCTCTCTCTCTCTCTCTCTCTCTGGTTACAGCTGTTACTAGGATGCCACCTGGGTTATCGCACTGTGAGGAAGAAAGGTGCAGACAGGTGTGTGTGTGTGTGTACAAGCATTCATGAATGGCTGCTTGTGTGTCCGGGTCCACCATTGTATCTGCGAGTGTGTGTGTGTGTGAGTGCCCTCCCTGCGTGTCCTGTCTGCTCCGGCCCAGCAGCTGCCACCCCAGGCCAGATAGGATGACATGACCTTCCGTGGTAATGAAAAGGCACTGACAAATCACTGTCTGCTTCTCATAGGGATGGAGAGGAGGAGGGATGTTGACCCCCCCCCTTTCTCTGTGTTTTTATTACTTTTATTTTTTATTTGCCAGCGAGCCTACATTTGCGTCTCCAGTCCAACAAGTGTGACTCTTGTCGGGGGTCTGGCATCACACAACAAACGCTGCCATTTACGACTGAGGAGATGATGAGATCTGCTTGGCCCTCTCGGTCTGCACTGGGCTCCCTGCCTCTTTTTTATTTTCTTCAGCCCCAAATTGGCCTTGGTTGGGGAGAGGGATTGTCTTGGCAAAGATGTGAAAAGGATATGCCTGGTTGTGCACCAGTCGTTTCAGCAATCTATTAAGTACAACGTGGAGAGGAGAGGAAGTGTCCTCCTTTTTTTTAAACCTGTAGTGTTTTTGTTTTTTTCTAGAACATGGACTGAGCTGCATTTAATACCTTAAGCCGGAGCCTTATCTCATTTTCCTTAATTTGAGGGAGTGGAGGGAGGGAAAGCCTAGTGGACAGAGGTGTGTGCGTGTGTGTGTGTGTGCGTGTGTGTGTGTGTGTGTGTATGACTCACCTGTTATGCCAGGTACCGTTGTGGTCTCATCCTCACACCCACACCAGCCGCTCTGTGCTTCCTCCTGCAAGCTGTTACCTGAACTCACACAGGAAAATGCCTTTTTTTCTGTGCTTTTTTTCCCTCCTCCTCGTCTTACTTTACTTGTGCGTTGTTTCCGTTCACGCACATTTCTGTTAAAACTCTCTGTGGCTCTGACACGCATCCACACAGCTACTTGACATTGCTCGCCAGGCTGAGTGGGTCATGTTTTATATTCCACGCCGTGGTGAGTTGGCAGCGCGTCTCGCGGTCTGAGCCTGATTCCCTGCGGTGGCAGCGTGACTGGTTGGTGCTGCTGAATAGACACACGCAGAAAATATTGTGTGTGTGTGTGTATGCGTGTTCGCCGTATTTGTTAATAAGCACTTCAGCACCACAAGCAGAAGAGAAAATGATCTCCTTGTCGATTTTGTCAATGTGGCCTTGGAAGAAGACGGCTTATAGAAGACAAAGTCAAATTTAAATTTGCTAATCAAATTTCAATTAACCTCCGGAGGTAAATTGATTTGAAGTGTATTGACCTGCAGCAACTTGTCTAAGCCAGCCGTGTTAGTTGGTACCATACATGCTATACGTTGATAACGGTACTGTTAGGTTTTGGGCCTCCTGAATTATTAATCACTGGCCACTTCCTCCTTGTTCAGTGCATGATCAGCAGCCTGCCAGCCACTTTATCCTCAACCTACCTCGCCGTGCACGTCTCCAAACAGCATTCTAATATATTATTAATGGTCTCACAGTTGCACAGAGCAGCCCTCCACCCACAAGTATCCATTACTCCCTCTCAGCGCAGTTAACCAATATGAACTGCAGAACAAATTGGTCCAATTAATTTAAATTAAGGTGGAGGTGGAGATGGAGAGAGCGGGGGAAAGAGGGGAAACAGCAGACAGTCTGAAAAAAATGAGACAGTATATCAGTCTGAAAATGTCTTATTTGAGGGGAAAGGTTCAAGGTCCATCAAACTATTGCACAATTTATATATTATATCTATTTATATTTTTGTGATCTGAGAACCACCTACATCACAGAGTTTTAAAAGATCATTTTACATAAATGAGGAACACCAGGATTATTCTTGTAATCCTCATTTGTATATGAAGGTATCAGCGTGGACTGTAGCTAAGCAACAGTTGTACCATAAATATATTGTCTAAGAAAACAGGACATATTGTGCAGAAGGAAGGTCGCGTTAAGCGAGACAGATTAACCTATTTAATTCTGCTAAAAAAAGAAGCGCTTCATTTACACTCTCTCTCCCCACTTATTTTCCACAGGAAGCGGCCTGACGATGACTTTTATCCCTCGAGCACAGACGTTCCCCAGCTTTCTGTCTGACGAACAGGAGGAGAGCCAGCACCAGGAACAGGCACCGTCGCCCTCTAGTGGCCCTGAATCCAGTTGCAGCCGGAGACCCCTTCAATGACAAAGAGACTGATCCACCAAAACCGGACACTTTCCCCACCACTGTAGAGAGGATGTAGAGATGTGTATAGTGACATGTGTAATATATTATTTCCTGCTGACACTTAAACAATAGTGTCAACTGTAGAGCGAGTGACACATGATGAGGGCCCTGAAAAGGACCTTTTTTGTGTGCGGTGTGCGACAGCAGCAGTAGCGTCAAAGATTGCACCAAAAATCCTGTAAGTGTAGTTTTTAATGTGTTTTATGTTGTCATTAAGCTGTTGAGAGCCAGCAGGACCTCCCTTTTTTTTTTTTTTTGGGAATCACTGCATTACCTTAAGAAAGAGGTACAAACACACTAAGGCCCATTGTAAAACAGTGTTTAAAAAAAGCCTTTGTTCTGCAATTGATGAAATCACACAAGACTCATTCCAACAATGTGCAGCCTCAGCAACCATTCTAAGAGAAACTCACAAACTCACTGTACTTTGCTCCTTCGGTAGAATGTGAAATTGGTCAATGTCTTACATAGAAACAGCTCGACTTAGGTGGCAGTGATGAATCGGCTAAAGCCCTTAATCAGTTACAACCAGCAAAGGGTAAAAGTCATTCAGAAATGTAACGATACGTAGGAGTGGACCAGAAATGGTAAAATGCCACCTTCTCACAGCCTCTACTTTAAACTGCCAACCATACACTACGCTAGCGGATCAGTTTGATTCCGAGCTCTTCTCCAGCTTCATAACCGGTTCATTAGCAAAAGCAGAGAAGCGAGATGTTGGTGACCTGATGGGGAGAGTTAAAGAAAGCAATAGGACATGGAACTCAGATGTGGATCGTGGCAACAAAATCATGGTGGCATTTGCCAAGCTGGTATTTTCATGAAAGATTCAAATTTAGAAAAGAATATTAGGATCATGAGCTGTGTTTTACGGAGAAAAGCTGTGGTCATTAAAATACACAAAATAGGGAAAAGTCATTAAAGGAATAGTTTGCTTTCTTGTTGAGAATTAGATGAGAAGATCGATCTTCTCATCTGGCCAAAAAATACCTTCATAGCATTTTGTTTTCCATCATGAGCAGCTGCATAGAATCCAGAAAGAAATGCTATTAGTGGTGGTTGTCACTGAAATCAACAGAAAACCTATCAAATATTTTCAGTAAATTCTTTCCGTGGCGTTTAAGTGACATTTATCACAGTCGGTGACGATAGCATTGTCCTCCTCGAGTAAGAAGTGCCTTCCGACACAGACCGCAGAGTGTGAGAGCTAACCAGAGCAAACGTCTTTGGGCTTTGAGTTTACAATCGTGGACAGAGTTCAGCTCTGTAGCCTAACCCTTCAACACATTTTGAAACGTCTTAAGTTCCTCTTAAATACTGTCCGACCAGCTTTGAAATGCCATATCACCCCGAAAACATTTAGCGAAACCTAACCAGAGCTCTTTTAGAAAGTTGAGAAAGACACTTCTCGTTTAAATATTTGTGATGAAAGTGCTCTTTCTTTTTGTTACGTTATGTTAAAGAAAGGCAAGAATCCAGAAGTTCCAGCAGCAACTATGAAATTTAAAAAAAACCGATCCAATGACAATCAGTTTGAGGCAGCAAAGCAGTCCTTTAATGTCAAATATATCTGAATGTGTTTTGTTGTTGTTGTTAAAAGATTCCTGTAGAACTGGAGATACACGTACAAGCACTTATTTTGTGTTGAAGTTAAGTTTCGCAGTCAGTCACTTTATTTTGTACATTGTAATTAAAAGAAGTCAACCTTCATGTTAATTTGAGCCTCGAACAATGTGCCCATCCATAAATGTGTCTGCATAGCAGAGCCCATTGTAAGAGTATGCAGAAGGACAGTTGTTGACATACCTGGCTACATGTCTGTCCTAGTTGTCCTGAGTCTTAGCTCAAGTGTGGTTAACACATGTATATGTATAATAGTTCCACTACATCGGGAGCATTTAGAGCAAAACTGAGAAGACTGGAGAAAGTTCTAGTTGACCGTTTATCATTTGTAAATGTTGTACTTTATGTAGCCATTCGCTTGTTTGTAGGTATGACGTGTCAGATTTCTGTTATTGCTACTACAGTAGGCTTTATGATATAGTTTGTGTCCATGTTTTGGGTTCTGGTACTGTCAGATTATGTGTTTATAGCACTTTGGAAACATTGAGTGTAGGACTACAGTTTTCACTAAATGTACATAATGTAATGTTTTTGATGACAAAAAGGTAATAAATTGAATGTTCTATCATGTATCAACATACTTTATATGCTAGTAGTAATGTCGAATGCATTTGTGGAATTGTCCGACATCTTGGGAAATACACTTATTTGCTTTCTTGCCTAGAGATGCATAAGAAGATTGATTCGTCTCTTTATATAAATATGAAGCTAGAGCCAAGCTAGCAGCCAGTTAGCTTAGCTTTAGCACAACGTTTTGTTACAGGGCAAACAACTAGCCTGGCCCTCTCCAAAGGTAAATCCCATTACCGGCACCTCTGAAGCGATGAAGTAGTATAAAGGTCTTCTCAGACCAAACACGAATAATGTGTGCGAATAAATCCCATGTCAATAAAAAAGAAAACGTCTATCTCTATGATGCCATATTGAAATCATATTTCACAGTGCAGGATTGTCGAGGAACTTCCTGAAGCATCCGCTGACGACAGGATTCCAGGAAGTGACTGCTCCCAGCCAAATCACAAACTGTTATTTTCACGTGTTGTACAGATTAAACAAACAAAATACAACATAATTAGTGAGCTTATGACATTGTTTTATTTATACCACATTGGAGTCATTTACGGTCACACACATCAGCTTCAGTATTGCTGGTAACACACACACAGCATTACAAGTATCACAGTCAAATGTACAGTTGCAGCTTCTACTGTTTTGCCGGAAACAGCGAGATGAGACATTGAAGGTAAAAACTTGTGGTTCCAAACTATATTGTCCCCTTTTATGTTCCACATTTCTAGCTTGTCCACATTTGTCTTGTTTCGTAGCAGGATAGCCTGCATATCCATTACTGCCTCTGCCACAGCCTCCATTTCTATGGAGATAAATGAATCACATTACACATAAACAACACACAGCTTAATAGCACTACCATAAACCTTAAATATTGATTTACTAAAGCCTATAGGCAAGCTTAGAAATCAAACAAAAATAAATACAACGTGGAAGACTTGTGACAGCTTATCATAAAAAATGACTTTTCTTTTTTCAATTATATTTTCAAAACGCAGAGTGAAAAATGAACCAACACATTCATTAATAAACAGTTGATAGACAAAGAATAAGGAGCTGTAAACTAAAGCACAGGATTATCCAATTAGAGTTTAGCTTTCACAATAAGAGCATGCTGTAGCTAGAATGCAGCCATCCTAGACGGAGAGCCCTTTGGGGAAAGCGACAGTCTCAAGTGATGGTACAGTGCTGAGTGACTGCCTCTCTTTTTCCGTTAGATGATTAGACACCATTGTCAAGCTTTGAATGGAAACCAGGAGGGATGAAAGTAAAAGGAGAGCAATTACACAGGCTTTTGTCAATCGTTTTACTCGGGGGTTGGGGACGTGAAAGGAATGATTATACAGGCTTTTGTCTGCTTTTTTTCTGCATAACGGTTACTGTCAAATTTTGTTTTGCACAAAACAAATATTTCCTCAACAGTAATTATGAAGTACATACTACATTTAATTAGTGGGTGCAGGGTTGAACACAAACAAACCCGTCAGCCCTCTGAGACTCACATGAGCAGCAGCTTGTTAACTCGTGCCAAACCACAGTGTGAATATTAATCAGTGTCATCCCTCCCTGAAATAATTAGAATCAGCCCAAAGTCGGTGTATGTTCCTTCAGAAAGGTCTTCAGACCCCTTCCCTTTTCGCACACTTTACTGTGTTGTAGAAGTGACGAGCCGAGCGAGGCCTTTCTAAACTATGTCCAATCAATGCAATTTGCCACAGGTGGACTCCAATCAAGCTCCAGACACATCTCCAGGATAATTAGAGCAAACAGGATGCACCTGGCAACAACTTAAGAGTGCCAGAGCAAAGGGTCTGAATACTTATACACATGAATTGAGGTTTTTGAAATTTTAACACATGTTTTCACGTTGTCATTATGGATTATTGAGTGTGGATTGATGGGCAAAAATGGCAAATTTCATCCATTTGAAAAAAAACTCATCTACAACACAATAAAGTGTGTAAAAAGTGAAGGGGTATGAATGCGTTCTCAAGCCAGTGTACATGAATCTGCTTTGTTTGTGAAGAACTACACGTTGACATTACACAATACATCATACAGTATGCTCATTTATCGCGAAGCTGACGTGTGGTTTTGTGTGATCGCACAGTCGGTAGGTTGGCATAGATTGGGCAATTTTTGATCTGCCTGGACTTCTTTTCCACCCTGGGACACACGGAGATGTTCGCATAGAGGTTTAACTGTGAATATGAGGGAGATGTTATTAGTATATGAAGTGTTAGACAAGGAAATGTCACAGATGATAGAGCTTGGCAAAAAGTTAAAAAAATGTCAGTCTAAATGGGCGGAAATATGCTTTTTATGATACTTACCTCATTCCATTACAGTTTTTTTTATTCAACTAATCTATATTAAGTTGAACTAAATGTCCTATAAGGATTACTTTAAAGAAGTAATCATTAGTTAATGTTTCAATTTCACACATTTCACATCTTGACAAGCTCCTCTCGTCACCGTGAGTTAATGTAAAGCAGCGTTAGTTAAGTCAGCAAGTTACATGATGACAGAATGTGCTTAATAGAGTGTAACGGTTTTATAATTGAGTGCATGTCTGAAGAGAAGGTAAGGGAGGGCCTTAAAAGTGCCAAGCGTCAAGACAAGAGTAGATATGATGACTAATGTGAGGCTCACCTCTCTCTGAGATGGGTGCAGTTTGACTCTGTACTCCTCTCTCCTGTTCTTCTTCCTGTGATGAGTATTGGACAAAAAGGAAGCAAACTTTTTGCTTTTTATTGTGAATTACTCAATAATTTACCTCTCTCAACAAGTCATCGTTTTGGAACCACTGCTCTAGCACCACCATGAAGATGACATTTTTGTTTTTCTTTGTGAAATACCTCAACAACTACTGGATGAATTGCCATTAAATTTGATAGATCTCGTGCACCACCAGAGGGTCAAAGTATCTACTGTTTCAACATCTACCTGATAAATTGGCACAAACTTTAGTTCAGACATTCATGGGTGTTAGACAATAAATCCTTAAAACTCTGGAGATCGCATGACTTTTCCTCCAGCCCCACACCATGATGCTAGAAGTTGTGGTCTTGACTGAAATGTCTCGACCACTGCCATGAAATCGGTTCCATATAGACCCATATTTACACAATCAATATTTGTGTTTTGCTTGCTAAAGATATATTAAACCACATTGTGGGATCTTACCTGCGCTTCACTGCTAGTATAATGATGGCAATGAGTAGAATAAGCCCAGCAGCTCCAGCCCCGATGTAAATATACATCATGTACACGGATAGGCTGAATCCACCTGGAAATGAGAGAAAATACTTGTGGTAAAGTATTTGTGGTGTTTGCTCATGACTCACCGATACATCGCATCAAAGCATGCATGTAGTGTGCAGACACACACATCTCCCTAAGTATTGAGCGATGTGCGACAGGATGTTGTGGTTTCAGCAGGTGAGTCTGTTTGAGTTTGCTGAATTATTTGAGCTTTACATTAGAAGCAATGTTTTATTGTATTAATTATGTTTCATCAAGTATCCATCAATCATTTAAAGTATGACAAATGATTCATCACCCAAGCCATAATAAGGCCATATATACAGTATATATATATATATATATGAGTATTTTCAGTGCTGCATGATGTCTGTCTTTGTACCTGGAGGGGGCACAGTGAGCAGCACAGTGGTGGTCCGCGGCCCTGCGTCTGTGCTGAAGCTACAGCGGTAGAAACCGGCATCTTCCGGCACCACACCCGTCAGGTGCAGACTGACATCCAGGCTGTCCAGACAGCTGACTCTGCCCCTGTCGCTGTAGTCCTCGCTCACCAGGCCCCCTTCCACCTTCTTACACACTCCGATGATGGCCCAGGGCTGGCCATGCGGCATCTTCTCCAAAATAACCTGGTAAATGGTGCCGTTGTGCTGGTGGTTACAGCCGATGGTCACGTTGTTGTTCGGCTCTGCCACCAGCTCCGTGTTGGTCTCGATCACCTCTGGACTGGGGGGCTCTGTGCCGTTGTCTTCCGCTGGGGGCTCATCTGTAAACACGGGAAGGCGGATGACACACAGGAAATAGCTCGTCAATGAAATCTAAATGAGTCAAGGAAATGAAAGAATCTATCGAGTTTCATTTCCAACATCATTGTGATTAAAAGTCTTCCACCTCAGTACTTTCTCACATCTTTTACCTAAGTCTTCCACCTGAATGTTCCTTGTCCAGGGGCCTTGAGGGAAGGTCTGAACCGAGCAGTGGTAGACCCCGATATCCTGGTGAGTTACGTTCCTCATGGAAATACTTCCATCCATAGGCGTGGTCCTCAGGAACTCTATCCTCTCCCGGTAGTGGTGAGAAAAGTCCACTCCATACTCTGGATGGAAAACGGCTACCGGATCCTTGTCTGGTACTTTGGTCCAGGACACCATGCTGAGGTTGCCGTCCCAGGGGCACAAACAGCTGAGAACCATCCCTTCCTCCAGACGGACTGAAACAGCCTCCGTCTGCTGGACAGCACCTGGATAGAGCGCATTTTTCTGTTCAATCGCAATCTTGACACAATCTAGAAATCATGACTCTGTAAATAAAAACCTGTAAATCGCCTACAAGAATAGCAATTTGTAGGATTATAATATAGCTGATTCATCCTATTTTAATATTGAATATATAAACAAATATATATATATATAAATATAATATATACATATAAACATTAATATTAAAACAAAAACAAGGAAATCATGTTTACACCTATAGCAAAAAAAAAAAAGAAGCCATGTTTAGTCCCCTAAATCTCTCCTACTTGAAGATTAACACAGCCATTCACAGCTATGAGGCCATGCCTTGGTTAATGGTAATTAAGCTAATTTGAGCCACTACACAAAAACACGACTGACAATAGTTGGTGATCAAGCTTCCAAGTTTTCAAAGCCTTTTAGCCGAGCTGAATGACAATTGATTTCAAGTCCAGTGATGCCCCTGGGAGAGTTCTGGCAGGTTTAGAATAATAATGTCTTGTAAAACTCACAATAACAAGCTTTCCTACCATCTTCTCTGCCAATTAAAAAAACAACAAATAATGGAGTAAAGGAATGTTTAGTTTTAATTACTGATTATGAATGAAGTATGATAAAATGACGAAACTACATGAAAAGTATTTCGATAAGTTAGACTTTTCAGAGTAGCCCACCGAGAGACAGTGAACGCCACTTTCAACTTTCAATAAAAGTGTGGTCTTGTGACACATTACCATTCATGAATCTACTATAAACTTTAAAATATACAAATGTATATAAACTCCATACCTTTAAGAAAAGGAAGAAAGATGAGTACCACGAAGTACCAGTGGTCCTTTTGTACAGCTTCCATCTTGCCCCACCGAGGGAGAATGAAAGCTGCATTGATGAGACGAGTCGAGAGGCGACCGAGCTGCACTTCCTGCTAGCTCTGTGGCTGCAGGGGAACACTTGAGCAACTGGGGCACTTCATGGTAGAACACTGCTGGCTCATTCCACACAGAGGGGCACTTTACCACTGGGGCTGGGAATGAGAGGAAAGCTTGTGGCACAATGTGGCCCGGTGGGATCCACACCGATGTTGCCCTCAGCTACCTACATGCAAGAATTTCTATCCTTCAATTAGGACTTTTGAGAACTTTTTTGACATTTCGTAAAAAACATAAAAGTATGATTAAAGGGTGTGCATCTTTTAATGAAATTATAAACTAAATGTATGTTTAGTTTGTGAGGTTTCAAAGATTCCTAAGAATGACAATGTCAGTCTGTTCACCACTTTAGTCCAGACTCAAATATCTCTCATGGATTGCCTTTCAATTTAGTCCAGACATTCATGGATCCCAGAGGATGAATCCTACTGATTTTATGAGCCCCAACTTTTCCTCTAGCGCCACGACGAGGTTGACATTTTTGGTTGAGAATGAAATAGTTCGACAGCTATTGGATGGATTAAAATAATTTTCCAATGGTATTCAAAATGTCTTAAAGATAAATTAATTTGGTGAGCCCCTGACTTTCTCTACAGCCACCATGAGGTTTACATTATTTATTGAAATATCTCCACCAGATTGCCATGACATTTGGCAAAGACTTTCCTGGTCCCCAGATAATGATTGGCATGAACTTTCATGCAGCGCCTTTCGTCAGGTCAACATTTCAGTTTATCCATTATGGCCTGCAAAAATGATGACATTCACATCCGCCTCAGCTGTACTTCGTGCTAGGTGCGAATTTGCAAATGCTAGCATGCTAACTCGCTAAGTTGAGATGGTGAGCACGACAAACGTTACACCCGCTGAACATCAATACGCTCGCATTTTCATTAAGCATGTTAGAATTCTGATATTAGCAATTAGCTTAATGCACCCTATGTGCTTAAATAAAGTCTCACAGAGCTACCGTCCTGTCGTATCGTTTCCTGTAAACACACCGTTTCCAGTGTATGTGGAAGCTTCTCTTGTGGTCAGATGTGAAGTGCAGCTTAACACCACCACAACCACAGCTGTGTCTAAAGCCACAACAGCTGTACTTCCTGTAAAAGGTACATTGTATATAAAAACACCACGTATGATGCTAGTTCTTACTTTGTCCCAGTGAAATCAGACCACACAAGACAGCAGCTAAAATCTGCCACATGGCACTTTAATATCAAAATGAATTCATATCTGATAATTACAAAACATATTACAACAAAACAATATAAGTTATATTAGTTATTGAGCAGCTGGGAAAGGTTTTCAAGGCACTTCAGCAGGTAGGTCCTCATAGGATCCTGCTTCTTCTTCTCTGCATCTGCGGTTCATAGGAAAGACAAAGCATGGTAAAACAATAGGAAATGCAAAACCTAATGTTCACATTCAGCACAAGGGCAGGTACCCCATGTGTCTTCATCAAAGTGAATAACGCATACCCTTCTTAGAGATGGTACGCGCCTCCTCAATTCTCAACCGAACAGAGGGACACTTCAAAGTAGTCTTAGCCTTTGAGGGAAAATTACAAAGACAGATTAGGAAGCAGATGAGCGGTCTTTTTTTTTTTTTTCAGTTTATAATCAGGAGATAAAAAGCGTTGGTCATTTCCTCTGTATGCGAGGGGACAATGGAGAATTCAAGCTGATTTATTCATAGGAGCAGACGGAATGAAGACACGCCGCGATGTAATTTGAAATGCATCGCCAATAAACTCCAATACCAGCAGCCAGTGAAATGCACTAAAATAAAACTGTGTGTTTGTGCATGTGTGTTACCCTCTGATTGTTGTGGAGCAACGCCCAAAGTGCAGATGCTCCCAGAGAGCGGGTTTCCATCTCTTTACTGTTGAGACAGCAGAGTAACACCTTTATGGCTTTGTCTGAAAGAAAGATTCGCAGATAATCAGAGGCATCCATCAACTGTCAGATAAACATCAATGTGCTGAAAATACAATTTGTTTGATTCAAAATGACAAGAACAGACAAGAACAGTACCGTTTAACGAGGCTCCTAGTTATCAAAACACATAATATATGGAGCATGGAGAAAACCGACCAAGATAACAAACATATTGATATTTTTAGGTGCAAATAACTGATAAACTACACTATTATTATCTGGGTAATTACCTCAGTTAGTCATGTGCATATTATTTAATGGCAATGTGGTCATATTACGCATTTCCTGCAAAATGATTGATTTTGATCATCCTACACAACGTACACAGGAAATGTGATCTTTCCACAGGAAACATAAATCCACCCACCTGGGCCTACAACGCTCACCTACAGCTTGCATTGCAGAGGGGACACACACACACACACACACACACACACACACACACACACACACACACACACACACACACACACACACACACACACACACACACACACACACACACACACACACACACACACACACACACACACACACACACACACACACACACACACACACACACACACTTTAGTCTCCTCTGTTCATCTAAAGGTCTTAGAATCACTAATCTTCTTACACCGTCTAGAATTCCTCCTACATATTTAAATGAATTTCTTTTACCAAAATGTTGAGCTACGTATTTTAATATCAAATGCTTTGATTCTCTTTTTGTCTGCCTTCAATCTGAGCGACGGCAAAAGCAGATTGAACAATTAACATTTTGTATGCGATCAGATTGCCAAACCAGAAATATGACCCCACACACACTCAGTGCACGTTAACTCCCCACTGTAGTCTGTTGTCTTCACAGAAGCAAGATTCTGTTCCACAGAACTTTGGCCCCATGAACATTGATATATAAAAAAACAAAACAAATCTCCTTTTTTCCCCCACTTTCATAGCCCTGCCTCCCGTCCATACCATTGGCAATGACATGTGGCTTGTTGGCAGAGCAGAAGCAGAGGTTGTGAAGGGTGAGAAGTGCGTGGCGCCGCTGTGGCGCCAGGTCTGCCAGCAGTTCCAGGGCTCCGGTCACTCTAAAGATACTCTGCTGGCCGTCCTCTGCGAATGAGAGACTGACCAGCAGCCTCAGCCACAGGCCCAGCAGGCCCCCCCCACCACCACCACCACCTATGGATGTGGCCTTAACACCACCCGCCTTGGGCATTGGCACTGACAGGAAGGCTTGCAGGAAATTATTCTGAGAATGACAAAAAAAAAAAAGCAGGCAGGGAATTATCATCATGTGGACAGATCATTAAGAGCTGCTCCCTGGTTTAGAAAAATCTTTCACCAGCCAGCGTAGTGTGAGAGCGAGATTTTGGAGAAGCTAAGTGCGAGAAGCTAAGTGCACATGTTTATTAATAGCAAGCACCGTGCATCTTCTAAACTTTTGTAACGCGGCATATCACACTTATCTTGTGAATTAGTTTTTCACAGCCAGTTGATGAACTGGCTCATGTGAGCAGATACATTCTAAAAGAAGTTATGCCTCATTTAGGGGAAATAACTGATATTCTTCATGTCTCACATAGCCGACAAAACTAATCATCACTAAAGTCTAAGCTTCTGCCACTTAGCAATCAGACACTCGTCTTGTTCCGCTACATTTCTGTACAGTATATCTGGTCCACACAGTGTTGTGTGCACCGCGCTTGTACCTTTTGCAGGAGGCATCTGCAGTCGCGGGACATGGCGAGGTTAGCCAGGAGACAGAAGGATAGTTTCTGGACAGGGCTGTTATCTGGGGCGACCCCCGAGGCCAGCTTCATGACAGAGTGCATCACAGAGCTGCTAGGGGGGCCTTTAGATCCTGGTGCAGCACTGGGGCCAGCGCCACAAACACAACTGCATGCTGGGAGGAACAAAAGAACTTTGATTAATCCCATTTTTTTGTTTTTGATCAAAGTTCAAGGTAACAAAGATAACTAATTTAACAAGCTTCATCTCTCACACACAAACAGACGCAACTATTCTATCCTGAGGGCAATGGCCACGCCCAGTGCAGTGGATTGTGAGTGCAGAAAATTTGTATTTGTAAGTTTGTATTGGGCTGTTACTCCCTGAAAAGTGTGCAAAAACAAAATTACATTAATCCGAAACGTGTATAATAACCAAGAAACAGTGGCTTCAGTCTACAGTTCAGAAGTGTCACGGGTCAAAGCGGTACACGTTCCTAAAGTTCCTCTGCTCACTCTGCATTGTACTGTAGTTAGCTTTTGCTATGGTCGCCATTTTTATCACCAAGAAAGAGTCAGACACAAAGTTTAACACTCAGCAAAATGCTCTCTTCTTCTTCTTGTTGGAGCTAGTTGCTTCTTACTGTTTATCTTAAAGCTAGCTAGCTGTCCAGCCAGCCGGCAGCAGCAGCAGCACCGGCACCCACCAAAAAAATAAAGACCGACCCATCGGGCTGCACGGCTGTCTGCTCACGATACCAAAACACCCTCTGCATGACTGCATGCGCAGCTTGTTTTGCCGTCTAGCCAAATGACAAAAAAAATGATGAAGAGTGGACTTCTTGCACAAAGACAGAATTAACTTCACCTTAGTGGGCGCAATGAAGACGCAAGCTGCTGAGAGAGACCAGATAACAGACACTGAATAGAGTTTGGAAGCAATGGAGTCTCACATGAAGCATCAGCTTCGCCTCGGAAACTTTCATCTTCATTTATCATGAACGCACTTCTGACTGGTGATGAAAACACATTCCTCCGACTCTGGCAGGGAGGGAAATGACTTAGCCTCGGGGGCCGTGGCTACAATTTATTTTCAACTTGGCCATTCAGAAATGCTAACGAATAGGTAACATACAGCTGACATGACTAATTGCTGGAGCTGTAGAATACACACAAAATACAGAAAAATAACAAGCTTCAGATAAGCTTGACAAGACATAGTCTGAACCTGATTGATGTTGCTCATTGGAGAACATGACAGCTTGTTGGTTATGTTAATCCTGCAACGGTAAGATACAGCAACAGGCGTCTGCTGATGTTCGCCCGAGGTTATTTCAATACCTGTCAAGAAAGCTCGTCTATCACAGAATTGACGAGGGAGGTCTGCTTTATAATGGATCTACCTCGCTGCCTCACTGATGCGAGTCTAAGGCGTTCCCACTGCTGCTAGAAATCTCCATTTGTTTTATGATCATTCCATTTTTTTTCGTCTGTGGGAGCAAATTCTAGACTGCTCCGAAAATATCTGTAAAAAAAAAAAAAAAAATATGGGATGAAAACAACCATGCGAGTTGAACTAGCAGTGCAAACAAAGCCGTGGATGAAGGAGGCAGACTGGAGATGAAACATTCCGTAGAAATGTAGCCGTCTCAGGAGAAGAAATGGTAGCCTGAGGGTGGATGGTGTAATACTAAGCCGGGCTGCATGCAGCCTCAACACAACCTGCTGTTCAGTTAACCTTTAGGGAAATACTGTGCCCGACTTCACTGATTTCCGGTGCCTCACAGCTGGAGCTTATGAGGGGGGTCTAAAAGCGAGAGTGTGTAGATCAGAGCACATGCGCCCACCGAGGAACTGCTGCCAATCAAACAGCGATACAGAAACGTGCATAAGCGCTGCGCATGAAACTTCCTTTCCTTCACTGATGAAACCGATTTCCATTGCGCGACTACATCACACGCAGAACAGATCAAAGGGACCACGAGCCGTTTATCAAAGTCAAATTTCCCTCCTGTTTCCTCCCCACGAAGCTCGACTTTTCTCTACTCAAAAAAAGCTTCTTCTTTCTTCTGCTGTTCTGATTTCCACATATACAAGCTCTTACATTTGTATGATGGAATACCAACATCTCAGGCAACACAGAGAGGCTCTGTTGCTTCCCCTCATCATCTCCCACTGGTCCGAAACCCCGTTGCCGTACATGCAGTGAGGCGGCCATGCAGCCTGAACCCTGGATCCGGACACTGTGCCCATTGTGACTGGCGGGCAAGCAGGCGCTGGTCTTATACAGTGAGAAACAATGTTGTTCAGTGGTCATTGGAGAGCACAATGGGGCTCTTAGTGCAAAGTGTGTGTGACTCAGTCAGATTGCTAACTGCAGACAGAGGCGATGGGCAGGCACGGGCCAGGCACAGTGCCTGCACGAACACATGAGACAGACAGACAGACAGACCTGTGGTGCAGTTGGCCGTATAGACGCACAGAAGCTCCAGCACTGCCTCCATGGTGGGGTCATCCAATAGTAGCCAAGGCCAAAGAGCATAGAGTGCCAGTGTTAGGCGAGCATCTGTGGCCACCACCTACACGCACACACACGCATATATTTACAGGCATGTACATGATTACAGACGCACACAGCACAAACACAGATGGCAGTAATCACCATAAAGTGGTTTGCTATTTTCCTAAATGTACAGGAGAAACACACGGGGAGGAGAATAATGGCGGGGTAAATAATGCAGCAGAGCCTCCCTGGCTGTTTAATCGAAGGTAACCACCAGTGAAAGGCCACTTAGAAAAAGAAAATCGGCTAATATGCTCCGTGAGTAATGCCATTACAGGGTTTAAGAAGCTAAACTTGCTGCGATGTTAGCAGGGCCGTGCACATTTAGGTGAATCTCATTTACAGGCACAGCATTGGTGCTCTGAGGTCCCATTAAAAACCAATTAGCAGTGGAGAATATAAAAGGCAGATACAAGAGGCTCACTTTGCATTCGTCGTTGCGGTAGAGAGCATTCTGCAGGATCTCCACAGTCAGCTTGACTTCCTTTAAGTAGCCTTCTTCCTGATGATATAGAAAGACAAAACAAAGAGCAATATGTTGTAGAATACATTGAAAACAGCACTAACTGCTGGGAACTGACATAGATGATCATAATATTTGTCCAAAAAACTCATGCAAGTTGAATTCAGATTGTTATTCTGTGCAATGGGGAAAAACACAGGCAGCACAGAGACTGGAAAATTCCGGCCAGTTCACTGCTCACCTTTTTGCGGTGGGAAGCCTTGCCGGGTCGGACGGACTCCAGGAGGAGCTGGGAGTGAGTTTGCTTCATTTGCTCGACACAGCTGTCAATTAGACCAGCTAGGGAAAATAAATAAAGTTATGGTCAGGGTTCAGAGTAGGACATCGTAGTGTTAAATTCACATTAAATAAAGACTAATAAGTAATAGAACTCTCAATGATGCTGTCAGTTGAACACTTGATAGAAAGATGAACTAATGGTTGTTTTACAAGACAGATGCAGTGTTTTGGAAACTTTTCCAGTGTATGAGGAACCAGCAGACAACAAGCTAGTAACACACTATTTTAATTTTCAGAGTGAGTAACAGGTTTTGAGGAATTACCTTTGGCTGCGTGGTTTTGAGCTGTGGGACTGCAGGCCAACAGTGCCATCAGAGCTCTGGCTGTCAGCTTCTTCAAAGGGTCCTGAAGTGTCCTCTTATCAAAACTCTGGCACCAACAGTCAAAGAGGGACACAGTGTTCATTCATTTTTCATTCAAGATTTTTAGAACACTTGAAACTTTGCCATGGGCACACACACACATTGTTGTGTGTTAAAAGTAATCAGGTTTAGACAAGACTCCCCCCCCGAGCCCCCCACCACCACCTCCACGTACCTGCAGTAACAGTTCACACAGCTGGCTGGCTGAGGGACCGTTCACAATGTCAGACAAAGCCGGAGCAAGTTTAGAGTTCGACGTCGTGACCTCTGCTCCCAGACTCCTCGTCTCCACTGAGAAAACTGCACTCAGAAAGTGCAGAGCCACTGTGTGGAGAAGAGGCTCAGCGGACTTCTCATTCACACACAGCGATAATGTTCCTGCAGACACACGGGGAAAATAAAAAGAGTGAGTTGGTCTTTTTATGACACTGCAATATATATATATATATATATATATATATCTACTGAATCACAGCGAGACAAAATGGCAAATCCATTCTCGAAATCCCCCGACAGATATTTGTCCATGACTGAGGCAGTATGTACTGGTGGGGAACACACTGATCATTCCAATGTGTATGCAGACACCCGGCTGCCATAAACAAGAACACACAGACATAAATACAAGCACAAAGGCTCAGCATTCATCTTTTACTGGACTCATCACATTTCCCTGCTGCGCCATTAATCACAGAGGAAGATGAGAAGGAGGAGTAGAGGTAGTATCAGGACAGGATGCAATTATCTTATCCCAGCATCTGCTCAGGGAAGTTAATACACACAGTAATGAATTTTTGTTTTGTTTTTTTTAAACCAGAATTAAAGCTGCACAATACCTAAAATGCTAATCCTGGTTATTTAGTGATTTACTGCAATCAGCATAATTACCCTAATGATGACTATCACTCTTTGTGGTTGGAGGAGAAAAATAATTTTACAGACAGATTTCATGTCATTTATCAAGATCTTGATTCTTAAACCGTAATGGGCTGTTCAAATGAAGTGAAACACCGAAATGATGCCAAAAAGGCAATAATCTGTTCTTATAAATAGTGATAAATGACCTATAATAGATTATTAGAAACTAATTCTGCAGCCTAAACCAGAATAATTAATTTTGTCTCTTTCACTCACTCTCTTTAACACAAGCAAACACAAATACACACACATACAGAATCTGTGTACCTGCAAATGTCCGCCAGCGTCTCCCCAGCGCAGCAGAGACAGATGGGTACGCTGCCGAGCTGTCCCTCCTCACCAGAGTAGCCAGGAGCATAAACACGTCTGCCCAGCACACACAAACCACGTGCCGGGTACCTGCATCTAAAAAAAAATTATTAAAAAAAAGGGAAAGAGTGAGTCACACATTTTATGACACAAGACAGCCACAAAGCCACACACACATCACGCTGCAGAACATCCTGCAGGGAGAGTTGAAGCAATGTATGAAGAGGAGTTGCATTTGAAGCAGCGTTGATAGTTCTTCGGCTCAATAATGGCGACGTACACAACCGTATATATATGGAAATGTTTTGAAAAGCTACTATTGTTGAGCTAAAACGGATGACTTCCATTTGAATTCAACACATGGCGCTGACCTAATCCTTTGGTATCCAACACGAGTACTGCCACCAGAGTGGTCAACAGCTGTTTCAGGAAGTCCATCTGGCCAATCAGCTCCTTGCTCACCATAACACATGACCGCAGCAGTTTGGAGAAGCTGGACAGGAACTGAAGTAGGGTGGCAAACTGGAAACACACGCATGCAAACAGATTGCACACATTTATTGAGCAGCTAAGGTTAGAGTAAATATGAACATGGACGTATAAGTAAGAATAAGTTATTCTATGTTAATAGCTTATTTTCCGAGCCGCAATATAAATCTGAGTATTCCACCCACACCGAAATCAAGAGGTGCTCTCAGACAACCTGGCGCTGCACTGAAGCGCTGGGCTGTTCCAACCCACGCGTTTTTTGTGGTAAGTTGAAAAACTCTTCAGAACTGTCTATCACAGTGTTCCTCACCTGGATCTTGATGTCTTCTCTCTCCCCTGATAGGATATTGGGTGTCTTCAGCTCAGTCAGACATTTCTCAATGGGCCCAATATCCACCAGACTGAAGAGGAAAGGAAAGATTTTAGAAAATGTGTGTGTTTGTAAGAAACCAGCTGGAGGGGATTAGAGCCACTTTATCTTTAATAATTATAATAAATGACAAAATATGTTACCAGAGCTCAGTGTTGATTTGTTTGACTTTTATTTACACCATTCTGTCGCCACAAAACGTTTGACATTTTTACCGACAACTAAAACAGTTACTACTCCATTAATCAACTCTTCCTTTAATCAAATAAACAGAAAACGTCTCAGCAGCTTTATTCACACGATCAACACGTTGGAGAGGGAGAGAGTGTGTGTTCATGTCGGCCTCTTACCTGGCCAGCGCTCGGAGGAGCCGGTTGTGTCGGATGGCAGCGAGGGTGAAGTCTGGCAGGACGGCCAGCAGGTTACCCAGCAGGCCACAGTGGGCCGTCACGAGGTCGGGAGTTACCATGACAACGGGTTCCGGGGCCGAGGTCTCGCCCTGTCGGGAGTCTTGGGAGGTCACCGAGTCGCTGGCATCCGTGTCGCTCTGGCCTGTGAGACACATCGATGGACAGCTAATAGAGACGCGTCTGTATGCAACCACGTAGTCAAAAACATGAAATTGAGATAAAATACAGAGCAATGTTCTACTGTACACGGACACACTCCCCTCTGCACTCGTACCTTGAGTCATCAGTCTGCTGGCAGGGGTATCTTCCGCGATGCTCAACGTGGAGGGACCCTCAGGGGTGTGTGGCCCCGAACCTCTTATCTGTAATCGACAACGTGAAGATAGTTGTCCAGAAGATCCGCTCAACTTCTCAATGCAGCCGTTTATTTTCAACATTTAAATGTGTGTGTGCATGTCTGAGGGTACAAGGGCCTTGCTGACCACGGTGCTGGATGTGGAGAGGGAGCTGGAGGGTCTGCTGGAGTCGGTAGTTGGCTCAAGGGCGTCACATCTCCAAAACCAGAGAGAATTCTCAGAATCTAGACGAGCACACACACATAGTGACACATCTATTCAGACTGGGAAAGCAACTGATAAATAATGGAACGCAAAAAATAAATAAAATGAAACCTACTCAGAGAATTGCTCTCCTGAGGATGAGGTCCGGCGGTAGCGCCAGCACGAGGTTGCAGGTGGAACGTGTACCTGCCGAGGTAACATTTGGAGGCAGAGAGAGCCACATGTTGGAAGAACTGACAGTGGTACAGCAGAGCCTGGAGCGCTGGAAGACCCACCAGAGACACACCAGACACCTCATCATGGACACATGGGTGCTGGAAGAGGAGGAGATCCAGAGATGAGTCCACATCCACCGACATTGTAATGATAAGAACAGGGCGAATATAATAAAATCCAGCTGGGCTTAACTTTGACTGAACCTTCACTAGATCTATATTTTCAACCTTAAGTATTTTGACCTGGAATCTACTTTTCAAACTTAAGTATTGCAGTGATACAAGATTGCCATTTGTCTAAGTCAACTTTTAAAAAGAAAATACTCCAATACTCTAAAAGATTTTGAAAACAACAAGTCTCGCTATTAAATAAATAATATTTAGTGATGACCTCCCAAATTAAGACGCTCTTGGTGTTTTCACAGAGATTTAATCTTAGTTATTTTGGATTTGAGCACTGCGCCCCAGTAGAGCTTCAATTTTTAGAAACACCTCTGGTCTGTACCCTGCAGGGCTCAACAAGAGGGGACTGGGAGGGAGGAACAGAGGGGGGAGGGGGGGGAATATAAACAGAAAGAAAACTGAAAGAAGGAGAGGGAGAAAACATTTCATGGTCTATAAAAGCTTTTTAACTGGTTGGCAGAGCTGCTGACCTGCCAGTGGGAGTCCTTGGCCTCCTCAGCGTTGGCAGGCATGGGCATCACCATCAAGTTCTGCAGGATAAATGCAGCCTGGACACACAAGAAGAAAAAAAAGAGACATGCACACACTGGGCCAAGTAAGACTGCATCAGCAACAGTGCCATCTGCCTGTATTTGGCTGGTAATACATAAAAGTCCAGCCACATTTTCTGACCACAGAGGAAATAAAAGTGAAACTGGCTTTCCTCTTAATCATTTTGACAGGTGTGTGGAAATCCTGGGACACAACAACAACAGTAAGTGATGAGTTTTACCAATTTACAATACATGGGGTTAGCGTTTGTCAATCATCTCTGAAAATACAAAATAAGACTCCTCAAAGGAAAAACAATGACAGCAGAGCATGGTTGTAGTTCTAATATCGTACCTCTCTGCGAACCATGCTGCTCTCCTGCTGGTCCAGGAGGATGTTCAGCAACGTGCCCCACAGACCTCCGCTGATGTTCTGACAGCTAGCACACAGAGCCTGGCACCCGCTGGGCACCGAGGACAGAGCTGCACCCAAACCCAAACTGGCAAACCTCACCTGACATGAGAGGGGAGACACAAACTTGAGTGGACGTGTGAGGAAAAACAGTGAAATAAGAACATATATGCATATATATAACATATATGACGTAGGTGAATATATACATCCGAAGACCAAAAACAATATTGTGAATGTGCATTTGGCCATTCATAACATCAAACTCGTATTTAAAACTGATGATGGCAACGACAGAATCTACCTTGTCGAGGGAGCGTCTTCGACCGACTTGTACGAGAACTTATTTTGGGAGACAGACAAGAGACTTTGGTACGACTAGCTGTCATTTGCTTCTTTTTGTCTGCGAGCTCTTGCGCAACTCTTATGGGTTTCATTTTGTCCCAAAAGTCAAGCATCTGGAAACTTCTTTTTATGACAGAAGGAGTTTATGAAGTTCAGCTGAAGAATGAATAGTGAACAGCTACACAGTGAAGACTGGAGTGTCATATGAATATAGTTTATATTATTATGACTTTAAAAGGAAGCTAGAGCTTGTCCGTACCTCTTGATCGCGGTCGACCCATAGCGGGATGAGCCAGGCCAAACCGAGCTGAGACGCACTGGCCTCCTCAGCAGCGGCCTCATTCCCCAAAGACCACTGGGATATGAAGTCCTGATGCAGACAAAGCAGAGCAATAAACGTTGTTGCGGTTACATTCCAACATGTTTTCAATACTGTGTGGACTGGTGTTGGTGCAGACTTTCAGTACATGCATCTTACACGGATTTATTTCAGACCAGCAGCCTCACAGCAGTGCAAACACATTGTTGACACTTGCCTTGTCCTTGCTCTCGACCATCATCTCATGGGACAGGTGCAGCAAGCAGATGACGGCATTCTTGGTCACACCTTTCCCCATGAAAGACATGGAGTTGCCACCCCACTCTACATAAAATGATGAGATCACCTGTGTGAAGGGAACAGATCATGTTGGGAATATTGAATTAAATAGCAATGCAGGGCAATCACCTGCTTTTTTTTTTGTTTGCCATTAATTTTCATTTTGCAAAGACATATCTGACAGAACCGCCCGTTATTTGGATTTGGTACACGAAGTGGTGTTTTGACATGTTGCTCACACGTTTCTGGCAAAAGCCGTACCGGTTTCTGAGCTACTGTATGCTTGTCATGCAACTCACTGCATCCAAAGGAAAAATAAATACAACTGAGACTAATTATTTTTGCTTTGATGTGCCATCAGGATGTGGGACTGCACCGAAGAGCAAATGAAGAGAGAGGAGCCCAAGGCCTAGTGAGCTTTAGGGCCCTACAGTGCCAGGAGTATCGGATTGAGAGGTGGGTCAGAGGCTTGAGAAGACGGGGGTGCAAGTGTTACGTATCCGATTGTTATCACTGAGATGAAAGCAGCCACCAGAGATCAGGACTAAAAAAAAAAAAAAAAAAAAAAAGAGGAAAATAACCTTCAATATTCATGCAATCTTAATTCATGAGAGCTGCCCATTAGAACAAACCAAATGAAGAAGCATAGGTATTGCGTTATTCCACCGGGGTCTTCATTCCAAATTAAAAATAAAAGTTTAGACACCTCTGTGCTGAGGACTGCTGCGCAAGCTGGTCTACACCGTGTTGCGCTATTGTTTTATGGACCGTTGAACAATCAAACAGATGGAATAGGCAAGGTTGATTGATCTCACCAGCATCTTTCACAGTGCGGCATATCGAATCAATGAGATCTTTACCTATTGCAATGCATGTCCCGTAACCACATTTTTGCTTAACTATAATTAATTCCTCAGAAAGCACCGGGCTTTTTCCTTTTATTCATTTCTGCCGGCAGTCTCCTCTCTGATAAGAGGCTCGCATATGCACACATACTATGAACACACAGGCGCGCACACACACACACACACACACACACAGGTGCACACACACACACACACACACACACACACACACCTCTAATAGCCCACTGAGATACTTGGAGCAGAGGAAGACGGGATCCAGGTCAGAGCAGTGGGAGCTCCAGCCGGGCTGGGCCGTCAGACTGGCCATGCCCTGCAGTGTTCTCTCCAGGCTGGGAAGGCCATAGAAACGCGGGGCGTCAGAGACCCGCAGGCTCTGAAGCAAACGGACTGCCAGCTGGCTCTTGAAAGGGCCCGCTAATGCCAGACAGAGCCTGGACAGACAGGGTAGCACAGAGTGAGAAAGAGAGCAAGGCACAAGCAAACCAGAGAGGCAGGCGGGTAGACAAGAAGCAGAAAGAAAGACAAGATAACATTAACAATTAGCATTACAATTCTTTTTCATAAGCCTCTGGCTTTTTTTATGCATTTGGCATTCATTTTCATGTTCTAAGTGCCTAAGCTCGTCGGTTTTCCATCAGTGGAAGAACACTTCGCTATCTGAAATATACTGTATCCCTGTTTTTAAGGCAGAACATAGTACTTGACTGTTTGATAAGTAGGTAAAACCAAATTATAATTATTCTATTATTATTATAATAAATGAAATTATCTTTCAAACCTACAAACAACTTGTGAAACTTTATGACTTCATAATGATATTCAAATTGCAAAAAAACAACACAAAGACCTAAAAATAAAGACCGTTTCTGATAATGACACGAATAATAACAGTGTCCTGCCACCTGTCTTGTGACTTGCGAGTGGAGTGTCACACGTTTTTGCGTGAAATCCCCCTACCTGTCAGTGGTTTGCGAAAGTCGGAGGAGTAAGCTGTTGAAGAAGCCGGTGAGTTCTTTCTGCAGTCTCAGGCTCACATGGTTCTTCAGTTCCTCCGGCGCCCCGGGGCTCTGGGTTGAAGCCTGGGTCTCCACGCCAAGCAGCAAATTAAGAATGGATGCCGTCTCCTGGATGATTGATAGAAGAAAGAAAACCAACAATTTTTTATTGAATGTTTACAGTATATCATGTATATATACTTAAGGATTTATCCCATCTTAATGTGATAATGCCTCTTCTTCTTCTTTTGTTCCCTAAAATGTTTGTTTTAGCAACTAATTTCGTACACATCTCAAAAGTGCCTCCTCCTTGACACCACCCACCCTTTCCCTGCAAAGCTCTGATCTAGAAGAAGCAAACACGCAGAATTTCTCGTTGAGCAGTGCACATGGAGAGTTAACAATAAGTGTAGAGAGCGACAGATGTTCCTGAAACGGCTCAGTAATTACAGAAAAGTCAGAGCAGAGCTGCTCACCCCTACCAGGCATTCAATCTGAGTCTGCTTTAGCTGCCAGGGGAGGGCTTATTGTTTACACACACGTTAATGAGAAAACCAAGGTGAGACTGATTAAATCCTAAAAGTAGCTCTCCCCGCTAAAGCAGTGTGGTGATTCTTCTCCTCGGGCAAACGTATGAATCCAACTTTGTTTTAAGAGCTCAGGAAATAATCTCTTCCGCAGGTCTGAGGTGGTGCGCTGCGATACTATTTTTCTGTCGTTATGAGAGTAATATGTTCGGCGTGTGATTTATTCGAGCTTTGATTACAGATATACAACCCTCTGTGTTGGAGAGGAGAGAGTCTAACCAGATTACTAGTGATTACAGAGATGCACACACACATGTTTCACAAGCTTATACACACACACACACACGCACACGCACGCACACACACACCAAAGACAAGCTACAGTACAGTAGTACACATAATAGTAGGGCGGATATGTCCGTGACTACAAGCAAGCGGCCGTATACTGTAGAGCGGCGCTACGTGATCCCGAATCCTTCCTGCCGACACATGATGGATGTAGCGGTGTAGTGCCCAGGACTTTGTGTAATATAAATACCTTTTGAAGCAATTTGTCCGCCGAGTTATCAATATGCGATGTACGTATTAAGACTACCCAGGTGGTATACAGCAAGTTGTATTTTCAGCTCTATTTTTACATTTTCATAAAAGAAATTGCAATTGTATCGCAATATATCGCGATATATCGTAGGCATCGTGACACATGAGGTGCTTGCCAATACACAGCACTGAATAGTGGAAAATAGTACATCTTTTTTTAGTAAAGTATTACCGTATTTTCCGCACTATAAGGCGCACTTAAAAGCCTTTAATTTTCTCAAAAAACGACAGTGCGCCTTGTAATCCGGAGCGCCTTATATATGGATCAATTGGTTAATTGGTTGATCCATACTGGTTGTACACGGCGCTCTGTCAAAATGTTTCAGTACGACTGGTAAACTACAAAGCCGCACCGCGGTAAACACCGGTACTGTGCTTACTCCTAGTCCAACACCACTTGTGTGTATAAAGACCCCAAAATGGCACCTTTCAAGAGACACGCTTACGACGCTATTCTATTCTATGCGCCTTATAATCCGGTGCGCCCTATATATAAAAACAGTTCTAAAATAGGCCATTCATTGAAGGTGCGCCTTATAATCCGGTGCGCTTTATAGTGCGGAAAATACGGTACTATCCTGCTTGCAGACAGTGTAAAATATGTGCACCTGGTTGAGAAGCAGCTCCAGTATCCAGCGTAGGTCCTGGTCTTCTGGGTCAGATACAGACTCTGTGTGCACGTGTTTGAAGTAGGCATTCAAAAATGCAACAATGCCCACCAGCAACCTCTCATCCTCAACACTGGCTGGAAGCACCTGGAGAAACCTGCAGGGAGGAAGTGACAGAGAGAACAAGAAGAAGAGAGCATGTTTAATTAAAAGAAAAATCTCAGTAATAACTTAGACATTCTTTGTCTAGCATACGGAATACTCTTCTTTGTTTTTTTCTATTAAAGAAATAAGTAAAACATCATTGTACAGTGGAAATATTAATTGTATTAAGACATGCTGCAACAGTAACTAAGAAACACCTACATTTTGGGATCCCATCCCATCGTTTTCTCAATTCATAAACCTTAACAAGACATATTTGCTGGTTATTAGCATGTCAACCTAAAGTACAAGAATTTCGAACTGAATTTGCATCCTGTGTACCTCGTCACTGCTGCCTGCCAGCTGAGGGAGTGAAGGGTGTCTCTGCAGCCGTGGGTGGGGGTGTGAGGGAGGGCCAGTTGGTCAATCAGTAAATAGAGGCTCAGCCTGGAGAGGGCGGAGGTCACCGAGCCGTGCCCCGCTGCCGTCACGATGGCCTTGATGCAGCCCTGCAGCGCAGAGGGAAGATGCACCGCCTGCAGCGACAGGACCTGTGCTTCTGACAGCTTTAAGTCAGGATGGAATCTGTGGGGACAAAATGTAAATGAAAAAAAAACACATATATTCAAAAAGCAGACTACGTGACTGTCAAGTGCGCTGTATCAGAAGCATACTAATGGCTTCATTAACAAACATATTTGATCACCAATCTGGGGGGATGAGACATTTATGAGTCATCCAAAGAGAGATGTTACTCGAGAATTACGTGTTACCGAACCAAGCCGAGGCGGGCGTCATACCAGCTACGATTAACAAGCAATTCTCAAGAAAACTGTCAAAACAAGATGAAAAACTTTGTACGGTAATAAGATAAATAAGACAAAACAATATCAGAGACAAGGACCTGTGCACAGAGTTGTACTTTACACAAAAAAGGAAGATACCTCTCAATTTTCACTGACTAACTCATCTCAAACAAGCCCTCTTCTCCCAATCATAGCACTGTTAGTGGATTGATCCATCTATGGTGTGCTTTAAACATTTTTGCTGTAATCAGGCTGGTTAGAACTGTGTGGGAGACATTCTCATCTTTTTGAATTAGGTGACATTAGGAGTAAATGAAGACAGATGAAACACAAGATGCCAAGCCTTTTCAAACTAATTCTTTAGTACAATTCTCCACGACAGAGAACATTGTATTTGAGTGATGTGTGGCAGTATTTATATATATATATGCACATGCATAAGAGTAACTGAGTTACTTACTCAGTAACATTGGTAGAGATGCCATGTAGCTCTTCGAGGAGGTTGTCTATCCCAGAATGCCATGCAGTGTTCCAGGCCACCTGCAGGGCTAGGCGGGCGGGAGCCAGGGTCAGGAGGTCAGAGGACGAGGGCAGGACACAGCAGTACGGGCTGACGGCGTGATGAGTCGCTGCCTGGAATGGGATGTTGTACCTGGGAGAAGGGTAAACTTGTTCGTATTGTTTGTGCAGTTTGAATGTTAAATGTTGATCTTCACAACTTCACAGATGAGGTTTACCTGCGTATTACTGACAGTGGCAGGGAGAATGGTGTGAGGGTCACATCTGTGTTGGATAGGTCCGACCTGATAGGACACAAGAAGCAGGTAGCACAACAAAATATTGAATGGATGCACGTGTATTTTAGGAAATTGGAAAGTTCAAAAAGAGGAAACAAACTCACCATATTTTAATGCTGGCAATCTCGTCGAATAGCAGTAAACTCATCAGGACAGCGATCTCATTTCCACTGCCTTTGTTCTCCTTTAATATCAATGATGCTGTAACGAAGACAATTTATATAACAACCATCACTCTCGATCTCATGATTAAATGCATATGATAACATTTTAATTTAATTAGGAGGGACTAACAAAGGAAACCCCCTATGATACTTCCACCCCACATCAGGCCTTTGCAGACATTATAACTGAGGTTTTAAAGCAACAAGTGAGTGCTTTAAAGTTGTATAAACATTACAATTGTAAAGCATTAAAACCTGGCACATGTTTTTTGCATAAAACTTCTCAATAACAAGTATTTCTGTCTGAATCTGTAACAAATACAGGTAGTCACAATCAAGATGTTATTTAAATTAAATGACTGATAATTTAGGCAGAAATTATGCAGCGATGAGCACCATGGCAACTAGTTGCATCATACTAATATGCCAATTACTGCAGTGTGACAACACGGTTAAAAGCTATGCATCAATGGATGAGTTGTCATCTTTTTTTCTGGAGAATGTGCCCTTGAGCTACACAACACAACGTGTCTAGCTGTTACTTAATGAGTTGCCTTGTGAATGTACCCCTGAGCAGTGTGAGGAGCAGGAGGTTGCGATGTGCCAGACTGTGCCTCAGCGATGGATCAGCGTACGCCAGCTTCCTCAGGATACATACGCAAGGCTCCAGCAGGCAATCTAAGCTCTGGGGAGAACAGCAACATATGCAGCCGGTGTTTAATTGCAGGGAAAACACAAACAAATACACATATTCTCTTCCTGTCTCCTCCGTCTCTCACATACAAATGCACAGGGTGTCTTTTTACTGTCTCTTCACAGAAGCTAAACCCGAGACCGCTCAGGTTGTAGGCAGTGGCAGTGGAGGGTTGGGACAAATATAACCTGCAGGCATCCCTCTCATACACACTTGTTAGTTGAGACAAACCATTCTTTGTGGCCCTGTTGCTTCACCTCCATGTAGCCAGACATGCTGGACGTTTACCCCTGTTAGCGGCTTCTGATTCAAGGCTTGGGAATGATCAGCAGACTGTAGTTACTAGAGGGCAAAAAATCACTACTGACCAAAGCCCGTCTGACACTATTAATACGGGCCATTTCACCCTTCTATCGCGCGCGCCTCAGTGGGTTTCCTCCACATCCGCTGGCAACTCATGTACTCACACGAGCAGATATAAACGAGGACATGTACACGAACGGGAGTACATGGAACTGCATTCATGAGGCACAGGGGTTGTTTCCCAGCAATTCATGAGGCACACATCTATCATTTTTCACTTTGCCCCCCAAAAATAAAAGCCATGTTTTTACCTCGTTGCCGTTTACACTCCCCGTAATGAAAGAAACTACTTTGTCTGTTATTCCAAGGTTCTTCAGCACCGGGTGCATTGCTGTGTCTGCAGGGAAGTAAGAGAACAATTCAAAATACAGACAATAAACATTTGCATAATCATTCACTATTTGCTTTTTCTGCCTGTGTGAAACGTATGGTGGTGGGAGGGCACACACACTCTGCTGCAGTCGGAAGGAAAGAGCTCTCGCTTATCACACACACTTTTAAAGTTGTTTGTTCATTTTATCGAGTCCATCAAATTGTCTCTAGACCCCCGTTTAGGCCTTTGAAACCTATTTTTATGTGGTAGACAATTCAGGCACTATGCCTCATTATGGAATATCAAATTCAATATCATTCTCAAATCAACTATTAAGGGCATGTGAATTGTTAGCAACTACATTCTGTTGTACTTTGCAGTGATATTATCCCCGTTGCAAATACTTGTGGTGCACAGAGTGTATAACCAGTCAGTGTGTTTCCTATTAAAATATGCCTCCACATGAGCACTCTCATAAGACTCCACCATGAGAGAGCAATGCACAGAGAAAGTATTAGCCTGACAGAGCCTAGCATGGGATGGGAACGCATTAAAAACAATGGATGATAAATACATTTTTAGATAGATAAACACAATAGATGCGTTTATAACAAATACAGTAAATTAAAGTCAGGCAGAGAGCTGACCTTGTAGCACTACAGACAGCTGCTCTGCAGCTGATCTTCTCAGGGAGATGTCAACAGTGTCTGAGGACAGGATGCAAAACAGCTTCTCCACCGACTCCACCTAAGCCAACATTAAACACATTAAGCATCACTTTGTATCGGCCTGTGCAGATGTGTCTCCAAGTGTGTTGTTCTTGATGTGTATGTGGATTTGTACCTTCAGGACAGACTTGTTGCTGGTGTCCAGCGTGATGTCTGAAGGGTTTCTGAGGCAGAAGAGATTGGGCAGCGAGGAGATCACCGTTTGATCCAGGTCTGGTCTGGCTGTGCTAGCATCATCATCGCCGGTTAAGTGGGGCACGATTTGTTGCACTGCTGCTATTCTCACACTGGTAATAATGAGCAGAGTTTATGCAATACTTGGAGTTAAATATTTCATTGAAAATCCTACTGTTTAACTTAGCTTGGAAACCACACAAAACAGCTCCATTCAGGTGGCAGAGCAAGCCTTTCGTCTGCATTAGAATACTAATACGTGGCTGAAAATGTCACCTGCCTTTCAGTTTTTTGGTTGATTGGTTGTCAATAAACGGCAGACAGGGTAGATAAATCTATTAGCTGTTGCCAAAATGTACCAGGGCTTCTCTCCTGGCCAGTGTGTGTGAGGTTAATTTCCATCCCTATCAATATTCATGTGCTGGGACTGGATAGCTGTTTTACACTTACCTCACAGAGCACTTAGATGACTTGATATGAACATCAGCTGACAGCACCAGACAGAGGTAATATGTCCATCGCATTATGTGTTTTGAAGCAGAATATCTAGACTCTCAGGAGTTTTGTCTGAATCACAAAAAGGCCCTGAGACCCAACGTCAAACTAATCAAATAACTTTGCAGCGCGAAGGCACAGAATAAAACATACCATCGCAGACATATATACGCAAACTACACATCTCTGATACGTGCACTCATCTGGGCAGGCACATAACACCCAAACAAACACAGAGAGACACAGCGTTGACAAAAAGAAAGACTCACGTGGGTTGTTTGGTAAAAAGAAGTCGGAGCGCTGCTTTCAGCTTGGCGGCGCTTGGGAACACGTTGTCTCTTGCCCCGTCCGGCATGTCACTTATCAGCAGGACGCAGTTTCCCAGCGATTCTTCAGTGCCGGCATAACCCTGCCACGCACACACACACACACACAAAAACACACAATTCTCAGACTGCCTTGGCAGACAATAGAGCGAACAATGGGGAATTCCAGCTAAGCTGCACAACAGTAAATAAAATATGCATTGCTTTGATTATGGGTGGTTTCATTTCGTCTCTTGTTGACATGGTGGGCCCCGTCTCTCAATGGCCTCCTTGAATTAAATCACACTTGACAGCCTAGTCAAAATCTCATGCATATTCATGAAGACTTTTCCAGGCTTTCTGTTGCCTGAAACGGAACAATTAATAAATGCTCGGGTTTTTTTTCCACCCCAAAAGGAAACAATATAACACAGAATATGTAAATGAGAGAATAACTACATTCTTCTCGCTGGCAGCTCAATATACAGTCTTTGTGGTCCAAGAGCGCTAAAATTGAACTTTTGATCATATTTGTTTTGATTGTGTATAACATACATAACATCCCCCCCCCCCCCCCCGTGCCATAAATGTAATATGCCGCTTTATGAGCTCTGAAGTACAAATACAACACAGCCTCTACAGGGAGCACAACACCTGTAATATGGGCATGACCGGGTAAAGTGCCTCATTGAATCTGTCCCAGGTTGATGCTGTCATCATCAATCGTCCTTTGAGCAGGAATAGCAGGATATCCTTGGCAGCGACGTTCACCTATAGATCACACAGGTAAACTGCTGAATTCACAAAGGCGCTGCTGGCAAAACATTTACTAGCAAGTAGTGACAGACTTTTAAACGCCTAAATCACATGACACCAGTGAACCCTGACAGCTTAGCATGACCTTAAAGCATTGTACAATAACTTAACACACAGAAACCCCTGTACTTTCACTTTTAATGAGTACTTGTGTTTGATAACATGTATTCCCTTCAACCCTGAACTAGCATATTAAAAGATGTAAGGTCTAAAAGTCAAGTTGGTTCTATAAAAATACAAGAAGTCAACATTTTGCCTACCTTCTCTGCAGAATCCTGGAGTCCAAAAGCACTTATTTCATAGAGCACCCTGTGGTGCAGAAGGAAGCTGACTCCACCGCAGGCTGCCGATTCCTGTCGTGACACATTCTGGATGCCAAGGCAGTCCTAGGGGTGTATGTAATCACACCAGAGCACATCATAAATTATCATCGTCGTCTCACTTGTGCTCCCATACGAGTTCCATTTCACTTTAAAACGTAGCCATGTGTCCTAGACGGCAGTTAGTAAAATGAAAAGCAAGTCTGATTTCAAATGTCAAGTGCGTTTTTGTTCATAGCACGCTGTCAAAGACGTGCGATTCATCCATCTTCATCCTACTTGTTTACATACGGGTGGCCCCACCAAACAGACCCACATGATGGCTCTAGTAGCCGTAATTGCTTGGCCGTGAACCTGCACGCTCTCATTTAAACACCGATATTAGATGGCTTGCTCTGACCTTGACCAGGTTTAAAGCGTGTTGGTATGTTTCCGTCTTGACAGGCAGCGACGGATGGGACAGCAGCTTGAGGAGAAGTTTCTGGCTCTCTGTTTGGAGGAACGGACTGGGCTGATCAAACCTCCACCTAGTGACGGACCGCCAAAAATAATTCAAACGAGCATAAAAATATATAAATGACGCAGAACAAATGACTTTACATCGCAAGATTTTTAACTTACAGGTGAGAGCAGATGTGAACACATTCCTTGACGATGGGTAAGTGCTGGTGAAACGGGAGGCCGTCTATGGCTTGGTCTGCCAGCTCCAGTAACTCCAACCAGTTCTTCTCTCCCTGCAGAAATAAACCAATGAATGAAGAAAAAAAAAAGCCTTTATAGGTTTTCTACGACTTTTTTTAAATTGTTGTGTATCTATAATAGACGACTACCCTTTCTTTGTAGACTGCAGAGCTACTTTTGCTATTTGCTTACTGTAATTATGAGACATGCAGCTCTTACCTCGGCTTGTGCTTCCTTGAGAAAGTTACAAGTGGATTCCATCCAAAGGGCAGCGCGGTTCACCCTCCTGTAGAGGTCATGGCTGTCTGAGTTCACCTGCTCCAAGTAGGCCACCGCTGTGTCTCGCATGCTGGGTAATAAACTTCCCAATGAAGTGTCCAAGCACAGGTAGAAAATAGCTGTTGCTGTGTTTTCCGGGAGATTGTCACTCGCCTGTGTGGGGTTGGGAAATATTAATGCTCTACTACTTTTTAAGTTAAAGTAATCACAGAAAACCAGAGAAGAAAGTGTTGTAATTTGATCACGCAAGTGCACAGAAACACACCTGCACACACATACCTTCTCAAGAGGGAGGATGGTCTGAAGGAGTTTAATGGTGAATACAGCAATGCCTGTGTAGGCTATTCTGTGATGAACCTGAGAGCTGTGGGGAATATCTGGTGAATAGCTCTGATGGTAGCCGAGGATGTCCCCCAATAGTTCCATGCAGGCTTGCAGCTTCTCCTTCTAAATACAAAACACAGACAGAAATGTAGACAAAGGCATGCATGCCACACAAACACAGCAACACACAGTACATACATTCACATCGTGTGCATGTTCACATACACAGGCACACACCGACGCAAAGCTACTGGCAGGGGGCCAAGAGAAAGATTGCTCGTTCCAGGCGTTAGGAATTTAACATAATCAGATTTCAGGGTTATTTTGGGACTAGATACAGATCCACCCTATCTCCGTATGAATAAATTGGAACAATCTATTCTCAGCTACTTTGTTCTAGGGAGGAGAAATTGAACAATAGAGGAATTAAACCAGCAGGGGGCAGTAAATGTCTTGTGAATTGCTGTGGCTGGCATGAACAGTTGGGCCCATTCCCGCAGGGAAAAAACCTCGAGGTCTGGCACACTAAAGCTGCTCTCCACATAAAGATGACAAAACAGTTCTCAGGCTGCAAGACTCTGGGCATGTATTAAACAGCAGAGGGCCAGAGGGACCTGGGCTTGACAAGTGCATAAGTCCCCCTGCATAGGAACATACTCTTTAAACAGTCAGGGAGGATGACAAATGACTCCGCACGGTTGAAAAATAAAAAAAACACTAGTTTAACACAATCAATCGTGTGTGGAGTTTATACACAAAGTAAATGGAGACATTTACCAAACCAACGATTCTGTACTTAAAACCCAGGAGTACAGACAAGGTGTGCGCACACATATGTGTGAGAAGCTTTGTAAACAGCAGAAAGCCTTTGTAACCTTATATAATTCATTCAGCTCAATCACATGCCTGCAGCTCTCCTTGACAGTTGAGTACCATATGCCTGTTTGTGTGTTGCAAACTGTCTGGTGGCCAACCCAGTGTGCCCCCCCCCCCCCCTTTCAGTGAAGTGTAGCCATTCATCTACAGAAGAGGCTGTCATGAGTTGTGTTTTGACTTGCCAGCTCCATCCCCACCAGGCTGCGATCGTCCCAGACCAGCTCACGAACACTGTCCCCGAGCAGGAGGACGGCGTCGCACAGCAGCTCCAGAACACGATGGAGCGCATGCGAACCCTCTGAGAAAGAACAGAGGAGGAGAGAAACTGAGGAGGAGCAAGGGAGATTTTTTTTTTTTTGACAAGATCCAGAACTGACAGAATGCTGTCAATATGGTGAAACAGGTGAGGGGATATGGGCAATATCTGATCGTTACTAAAACAAACAAAAAGACATTGTTGACAAAATCTTTTCCTGTTTACATAAAAGACCACAATGACTCCTACCTGTTTTAAGCAGTGGGATGGCATGTGTCATGGTGGCAACAGTGAACTGAGCCAAAGTGAGCTGCTGCAACTGCAACTCCAGGACATCTTCGGCATCCAGGTCCGGAAGATCCAAGTGGGCCACGTCTACGGGTGACTGGGGCGTCTGCCGGGGGGCCTGGACCGATGCTCCGCCTCTGTGCGAGCTGCCACTGGATGGATCACAGACAAGAGTGGAGGACAACTGTAAATTCATGATCTGTACTTGGTACACCGAAATAAAAGGAGTGACGTATGAGCTGTATCGGGATGGATCATAAAAACTGCCATCATAGGAATTAGAATCTGATTTTTAAACACTGCAGACCGGCCGCTAGAGGGCTCCTGGTCTTATTTATATCTAAAAGAATAATAACATCCTCCACAGTCTCTCTCACGTCGTTTCATCTAAGTGTGCGGGTTGCTGGTGTCACCAGCAATGTTGTCATTATCAAAGCCACAAAAAATATCCTGCACACGTTTCTAAAAAGTATAAGACTCCCCTTTTTAAGTGTAAGGTCTGGTGAACGGAGTTGACAACGATGCTGAATCATATCAAAAAGCAATTTCTTCAAGCAAGAGAGATAGACTAACATAATACCATTTGTGCCTCAGAAGTGCAACTGAGTGAATCTCTGCTCTCACTGCCGAGATGATTGCTAAAGACATGCAAAGAAACAACACCGAGCGAGAGCCGACGCACCGAAAGTGATGCGGTTCAACTTCTTCCATAGTCTCCTTCAGCGTGTTATTAAAATGCGAAGTTGCACACCTGGTGGAAGCTGCGTCTCCGTCTTGGCCATCTCCCCTGGCTCTCTGGCCTGTGCGTCCCACCACAGAGGGCCGAGGAGAGCACTCTGCCGCCGGAGACGAGGCCTGGGAACGCTGGGTCCCACGCACTTCCTGGGAGTAGGAAAAGGACGAGTTCTGGGACACAGGATCTACACAGACTACAAATTAGTGATACAAACGACTCATTGTGAGAAATGAATCAGTTGGATCAAAAAGTGGTTACATTTATTTTAAATAAATTGATGTTTTGAAGAGAAAACAACAATAATGCAAACAGAATGTTTGAAGTTTACACTTGAAACATGTATAACGATGTGGTGTGATTTGGGAATTTATCATGTAAAGGATATGATTGAAAAATTGCAACCAAATAAGAAATATATTTGTTTAAAAACAAACTTTATAATAAAGGGAGATATGTAAACTGACAGCACAAGCATCCAAAAATCGACAAATCAGCAGCTGCAAGTCATATGGCACGCTACCTTGCTTTGTGGAGTAAAAGCTTGGATCTTGATGAAAGCGTAGTCTCCTCCGCAGCCCCACACAAAGCTGCCGAAGGCAGGAAAGCGCCTGCAAGTGGAGGTAGCCTGCCTCACCGTTACCCGAACCCAGCCTCAACAGGGACAGGAGGTTCTGAAAACAGAAGGGGAAATCAGAGCAGTATTACAGCTGTAAATCTGGCTTACGGAAAGGTTTTCTGAGGACCTAATTACCAACCAGTAACATCCAATTAGGACATTATCGTAATTGGGCAAATATATTTCTTTTTCGGCTCTGTATAAAAACAGAAACAACAGAGCCTGAGCTGAAACAATGTACACAGACGGGACCTAAACTCAGACAGTGATAGAAAAGTTGTAATAAAATTCGCTAAATAAAAAGGGCAAGTAGAATTGAATTATTGAATTTGTTGTAAGTTCAGATTCCATGCCCTCTTCAGCTAATAGTGTCATGTCTCTAAATCCAGAGATGGCAAACTAAAGCCACAATTGGAGAAGTACTTCCCCATAATGATTTTTGATGATGAGACTGCAGGGTGACAGTATGCTAATACTGCCTGGAGACCGATCGAACGTAATGCATCGCTTTATTACGAAACAGTAATGTTCGCAGTTGTGGCTCATCGGGGCCACGTCTCCTCCCAACACTCTGTCTATGCCAATTAAAAGAAGAGCTCGGTGAAGAGATGAACTATGTTGCCGACATGATACTGGTGGATACCGTAAAAAGTACAGAGGTAGGGGGAGAGAATATCTCTTGAATGTAAAAAAAAAAAAAAAGATGGGTGTCGCTGTAGATTTGCATCAGTCGGTGTGAACTTGACAGAAGCACATTGATCTTTATATTTGCAACAAAGGACATTTTAGATTCCTCCATAAGCCAACAAGGCCAGGACGAGGTCACCTGCAGACAATTTGGACCAATTTGACAGAATCCCTGATATTCAACATTCAAGGCGGCCTTAAGAGGAAAGAAGCAAAACGTTCCACGAAGGTCTTTCGAACCCTGCAAGAAGGACATCGTGACCAAACTATATCCTCACGGCAATCTAGTGCCTGCTCAAGCAAAGTAAGGCCCCAGAGGCCCCCACAACCTCCTACAAGATCAGGGACACAGAATTATAAATTGGTGTTTTGGTCAAGGACACCATTTGACAGGTTATTATTTTGACAGTGGCTTGAGTAACCATCCCATAAATCCCATTGTGGGGCGGTCATGTTAGCCACTCAGAGCAATATATGTCATCTAACTGATGTGAATAAACAAGAATGCTGAACATTATGAACAGTTGGCCGAGAACCATCAGAAAAGCCCCGGTGGAGTTCTTCAGTCACATCTTTAATTTTGTCTCTTGGGACAGCCATGTTGAATCAAGCACTGAGAGATGTTAGGGGAAGCAACAAGCCACCATTTTTAAGTCAAATACAGGCGTTTGTCTTGAAGCATAAGCATTGGGACTGTCAAAAACCAAACACCCTGTAAAGTAAAAATGATGTGCTGAAAATAATACAAATTCTACTTGTATTTGATTTTAATGACTTGATCTCAGTATGCCGAACGTTGCACCGACACCAAAACATTCAGAAGAAACTCGTTGCACCTGAAGATGCTTAGATTCTAACATGACCTGTTGTTATAATGTGGGATCAAACCTGTGATGGCAAATAACGGGACCTGAAACCACTACGGCACACCTTCTGTATACAACAACTTCCTGTATGCAACAACCTCACAGAGAACAACCTACTGCTTAACGTCAGTAAAACCAAGGAGCTGATTGTTGATTTAAAAAAACGGCTGGATTTCTTAAAGAAACTTAGGAAGATAAAACTCCAAACTTTTATAGAGGAGCTATAGAAAGCATCCTGACTACAAACTGGCATGGGATGTGCACGGCCCAGGACAGGAGGGCTCTACAGCGGCTAATTAAAACCGCCCAAAACATCCTTGGCACACATCTACTGAGCATCAGTGATATTGGTGACAGGAAGTGCCTGCGAAGAGCTATGGGGATATTAAAAGACAAAACCCACCCCAGCCACAACCTGTTCACCCTACTGCCGTCTGGAAAGAGATTTTAAAAAAAAAGTATCAGCTGCTGAACCAACAGACTTCAAAACAGCTTCTTTCCTCTGGCTGTGAGATTCCTTCATTCATCCTCCACATATAATATCTTTCCTATGTAGCAAATAGGGACGACAATCTAAATGTCATTATGCAATCCTGTTGTACAATGAAAAATAAAAACCTTGTATAATTTTAGTGATGATCTTTCCGCTCATTTCTTTAAAAAGTAGCATAATCATATAATCATATGCACATAAGCAATACTATTGTCAGTGCAAGAACATGGTTGTGTAATGATACCTGTACAATACTTGGTCTTTGCAGGAAGATCTCAGCAGGAAAGTCTTGCATAATGACATCACACAGAAGTTCACATGTGGTCCGCACCAGGTTGGGGTTGCTGCTCCTTAGAGAACTGTTTCAAAAGAATTAAATCCGATACATTTAACATCACATGCGTCTTATTTGGAATTTAAACTGTTAAGTACCAAAAGTTGGCACAGAATGTTTCTTAGTCTTGTTCTTCAATGATTTGTTTCCTAAATTAAATCATAATTTTGTAAATGCATCGCATTAATTGCATTTTAACCATGCATATATATTATTTGTTTGATTCATGTATTCCCTCTCACCTCTCGTTGGATGCAAGTATGTGTCTGTCTGTGTTTGTCAAAGTCAGCCACGGAAACACAGAAAACTTGAGACATCTCACAGACTCATGCACTGTAGAGGGATAAAACGTGTAAAACAAGTCATTCATAGAATACACATACAGGGCTGTCTGTAGATAAAACTGCAAGCAAAATTCAAGATGAGACCCAGCACACTAAGGAGAGACAAATGAGTATTCGAAGTACTGATACCTGCTATCTTCTGAGCTGGTACATCTGTGTGGCTCGGCATGGTCTTGTGGAAATAACCCATTTTAGGAAAATGGTCTTCAGGTGGAACAACTGTAGGTGCTGCCGCAGAGACAACAGATCTGTTAAAATGTCCTTTTACATACTGCAATTATTTGATAAAAGCGTTAGAAGATCTGCGTAAAGCCAAACTGACAACCCACACCACGCACTTCGGCCTCTCTACTTCATAAGATGACGAACATTTAGAGGTTTCTAGAAGACAGAATCATAAACAAACAACCATTTTGGCTTAAACTTGCAACACCTGTTGGAGTCGTAGAACGCTGTCCATGCCAGTAGACCATTGTACGACTAGGGAGTAGCTCAGGTAGCTGGAACAGCTGGTCCAGAGTTCCATCGATGACAGCTCGCAGTCTGGGTTCGACATTAGGAGACAGTTGCGTGAGGAAGTCCACAGCCCCAACGTCTCTTAGCATCTGGGCTGCACTAGGATGCTGCAGACAAAATGACAAACGGGAATGGAATGGAAGAAAATGATAGTTCAATGTAATACAGCACCGTAAAATCACTTTGCATGGGTGTCGCTATTAAAATGTCACTGGGCTAATCTCTGAGAAATAAAACTGAAGCCTGACATGAAACTTTATTACATCATATATTGATCTAACTCCCATTAACTGGTAAAAGTCTGGTTAGCCTTGTTAAAGAAAGGCTGAAGCCAGAGCCAAAATGACATAACCTGGTGATGAAGCTTATCTATGATGTAGCTAGAAGTGTGTCTACCTTTGACAACGTTGAGAGCAACTCAAGGACCTCCTGCTGCTTCGGCACCTCGGGGAAATTGAACCATTCAAGGAGATGCACAAAAAGCATCTTCTCTTGGACGATGTCGGAGACGGAAATCAGGGAGTGCTCCAGCTTACAAATGATGTTCTTTAATGCTCGAACTCTTATCTCCACCAGAGAATGGCCTAAGGTTGAGCAGAAACATTATAGCAGAGTTAGCGACGCTGTGTTTCAGCTAATCAACAGCTAGCTAGCTGTTAGCTAACTTTGGTTTGAAGTTCAGAAAAAGTTTGACTGACTTGGGTTAATTAACGCTACTAAGATAACGCTAGTGTTGACATTGATTACACCTGTGCTTACTAAAGTTGGTGTAACGTGTTCCACCTAGATGGAGATAGTTTCTATAGTTAGCTGACGTTAGCATCGGCTAATAATAGGCAAGTGACAGCGTTTTGTTCAAACAGTTCAGGTGAAGTCAGCGTCATATGCTACATTTGCTTAGCTAAAGAGTTAGCCCACCTATTTTCTTTATAAGGGGAGATAACTCCATGTTCAATGTATGGCGTCTCCCTGTGTAAAAACAGCTTAAAGGGCTTCATCAACGACCGAGGCTTGTCACTTCAGTGAGTGGTTGTCTGGCGGTGACATGTCAACACGACGTCTGCCCGGGTTTGTTTTCAACAAACGCGCCAGCGTGAGTCCACTTCCTGTAGAGGACCAGGGTGCGTTCAAGAGGTGTAGGAGAAACTTTTTGGCTTGTCTTTTTGTGACACTGTAGAGTTATAGATGCACTTCCACGAAACATTTACATAGTGAATGTAGACACAATAGAGTAAGAACCTAAAGGAAAGTATGCTATACTCAATCATGTATACAAACAGTGCAGCATTTTCAGAGATATTTGCTAATCAGCACTTTGAAACCAGCATGCAGCAATGTAAGTGCAGAGAGAACACAAATTATTTGTGCTCAAATTGCAGCTGCATGTAAGCAAAAGAAAAACTGCCAAATTCAGAAAAAGCTCAACAGCAGTTACAAAACCAACCAAAAGGGCTGTGATAGTTGTAAATGACTGGAGGTATGTTGCATTGTACTAGTTTGTTATTTATTCTAACACCTTTCCCACCAGCAATGACACAAGCAGCCCTCAAACCTTTTTAGGGCATGTACTTAATATATCTTTGTCAAGGACCCTCTAACATGTGCAGTAGATCTGATCAAATAATGTTCGTAGGCATCCTGTCTGTAGGTGGGCCTTTCTTTAAACGGTGTTTGTGACATATCTGATGTGCCAATTTGTGGCGTATCTCTCTCATCGGATCTTTTGAAATGTTAAACATGCTGAAGCAATTTTCCTTGCGAGGATCCTCAGTGTTTTAAGGCATATTTCAAAATCAATAAAGGCTTTTCCATTTCTTGAAAATATAAAAAAAAAGTTTTTACAGCAGCCACATTATCCTGCCATTAAATTAATCTTCTCAAACATTGATGTTCTCAAAAATCAAAGTTGATGAGCATCACCTCTTAACACAAGTGCAGACATAACTTATTTTTAAAACTCTGTGTGTAAGTCAATCCAATTGCACAAGATCTCACACTTGAGATGTGATGTGGATATGATCAGCCGATAAGGGTGATAATTAACAAACTTAGCAAATGGTAATTTGATATGATAGTGATATAATGACAGCTTTTGAGAATTCCAGAGGGATTCAAGCCCATAATTCATTTGGCTGTGTGCTGTATTCTACTGTCACCTAGATCCATTACTTTTTTTTTACTTCATACTTCACATGTTTTATCAATATCATGACATTTTCCTTAAGCAGCTTCAATTTGAGATACATCACGTCCTTGTTCTAGAGCTTCTATCACAATGAGACAAATATTCAAACACAAGATGCTTGGATGAATAGAAAATTATTGTTTACACATATCCCTGTAATTTTGTGTGACACATTTGTTACGTTTGGAAACCTTTGCACCTTGATCAAAATGTAAAACAAAGTTGTGTGGGTTGGAACAGAGTTTGTCTGCACAGTATGCGTCATATTGGTGAACCTGCCAAGGGGTCTGACATGAGAAGGTTAAGAAATGTACTCCAGTTTGCCCAAGCTCTGAGACAGTATATAGGACTGAGTTTGTATGAATGTTGTTGACATTCTGCAGTTGTACAATGAAAATACAGAGTGAGAGTTCTGACATCCAAAAAGCTGAGGAGGTCTTCTTTGCCTGGTGGAGAAACACATCGCCCTAGGTCAGACTAGGAGGTCTCAATAGCTGCTTCAAACAGTACATCATATCATTTCTGTCTGACAACCACTGAATGTCTTGGATCATTTGTTAGTAGGCTGCAGACAGGAAGCAAAACTTCACTTTAAATAAATAAAAAACATGGGGTATGGTGTATGTCTTTCAGCCCTGCATTTTTGACCATCAGACATAAGGTATGCAATTCTCCCAGATGTCTTTACAGATGTTTCCCGTGTGTCCTAAAAACTGCAGTTATCCCTTTATCCATATATAGCCTTGTAAACATTTTTGTAACTGTAAGCTATATAACTACATATTAAGTTTGAAGAGATATTTGTGTTTTGAACTTTCAACCTTTCAGCCTTTGTTTTGAAATGGAATTTAAGGATTTTTAACATTTTAAATCCTATGCATAATCTGTCATTTATTTTAAACCAGGCTCAATACCTCATCTGCCAGAAATCACCTCGGGCTGTTAATGAAAGTAAGCCTGATCTCTGAGTGGAAATCATGCCAATTTAAATACTTTGAAGCCAGATTTACTCTTGAAGCATCTCAGTTTCTGGACTCTCACAATGGTTAAAGCCGATTATGAGTCATTATGCGCCTGACCACATTGGGCAACAGACAGAAGTCATCGAGCACTATGCTGTTGATGTACGTTTCATTTTGGAGATAATTGGTAGAGATAACACACTGTAGCTGGAAAAGTAGGATAACTGTGCAGTTTTTTTCCACTGACAAGGTCAAAGAAAAATACCCTTCTCTGACCCTTTCTAATAATTTTCATACAGTCCATGCATGTTTGCATATTTAAGGACTACGTGCCTGTAAATGTAAATGTGACGAAGCGGCAGTAAATAAGCCATGTACAGTAAATCTATCACCAAATGCATCACAAGGGCTGCTGGGCAAAAGGATTGGTTTCATGCATAAATCAAGGAAAAATTAGCTTATTAATATAATCATTATTGTAGTTGTCCAGCAAAAAAATACAAGCAGTTACTTCCAGAATGAATAATACAAAATCAAGGGTGATGTTTCACTATATCAGACCCCCTAAACATAGGCCAGCATGGAAAATTGACTCATTGTTCAAAAAAGTGATATGATGGACTGATTCAAGCATGGGACAAGCATTGATTTTTAAATATCGCAATGACAAAAAGAGGAAAATTAATAAATGAATCTACTGAAATCAAGTGAACGCAACCAAACCGAGGCAGAGGTGTAGACAACATCCTTACAATACAGTAAATGCTCAGACTGCATTGTTAAGGCAATCCCTTTCTATGTTATTCTACCGTCATCCCTGAAACAAAACCCAAGTGGTCCCACTGGCACTGTCACTGTTTGACATGCCTGCTGTACCCGTCTTCCGCTCCGCTGCAAGTGTTGAGGATATGAGCATGGGCACAGAGGGGCCCCCGACAATCCCCCATCGGTAAAGGAGTCAAGTCAAAGGACTGAGTTAAACTGAAGCCGGCACAGACATATTTTGCAAATAATGTATGGCTGATACAGCGCTCATTTGAATTTAACATGAGGTGCGAGGAGCTTCCCCGTGTAGAGGTATATCTCATTAAACAGTTTGGCCTCACTCCGTGTGCACAAAGTTCCACCTCCACTCGAGAATTTAAAAATAAATTAAAATCCTTTTGGAAATATTGGTCTTGAGAGAGAGAGAGAGAGAGAGAGAGGGGCTCCAGAGGCCCTCATGTTGTGCTCTGAGGTGTTGGCCATCATGCAGATACGCAACCCCGATTTAACTCTTAGATTCCATTCATGTAAAATCTAAACAGCATGCTTTGGTAACTTTGTTTATCCTGTCGTGACACAGTCTGGGTTATGCCCCCAGCTGAATACTTACTTGTTTTCCCTGTCTGGCAACTAATATCAACCAGACTAAAGTTTGTTTGTCAGGTCTAATTTAGCTCATAGAAACATTGCATCCTTGCTTCCCAGTGTCCTTGGTGCTATATCTAAGCGCTGCCACCCCTCCTTCCTCCCCCTACACCACCCCTCCCCTCCTGTGCCAACACATCAAGTGAAGGCAGCCTGATCAACCCTAATAGGGCCTGGTAATTAGAGTCTTTGCATAGAGCCTGTCTGCACACAGCTGCCCTAAGCAGGTTGGGGAAGGACTGCCATACACTTGACAGTGTGGAAAAACAATGTAATGTTCAGTATATGGATCAAATTAGCCTGGCTGTGGTAAACACAATTTACTTCAGAACAATACTGACACTAATTAGGCAACCAATGTATCATTTCAGAGTTCAAGTTTTAGTTGCTGTATCAAATACTTAAATACTTGGAGAGCCAACTTCATGTTTCTGGAATACAAATTAGAAAGCCCTTATTGCATGAAGGCTAAACACAGCAAGCTTCAGGGAAATAAACGTAGCGGTTGATATTTCTACAGTCTTCGGATATAGCGGGAAATGGAATCCTGATTATTGCACTGGAGGAAAGTCATGTACTGTATACGAACTGTAAGGTGTGACTAGCAAGCAAACAAGTAAACCGTACATTACATGCTCTGAAATAAACTAACACATACAATATGTTTCATCCATTAGCTTTAATTTTGAATTAGCCTACTTTTAAGTATCTTCATAAGAAGCTGCGGTACACAGTCGAAACAGAAGTTGGTTAAACAAAAACTGAATATTGGATAAATGAATGAATACATATTGAAAATATCTCAGTGTCATATTTTTCTACAAAAAACATTCAAGACAAGATCAAATGAAAGACTGGAATACATATTAGTGACCTCGGACAATTAAGAAAAAGGAAATGGGTATTTTATTAGACATCCCACTCATGGCACATTAACTCTTCCCGTGCTGCAGTATCCTTATGAAAAGTCCAAATAACTTGGATCATACATTTTAAAACCACAGTCTGGGGGAGTGTAGCAGCACCTTGCTAAAAATAACATTCAGTAATTTTTACAAAAGAAAAGTATTTCAGGGACTGTGAATAGGCAACTTCCTGCAGCAACTACTCTGTTTCTAGTTTTGCAATGCCTCGTGTTCAGTTTTTTTTAGTTATTTATTTCTTACCAATCTCTGACCTATTTGAATTTCTTGTATTGATATTTAATGAGACATTTTAACATCCTCTGCTTCAACACTCAAGAAAGACTATCGATACTGCACTAGTGTCAGCCATTGACTTAAGCCATATGTCTTTATATCTTAACTCAGCAGATGTTCACAGAACATGGTTTTAGCAACACATTGCTTCAGCTGCCCTGCACAACCACTTCCTTCTACTTTTAGCAACTGAGCAGCCCCATTAGTTATAGTGAAATGCTTTGCTCAATAGCATGCAGTGGTGGGTTATTTGGGGAAGGGTGTGTGTCACTTCACCACCCAAAAACGTTTAGCTTTATGGGATCTAATTACTGATCCTGTTTATAACCAAGTGGCAATCCTTAAGATTTAAACTCTGGTTGATTTAGAAGTTTAGAAGTCTGGAGTCTTGGGCTGCATCTGAATTTCCATTCTTACATGGTATTTTTCTGAATTGTTTGCATAGTTCTATTTTTTTTTTGTGTGGAGAAAACTGGAGAAAACGGTAATACAGAATTATTTTACACCTAGTTTGTAATACTGCAAATATATAAATATTGCAATAGGTTCAAACGCCTTCAGCGATACATAGTGATTTAACATACATGTATTTCAGTGAAAATCTTCTAGTTTGCCATTTTAAGTATAAAACAACATTCCAACCACAGGTCTCCAAATGACAACATTATGTGAGATAAAAAAGCTTGATCTGTTATTTGGTTGTAAATCAAATAATTTGCAGATTAGGTGAAACTATTTTTTTATGCTTGGTTTGTTTAAATTTAGTATTTTTTCCCCTTATTTATTTAGTTAAAACATATACAGGATTTGTCAGTGTTTGGGTTGCTCTGCCTCTGGGACGTAAACACTTGCTGTAGCTGCTGATTCGCTACATCTCATTCTGCTCCCACAATTCAACAGGCAACAAAGGAAGAGGCCGTCAGCTACAAAGTGTTAGCCAACCTAGCCAGAGAGGTGCCACCTTATTGTGTCATCCTAGTCGGAAATGTAAACCGGCACGTTTAGAGAAGAACCTAATTCAGCCATAATAACGCTTTATACTTTAGTTTTGGGTGTAATAGTTGATTAAAGGGAGGCGAACGGTAATGTTTTCGACAGCAAACGCTAACAAAGCTAGCCGATTGACTTAGTAGTACGCTAACATTAGCCAAGCTAACAGTAGCCAACAATCGTGAAGAAGCGAACCTTTCATGAACGTGTTGTGTAGGAGAGATTCCATCCCCTCTGGGTTATTTTGCCCAGTGAGACAAGCAGAAGTGACCGGGTAGGAGATAATATAATTTCCATCTCTATATGTACATATATATTTACATGTTTACGGATTTACTTGGAAAGTAGACATGCTAACAAACTAGTTCACTGGTCGTTAGCTATTTGATGTTAGCATACGAGCATGCCAACATCTGTCAAAATGGCAACTTTTATCGATTAACCATATTGTTTCTTGTGGTCTTAGTATTTAAAGTGTAACGTTACCTATTATATCGTCGTTGTGCAGACAGTGTCAGAATAATGTCATTAAAGTCACAAACTGACCAGCGTAGCTAAGCTAAAGGCATGCTGTAGTGACGGTAGGCCTTGCCAGGTCAGGACATACCTAGCTAACGTTGACTTTATGTATACATGCTGTCTGTGTTAAGTCATTATATATATATATATATATTGCATATTATGTGTCATCACCGTATACAATCAAGTGTACACCAGACGTGTGTAACTTGTTAAATTAACTGGCTTTGTTTTTCATAGCATCAAATGAAAGGTGGTGGAAGTGGAACTTGACCCATCCAACTGAGTCACCATTTTCCTGCACATAATGGTGAGTAATCAGATTGCAGCTGTCTTGATATCAAGCAGCTTTATTTAGCTCAAGTCTAAGTGGCACATGTCTCTAGATACAGTTTTCATCTTGTTTTCTTTGATAAATGTGTTTTGTTCATTTAATATAGTCATGAATTACATTACAGTATGGGCGTTGAATATGGGAACTGTGATATATTTTCTATTGTTTGGCTGTACAGCCTAGCAAATTAGGTAGGAAGTGCTGGCTTTTAGTTATAAGGCTGTTGAGGAACTTTGTATGTTCCACAGTAAACAATGCCGCAGGGCAGTGATCTTAACACACACAGCCAAAACAACCAAGGAAACTAACCCTATGGCAAACAGTGCCGTAGCACAAGCCGAGCAGAATATGACATGTCTGATCATAGACTTCAAACAGTCAATGAAACATTTTTCATTGACTGTTTGAAGTATTTCTTTGGAACAAATATGACTATAATTTAATATCTTTAATATTATGTCTTTATTTTGTCTTTCTACAGGGTTTGATGGCTCCACTGTATGCATGACTTGTTTGGTGCGGCCTGATGGGAGGACACTGTGGATAGTACTTTCATCAGGATACCAGGAGAGCCAACCCATGCCCCCACTTTGGAGGGCCTGTCAGAATGAAGAAGATAAGCCTTAAGACCATCCGCAAGTCCCTCAGCATAAAGGGCAAAGAGGAGGGGGACTTTGTCATGCTCCAGCAGCCCTCGGTGACTCCAGATTATTCGAAGGAAGAGTCACTTTTTGGGGGCTGCTACACCAAAGAGCTATCTGGTTGTGACCTTGGTAGTGAAGAGGACAAAGGAGGCCAGAATAAGAGCCGCTCAAAGAGCGAGAGCCTGATGGGATCACTAAAGAGGAGACTGTCTGCTAAGCAGAAGGCTAAAGTAAAAGGGAGCTCCTCTGCCATAGGCTCAGTGGATGATGACGACACCTTCTCCTCCTCTTCTGTGCCCATCAGCTTCAACGAGGTGAAAGCCCAGAGACCCCTTAGATCTGCGTCCCTACGTAGTCACCATTATAGCCCTTCGCCGTGGCCTCTGCGCTCCGTAAACTCCGATGAAGCGTGCATCAAGATGGAGGTAAAAGTTAAAGCCATGGTTCACTCTCCCAGCCCCAGTCCCAACTTAAATGGTGTCCGGAAAGAATTTCTTGATTTTCAAATGGAAGGGGTCTTTCAGGACCAAGCAGAATCCTTAAAGCATCTCCAACAGCCACAAAACGGGGAGCTGCATTTAAATCTCGATGAAAATGACGTGCCTGTGGCGCTGGGGTTGACTCCCCAGGACTACATCCAGTACACGATGCCTTTAGATGAGGGAATGTACCCAGAAGGGTCCCACTCTTTCTGCCTGGAAAGCTCCTCTCCTATGGAGGTGGTGACTGAAGCAGACAGCGCGTCCCTCCACACAGACCAGGGACAGGAGGAACATGAACTGGTTTGTGGGCTGCCTCCGGATCTCTTCATGGAAGCCTCGGTTAATAGTCTTCTCATTGGTTCCGCTGGTGTGATGCTCCAAAGTTCTCGAGTCGAGGTCCCACCTCCCCTCTCTCCGCTCCTGCTGCCCATGATGCTTAATGGACGTATTCCAAGGACTTTTTCAGGGTTCAGCTCTTCGGACAGACAGGTAGCCGAGAGGGTAAGACACCACCTCAACTTTGACCCGAATTCGGCTCCCGGGGTCAGTCGGGTGTACGACTCGGTGCAGAGCAACGGGCCTATGGTCGTCACCAGTCTGACAGAGGAGCTGAAGAAGCTGGCGAGGCAGGGCTGGTACTGGGGCCCCATCACACGCTGGGAGGCCGAGGAGAAGCTGGTCAACTTGGCCGACGGCTCATTCCTGGTCAGAGACAGCTCAGATGACAGGTACCTGCTCAGCCTGAGTTTCAGGTCACAGAACAAAACCCTCCACACCCGCATTGAACACTCCAATGGCCGCTTCAGCTTCTACGAGCAGCCTGACGTGGAGGGACACACGTCCATCGTTGACTTAATCGAACACTCTATCAGAGACTCTGAGAATGGAGCTTTTTGCTATTCCAGGTCTCGCTTACCAGGGTCTGCAACCTACCCCGTCAGACTAACCAACCCAGTATCTCGGTTTATGCAAGTGCGCTCCCTGCAGTATCTCTGTCGCTTTGTCATTAGACAATACACGAGGATAGATCTGATCCAGAAACTGCCCTTACCGAACAAGATGAAAGATTATCTGCAAGAGAAGCACTACTGAGGACACAGAGATAGGACAGTGGTAGCAATTTTGCACTTTTGTGTTCAGTTAAGAGATTTCAAGAAGGTTTACAGACGACCACAGTTTGGAGATGATTGGTTCTGGTGGCTCTTGATTTGTCTCCAGGTGACTCTGTCGATGTTAAGTCCTCCATTCCATTGTAATGGGTTTTCCCTGCTGGTTTTAGGAGGCTGTACTTCCATAAACATAGGCCAGCACATAATCTATTGCAGAAGTATAGAATAGGGATACAGCCAAGTTGTCTAAGCTGCATAGATTAAGTGCAGACATTAGTGTTGTGTAACATCCAGCTGTGCAAGTAGAGCAGGTTTTCAAAGAATTGCCATCTGCTTTAAAGTTGAGCCTGTAGGACGGAAAATTAAAAAAACGTGCTGAATTTCAAAATTAATTTCATTTTTATCCTCCAAATTGTACATTTAAAAGATGAAAAAGTATTGCTACAGTGAAGTTTTTCAAATCAAATGTCAAATTGCAGACTGACCTATTTTGATCATCTTTTGCTTTTTAATCACTCGTCAAATTGTTTTCATCATGACCGAACGACAAATTAGAACATCATTTTGCATTCATACTTTACCAAGTGATGACGGCCAACCTGTGATTGTTATGTTCACCATATTGTTTTCTAACTTACAAACTTATCTACTTGTCCAGTGGATGCAGTTTCTTCCTCAGGTATTCTCTGACTCAACAGCTGACTTTTTACAAATCCAGTTGTGCTTCAGTACGCTTAGCCTGGTGCAGCCTTTACATTCGAGTCACGTTTCCTGCTTTCATTTGTATAAACACGGACATTAATAGACATGGAAACACTAACCACAGCACCATATCAATACAAAAAAACCAGGCCCACAATATGAACATGTTGCAAAAGATGTTCAAAATGTGCCGGTCTGTGAGAGGGCTTTAACAGTTTGGTAAGAGAAGTAACTTTAAATAGTATGGCTGCATGTAGCCATTATATAATGTGCAAGCCTAAAGGTACTGACCATGCTGGATTTTAACGTGCCGTTTGTAGAAACGGCATCAAAATGATGTATAAACCTTTTTGAAATATTACCAATAATCGTTGAATCTTTCTGCATTAGGAATGTTACAAAAAAAACTGCACCGCAGCTCAGGCCTAACAACTTTGTCACTATCTGTAATGCTTGTATCTGCATGTGGGAACGGCGGTCAGCTAAGGGCACAGTAGGGTCACTCTAAATGAGAGAGGATGTCACAGTAAAAGTGCTGAAGCTCAACTCTGAGCAAAAAGCTGTTTAGCGCACAATTCCCATTTACCTTAGGCCGCTTATAAGTAAAGGAAATGGCCCTCAGTTAACCTGCGACCTGTAGTCGATTGTAATGAGCTGGACCCACATCCAACGAAGCCCCGACAATGTGTGAGCTTAGGTAAAAGGACTTTGGGGAAAGCCAGGGTTAAGTCCTCCTCGCCGTCTTGGGAGTGATGCCAGCGTCTCGGGCACACGACAAAAAGTTACATCACAGCTGCGCGGCATCATTAGTGTCATATAAGTTTCAAGGGCAAGTTTTTGCCATTGCTTCTTCACATTGTCCCCACAGAGCTGCACTCCCCCACAGACCGTCTCTACTTGGCTGTTTGTGCCAGAGTAAAGGGAAGAGCACACAGTAAGCTACGCAAGTGCTTTATACGGATACTTTGACAGGGAATTGTGTTTTTTCACATCATGAGCGAGCATCTTTTTTTGACATCTGTGTCCATTTTTAAAAACGTATTTGGGAAATGGTCTCTCAGACAGCTTTGGTAGGTCGTTAGCGCATAGTTCTAGTTTCAGTTCGCTGGAAGTGTCGGCGTCTGAGGAAGTTAACCGTGAATCTAGCACAGCAGAAATTAGATAGGAACTTTGAATGGTGTTGCATGTTTAAAGACTTAAAGCTTCAACCCTTTGAGTTGTATAGGAATGAAGGATCTAGGTTGTGTGTTCGGCTGTGTAGAGGGACGCTGTTCTGTCACATACATCGGCTGGACATTCTGTGTACAAGAAATGTTTTTTCCTTTTTTAGAAATCCTCACGTGAGTTTGTTTTGTGACATTTGCCGTCTGGGGGGGGGGGGGGGCTGTACAAAAGGAATGTACGCTTGTTTGAGGTATCCATTCTATCCTTCGCCTGCAGACCAGTTTTCAGAAAGCATGAGAATCACAAGAACAACGTTGTCACATTTCTTTTTTTTTTTTTTGCACTTGAATATTCTCCCGTTGACATGCTTGGATCCTCTCCTGCCTCGAGTTCTCCTTCAGATGGCAGTTTTAAAAAAAGAATTAAAGTCACACATTTGTCCTTATGTGTTCATATAACTGTTTAGCTTGAAACGAGATTGTTTTGTTTTTGTCATATCTGTGGGATATAAAGGGTAAGGCACCAGCATCATATCAAAGCCTTCTGCTAATGCTCATGGGCTGTCAAGGAATTGGATCATGGCAAGAACGCGGATGTAAATTTGAAACTTCTTTTTTTTTTTTTGGTGTGTGTGTATTTGTTTCAGTTGAAATGTGAAATTAATGTTAGTCTCTTTTAATACAATGTTCTTTTAATTGCATTTTTCCGTTTTAATTTGCAATTTGTCACCAGATGATTTTGCCAAGCAGGAAGCAGTTTCATAAGGCGTTGCTGTGACTTTTCAATACCTGTGTAGTTAATTATTAAGGGTCATTGCCTCCAATGTTTGATTCCAGAAGTTGACGCTTGTTCAGACCGCTGAAGCATTTTGATTTAGTAACAGCTGTTTAGCACTTAACAAGCTCTGGTTTTTTTTTTTTTGTGTGTGCATCTCCGTGAGTGAAGGCGATTGTTTACAACACTATGTTTCAAAAAATGCCCCCCTCCCTTCCCTTTCTTTTTTTTTTTTTGTTGGTTTACCTACTCTCACATGAACATCTTGGTACAATTTGAAAACTCGTATTTCATTTTAATGTGTTTTACACATTTGTGCTGCTTACGGATATGATTGCCTTTTCGTGTATTTAACAAACGGGGAAATAGAATGTCACCAATGTATGTACACATATTGACTTTGGTTTTCATCTTGGGAGAGCAAAGCAGATCTAACAACTGTAGTCGGTTAAAAGAGCATTAGTAGCGATTAGCAAACCCTTTGTAGGATTACCAGTGCACTCCAGTTTACATTGGTTGTCAACTGTCAACTTTCCAAAGTAGATGGTCTTTTTGTATTTTTCTTTTGGAAAAAAAAATCAACAGTGATTTATTGCACACTTTGGATACAGTTCAAGAGTTTTTTGTATCTGCCAATTATAAATTATAAATAAAATAAAAAAAACTATATTCTAAAAAAAAAAAAAAAAATGTTTGTACACTTTGTATGTTCTCATATGAAATGACTTATTGAAAGCATAACTGTCATAACTCACATTAGACTAGATTGAGCACCTTGCATGCAGATTTTAAATCATGCGAAAGCCTGGAGACACTGATGCACTTGACACAAGCCTGATCATGCTTGCAGTTGTGTGTTAATAGATGGAATCATTGAGGTCTCAGTGATTTTCTCTCCACAGTGGGTACAAATATGCAGCTAGTCCCAGAGCGCTGGTTGCCTAATTTACAGAGACAACCCAGGCAGTCTTTAAATACAACCGAGTGAAGGGGAGACTCTGGGGGAAGATCAGCAGCAGTGCTACCGTCCTCGCTTTAACTTTAAGTCATCTCTGGAGGAACACGGGTGAGTTCCTGCGTTGGGAGGAGGGGGGGCAGGATAATGGTGTCAGGTTTGGACTTGGATCTGCTGAAGTACGGTCTGCATGATGATGAGGAGGTAGGCTTTGTTAACTACTGTGTCTGACAGGCCTCTCCAGGCATCTTGAGGTGAAGATGCACAACTGTTTACTCTGCCCGGTTCAGGATGATTTATTCATGGCACAGACTGGTGGTCGCATGTCATATGGAGATGCCTCCGTCATAAAAGGACTCCTCTCTGCCTTCCACTGTTGCTACTTTTTCTTTTTAAATTTGCAGCTCTTCAAACTGTTTCTACTCAGAATTTAGTGCGAGAGATTTTATTTTTGCTTGGAGAGTGCAACTCTCAAGACGTCAAGACGTGGCACGGCATCTCAGCAGGTTTGAATTTGCAAACATTGTGATATTCAGCCGGCTCACTTTGCCGCCTCGTACCCAGGATGTTGCCTGCTTACCCAGAGTGTTTCTCTTGCCTTTGAAGGTAAGTTGTCAGGTGACAAAATGTCAAATCCGCTGCTGTTTCAGCACACATTAAAATGATAAAAGTAAACAAACAAATCTTGATAAAATCAACAGAAATTCCAGCGTATTTTTCCCTCTCAGTTTGAGTCTCATTAGCGATTCATGTGCTTCCTTGTGACATGCGCTGTTTGGCCTTGCAAACTGTAATCTAGGATTTGGGAATGTTTTTCTATAAAGAGTGCCTTCCTAATTGTCATGTACATATCTTTACAGTTCTGTTTTTTTTTTTTTTTGCAATTGCCAAGACACAACTAGAAGTTGTGGCACAACCACTAACTCATGTGCCCTGTCTGTTGACCAGGGTATGCTCAGCACCTTGTCTGCTTTACACTAAGATTGAAATGATGAAAGAGCTATTTGTTGGTTGTGTGTGTGTGAAGTTGTGATACAAAAATATCATTTATTGTTAGTGTATTTTATATAGTTTTGAATGATTTGCTTATGAAAGATATTTTGTGTTTTTTGTTTTCATTTGTTTGGACAAAGAGCAAATAGCAAACCAAAAAGTATTAACTACAGACTGACATTTTCTTTGTTTTGGAAACAAAGCAATTTGAATATGAAAAGTTCACCAAGGTAGTGGAGGGTTTTAGGAGATTGCCCTTTAATTTAGAAATAGAAATAGTTCAATATTTTGGGAAATGGAGAGCTAGTTTAGTATTAATACCACTAACATGTCTGTCCCTTAAATATGAAGTTGCCGCCAGTTAGCATAATTTATCATAAAGACTGGAAACGGCTATGGCTCTGCCCAAAGGCAACTTAGAATGATTTATTCTATAGAATTAACAAAGTGGAAAAACAACAAGTTGCGGTTTTTGCAGGGAGATTTCAGGAAGTTACTGAACCTGGCTATACGAAGACACATAACATCACACATACAATAGTCCTGTTTCAACCCTGTAAAGCACTTTGTGACTTTGATTTGAAAAGTGTATAAATGAAGTTTATTAATATCAAATGCTCCACGTATGTTCACCAACTCTCATGGGCAGGTTTGGTGCTGTGCACAAAGTGTGCAGTGGATTTTAAAAGCTTTTTAACCGCTGGCTTCTGCAGCAGACAAAGACTTAAGGAGAGCAGTGACGGTAAACTTAAACAGTGACGTTGTGGGTCAGATAGCTTAACAATGAGCTGAAACTCGTCATAAAGCTCCATGTAGCCGAAAGGAGCTGCAGATTTGGGTATTAACTCTCTGTAGATTCATCACTACGAGCTACCCCTGTTTGTGAAAATATCGATTATATCATTAAGTCCTGGAGACATCTGACCTTCTTGAATAGTGTTCGTCCTTATATTAAAAACAATCAATTTAGGAGTGATAGCAGATTCCAATCCTTTGTTTTTTTTAATTTCTGGCGGTGGGACTGCTGCTTATTTCCATTTGGATTACCGTATGTATTGTGCCCGTAAATCCTCAGTCAAAAACATGAATAGTCAAAGACGGCGCTTGCAAGTCTTTCAGTGCATAATGTCGACACAAAAGTGCTCATTTGTGAGCAAATTTCTTCTCAGTGTGGTTCTTAGTCTGAAACTGTTTACTCTGGAGAATCCATCCATCAAGTGTCTGCTGTCCCAGATTGATGATCCATTCCCGCCATCTGGTGCGCTGCATGGTGCACCCATTTTTCACGTGCAAACAGGGATGATGTTGACAGCATGAATTAGCCAGCAAACATATACATCGCTTTAAATTGTCACGCCAGGAAAACATCGGTGGGTCTAGCTGGTAATGATAAAGCCGAGGTCACCTGCTGGCAACAGATGTCTTTCAACCCAGAGTGAAAGGTTGAGCTCTATTAACGCTTGTGATCTCGTGCCAGCGGTGCCATACACCACTGAGACCCTCTTCTTCTCCATCTATCATGCATTAGATGCCTCTGAACCCCAATTAGACCTGTTAGAGAAGGGACTGCCTTCATCATTATCAGGTCTCCACTGAAACAACAGCTCATCGCGCTATTCATTGTGATCATTCGTCACAGTTTCCCATGTATTCGTGGAGTGCATGTTTGTTGAATTTCAGCTTGGTATAGCTACCACTTTGTGTGTCTCACACTGTTGGGCTGTATGCCTCCAGATCAAAACGCCTTTCATCACGGTCCTCATCCAAAAGCAGCGTCTCTCCCACACCGAGCAAAGATAGAATTTAGCAAAACAAGTGGTTCAAACTGTGAACACAGAGTTACCAGTCTCTCTGTCTCTCTCTTTCAGAAAAAAAAGCGAGTACTTCAGGATTGTTAAGAAGTGAGCATGCTTAATGACCAGAAAATGGCCGATTCCAGATGGCCTCAGCTCCAGGGTGTCAGCAAAGAAGAAGCTGGCCAGTTTGATATTTGATTGATAAGCTGTCATGAAGATAAATCCCTTTGTGAGGCTCTTTAGTGCTTCACTTTTTATACCATTGACATATGATTGTCTTTCAGCTAACGTGCTGTTCTTTGTGATATTTCTTGACAGCAGGAGGAAATATAAATTAGCTTCCTGAGCTATTGACTATGTTTCAGAAAGACAGCATTATGAATATGAATGACATAGGCACACTGACTTTGAATGATAACATGCAGGCACTCTGCGTGTTTAAGTGTGTGTGTGCCTGTGCATTGTGCATAGTTTCCAGTACAGATTGAAGGCCAAGGGGAGTCGTAAGACGGTCATAATTATGTCATTAAAAGAGTGACATCTGGAACTTGGGGGCCATACGGCAACACAGAGTACCCACCTTCTTTCCTCCTTTGCCCCCTGTGACAGGGACAATCCACTCGCATCCCCCATCAATCTGCCCATCCCTCACGCGGGAGCTAGGTGTGTGTGGATGTGGTGTGGTGGTGGTGGGAAGAGGGGGATGGGGGAGTGAACAGGTGGCGGCCATCAGGAAATGGATGGGGAATGTTTTGAATAGGAAACTTGCCTCCATTCCTCAAGGAGTACCTGGGTGTCTGCCCTTCACCAGCGGTCCAAGAGGCACAGCGAGGACGGGAGAGATGAAATGAGAACAGGTGGTGGTTTGTCGTTTAACGAGGAATGGAGTTCCCCTGTAGATCTGAGAAAGCACAGCCAACAGAGCAGTATGGACTACGCTGCCATGCTGCTCGCACCTCTCAATGGGCTTCGCGCTGCATCCAAAACAAAAGAGCTTTATACACATAAAGCTCACACAGTAGTACAATGCTGGTTTGAATTCACTTGGCATCTGGAAATGGGAAATAAGCTTCCCTATTACCTAAGAATAAAAAGATGCACAGCCAGAAGACAATGAGCAATGTGTCATTAATGACAAACCTGGCTCCAATCTGTTTTGGGTCAAGGGCCAAACTGCTGTCATTTTGTACTTGATTGAGTTGCAGTCATACTCCCAACTCTTTGAACTGCCACTGACCCACAAGTGCTCCCTCAACTGAGATGTTGCAAAGCAATTACCCACCTTTGAGTGCGCGTTACTCAGCAGGGGCCCCGCCCTCCTCTGCAGCCATATCCTGCTAATATTCTATTTCCTGCATCACCAGATGTGTTGGTTACAGAAGCTCAGGGCCTTCTGAACCTCTGGTGCAATCATGAGCTCAATCTCTCAGTCCACACCTCTGGCTCTGCCTGCCACACTGCAAGCGGTGGTGGCGCACTTTTGGTCTATAAAATTGAGCCTCAGTCCATCGTAGCTCTCTACATATGCCATCATCCATTCTCTATTTCATTCCATTTACCCCGCAATAAAGCCAGAGTTGTAATTTCTCATCCTGGATGTGATATTTTCTTAAGTAAAATGGAGCAGTGAGGCTCATAGATTTCACCTCCTCAGTCACAGCTTCAGGACAGCTGCATTTAGTCTGATCACTGAGATGCATGCTAATTGTGCTGCTTTATATCAGTGGCTTATATTAATCACAATATCAGATTAGAGTAGAAACTTCTAGGGAAGAGCTAAAACCATTAGTGTTTTTTTTTTTTTGGTGCTCTAAAAAGTCCCGGTGGGTTTTAATGCTAAACCACGACATGGCTCTACGCTGGGCTGTTGGTCAGTCAAAAGAGCTACCACTTTGGTCCAGACTGAAATATCTCAACTATTGGATGGCTTGTAATGAAATTTGCTCCAGATATTCAAAGTCCTTAGATGGTTCTCAGACTATTCCTAGTCTAGAGCCACCAGCAAGTCAACATTTTCACTTATTCAGTGAAATATCTCAACATCTGCAGGATTGATTGTCATACACATTCATAGTTCCCAGAAGCTGTACCCCAAAGACTCTGGTGATCCCCTGGCTTTTCTTTCAGTGTCACCATGAGGTTAACATTCTTGTTTTCTATCGAAATAACTTGACCAGCTACTGGATGGATTACTATGCAATTTGATACAGACATTCAATGCCCCCAGACGATGAATTGTATTTACTTTCAAAAGTGATCACCCTCAAAATTGAAATACTTTGGTTTATGAGCACATATCTGCAAAATTCCCATCAGCTTAGGCTGTGTTTAGCGCTAATTAGCAAATATTAGCATGCTAACACTCTAAACTGAGACGCATGTAAACATTATACCTGCTGAACATCAGCATTTTAGCGTTGCCATTTTGCAGGTTACAGCCTTACAGATTTGCTGGCATGGCTGTAGACTCTCAGTCTTGTTCTCTCAACTATTTAGATGTACCAATGTCCACAGTGAGGTCTATTGATCATCTACAGTAACTTGGAAGATGCATTGATCATAACAAACAAAAATTCCGCTGTCTTCCATTGTATAACAGTGGTGTCTGAAAACAGCAGTGGATATCTCTTGGAACCACAAGAGGTGAGAGGGATAAACATGTTTTTTTTATTTATTTGGTTGTGCCTGCCCTATAGTGTTTATCCTCTGTGTACACACTTTTCTCCCCTCTGATGGAGGAGATCAGAGGAGCGGGCTCTATCTCTAACATTGATGTAAATCTGAACAAGCACACACGGGTAGCTGGCTTGAAAGTGGGCCTGCAGGGAAGCATTTTAAAATCAGATCCAAACTGAAGGAATTGTGAGGAGTATTGGCTCGAGCCTACCACTTGTAGATGTACAGCACGAGAGCCTCTCCTCGCCTGCTGATTTCTTGTTTTTCCACCTCATGTTTGGTTGTTAATCAGCACTTTAATGTCAGATACCAGCATGACGCAGAAAAACAAAAGCTGTCAGAGGTATGATGTGATCAGTATCACTTTGTGGAGGAAGACCCATTTGTTATCTGAACCATGTGCTCGGGGTCATTTGAGTTACGGTAACGTGATCTCCTCACTGGTTCTATCAGCTAATCTTACTGACGTTGTCTCTAGCCAGCCATTTATTGAGTCTGTCTGTCTGTCTGTCAGCCCGTCCCTGCTTCTCTGGGCTCCCTGCAGCTACGTAGACCCCGCTGGAAATTCTTTCAATCCCATTAGGCTTTGCAAGTATGTCTTTGCCCGATGCCAGAACAAGTCAAAAAGACTCTTGTCCTGAATCTGTCCTCTTCTCGTCTTCCAAAAAACAAACAGCAGCCTGAGAGAAGGACAAGTCCCTTAAATATAACCTCACCATATAAAGGTGCTTAATGTAACATGGCATGGTAAATGAAATACCCATTCATAATTCAGGATTAGGATTTTAATGGCTGACTCCCAGTCCTGTAGTACAGTGCTCTTTGAATTGTTTCCAGTTTGTAAATAATGTAATGCAGTGTTGATGAGTAAAAATGGCCATAGGGCATGCAATAGTAATGAAGATTGGAGCGGGTTCTGTTTGAGGAAGACAGTTAAATATCCACAGCTGTCATTAGACAGATCTACGGGGATGTGCTCAGAAAAAAAGAACAAGTTCCTTTATTTATTCATCTCACAAACTGTCTGGTGCTCTAAAGACGTGCACATTTGTTTAACGCCATAGTGCAAATGAAGAGAAAATGCTTTGAGTGAGGTTTGATAGGAAACATCATTTGCTGACGGCAAGCTCACAGTTCATTTAAGTGTGTGTACATAAAGGGAAAACTGAGGTGTATTTTGTTTTGTTTTTGGCATTTATGACTCAGCACTTACAAACCTCTTTTATTAAGATATACATGAAGCTACATTCATAAATCATTTCCTTGGGCCAACAGCCAATAGTTTTCTTTATGCAACATTGTTATTGTTAGAAGCCCTTCATCTTTCTTTGCCCAGGGTCTCAAAGGTCAAAGCCGCCTCTTGAATCAGAATCAAAAACCACTAAACGTTGCACTGATTGAGCATGATGAGGAAAATGAGTGCTCCTGAAAAGGGTGCCTCAGTGTTTCCGGTTTGAGCGAGAGCCTTAAGAGACGAGAAGTGGCCTTTGTGCTGTGTGATGTAATTCCTGAGTAGGAAAGGAAAAGAAGAAAATATAAAGAAAAGCACATTCATAACCGTTTGGCTTTTTGTACTTTAACAACATCAAAAAAACATTTTGCAGTGTAGTGCGTCAGTTTGACTAAGTAGCTTTAGCCCATGCACGTCTGCTCCTCCTACTTGAAGAGCGCCTTTCAATAATGAGGAATAAAATCCTTCCAAATCCCCTCGAGAAAAACAGCAGCTTAAGTAAGGTTAATGTTCACTATCCCCGCTTCCTCCACTCTGTGTAAGATTAAATTGGAGGATGTGAATCATTTCTATCATACAAGCTGTGAGCCGTAAGGACAAGAGTAGAAGGGACAGCAGGACGTGACCTATATTTATTTTTCATGGCTCTTAAATTCAGACATATTTTTGTTGCCTACAATTTGTTCGACATATCATGAGCATGCATTTGCAGATATGACAAGTAAACAATTAAAAGGTTTTGCAAATGTGAAATGTTGTGTTAGTTATTGAAAACAAAATATTATTATTATAATGTAATTTTGGTGAAATTGCATCCCGATATTTTTGTAATTTATAAAGCACAAAAGGTACAATCAACTTTAGCATTACACTCTATCACCCATAGATGTCCTTGTTCAGCAAGTCATTCTGCTGTGATTCTGTTCTAAAAATAAGTTCCCTCTGTTTCAGATAATAAAATACAATTAATGCATACATTTTCTTTAATACGACATAACATCACATGTGTTTCTGACGTAATTACTTCAAGGTAGATATTTGTTTCTCCCTTTCTTTCTTTTCATGCCTCTCTTTTTTCCGTCTCCAAAAGATTCTTCATAAACATAGATGAATATGATTTGTGAGCCTTTGATCGGAATCATAGTTAGGTCCGATTTTTGAATTTTAACACCATCTCTCCTGTGTTATGTGTATTCTATTGCAGTTCCAGATTAGAATGTGTTGCAGAGGGGAAGCCTTTTTGGAAGCTGCAGTTCAGACTCATCTCCTGGCCTCTACAGAGGTTTCTGTGGTTCAGCACTGAGACCCAAGTCGATCCAAACGACAAAAAAAAAAGTGTAATCATAATCCCCCAGTTTCCGTGTTTTAGATGAATCAACCCAGACTGCCTGAAAGAGATTTTACTTGCAGGTATGATTAGCTATCACGATTATTCATTGTTTTGACTGCGGCTCAGCAGCGTGCTATCAAAGTCTTTTTATTAGAACTTTCTCAACTGTTTCAAACTTTGTAAGTATTATTGCCTGTGAATTCTGTCACACAATCTTAAATGTCTCAAATGTTAAAGCCTTTGACATTTTTTTTTTAAATCCCCCAAAGTCATTATGTCAAGACTAAGAACTGCTTCATAATGTGATTCATAAAATCCCCATTTGGAACTGATCACAATATCCCAACCTGTGGCAATCGATTGCAGGTGTTTTTGTTTGTTTCAGGGAGATTGAGAAATAATTTCCCACCCTCAGATATACACATTGTACATACAAAAGCCTCTGCCAGGCCTACAACGTCTATGTACCCATGTTTACAGGCGTAAATATGCAGTATGTAAGTCTTTTGGATCTATGAATCACAAAGGTAAAAAGACTGTCAGCTGCGATGCTGCAGTGCCTAGATCTTAACGAGTGAGGAGACAAGAGAAATGTGGAGCAGACGTGGGTGGTATTTAAAACTACATATAAATAAATAAAAGGTGAAAATAAATAAATAAATCCTACCTACATTGCTGAGCTGATATGTATCTCTTGCTAGATGAATCCAAATAGAGCAAATGAAGGACGAGCTGCTTAATCCTCTTGTTTTAGCCTTGAATTGGTTCTACTCAACGCTGATGTTTTTATTCCACACGTGTTTACATGTTTTTAACCTGGTGAAATGATCACTATGCTGCACTGAATGTGATTGCACCTGTGACTCATATAGGAGCATGTTTACATATTCAGCGTGTCTTATTCAAGCAAGGAGGAATGGTTTTAAGCGGCATCAGACATTAAAGTTTCCTTTCCTTCATCACTTTACAAACTGGATACAATGAACGGCAGCCATAAAATGAACACTTTCCAGCTTATTATTCAAATTGAGCTTTCAAAAAATGTAAAAGCACCCCAAAAAGTGTGGATTTGCAAGGCTGCTATGTCCTGCCACTCTTACAAGAACAGGAAAAGAGACTTTTCATTGTTCATTCTGCAGCATTTACAGGAGACGTTATCCCTCAGAAGTGGCTGATATAACCTGTTATTCACCTGTACAGTTCAAGTGAATGTGCAGTCCTGAAAGGCGGTAGTTAGCGGGCGCTGACGAAAGAATAACATCCTCCTTATGACAGAGCGGAGAAAGTGGGTTCATATGAACAAGTTTGTCGCAAGACGTCAACGATTAGGATCATTTAATAACCGAGTGAGAAAAATCAGGGTTTGTATCACAGTCGTTGCTGTGCTCCTGCTTATTTAGTGTTTCTTGTGTTCCCCTCTCCCCGTGTGTTTCCAACACTTTCCCGTGTCTCTCCTTGTCTGTGTGTGGGCGTGGTCCTCCTGACTCTCCTTGCTTCTGGGTCTGCTCAGCGTCCACACCTGTATGCATTCGCACCTGATTCTGATAATTTCTTCAGTTTGCAGTACATTATCTTTCCCGGCTTGTTGAGTCGAGTTGTCCTTGTATTCTTGGACCCTGCACTCATTCTTGTCGGTTTCCTGTGCTCCAGGATTCCTGTCTGCCTGCCTGCTTGCTCCCCTGTCTGCTCCCCTCGAGCAATCTCAGCTGCCCACATCACTCACCTCATCCAGCCCGGTGTAGCGGACATCTACCGAGATATTCTAAAACTGAAATGTCTGACACCTGAACTAATACATTTCTTTCAGGAACTGGTCTCACGACCCATAGAGCACTAAGTGGTGAGACTCTATATCATGATATCAATGTGTAATTGTTTGATTCATTCAATCTTTAATTGATCAGGTTTTATACAGTGATTTATATCAAACTATTTGTTATCATTTTGCAGCTGAGATAGCACCAATTTCAAATATGGGAGAATTAAAACGATTCTGTAACTAACTAGTATTAATTCGGTGAAATAAGGTGAAATTAAATAATCAAGATAGATAAGATGGGAAGTTCACCTGGTTTCTAAAATACCACTAATATGATCGATAACTTTGAATCCTGCACGCCAGATCTCTCCCTCGTGGCTCTGCCGGTGCCGCCTCTTCTCTGGTATCGTGTTCCTGACCTGTCCTGAAACTCATGGTGTAAGCTGAGTGCCATCATTCTTTTATACTAATTTATGGGTTTATAAGTCATAATTGAATTATTTATAATCATCACATATCTTGATATTAATTAATTATTATTTATATAATCTGCTACCAACCTCTGTGCCACTGCTGTGCATTTGGGTCCATCCTCGTGATAGGTCCATAACAACAGTGCTCCAATGTGACTGCTTTATGACTGTGACTGCACTGGTGAACTCCAGGTTTGATCATAGGTAAAGTGAATAAGGAAGGGCTGATAGAGAAGTAAAAAAAAAAACGAAGCCATGATGGACAGGGAGGAGCAGCGAAGACCTGCTCCACAGACATCACATCCATCTGAAGTCCTGTCCAGCCCTGGGTTCTCCTTTCATCCTCCATCACCCTCCACCCCTCCCTCCTGTTTCAAACAATCCACTCAGTGCCTCTCAATTTCCTATAAATCCATTTCCGAGTCACTAATAAATCATTTACCCTATTGGACCAGGTTTGCTCTTATAGAGGAGAAAAACAGAGAAGGTTGTAGCAAGTCTGGTTTCCATGATTTGACAATGGTTCTGTGCAGATTCCCGTTTGTCTTTTAAAGCAGCTGTAATCAATATATCTTTATTAAGATTATGACTACATGTCTATGAAAGGTGTCGCTCATGGTGATGAGCATACAGGGAATTATCACAATACTCACCAGTTTGTATTTGGTCTACTGATTGTTTTATCATCCATTGTGGCCAGGAACACAACTTCAAATTAATGATAATGTTGCTCAACACCGGCTTGATATTTAAATAGGCAACTATTTGCTAACAAGTTCACCTAATCAGCTATAAAGGTAATAATAATGTTGTGTTTTCAGCTTGTTTCGACTTCTGTTTGTCGTGGCCAGTCAGTTATTGCAGATTTAAAGATCTAAAACATAATTCTGTGAATTAAAGTTCACACTTCATGAAATTACTGCAACAGCATATATACTGTCAGAGAGAACCACAGAGCCAAAGTATGGCCAATTCAACCAGCACAGTTATTGATTGATATAAGATGAATAATTGAACTCAAATATTATTTTCTTACCTCAAAATGTGTACTTGTTTATCTTTTTGCCTCTGTATTTCTTTGAGACATTGAACTTTGTTTGCGGGCTTCAGAGGAAAGCAGCCGTGTAAAATATTGATCACACCACCATCGGTCATTCCTGACTGGTTAAACAGACAGTGCTACAACCGTCCTCTGTTTCCTCCATGTCTCCCTTAGGGAACTTCTCTTTTTGGTTGCACACTTCCTCACAGCGGGGTCAGCAACAGAGCCGTGCCCATGGAGCTGGAAGAGATTCAAAGTCTTGCTCAGGGACACTTCAGCCTTCAGCAGCACTGTGGCTATAGGCGGCAGGATGAACCTTATAGTCGTCCACCCCGAGGACATTTCTCTAGTCACCGCGTCCGTCTGAAGCGCAGGCACAAAAGGTGATCGGGATGGTTTTACTTATTGCAAAAGAGAGCTTACTCAAGCTGAAGAATGGTGCTCAATTAAATGTTTTCAAACTATATCAGAGACATTATCAGTGACCGTCTTGCCAATGACACCTAAATGAGTGTAGTTTTTGAAATGTTGATTTTTACCATTAGCTGACATACTACACAGCTATACTTGCTAATGTTAATTAAACAGCTCATGCTCAGGTTGTCAGTAAGAGTTATCACTATTATTAGTGACTCAAGCTGCGACTACTGTGGAAATGAAGACTACATTTTAATATGTACAAATTTGAGATAAACCCAGTGTCTATTGCAGACATGAGGACTGTAACTAAGAGCTCAGACCATGACTCAGTCACTTACAATGATGACCAACTTGTCCAGGTAGAACATATAGAAGCTAATTTGGGAGCAAACCACTTAAAAATGTGTCTGACTGTAAATTCAGATAGGGACCTAGGAGTAGAGGTGAAATTCTGTCCCCCATTAGTTACACATTGCACCAGTAACTGCTTGTCAGTTTAGCTGCTTACTTTTGTAACCAGGATGTGAAAACTTTGAACTGCAATATCTCAAAACCACCCAGATCGCAGATGGAACCAATTCCAAGGTTATGGTGTAAAAAAATACATATAGTGACAAACCTCTAAATGAAAGCAGGCATTTTGTTGACCCCTGAATTCCAGATTGGACCAGCCACAATATGAATTCAGAATCGAAATAGATTTAAGTCGATACCATTTTAAACTGGGGCTTAAGGAGAATCCATGCCAACTGACTGGGTCTACTGGTGCCAGTATGAGTTTCCCGGCAGGAGTGATATGCACAGAGCTGTGCTCTTATTTGTTCAGGTGTGATGATAGACATCCAGTGAGAGGAGAGCAGAGGAGGAAATAATAAGCCATATTCAACCAACTGACACTGGGCTCCTTGGGGACAGGAAATAGTAACCCAATTATAGGAGAAGATGTAGCATGTCATGCTGTTGTTATTATATGTAAGCTTATGGAATCATGATGCACCCATGGGGAAGCTCATTTATTTTTGGCACTAGAAAAGCATATTCAGGACAGAGCTCATCCAAGCATGTACACAAATATGTTTTGACATTTATTTGATGTTTTTTTTTTACTGCTGATTTACTCTTGATTTTGGAAGAAAAATAACTTAAATAAATAAAGTTCATTTCTTTAAGCCCGATCAGAGATTTCAGTAGTTTCCAAAAAGCAGTGACGTACAGTGGGAAAGCAGCACAAAGGACCTCAAACAAAAGCAACCGCTTTCTACCTTCCTCTTCCTTCCCGTTACTCATCTTTGTCACTAACAAACCTGCTAATCCTTTGACCTGTGCATTGCTACGTCAGTCGCTGTGCTGCAGGAATCCAAGGTATTCTCCACGGTACCAGCTGGTGCACCACTTGTGCCTGTTTGATCCTTTGGCAGACTCCCCATCCTGTTTAAAGTGTATTTTTAGGATATTAGAAGAAAAAAAAGTGATGTTGCCCACAGTAATGTTGGGTAGATGTGTCATCTTGCTTCTGCTAGTTGTCATGTCACTTCTCATTAGTTTCTCCCAAAATGTTTGCAGAGTTACACTTGCTTTGGGATCGAGGAAAGGAGTGGCCTGGTCAAGCTGTGTTGTTTATTTGTGTGTGCCATGTTCCTGGTTACACCTTTGTGGGTGGCCAATATTAAGAAGCTACAAGCTGAGGTAGTTTGTCCCCTAAATATGCAGGAATTTCCTCTAACTTGAGTTGACATTTGGTTTAATAATACACATTTTGAGCCATACTAGCATCATGGCTCTACGGATGGTAATCTTGTTCATGTCTGTAGATACTTAGTTTCATAAAGACTACACATGACAAATGATTTAGTTGCATAAAGCATGAACTCATTTCAGGACTGACAGCTTCCTTATCGAACTAGATGGCATGCACTTTCATTTTTCCATGTGTGATATGTGTTCCTTGATATATCCAGTATCATGTGAATGCAAAGTACATCTTTACAGATGGAACATGACAGTCATGATTGAATTGCATATTCCTGACTGGCTTACAACAGCTTGCCTATTTCAAAGGAAGGGGTCAGGTTGAAATGCTGCAAACCTGCCTGAGGGGAACTATTGTCTAGTGAGGTGAGTCAGTCCAGACCAAATGTAACTGTAATGCACAATGTGGAGATGAGTTGACTACAGCTGGGGCTATAAGAAAGGCTATATATGATTTGACTTTTGAAATCAATTATTGTTAAGTCATTTTTGAGCAAGCTACCAGAACTGACCTTTGTTTGTTATTCAGCAAGAGCAACTACGATTTATACAAATGGTCTGATCGTGATTAAAACATGCCTGCAAAACACTTGGCAAGGTAGCCTTTTATCGTCTGCTAATTTTGTAAAGTATTGAGGAGCATATGACATCCAAAGCACTCTGTTTGGAAGGATTTGGCAGTGAACATTGATGTCACTGTCTCTCTGTCGTTTTCTGCTCTTCCTTTCTCTCCCTCCTCCTCTGCAACTCTTTCTCTTTGTCTTTCTCTCCTCCTCTGTGTCTCGCATCTTTCTCTCTCAAACTTGCTTCTTTGGGATCCTTCCTGTGTTCCCGCTGTGGTGTTGTGGCACCTCATTCACGTTACCTGGTGTCACAGTCTTGACTTCCCTTCTCTTTGTTAATCAGCAGTAAACAACATGGCTGTCTGGGGACTCTGCATGGCGTAGGGACATATTTTTACCCCAGTAAAAGAGAAAGAAAAACAACACATGATTAGAGATGATGCCTCTCACACTCCACACTGTGCACAATGATAAAAGGTGCTCAGATATCCTAGTGACAGGTCAAAGGAATGCACACAACTAATTGATGCTGCCTCAGAATCTCACCGCAGTACCAGAAACATTTGGAAGTTTCCCACCGTTAGCGTGCATTCTTATCCCCCTGAGTGTAACATAGAATTCATTTCTGCTATAACACTTTTAGTCATGCAATCACCTCCATTTAGTAGCTTCCTCAAAGCAATGACAAGCAGGCCAGGCATTATGTGTTCATGTGAGTTGATATTGCCGTGTCTATTTTGCTTAAGGCAATACAGCATGTGCTGTCTAAATCAGCCCCTATTTTTCAGGCATGACAACCTCATTTGCAAAACTTGCTTAATGTTTGTTCTCTTGATTCTGATATAATTGAAGAGCAACATCATTTTCAAAACTCACAGAGAAACGTTGCAGACACAGATGAACAACTTGAGGGGAAAGGGGACTCTAATGGTCTCTCTAGTGGTTCATGAATACGGCAGGTGCGTTTAATACTAACTGAGTGCTATGCACCCCCCCCCCCTTCTTGTGCTCTTCCCCCTCTCATCTCCCTGCTCTCATGTGTTCCTGATCTATGATTTGTGGGTGGCCCTGCCCCCATATGTAAGGGAGGCTGGAGGAGAAGGATCTCTTTCTTCCAAACAACTCAGACTGTTGTGTTTTTTTTTCTTTCGCTCCTTGTATTTGTGTTCATTTATTTTGAGGATGGAGGTCTGGTATAGTTCAGTTTTCGTGGTTTTGTTTGCAGTTTATTCACTGTTTTGCTAGTTTAGGGGGTGGGGGCTCTGGGTCCAACTGGGTCCGACGGCCTGTGTGTGACTGGTCAAGACTTCCTCCATCCTTTTGCTCTTTTCGACCAGGCCTTCAGACTCTCATGCTTCAGGTCAGTTGATAGCATTATTTATACATTTTGAACTAACTCTCTGGTACTTGACGTCCTTTGTAAATTTTTCTGGTCAAAAGGTTGAGCCAAATGTTTTCCTGTTGTGGCCTTAGCACTGAGGTAACACTGCTAATTGAGAATAGAGATGCAGTTGCCTTGCAGATGTAACAAAGAACCTGTTTCAGAATAAAACAGAAATATGAACATTCACAATCCTGCCAAATATACGTGTAGTGTGGTGTATACAACTACGTTTACATATATAGCGGTAATGAAAAGCTGCTCGGGCCAAGATCAACATATCTCTAATTAACAGCATCTCGTAAATTGCATCATAAACCATAATCCCACTTCAAATATTTTTCTTGCAAGCAAACTGACTTATGAGTCCAATGTATGTGTGTGTGCATGTGTGTTTTGAGAGCCCTTACAGCTGATTAAATATGTGAATATTTAAAAAATGACAATTCTCAGCACAGCTGCAGATAGTCGGCAGGTCTGTTCCTGGGGGAACCGCCAAGCTGTTCCTCCTGCATTCAGCACCACGCGCCGTACTGCACGAGGAGGCTCCAGCGCCATTGGAGGGGACTCCATGTCATTTGTAGAATCTGATTTCCCCCCATAAATACAGAGCACTCTGCACGTTCCATGCACAAAAAAAAAAGAGGTGATCCCAGCGGGCTGTGGAGTGTTTGGCTATCAATTAGCTTTTTCCCTCCTTCCGCTGGCTCTCTGTTTGATTTTGCCAAGCGTGGTGAAGCAACCTTGGCTAGCTCTGCCGCAATCATCTGTGGAGGAAGGCAAACTGGAGACACACACAGTTAGTCTACATGCAAATATGTAGTTCTTATCAGATCTGATTGAGTGGGAAGCAAGAGATAGTGGTTATAGAGCAAAGGAGGAGGGTGCACTATATCAACAAGAGGTCAGGGATATCCTCTTTGTTCTCACAGTACAGTTGCAACATTTAGTTGTCAATGTGAAGATGAGTGTGCACCTTTGACGTTACATGACTTAGTCATTTCCCATTCGAGTTCTCCTCTGTTGCCCTTTTTGCCATTTATTTGCTTGAGTCTTTTCAGATATGAGGCATCGTGCCAGGCCTACCTTTGCTGTCTCTTATTATTACTAGTAGAAAAGATGGTGACCCAGCCCAGAGCACTTCATTTGTATCTCCAATGGAAGGAAACAGACAGATGTCATTTACATTACAGCAAATACGGTCTAGATTTTTTTCCTGAGAATGGCATGAAGAAAAGCAAAGCATGTCAAGGCATACATCTTCCACTTCTGCACACTGATGTTACTCTTCATGGGCTGCAAACAAGGTGATACAAAGACACATCGATGCACACAAACAAACAAGGATGTGCAAAGTAACAGCAACAGATTAGTTAACGACATTGTATAATGAATTCTAAACCAATACACTTTTTTGTCAAATTCAGCAAATATCACCTCACAGTCCGCCAGCTGTCTGTTCTGTGTTTGTGCTGAAGAAAAAAAATGTGGTGTTCATACACGGCCCTGGCTCTGTAAATGGGGGAAAAAAACAACGTGGCTCAAAGTGAGCCACACAACACTATTCCAGCCAATCAGCTTATGCACAGGACAGGGGGGAAGGCCATGGATGTATAAAGAGAACGGTACTGGGAGCGAGAGGGACGGCAAATCTGTTGGTTTTGTTTTGTTTGCGTGTCGAGTTCAAATATCAACAATCTCTCTCCAGAATGGCTGACTCCACCTTTTTAAGTAAATGAAGATTAAGCGGAAGTTCAGTCAGGAAGACTCTCTTTACACTCCTTTTTATTCATAATCTCTCTCTCATTGTGATTACTCCATCAGCTGATTGCGGGCGTTCACTTTAAATGAACCGACCAGATTCGGCACAGTTGCTGTCAAACTTTAAAAAAATGTTCTCCTCTCTACTGCTGTCAGTTGTCATTTCAGCACATTCGGATCATCGGATTGCAGCAACTCCCTTCATCACCACCACCACCACCAGTGTCTTGACTCCAGGGGGATTCTGCCTTATCTGACCTCAGCATCACTACCCCTCTTATCCTACCTCACGGTGCAGACTTTGCACTATTCAATGTTATGCATGTGCAATAAATTATTGTTAAATTCTAATGAAGTCTCTCCTGATTGAACTATTGCATTTTTACCAGAGAGCGCTTGTTTGCTTTTTTGTATATTTATTTATTTTTATTTTCTTCTTCATTGCATTGACTTGCCCCATTACTAGGCATTACTCATGTGTAACTATTTGTACATACCTCCTCGAGGGGTCATTGTGGAATAAAGAAAAGTCTGAGCACAAACGTGTAAACTTGCGCTCTTATCTTTCCTCAGAAAAAAACTGCTAATATGCCATTTTGTCGAGCGTTAGATAAGGAGATCAATAACACTCTCATGTCTGCCTGTGCAATATGAAGCTGATGCAAGGTGACAGTTACCCTATCTTAGCACAAATACTGAAACAGCTGGCACGACTGTGTCCGAAGGAAACTAAATCTGCCTACACCTGCACCTCTAAAGAACACATTACAGTAGGTCTTGTTCTTGTAATCCATACAAAGACAAGAATTTGTTGTCTTAAGGGCGGTTACATGCTGGACCCATTTAATGCAGTGACTTAGTAACTTCTCGAAAGCGTTGACAAAAACATTCACCCACACTTTAGCATGACGGTGGCCTGATGCCCCATATCTCCCGCTCACAAAAGATAATTTGCACTTCGAGAACTGATATTTCATTGAGTAAGCCCGCTATACCTTCTGAGGTGCACTGTAGCTGTGCTTCAGAGTGCTCAGCTCTCCCGCCGCTCACACACGCTGCCCTGCTGAGCCCATCTGCAAGCTGACCCCCACAACCACTCACACACACACTCATCAGCCCCTCCACTTGCATCAGGCGTGCCCCTGAATCGCCCCACTCACTCTCTCCTTGAGTGTATCTCAGAGCTCTGCCAACCCCCTGCTTCACACTTCAAACGCACACATCCAGGCTGCTGTAGCACCCCCAACCCACACACACATCCAGGCTGCTGTAGCACACACACACACACACACACATCCAGGCTGCTGTAGCACCCCCAACCCACACACACATCCAGGCTGCTGTAGCACACACACACACACACACACACACACACACACACACACACACACACACACACACACACACACACACACACACACACACACACACACACACACACACACACACACACACACAGAGGAGACAAGGGAGACGAGAGAGGTCAGTGGGTCTCTTTAAACACAAAGAACCTCTTGAGCAGCACTGACTGGTTTACACTGCACTCAATTACCTGTATGTGATTATTGGCTTCTCTGACAAGACATTAGGCTTGTTGAAGTGCTGTTGGTGAAGAGCAGAGTACTGTACCCTCAGACTCCTGCCATTCAGCTTCCTCTTTGCCACCATCCATATTATTCCCTCTCAGTTTGGGTTTGTCTCACCTTTTCCTCTTTTTCATATTTGTACCGTGTCATTACCTAGCAACAGCCAACCCTCCCCCTCCCAGCTTTACTTCTTTTCATCTGCTTCTGCCTATTTTTCTCCCTCCCTTGCCACCTCTAATATCTGGCACATAATCTGGCACACACTCAGGGAGCTAGTGTCGAAAATATGAAGAGAAAATACATCACATAAGACGTATGTGAGCAGTCTCTCTCTCCTCGCACTTAACGCATATATCTCTTTGTCTGTGCATAGTGAAATGATGAACTGTAGTTATTAATACAACACATTATTGCATACAATAAGTAAGCCGTTCTTAAACCACACATCCAAATGGTTGAATGCACTGAATAACCTTTCATAATGAGCAGGCTGAGCAGTGTTAAGTCCGCAGCTATATTGCTATTCTCAAGTGTTTACCCACCCAGGATGTCCATGGCTGACTGATTTGTACTCGTCAGCCCAAGAATAAGCAGTGAAAATGAGATAAAACACCATAGGTTGAAAATGTGCAGTGTGGAGAACACTACAGTGCTATATCTTTATGAAAGCCCTTAATGAGCTACTAGCTGCCAGTGCCTAATAATTACTGGCCCTATTTTGTGACTTAAATAAACTTCAAACCCGCACAGACATGATTGCACTGGATGACTGCTTTTTCACTATTACTGTAATTCAAAGGACACATCTCGATTGAACATTAGTCCAAAGATACTTTTTTTTCCCCCCAGGAAACTTTACACATTTTTACAGCGTTTTAATTTTAAATTATTAAGACAATGCATCGGAAACAACAGTACGTTTTTCATGTTGCAGACATAATAAATGATTGGCAACCCTAGCCAAGCATAAATATAATTTAAAATAGAACCAGATGCTCATTCACAAGAATCCTGTAAATTTCATTAATCTTAATATGCTATTCTATGATAAGTAAAGGGTAGGCAACGTGTTGCACATCTTGTTGCTCATGAATTATAATCTATTTGACAGCTACACACTAACACAGAAGATGCTGTGAATCTGCCAGAAAATGTTCACACCAAATTAAACTCTATTGCCGAAGCATTAGATGGCAGTTAGTGGCCCATGCTTTATTCAAATCCTGCAAAATGGTGGTTAAAAAAAAAAAAGATGCTTTGCAAGGGTATAGCAATATTTCAACACACAGCAAATGTGTCTTTCTCTGTTTTCCATCAATAGCTAAGGTACATTCACTTTAATTCTTTCCACTATTTTGTTTTTCCCATCCATCCATACCTCTGTCTGTGCATCCATCCTAAAATCCGTCAATACCTGTGCACACCACTATGCACACAAAGTTTCTTTAGTGAGGAGCAAAGTTCACCTAATCAGCTTCAAACCCAGCTGAGCTCCCCTCTGACAGGGGTGTGGCACCACCACAGACACAATATCATCCTCACTATGTTCTAAATCACACTTCACATGCCTGACAGACCAGGCACCCAAAGGCTTCCACCCCTACCCCGTTTTTTTTTCTTGTCTCCTCCACCCCCCTCTGTATGTCTGTCACTCTGTCGCTTCCCTTTCTCCCCTCCAAGCCCCCTGCTTCCTTCCCTTCCCTCCCTCCCTTCTTGTCACCTGCCTTCACTGCCTACGCAGCAGTCGGCTGTACATAGCAGCACCGAGATAACACAGAGGCTCGGACAGTCAGACACCTCATTTATCAGCTCACACTCTAGTTATTCGCCGTGAAGCCACAGCGATCCTGCAACAGGCTTCTGACAACGGGCTAGATTATCAGTTTACACAAAAAGAAAAATCATCATAACTCCAAAAAAGCTTTTAAATAAATAAACGGACACAATTGTATTTTCAGCCCCATTTGAAGTCCCCTATGCACGTATATCAGTATTCAAAGTGATTGCCATTCATACTACCACAGTAAATACATGTTAATGCAGCACGTCACTTTTGATAGTCTAATTTGAAAGCTAGAAGAAAAACATGAGTGGGAAACAAAGGATGTTAGAAAATCAAATAATGTAATTTCTGTTCTCCTCCCAATATTCTCTTGATATTCAAATAAAGCTATTCATTAGGGGAGCCAGTTATTAGGGAGATTATACCATCCACTCCTCAGTCGAGGTGTCTGGGCTGTGTTCTATCAGTATGCAAATCTTTCCAGTTCAGAGGACCCATGGTGTCATTACTGTAACCTTTTATGTAAAGAGTGTTACCTGTTTGAAGAACAGCCAGTTGTTTCTGATATATTCCTCTTTCTATGGAATAATGAAGTCGGTTGGCTGTGCAATTATATTATAATGTGTGTGTGATGATAACGTATGCTGAGCGGCTCAACCTCTGTAATTTGTTGCTAAATTGGAACAGATAATTCGCACAACATTGGTCGACTGAATTCTTCCTCAAAATGCTTTATTTTTCACGGGGAATGGATGCCAGCCAATAATCTTTAACTCTTGTGATAAGTAAAACATTGTTTGACTATTAATTATAGTCATACATCAGTTACACGTCTGCCACAATATTATCTTACATGACCTGTTTTAGTCCTTTCACTTCTAGAATGTTCCTGGTAAACATTAAAATGAGTTTCCCATATAGCGAACAGTAAAAGGCCAGTTCATGCAAATGACAAAGTATCATGATTCCACATACTTATAGTGGTATCTGGCTATGCTGATGACTTTGGTTTTATGTGCTGAGTTTTTTAGGTATCCACATCCCGAACGGTTGCATTTCAATACAAAACTGGGTTGAATGGACTTTATATTTGGTAGAGAGTAGTTCCATTCACAGCAACGGTAGCCGTGTTTCAGATGAAAATGTAAGAGTATTTCCAATCCTTCAGGCATAAAACTAGATCCGGGTTCATGAATCGCCTGCTGATCTAATTTAAATCATATCAGCTTATCGCATGTATACAAAACCAAATTTAATTTATCAGAAATGTTTACCTATCTTATACTTTTACATTCATTGTTGGATTTTTTTAAATTTCCAAATATCTGTATCCTTACTCGCCTCAAAATTCCACCACTGGTTGAACAAATCTGCATGGATTGATACTATTAGGGCTAAGATGCATTTTTGTCAGGTGCCCCATGGAGTTTCCGTGTGAGCATAAACAAAAGTTATGTTTGCATTCAGTGTTGTTTACCAAAACACATTCTATGTATCTTTGAGGTGAAACATGTGCATATACATGCAGACGTATCTTGGTGCGGTGCCGCACCGCGACCTGTAGTCCTGGCAATAGTTCTGAATAGTTTGGATCCAAAACATCTACTTTTCATGTGATGAGAAGGTTTTAAGATTATTGATCATTTTTTGATTAGTCAGAGCAATAATGCCAGAGAGAACAGCTATCGAGGTAATTGATGGCTGGGGTGTGATTACATGAAATTTCGGGAACTATAAAAAAGGATCATAACATTTTATGTATGGCGGAATCTTTTCAACCCATAACAGGGCATTTAATTGTGACGAATTAAAAATGACCAATTATGGACACATGGTTTTTCATAGGACAGCTGCCTCCTGCAGTGGGCCCAATATAATGAGTGTCTTTCATTTTCAGTTTGGTTTATGTGGATTTCTGACTTGATTGCATTCAAACATCTCTAATGTCTTCCAGACTTGATTTAAGTGAAGGTTGCCCAAAATAAGTCAGGACACGTTAAGTCCTCTATGTTCGGCGACAGATCTTTTTAAACAGTAGGAAGCACAGATTCAGGGTGATCCTGCAGCACAGCCTCAACACCCTCAGTCATCTGAGTCAACTTTCCCCTCATTCTCAGTCCGACCCTCTGCCACGCCGTCTTGTCCATCTATCCATCTGATTGACAGGTTATGAGCCAATCCCTGCATAAATGACTTCGACACACTAGCAATCTAGACCAACGGGGTTCAATCAATCTCACTTAAACTATTCTCCATCGCAACCACACTGTCTAATACCGAGACAGCAGAGAGGGCAGTTCCACAGTAATGTTATCAAATCTTTTCTGGAGCGATGGGGTGATCACTCTCCTGTAGAATAAAGGGGAGGTGGAGGGGAGAGAGGAAAAATGAAAGGTAATTGCGCTTTTTATTTTTGTGTTCGGACCGTGAAAGCAATCATGGTCAAGTCATGAACACAGGGTTGGGCGATACAGTATGGCACAGTGTCAGACATCAGTTAGGTATGAGAAAAAACTCATAACAGCAGCTGTGATTCTGTTAATAGGGGGGATAAAACTGAACAGACATAGCAATTTGTGTTTGGGCCGAGCATAGCACTGTGTAACCCCTAAGGCTGGTGTTACAGCAAACATCGCGTGGACAAACACTTGTGTGGAATCACTCAGATTGTATTGACATTGCTCCCTCAGCTGAGGGCTCGCTCCCTTTGTTCCAGGTCTGGTGTTGTGCGGAAAGTAAATTTACCCACAAACCCTCAGTGGTGAACAAGTGAACTTTCATTATTGCCGATTCTGTCAACCCATAAAAAACTTCACACAAGAGACAGGATGATTGATACTCTTCATCATCTCTGCCTCCCTCCCCAACCTCCCTAATTCAATTCCAAATAACTGTGAAGCTGTGTCACCCATACCAAGGAACTCACCAGTGGAGCAACACTATTGATCCACAAACACCACAGAACCTCATGCATTCTTTTCGGACCGATTGAATGAAAAAAAAGAAAAAAGAAAAAATAACATCAGACCTCCATCCTTGCAATCTTTTCACAAATTTAAAAAAACAGAGGGATTGGAAGTACAGTGTTACATCTGTGCTGGGAGTGGGCACACGTGTACTGTTGTATTTCACGGAGGAAACATCATCCCAGATAAATGTTCTTAATTTCAGACTCTAATTATAATGTATCAGACCCCCCCCCCCCCCCCCCCCCCACAGCACACCGCTTCCCAGACTTCATTTCACTGTCCTTTTCCTGAGGTTGCTACCAGTCAGCATCCTTCTCTACTCCTGAATAGTCATCATTTTTGTAGCCACAGCGGTATAATCGGCCCCGATCAGGAAGCCCCCGGACTCTGAACGAAGCACTTTTATGCAGAAAAAGCCCAACAGCTACAGTCTCATCTTTCTGTTTTCAGGAGAGAAGGAGGGCTGCACTCTTATACTGTAGCACAACGTCATTGATGGTTGCTCACAGACCCCTCTAGTCTGTGTACATTTCAGTAGGGCTTCAAATTTATCACATCAAAGCCACAGCAAATTGCTACATAATTCAGTTTAGAAAAATTCTGCCAAGGTTGCAAAAACAGGTGCGTGTCTGGGGGGGGGGGGGGGCTTACTGTCTTAATTTCACCAAAAGATGAAGCATTTATTGCACAAGATTATTCAAGGCGTTTTTGTTCATGAGAACAAAGGATTTTAAGGCAGATTCTGGTTCCGCGTTTCCCTTTACGCGTGATGACCACCTGATTTCATCTGCCGCTCAGCGCACATGACAGTTCCCACGATGCTTTGCTCAAACAGCTTAGCTCAGCAACCAGGACAAACCGAGCCGAGACTCCAAAGGCACACCCAGGAATACAACATCTGGCTTAGTCTCAGTTTCCTTATCTGTGCCACCGTATTCATCCACACAGATATTCACCCAGCAATTTAGACTTTGTCTTTCAATTCTATCTCCCCTGACATTAGGGTACAAACTTAGTTTATGATGGAGCCGTATGCGATTTAATAGTACCGGATGACATAATGCATTTAACAATGCACCTGGGTAAATATTATCAGTGAGGAATGGCTCGTAAAGTGTCATCAGTCTGCGGTAGGGACGCACAAGTGTGAGATTAGCTGACGTCAGAGATGAGTAACTGACCTGATTAGACCACTTTGATAAACACTGAGAGGATTGTCTCTCATACTCACCTCTCTCCGCCTTGCATTGCCTCGCTCGTTAGCTGCTTGAATGGCAGCGCATGAGAACATTTGCTCATATTTGAAATCATCCTTATCTTCACACAGATTGAATTAGTGCCATGAAGAAGAAAATCGCCCGGTACAAACAACAGATGCATTTCCACACAGTCCTCTGGAGTCATTTCATTTCTAACCTCTGTGTTCGTACATCCCACCATCTCTTAATGCCACCTAACATACTGTGGGATGAGGGCGAATGTAAATGAAAAATACGTTATTCATATTCCCACAAAGCCATCTAAGAGTGTGGTTGCTGTGCCAGAACCTCACCCGCGCAGAGAAAAGCAAAGAAAGAAAAAGCATGCCCACGCAATTCATTGTCTGTTTTATTGATTTACAATTTTTTTGGGTTGGGTGGGGATGTCTGCAACTATATTGTACCCATAATACATTTTTTTCCGCTTCCAAAATAAGTTATGTGTGGTAAGTCAAAAGCCTGACTTAGGCAGCCAACGTTTTTCCACCAAAAATGACGACAGCGAAGAGTCAAATTTAAAAATGTGGTGCAGTGAAACAAAAGCAAAAAAACATCACCTCTTTCCTCTTCCTACGTAATGTGATTTATGACTCAGCTGGAGAATTACATGTAATGATTCAGCATGTTGATTAAGGGTTTGAACAACAGCACTTGATCCAGAAATATTGCAGTGAAACCGAGAATAGACAGCAGCGCAGATCAATTACTCCACGGCTTCACATTGTGCATTCTGGCATTCTACCTGCGGTTACGGCCTCTACCCTCGCTACATCACAGCAAAATCACCCCCTACCACTCTCTACAACATGCAACCAAAATATGCATTCCAGTCAGACACGCTTTGCTCCCTCTTATTGTCTTAAAAAATGAAAAATGAAAATCAATTCTCTGCATTTTCAAAGACCTCTCCGAGGGGAGCTTTTTCAACCTCTGTCATATTTCAATATCGCTGTGTGATTCATGGGAGAGGCCCAACAGGCAGGCATGTAAATAATTAAGTAGAAACTTGGTCACAAGGTGTTGTATCTACAAAATGAGCAATTACTTTCTTACTCCTGGGACGGGAGGCCATTTATGGCGTTGGGTCAAAGGGGAAGACGAGCTCCACAGGGCAGACTAGCATCAAATCCCTCCATTACTGATTTATCATATACAGCCTGGGTTGATATGAGATGGCGCTGATATTATATGGACAGTGTGATGCTATTACACATAGCCATGGGCAGCCATAAGACTATAAAGACAAGTCCATATAGAGCTAATGTTTCTAGTGATATATCCAAGAATCTTTTCTTTGGTTATGACGCTGAAACATCATTGGCCCTTGATGTCACGTAATCTTTGAAGATGCTTAGTATGACATTCAGAGCACATCTATTGCCTCCACACTCACTAACATGCACTAAAAGGCAGGAGCGGCCGGCCGAGCTACGTAAACAAAGCAAGGAGAAGCTGAGATTACAACACAATGAGGGAGCGTGACTCACTTCTCTGCACAGCTAGACATTATTACATAGCAATAGTTGTTTACTGCTATTATAATGCTGAATATCGTATAATGAACCTATCATTTTCTTCTATTTTTGAAACCATTCTAAAAGGAGACTGGCCAACAATCGTCCTCCTCTCTTGTTTTCTTTTACCCCTCCTCTTTGATTTGAACACGTCCCACAGGTGATTACAGATAGGAGCTGGAAAAGGTCACTTGTTTATCTCTAGTTAGCAGAGTTGATGGAGAGGGATGACATTAGCATTTGGACTGGTCAAATGAATGAAGGTGAGGCTGATTTTAGAACACCCGAAACCCCCATCCAATCACTAACACGTGTTTTAAATCGTGATCTTTGCCTTGAACATAGAAGGAGTATGGTGTGAGGGTGTTTTGTGTGCCAGAGTAAAAGGGAAGTGTCAGCCATTCTCGCTCAGTTCCCACAGTCTCCCAGAAAGCAAAGATAACCTCTTTGTGAGTGGGTTAAAACTGGAGGTGCGAACACAGCCATGACGTTACATAGATATTCGCACAAAATCAGCGCCTAGAATGAGAGAAAAGTAATCTAGACATATGGTGCTATTTAATCCATCTTGTTAAAGCAAACCTTGTAAAATCTGGCATCTGTTTCTTTAATAGGCTTTAAGGAGGAAAGACCTTGCCCCAGCCATATCCACCCACCTCCCTCCACCAACCTCAGGTGTTTTGTGCATGTCAATGTGTCTGCAGCAACAACGATCTGCTCCTTTTAATCAGAAGCAAATCTTGTTTTCAATAATTAGCTGACAGACAAAAAGGAGAGAAACCTCATTTTCCTACGAGACTCGTCGCCGCTGCACGATCAATATAATGAATGTGTAATGGCAACACTGCTTTGCTACACCAGAGAGAGAATTAAAAACATGTCAGACCTATCACATGTTCTGGCTCTCCTCCCTTTGAATCCATAACGGCTGTCGGGGCTCTTGCCAATAAACAAATTCTCTGCAGAGGTGTTAAGTGATGTGCTGTAAACTATTCAAAAGGGAAGTTATCTTTCTTGGAAACATTTTGTTAATACATACACAATACAATACAGAAATCGTACAAAAACTGATGAAAGACGAAAACACACAGCAAACAAATAAACGTTTTCAGTGCTGGTTATCTCACTTTTATGTCTGTTTTCCTATTCCATTCAACTCCACAGTATCTTCTGCTCGTTTGCCTGTGATGACAATGCTGTGTGCAGATAGCCATCAGAAACCCCTGGAATCCAGCATGTGAGACAGATTGTAAATGCTTATGCATCTTCAGGGTATATCGGCCTCTGATTAATGCAGTCATCTCTCAGCGTGCTGACAGGAGTAAATTAGGCACGGAGTCGACATCCAGAAAAAGCAGTAGTGATAAAGAACTAATTAAAGGTGGTGAAAGGTGAATATGAATTTGGGGATCTGTCAGTAAGGGCACATGAAAGATGCTGGCAGGGGGCAGAAGTTGCTCACCCTTATTAGGCTCCAATGTAAAAGTTAATGTTTTTCAAGCTGGTGCCCGGACGCCTGGAGGAGGGCTGTGTGGCATGGCATCCTGTGCCCCTCACAGGGTGGGAGCCCAACCTTTGTAAGCGGTAGGAACACCGCTTCCTCTCCTCAGTTTGAATTCGGGGCAACGGCTCGGAGTGACACGGTTCACTGGAGGTCGGTCGGAGTAAGTGTTGTGCAACAAAGAGCTGGAAAGACTACGGATGCTATGGAAAAATCACATATTCACTTTCTTGTCGAGAGGTAGATGAAGACAGTTAGTTAGCGTACGTTGGCACAAAAGACTGGAAGCAGAGGAAACCGGTATCTCTGTCTGTGGCTCTGTCCAAAGGTAAAATAATCTCTATAGCTCGCTAATTAACTCTATATATTTTTTTAACATCCGAACAAAAAAACTAAACTGTTGTCTTTACAATTTGTTTTTTGTGTACCTCACGCAAACAAGATACAGCTAATTAGTGAGTTTTGGTGGATTATGTTAGTTTTGGACAGAGCCAGGCTTTCCTCTGTTGCCAGTCTTCATGCTAACTACTAGCCTCATATTATCCGGATCAATATGACATTGGCATCATTTTTCTTATAGAACTCTTGGCGAGAAAGCACATTTTCCCAAAAATCGGAACTATTCGATTACACGAACGGGCTGACCTAAATAGAAAATTGGGCAGAATTCTGAAAATCAGGCCTCTTCATAGTTCAGCAAATTAGTATTTTTTGACCTGAGAAGGTAATTGTGGAAATATATATTAAAACAACAGAGCGTTATTGCTCTGGCTTCTAAAACACGTGATCAGTGACTCAGGTCAAAGATCTTAGCTATGACCGACTTTCTAAAAAAACGTTTATTTAGGCATTTTATGCCTTTATTAGACAGCACTAGCAGAGAAAAGACTGGTGAAGGTGGGAGGTAGAGATACAGCAAAGGTCACCAGCCAAACTGGATCCGGGGGTGTTGTGGTTTATATGGTTGATGTCTTAACCCGTTAGAAACAGGGACACCCCAAGACTGACTGACTGACTGCTGTCTTCATCCCATTATGTTCCCATTGGGAAACTCTGTCGGTGGAGGTGCCATGAGGTCTGGGTTCAGTAAACATTGCATCTACTCTAGCCTTACAGTGTGCCAATTGTATTAAAACAGCTGCATTGTAGCTTATTAAAATTCTCCAGTGATAGCAGAATATTTGTGCATCATGCTGCAGCAGCATGAAAGTCTAATATAAAAATCTATTGCCTAATTAACTGTCGTGCTTGAATTAATGAAGTGAGCTGAAAAAGATCTTTTGAAGAGGCATTGCAGCATTCAGACTCCAAAGGGATGTAACATGTATGATAGCTTGTTCTCAGACATACTTTGCTCTTATTTATCAAGTGATAGTGGTCCTGTCAATCAGAGAGAGGGCTGTCATGCTCATTGAATCCTTGTTTTAATATTATGTACTACAGTGACTATCTCTACTTTACTTAAACAGCAGGATTGTACCCCACGTTGATGCTGAATAAAACCTTATTTTCCAAACAGGACTGCTTTTTGACTTAATTGAAACTCAAGACTATTAAGGCTAATGGCAGCTGTTATGGGTTCTTGAAATGCCCCCAAGTCATATTAGGCCTTCAGTCTTCTTTTATTCCTTCCTGTGGTTTATTTTTTTTACTCTTCACCTACCAAGACACAGATATTTAGTTTACAAAGTTTGTCAGAAGATTCATTTATTGTTTAATCGCCCCCTGAGGAGACAGGTGTCAGCCTGGATCTTATCGGCTCTTGCATAATGAGTAAAAATGATGGAGCTGGGTGGATTCTGCAAAGGTCACACTATCACACCCTTTTACAGAAACAAATGGAATTAATGAAAGCTGTTTGTCTGGACCCCCCCCCTCCTCTTCCTCCCCTGGGTTACACTCCTCTAGCTCCTCATTATTCTCTCTCTCCCGCTCTCCCGTGACACACTGCATTCACTGTCAATGTCTCTCTTCACCAGATCCTCTAACGGTGCAACTTTAAGATCACAGCGAGCACATTGCACATATTTATAAGCTGTTTCAGCAGTGCCTCTGTCCCTCCTTCCCAGCTGAGGTTCTCTAAATCCTTTTAATGAAGCCAGACATCATCTTCGGAGGGGAAACAAATTAAATGAACGGGTTTTGTATACAAGGACACAAAAGATAACAATAAAACGTACCACGGAAATGGAGCATTATTGGATTATTTCCTGCAGATGTATTCTCAGAGTGGGGTAAGATATTGCAGCCTCTAATATAAACAAAAATTCAGCAAAGTTTGTACTGCTGGGTGTTTCACTGCAGATGGGGAAAGAACAAAGGTAGCAAACAGCTTTGAGGCAATGGAGGGGGCATGACAGCTCAAACTGTATATTCTGCCCAAAGTTTTTCATCTAATCTGCATTCTTAAAGGTGTAGAAAACACGGCTCAGACTCACTGTCTGACATCAGGGTCGGAGTAGCACAGCGACTCACAATTCAGTGCTTATCAAATTTCCCCCTGGTCCAACATGAAAGAAATGCACACCTAGCGTAGCACGGGTTTTTCTTAACATGTGGTAGCCTTCCTCCACAGATCAAAAGATTGTCTCCAAACCTGGACGGAGGGACAGAGGGAAGCCTCGAGGCCATGCCACCCTCAAGCTGTTTGCTTGATGGGAATCAGACACTGAGGTTTTCTCAATGGACCCTGCGCTGTTATCATTGATGCACAGTGTGCTGTCATAGAGAGGATTATTTCAGCCGAGAGCAGGAAGATATCTGAGTGAAGGTTTTTCACTGGGTGTTTACAAAAGACATGGGGAAAAAAGAGGAAGCCTAACGACTCCAAAGAGTTGAATCATCCAGTCGATATTCTGGGATTTCACCTGAGGGGTCCTCCGCCGTTGTGTTTTGCGCGACTGACTCACAGTATGTGTATGGAACACTGCTAAGTTTAGACCTGTGTATGTTTGCTCCACAAACGAATCTAGTTCGTAATTGGCAGATGCAAGGGGTGAAATATTGACTGTGTGTGTGTGTGCAAATGTATTTTTTGTGTGAGTGCCTTGTATGTGTGTGTGTCTGTGTGTGTACTTTTGGCTGACATCCTGGCTTCATCTCAGTGTGCTACCAAGGAGACATAAGCCACTTCCATCTGCCTCGTGTTCCAAGTTTCTTTGTGTTCCTAATAAAAGACAGGAAGTTGAATATTATCACCACACCGATTTCTAATTAAAAGATAAAGGCAGTGTAAGAAAATAACTTTTTCTCAACTTCCACTGACTGACATAAATCATGCTAGAGCAGAACATTAAACACAACATGTATAGCCTGTCTTACTACAGAGTTGTATTAGATAAGACAATACACATAAATTTATTTGTGTTTTGTTGCTGTTATAACTTCAGTGTTTGTGCCACAGGTACATCGGCCCTGCAAAGGTCATCAATCTTATTGGCAGACAAGTGTGTGAAGTCCATTCAGTATGATTTGTGCACTGAAGTACATGATATCGCTTTTTTCAAATGTGCCCTACCCAGTTGATCATCAGAGATAAAAACAGAGACAAATACTTGAAATACAAAAATCTTGCATCTGAAATTGCAAAAACTGTTTGGAAGAAAATTCTTGTTCATGCAGGACCACGGTGCTCATAATGAGCAGCTGATTGACAACATGTTTTTTAGAGCCTTTAAGTGGTTTGCAAAAAACAAATAATCTGAGAGACCTGTTGATATTATGAATGTAGGATTATGAATCCCTTTTGGGGGTTTGTTTCCTATAACTCAAGTGATTTAACTTCCGTCCAGTTGCATTAAACCAATTTCTCCACTGTCTGTTGCTAGAGTGGCTGCAGGCGGCGCTGCCTCCTAGAATAGGGTTTGAGATTGTTTAGTCAAAATACACAATCAACCTCCTGTGGTTATTTCCTTCTCAATGCGCTGAAGGAACTGCACGGGTCACTGATCGGATAAACAAAAACAAAATGGATAAGGTCGGGGTTTAGGTCTGAGTTAGAATCTGTCCAATTAAGATCCTTGTGGGAGTGATGAAGCAACTACCGCACATGAAACAATAAAAGTGATACCTGCACATACGCTTGGCTCTGATGAGGGACAACAATAGTGTGTTATAGTTTTGTTATCACTGCATGTACCTGGTCAAACATTGATATTGACCAGAATGAAATGTATCTATGAGACGAGCGGTGTATTTAGAAAGGCCTGAAACTACCGTTTTTTCTCAACTGCAAGAACTCTCATGCTGATTACTCTCTCCACAATCATCTGCAACAAACTGCTGGATGCAACCGGTTGAAACGTATTGTGCTTGTTTATGGCCTGACGTAGGAAGTCAGAGGTTGGAAGCAAATCATTACCAACCTGCGTGCATTCAGGCTACCAAAGTGGGGAACACATGGTCACCTGCGGTAAGTGTTACGAGCAACGTATAATTGTAATGATTTCAGTGGCTATTATCACTATATATTCAATGATCAAAAAACCGTATCATCCTGTCAATACATATAAAAATGACACTGTCATAGGATTAAGTCATATTAAGTCACTGCTGACTTTATGGACAAAGATCTTCAGTTGACACCATAAGAACATGTGCTTTTGGTCCCAATTGTATTATTCCTTATATGGAGCAGAGCATTCAGAGTTCAGACTTATGATAAAAAAATCATACTTTTCAGTGGGTTCAAGAGTCAAAAGGCATTTTAGCATGTAGGAATTCTCGAAATCAAAGGGAAGTAAATGAGGCAGGTGCACTGCCTGTCACAGAGTCATATCAGTGGGGCAGTGATCTATAATAATAATAAAAAAAAGATTGCAGATAGAATCCTTATATCCACTGGGAATATTTGGTAAGGGGTGTGAAAGCATTTATTGAATTTATCAGCAAGCAGCCAAAAAGGGGTTTAAGGCTGTGAGGGGGCATTTAGAGGACTGATAAATAAGTGATTGACAGCTACAGTTCTTGATGCTTATAGATGATTGCAAATATAGAAATACTTGGCTGACTGTTTTATTGGCTTGGAATAATGTGGCGAGCCTGGTGCATAATGACTTTTGAAAGAGAAGAAGAGTGTTAATTGGACTTAAAACCATCTCAAAATATGGCCTTTGAAATCTTTGGAAATGCCACCACAGTTCCTCACACCGTCCAAAATGCACAGAATTTGGCAGGCATGTTTGAAATGCTCTCTGACACACTATTGCCATGTTGGGTTATGTTTTTCAAAAAGCAGCACATTTAATTAATAATCAACACTGACAGGGACCAAAATTGGCCAAATGTAACTGGAGTGTTTTGGACTCTCGCTGCAGGTTTACTGCGACTCTCACTTGAATCAAACTTCACATTGATTAAACAAATGGGCACTGACTTCTGCCAGTTCTGTGTTTGACCACATACATTTCTAACAAAGAGGTGTAGGGTGGGGGGTGGTGAAGGTGGGGGGTTTGCAATCTTTCCCATACCCAAGGAACGTAACTTTTAGCAACTGTCTGAGTAGCCCGCCTCTTAAAAACCTGCGCTGAAGAGCTTACTCCAGCTTGGTGTCCCCTCTTTCAGCGCTCTCTGGACTCACACACTGTCCCTGCACGATGGGAAAAAAAACTGTAAGGTAAACTCAGAGTTGGACCCTTGGCAGTTTGCTTGTAGACAACGAAAAAGCACTGATGATGCAGTTAGTAGTATCACCCGCTTAGTCCACTGAGAAGACAGTAAGGCATATGCACGTTTACTTTTTATTGATTTTAGTTCAGATTTGAATACTCTTTTATTACTGGATAAAATGAATAATGATAAAATGGGGAGTGTAAATAATTTTATTATCAAGTTGTTTTTTTTCTTTCCTAACTAACAGACTCCAACATGTAAGTAATATCTGACCCTAAATCTGTTAGCACAGGTGCCCTCCAAGGGTGTGTCGTTCTCTTCACATTATATACGGATAGGTGTGTGAGCAAAACTCCCCAAAAATGACTCCCCGTCACTATTTTCAGCCCTAATGTGAAAAATCTGTTCTCAGGGAGGCACAGAACATCCTGAACGACCCAACACATATTCTGAACCCAGAAGTCCAGGTGTTGCCTTCAGGCAGACGGTTCAGAATGCCAATCTGCAGGCTACAAAATTACAATACATCGGTACACAAATGTATTTATTCCATCCTCCCTTTAAAAATCTTAAATAGCAACAAGTAGTATTATATGATATGATTTTATTGGGGACTAATATATTGTGACTTGATTATTTATTATCTGTGTTGATCACACATTATCATTTCATTATTTGTAACAATTGTCGATATGTGTATTTAAGCATGTTTATGCACGAGTGTATGTATGATCTATGTTCTATGCGTGCATGTGTAATGTGATGCTGGCAAGTGTATTATGTGATGCAGCGGCTTGGAGCCCAAGACAAATTAGTAGTATTACAGTTAATTCTCAGACATTACAATGTCTGTACCAAATGTCATGGAAATGTGTCCTTAAAACATTTCTTTAAAAGCCACTGTATTTAAAACAAAGGTTGTCTGCTGATGTCAGTGGTGATTTAATACCAGAAAAAAAAAGGCAAACTAAATATTAAATATGCCACCAAGTGCCCAATAGTGGGGTCCAAACCCATGGGACAGTGATAACATAAGCCGTATAACAGAAAAGTGCTGCATGTCAATGATAAAACAATACAGTGTAGCAGAAGATGAAATAGTGCCTGACACTTGCAGTGGTGTTAGTCAGTGTGAACAAATGTGGTTTGACAGACTGCGAGGGCCAAAAGGACTTCTGTTGTCTCAGTAAGGCCTGTAGGGGAGTGACCTGCTACTGGTAATGACTTATGCGAGTCTCTGTATGAACTGATGAGCATTGAGCACACAAGATGGTCCAGAGAAATAGTGCCTTCCCGGTTTGGATGTTCTAACATTCAGGTAATCTTCATTCTTTCGTAGAGAAAGTTAGGGAAATATTGAAAAATTGGGTTCAAGTCACTAAAATATGAATATGATCTCTAATGATTAGTTCTGTGATTTAAGCAAAGTCTTCACCGTGCTTTCAAACGGAGACTTCGAGAAGAAAAGAAAAGGTCTTTGACTTGTAATTACAGCAAACTGAAATTAAATATATGGCAAAGGATTCCCAGCCGGTTCATATAAAATAATTAAACAATATAGTAAAGACAAGAGACGTTTTTTACGTTTCACTTCAACATGGTTAATGCTATTATGGGGCAATAGCTTTATCACAGACCCCATAACACCACAGGGAGTGCTTCCATTTTCAGTTTTAATCAGGTGCTAAGTGGCTACAGCTCAACAATGCATGCCTGTACCTGGAAAGAACCTTGGCTGCAGTCTAATGAGAAATCGCATTTAGCTCTGCCTCCAAGTGTGAATATCAATATCACAACTCAAAGAATCTCTCGCTTCTTTTTTCTTCATCTTCTTATCACCACCCCTTCGTTGTTTAAGCCTGCAGGTTCTCATTTCTGATGACGGTACCGTGAGAAGAGAGACAGGAATGGAGCCTGCTGAAAGGTTTGTGTGAGAGTGTTTGTGTGTGTGTGTGTGTGTGTGTGTGTGTGTGTGTGTGTGTGTGTGTGTGTGTGTGTGTGTGTGTGTGTGTGTGTAACAGCTTCATCAACATCTTTGCTCATCATGTAAATGTTCTGATTAGCTCAAACATGTTTGCGGTTGTTTTGACAGTTTGAAAATGAGAGCAGCAACTAAACGATAATTCCATGTTTGTGTTGGAGAAATTCAATTAGATTGGTGTTAAAAAGTTTCTTTTCCTCCTCAGCAAGTACAGTAGATCTAGCTTCTCCCATTAATCATTATTAATCATGGGTCTCAACACAGCCCATTTACAAATCTGTGTTAGTGTCCGTTTCCACGCTAGAAAACATGGGGAACATCTTAGAAAGGAGATAAGGAGCAAAATCAGTTTGAATTCAGTTTACTTTGATGATGCAAGTACAATTTAAGTCGACAGGATACATGTTTATTTAATGTTGGCTTTTTGAAATGGTGAAAGCGCAGCCAATTTGAATATTGTGGTTTCTTATTTCACAGAATTTTAAGTAATATGGATCATTTCAATTTAAATCATTTGTGCAATTGATGAAACTGAAATTAAATGTAAATATATATTACTTAAAAATAAAATATATTAAAAACACACCATTTTGTCGTGGGATATGAAACATAATGCTTGTATACACCACTTGGAGAATTGTAAAATATCCTCATTTGGGTGATAATAACTGGATGCTTCCCACAGTGATAACTCCATTGCTTTGTTTTTTCTACACGTGTTGCAACAGATAATTGTGCAGGTTCCGGATAACCTTTGCTAAACAGCAATGTGTTCAGTAATGATGATGTCGACACAATAACCTCTGCTGATATGCAGGCCAGATGGCCAGCCAAGTTGCCCTTTCAGCACCCTGCTATGCTCAGTGAGGGATGGTGGTGACAGCCCTTGTGTGTGTGTGTGTGTATTTGCACGTGCAACTGAGTGTACACTTACAAATGAAACATGCATATTCTTTATCTACAGTAGCATAATGCAATGCAACATCACCATTGAAAGGATAGGGGGCCGATCGCACCGAGACGTGTCACCACAGGTGCGGTTGCTTCAAAAACTGGAAAAACAAGCGCCTGTGGAGCGGGGCTGCGTGCACAACCCTGAGATCATACATGATTCACGGAAATGTAACATGCGGCGAAAGAGACTGGCACATTGCACGTGCGCACGTTCATATTGACTGCACACTTTGGGATCGAGCTTCTCATTTAACTCTCGGCAAGAAGTGAACATGCGTTTATAAGTAGGTGAACGTGAACTACACTTTCAAATCCATGGAAGCACACATTCCTGGCAAAATCTATCTGCCTTCAAACGAATGGATCTGTTGCTCAAACTGGATTGTATTTGTCTGGATTGTGAAGTTTCACTGGCTCTTGCAGCTTTTTTAAATTGCAAGTTTTATACATGTGTATTATATATGTACAATAATACACATGTGACGCGCTCGGGAGGACTGTGTATGTGGCATTGACTCAGTATAAACCACAGTGCTCACGTTCATAGGGATGAAAGTGTGGCTCATTACTGCGTTTTTAATATTTGTTGGACATTGGTGGAGTTTTAAGGCACAGAGGAATAAGCTTTATTTAATTGATTTAACTAGGCTTTGACTACAAAGATGATACTTGATAGAAGGATCACTCCATTTTTGGTTTTGGTCTTCTTTCTTTTTGATTTGTGGAGAAATATAGAATCCGCCAGCCTCAGCCTTTAACATTGTTGTGGTTTTAGATTTTAATTTGGATGTAATGGAATGATCCATTACACAGTACAAAGCACAATGAAGACGGACAAAAATAGAGAGATGAAGAAATCCTCCATTTCTTTGAGATTTAAAAGAATATATATATATATATATATATCCCCCAACCAGGTGAGGAGGGGATCTGGAAAGCGCATTGGGTTCTTAACTTGTCAGATTAATCCAGGTCCACCACTAAGGGGGATCTGGCTATTGGCATTTTCCCTGCAATTTGTTATAGGAGTGAGTTTACATTTTGATTTAATAAGTCCCATAGGCATGCCCCTAAAACAAGAATCAATCATCAGGCTGGAGCAAATGAGGCTCTGGCCAGCGGAGAACAAGTTGACTGGCTAAGATCAGTATAACCAGAACTAACTCACTCTCTTTTTTCTCTCTTTCGTCTTTCACTCACACACACACACACACACACACACACACACACACACACACACACACACACACACACACACACACACACACACACACACACACACACACACACACACACACACACACACACACACACACACACACACACACACACACACACGCCTAACGTGCGGTACAATTGTGACAGTCCATATCGTTCATAAAAGAGGCAGTTTTCATCAAACCAAGAATCAAAGGCTTAGTCTACCCGCATGACTGTTAGAGGCACATGAAGGAAGCCGTTTCAATTTAATAAAATATGGCCTTCTTGCGAATTGAATGAATGCAAATGTATTTAAACCACTGAATCACATGCAGCCTGGAGATATCAGAGCCTGCAGGGCCATACTTCTCTGTGTTCCATTTCTCATTACTGTCTAATATCTGGCTCCCTTGATATGCCCCCCAAGCCTCCTGATGGAACATTCATAATTGATTCTGATTTGACTCCCTCATTACCAACAAGTGACTCTGTATTGGTGTGTGCACGTTAAGCTCCAGAGGGCAAGGCCTTTTGAATGTGAGCTTCCGCTTCACTTTCACACTTATCTGTCAGTGTGTGTGTCCACCTCCCTGATTACACACAAGGAAAGAGAGTCTGTGGAAGTGAGGAATTCTTGACGACCTTTTAGAGGGCGAGTTTTAGCTTCTTTCTAGCCTTTTCGCGCTGTCTCATTTCCTTTGTTGCACAAGCACACGCATGCACACGGTCTCTCTCGTACACAGGCACCTGTCTCATTCTCTGCTGTTCTTTTCGTGCACGTCTTCTTTTCTGCATCTCACACAAAACAGAAGCAGCAGGATGGTCTGTTTTGCAGATGGAGGCAAAACGGCTAATGATATAAAACTGCCAGGGTGACATTTACAGAGGCAAAGTGTTTGCATTCTTTTACAAAGACATACGTCGAATAAACAGCAACCAAAAAAGGGACAAGTAGTACAATGCACAATGTTTTATGTGTAATTTTCTTTCTTTCAGGGTGTGACGATTGAGATGCATCTCCTCAGGAGCGGGTCCATCTCGAAAATAGATTGTTATCGTTCTTTTAGCAGGTGAAGGGGCCAGGGACTGCTGCGCTCGATACTGAAAACACTAGACCCACGTGATGAGATAACAAGCTCAGTGGCCCTGACCTCGTCTAATGGCTCTCCCGTCATATTTACCAAATGGTGTTTGGAGCAATCACCACAGTTGCGACGAGATGGATAGATTGACAACAAAGCAATAAGATCTGCAAGGATGTTTGCCATTCCAGCGGCTTATCCCGACTACAACCTGTTCATAATTCAGGGCAAACAAGAAGGATTTCATCACTGACACCTTTGTCAGGGCAAACACACCATCAGCGCTTTGTTCTACACTCTGGTTACATCATGAATGATCAAGTCAGTGGATGAATGTTTAAACAACAGGTTGCACGCTCTCCACCTTTTTCTCTTTCCTCTTCCTGCCTCCTTCCCTCCCTTTCCTTGCTTTTGTTGAATGCCTGATGTGAATGAAGTGAGACATGGGCATCAAAATTCTACAGGAATTTTCCAGGACAGTCCCTCATGGACTGCCCTCCTTGGAGGACGGCCTGTAAATGGCTCCTGGTCTTGTCAGCCATTGGTAATACACTGCATGACACTGCGGGCATAAATACCTGGGTGACAAATAAATGTGTTGTAAAAGGGGCATTAATCGCCAGCTTTGTGAGACGTGTGTCCTTATGACAAAAGAGGGAGACATTTGTCAGTCTGTTCCACAGATGGCCCCATGGAGCCCTTGATGAATCACCTCCACCTCGCTTTAACTGGCCACAGAGGCAGCGACACCACAGTCGCTCAAACTGCAGCCTCCTGGCACCCAATCTACTGCCGGGGTGGTAGGAAAATTAGCAAAATACACACACACACACTCTCCTCACACAGTCTCTGCTTTTATCTAATAGTATATTTAATAGTAATACATTTGTGATGGAAGTTAATAAGGCAGTTTGGGTAATAATACGACCATCGCCTTGTTGTTCTCTTCCAAATAAGTTTGGCCAACTAAGGTTATTTGTCAACCGATATGATAGTTTTATGGTGTGTTTCTTGCTCTGTCAGACTTTTTTCTGAGCAACATCGTTACGTTCCCAGAACTCAGCCATTAACTTGGTGCGTAAAGTGTTATTATTACTGTATTGATGGCCAAAACTACAAAAATAAGATCCAGGTTGTGACATACCCGGAATTTAGTTTTAATGACCTTTAGGAAATATTGTTAATTATTCATATCCTTGGCAAAAGGCTTTGGCCCTAATAACTAATTAAGCCTTAAATGACTGTCCACTGGTGTGTGAACCTTTTTATGTTCATACAAAATGATGATGTTCCATCTGAGCAAGCCCCGGTGCCGTCTACTCACACTCTGCTCCTTCTCGGGCCACAAGCTCTATTTTCCACAACAGAACGAGCTACTGTCTGACATAATGCCACCTGATGTTTTTTTTGTGGTCTGAGACATTTCGTTGATGGACCCGGGAAGTGAACCGCACTCCCACTTACGGAGCAGAATGGCCCTGGCTCCCTTAATTGGTCATGCAGTTCACAGTGCATGTGATTAATCACTGGCCAATTAGCCACTGGCACCTGTGCCAAAACTGGAGGAGGCTGGGAGTGCATGCAACCCAAGTGAGAGTCAGTACCACTCTGCGCACTACTTCTCCAAAACTGTTTTAATGACTTTCCCACTTCATGTTTTATTTTTATGTCTTCAGTGCTCAGCGTATACTGCAAAGGACTCCCTGCGAGCGAAAACGATCAATTATGCATGCCATTAAATATGTATATCTGTGCCTTTTGTTTATTCGATTGGAGTACACTGATATTTTTCCCCCCTCCTCCCTATGATTAACAAAAGAAAATTAAAGGGGCCTCTCTCCCTTACTTGTAACCACGCATGATGAGCTTTGACGATGTTGATGAACATGACCCACGGTTGACTTCTTGTGTGACATCACTGCAAATCTCCTTTCCGCCTCTGCCTGTCAGCCAATCCATACGGTGCGCCTCCTCCTACCAAACCTACAGGGACACTTCCTTTGGCACCTCCGAGTATCTAAATCCTTTTACAGTGAAGCCTTCTGGTCGTCTCATAGCTGACTGATGATCCTGTATTACACGTTGAACTGACAGAGAATAGGCACTTGTTGGAAATCCTCCATCCAGAGAGAGAGACAGAGAGAGAGAGAGTAGGAGTAGGAGAGATAGAAAGAGACGAGAGTCTAAATGATGGCTTGGGACGGATGCGTACTCTACTCATGACTCACAGACATGGGTTGGGGCTGGAGGTTGGAGGGATTAGAGTGCATAATAGATTTCAGAGCAAGGGAGCACTGATGCAGCCCCAATTCAAACACTGCCTGGGGCCTGTAAGCTTTTCTCACCAAAGATTGCAGGAGAAATAATGGTAAGTTCTTTTTTGCTGGTGGGGAGGCACTAATAGCCTCTTAAGAAAACCCCAGACAGCCCAGCTTCATTTCAGTGGCAAAAGCTGCACCGAAACGTTCAAAGGTCTCCCCTCGACCATCGTAGCCTCGCCGGCATCTCATTGTTCAGATCTCCGAGTGTTCTCCCTCGAAGAAGACTGCGAGAGAGCGTCAAGCTCTCTCTTCAGCATTAAAAGAGACCCATCTGTTCTGCGCTTGTATGGAAACTAAAAGTAGAGTCATAGATAAGAGGTCTACTGTTACTTTTTAATGATGCAAATTGAAGTGATAGTTTTTTTTTTGTTTTTTTTTGTTGCTCTTGTTTGAAAGAGTGTTTGTTTATCTCAGTGTTGAGGATCTGCTGTGTTAATGTGATTTGAGTAGAAAGATTAGGCCCTGACCACTGACCCCAAACACCGCGAAGCCACATGGAGACAGATAGGGCTATTAAAGTGTTATAATGGAGGGAGAAAAGTGACACCAATTAGATTAAATGTGCTAGATATTCACCAGGCCTTTTCTCCTTGTAATTTCACATGGCAGAGAACCAGAGAGCAACTCAGACTGAATAACAGAGGATAATGATCTCATTACGGTACACACTTCGTCTGGCCATCTAGAACCTGAGAGAGGAGAGGGGCATTGGCCATATGACCGACACACAAACAAAAGCCCATTTTGTCATACAGTATACTCTCAGCTGAGGTAACAAAAAAAGGCCTATATACAGCCTGCGTGATATCTGAGTGAATATTAAATCCAAGGCCAGACAGATCTGAGGAGAATCAGAACATGCTACAGCTTGTGCTCTTTGAATTATTAAGCATTTTAAAATCTCCTCCATCCCCAAAAGTTCCCACTGCATTAATTAAAGAAGTTCAGTTGTTGAAGCTATGTAACATCCCCCTTGTTGAAAGTAGACAAGGTACAACCATTACATTGCACACCGGGGAGCCTTTATGCCTGCCAGAGCCCACTGCTGTGCTGCCTTGTCTGTGTACTTGCATGAGGGGAAAAAAGACTACAAGCAGGACTAAGTATTACCCTGTTGGCAAAATTACACATTGGCAGGTGTAGCCACTACCATGAAAAGTACATTAGTAAGGCAGTGTCTTTTAAATCTTCAATTTTAGCAGAGCAATTTTGTAGATCAAGACTCCCTGTGGATCTGCACAGGGAATATGTGATAAGGGCTCAGACTCTGATATCATGATTTCAATGAAGTATATGCATTTTCAATAACTTGCTTAGATTGAGATGAGATCATAGATGTATGGTCAATCTGAAGCTATACCTCCAGGAGTCGGTTAGCTCAATGTGTTATTCACATCTTGATTTATGTTCAGATTAAACAAACAAGAGATAAAGTGTTCATCACTGAGCATTCATTTGCTTATCTGTGACATCATCGATCAACAATTTACATACTGTATATAAAAAGTCAAAATAAACTCACACTAGCTTCATCATTAGCCATCATCTCATCAATATACATCTAAATTTATATATCTATATTTTCTAGATAATCTCATATAAATGTGATTAACAGCAGATATCGCAAAATCTCTCTTCAAAACAAGAATACTTTTGGTTTTCTTCTTCTTGGCAAACCAGCTACATTGGTGTGGAACAAAAGCGAAGCATGTTCAGTCGGCGTGCTTGCTATGCATCCAGTTTGCGCGGTCCCAAATTTTGGCTGCAAATGCACATCCACATAGGGGGGAGCAGACACCTGTGGATGGGACAGCGGAAGTATGAATTGCCATTTAGTGTTAGTCAGTCCAGAGAGCCACAGCCACATGACATATATTGGCAACTATCTTCAAGCGAGACGAGTTAAGGTCTGCCTGGAAGCTCTTTTGGGAAAAAATACATCGCTTAATAAGGGGTCTTAAAGTAGCCAAATCTAGCTGAAAAAGTTGCTAAGCAGGCAACACAGGCTTTCTGTTTTCAATCCTGATGCTAAGCTAAGCTAACCAGTTCCAATAGCGGTAGCTTCATATTTACGTGAGAATGATATTGGTCTTTTTATCTAAGAAAGCAAATGAATCAGAATAAAACCTTCTGCCTTGACGAGCAGCCATGTGGTCTGACATAATGTGTAAACTACTCAGATTCAAAAAAGAAAGTTCCAGAACAAATGTTTAACTTCCCGGGGCCAGACACTGCGGTGGGACCTTTGTGTTCACAGCCCGCCAAACTTTGAATAGTTCAGACTTTGAAGCAGATGCCACAAGTTAAAAGGCAGAAGTCATGAGTCATATTTGGTCTGATGAGTTACTGTGGCGCTGTGGTCCATCTGCTCTGAAAGACATTGGCACTCTGTTAGCCAGCCTCCCACCAGCCCGACTACACCATGTTGTAGTGTTGTTTAGAGTGCACTCATTAGGGTATTTAACATTTCATACATACATTCCATATTTTAAACTGAAAATTAACAATCAGCAGAGAAGATGGCTAAACAAAATACTGCATTCTTGTAAGAAGCAGCTCCAAATTGTTGTATCTTGCAGCAGCAAAGTTAAATAGATTTAGGCCTTAGAAAATCCGAAGTAAGCTTTTAGTGTGCGTTTCTTGCTGAATATGAATTTAATAAAAACAACTATCAAATCTTTAATACTCGGGTCAATAGATTCTGTTTGGAATATGAGATGAATTTATAAAGCTGACAAGCGATTGGCTGAATCTGAATGATGCGGCATAATGAAATTGATGGGTAAACAATTCAGCTTCTGCTATACAATAACAAAGATTAAGTGTGCTTTTGTTTGGCGATATCCTGCTGATGTTTGCTCAATATTCAGTCTACCAAAATAACGGTCGGCCTCCAGAGGAGTCTGTATTTTTCTTTGTTTTCTGCCCAACTTTAACTTGAGTTGCCTCCATGTATACTATTCAAGGTGTAGAGGGCAATCACAAATATGTGTCCAATTAAATTCCACATAGGGAGGAGGTCGGGATGGATGGAGGTTGGGGTAGAAGGATGGGTCAGGCAAACAAAGGACTCTCCCTCAGGAAACCGCCGTGCGTGTCTTGTGTGAAACAAATATTATCTTTATCTTTTACTAAACCAAGTAGTTGATGCATTTTTGTTTCAATTCCCTTACAATAATCATGTTTAAAACTGCAACCATAATAAAGGAGAAAACATGTTTCCCTGGAAAAGTAATTGAAAATGCATTTAGGTTGTACGGGAACATATTTTTAGGAGACTGGGTTGTAGAGCGAGCGCGAAACTCCCGAACCGTTAACAGGAACTTACTGATAACTTTCAATCCTCGAGGCACCACATTGCCCTTTTGTCTTAAACATGAACGGCATAATCAATGTCCTTTCCATTAAAAGACGTGTTTACAAAGCGTTAATAAATCCTGAGCGTGAAGACATACACTTGCGCATTAAATTCCCCTAACTCACAGCTTGTAAAATTAAGTTTAAAAGCTTTGATTTAAATGCTAAAAACAAAGATATGGGAAGAAATCTAAAACTACAAAGTTTAAATGCCAATTAACGTGCATAACATTTTGACGGATATGAAATTCCATATGAAAGCCATGGATTAGTCTTTCAATTTGTGAATAAAAACCACCTTTGATTGTACAGTTTAACTGTAAAATGAAGCATTCATCAGATCTTATTTTCAATTCATAGGTTGGCTTTGTTGTTTAAAATTGTAGATATATTCAACTTAACTATGCCTTCTCATGTCAGACACAATGAGCAATAAGTGCAGCCGTCCACATAAAACACACATATGACTTTGACTGGCACATTGGTCGGAGGCAAAGTGCAGACATAAAGTTCTCATGTCTTTCAGCGGCTCAATCAGTTTTTCTTTTCTCCCTTCAATCACATAAATCATTAGGAAGTCACTGCTTCGTTCATTTGCTTTAGACTTTGTGTCGCTCTCACTACCCTTCATTATTTTCTCTTTCTCTCGCTCTGCCTTCAGATTGGCGGTGAGAAAGGGGATAAGTGCAAGGCTACAGTTGGTTTTAGTGCTCCAACATCATGCTAATCATGGAAGGGTAAAAACGATGGGAGGGGGGATAAAATATGATTCAGACCTGATCTTGTAACTTCTCTTGGTGAAAGCGCAAGTTATTGTCCCCCAAGGGGCCGATGTGGCTTCCAATTATTTTTCTCTCCTTCATCTTCATCACAGTCTATGTGTGTTATGGGGCTTGCCCTCTTGTGATCATATTGACACCTACGTCGTTGTGTCAGTCACATCTTTTCACTCGTGTGCATACACTTGTGCTATATGCTAACGTATGTTTATTCACACACTTACGGCCATCCTTCCCTTCTCAGCTTTTTGCCCACACAGCTTACTGCTTAACAAGAATTTTAACAAGATTTTGCTGACATTCATGTTTGAACAGAAGGTCAGCTTCAAACTGGCCCACGTCACAATAAAAGCATTTTGCCACAACATTGGGGAACCTGAGAGGTTTCATTCCACGTGAGATTTTGATGAAAGGTGACACATACCGTCAAGAATGATTTCAGCTCCAAAATTAAAAGATTTGTTGGCCCATTTAAAAACAAACAAAAAAACAATTTTTGTTTGTGCGTTCAATGGTAACGTTTTTACAGATTGAATCATCCAAATTTTGAAAATATTGAATGAGAAACCCCAGATAATCGGAGCACTTTGTCTGCCCTTGCCACAGGGAGTGGAGTGAATGCAATTGCTACAGATAATAATGACTTTCTCTAACAATGACTGAAAGGAGTTCAAAGACAAAAAAACAAAACTGGCTTTCCAAGGCTGTAATCAAAGGAGAGAAAATAACCCTGTGTTTCACTGAACTGTTAGGTCTCCTCATCATGTACAATGGGAAGGAGGGCAGAAGGAGCGTCTACACGTGATAGCCGTTCTCTGGGTTTGCTTCTCAGCGAGGACCAGATGGCATCAACCTCCTCCTCTCTCGTCCGTGTGTAAACAACTGTTCTAGCTGAAACTCAATTCTGTCAACGAATAGTGAGAGTGCGAAGATTCCTGTAATCACGTCTTGTCCCTGAAATTGAAACACTTGGGTCAATGAGGGCAATGTATAGATCGAACTGGGGAAAAGAGGCAGAATAAAGGACGAGATTGGTCTGGGGTGGTGTGCAATTTAAATAATTTGGATTCTGTAGTGTCATCTTTTTTTGTTTGTGTCATGTTCCTTCTTAATTGTGGTGTGTTTAAGAAAGCTTGTAATCCCAAGGAAATGGGCCTCACCAACACCAACAGACAAAGGTCATACAGTAGATCCGGAGTCACTCTAGTCAGAATCACTCTCACCAGCCTGTCTTTTCCTTTTTTTGTTTACTGTGTCTTTATCTCCAGACGCCACCTTTCCAAATGGAAAAAAAAAGGGGGCCACAGTCTCAGAGTTGAAGCCACATACGGAGGGAAGGTAAAATAGAGTGAGAGCATATTACTGTGAAGTGTTCCATGGGTGCATAAAAAAATTATCCATTTCATTTCCCTGTTGAGGGCCTCTATGAATTTTCTGAATGATGCTGGAAGCAGATTCACTCCCTTCAATTGTCCCACTGTGAATGTGCTCTGACTATGGCCATAATAAGAGGGGCGGGATCTGAAAGCCATCAAATCCTCTGGAGTGCATTGATAAGGAGCTTGCTGTGTGTGCGCTTGTGGTGTGTATATACTGAGGGTTTGGTCTATGCCTGAACTGTGTATTAGGAATGGCAGGGGTCGCTACCACCTTTTACTTTCCCCAATTCCTTACTCTCAACAGTTTTCTTATTTTTTATTTTTTAAGTCCAACACTTTGGTGCAGCCCGAAATATCTCAACAATTATCGCACAGATTGACATCATTGAAATCATTACATTCTAGGGTAAAGACTTGGTTTTAGGTTAGGGAAAGGTTTGGTTTAAATTGAGGTTAAGATGAGAGTAAGGGTTAGGATTCAGAAAATGAATGCAAGTCAATTTAATGTCCCGAAAAGTCATGAAAACACGACGTGTGTGTGAGATGTTCTTTTGTTGCTGTTGTTGCCTCGGATGTCGGGGTAGATTAGCAGCTCAATCAGTGAAAGTGCAAACAGGTTTGTCTAATTGTGTCCTCTTAGCAGTGAGGGGCGGGGCCCTGTTAAGTTGAAGGAAGAAAGACAAGGTAGTTCTACAGTAAATGACGGTCTATAATATTTGGTGTGCTTTTTTTTATTGCTTCAGTTTAATTTAGTTTTATTGAATTTCCTAGGTTATATTTTTTGCTAATTGTTTCAGTAGACTTGCCACTTGTTTTGCACCACTAATTGCACCGCTGGTTGTCCTGGTTCTTCAACATCCCTTTTAATATTTTCCGGTGCCAAGCAACGTCATCTGCCCTTTATATTGGGTGGCGGCGCCACAAACTGCTTCACATCAGCATCTTAATACTGTCATTGTGAGCATGTTAGCAGGCTGACTTTAGCATTTATCCAAAAACATTACGGTGTCTAATTACAGTCTACAGACATGCTCGCGGCTGTGTCTAAGCCGCTAGCATAGACTCTGAGGGCCTGTCTACACATATTAACCTGAAGTGAAATTCTTTTGTAACTATGCACCATTTCCTGTAAAATCTAATCTGAAATCAGACAAATTGTCTCATGAATGTGATTTGAAGTTGGCTCATGAATGAGATTTTGAAGGGCTTGTTAAAATCAATATTTTTTCTCTGCGTTTTGACCTCTCGCTCACACGCAAACAGAGTTTTAGGTCATTAAAACGGATACGCCAAATGTTATTTGGTCACCCTCAAGACTAATGTTTCAAAATCAAATACTGTAATACATGTATTTCATAGCAGTGGTGAAGCCAGTATTGAACACGAGTGTCCTTGCACAATTGAAAGATAAGTCAAAATGTAGCTGCAGTAAACCCCGTCATCCCTTCACAGGACACTCCAGCAGACGCTTCATTGTCGCCTCACAGAGCTCGAAGCACAGCATCACCACTCTGCCGTTTCCACTGCGGCGTCCCGTGTCAACTGCCCCACGGTACTTTGACCGAACAGTCTTGAGCTTGGTTGATATCAACTTGTTTATCATGTCTTTTGCATAGGGAAGCTGTTTCCCCACCTTTTCAGAGTCTTCCTTGGCAGGATACAGTTCCTGAAAGGCTACTGAGATGTCTGAATATTTTGTAAAACAAAGCTTCCAATCAACGTAACGTTAAGCAGCAACTCACTCCAAATCATCGTCCTTCCACACATAAGAGTCGATTTTCCTTTTTGCCATAGCACCAAATAAACAATTTGTACAAATAAAGAAATAATTCGCTATTGCTTTACTGTTTACTATTTTGTTTCCACCACCAAAGGAAAATAAGCTCACTGCACATGCTCAGAATCTTTGTCTCTGGTAATTGAGTTACCGTTGATGTTGCCTTTGTCGCCACCTACTGGCCCGGCTAGCATTGAGTCGTTTTTTTGCGTTTTCTAGTGTGGACGGAGATATCGTGTTAAACGAAACAATAAAATCAGTTTACACGTAAACAGGGCCTCAGTCTTGTTTTATTTGTGTCTTTCTCAATTATATTTTTTCCTTGCTTTACACAGCTGTGTTGGAATATTCTTTCCAAGAAAACTGAACACACTCGGCCAATTGCAAATTAGAAGAAACCTACACAAAAACATAACTTTGCCATCTGCATTGATTTAATGAAGACTATACAGCAGACTATTATCCCCACAGATTCATATACCTCAAAAGTACATTTTGTTCTCTACTCTTCTTTCTTTCTCAGACACAACAACACAGACAATCGCTGCAAACAAAAACTATTTCAACTAGTTACTGCCAGAAAAGTTGGAAATGTACTTTGTGATATGTAGCTCTCTCCCATATTTCAAAATGATGACTATCAGTGTGAGTCTACAGTAATCAGACAAGAACTAAATTGTAAATCAAAACACAATTAATCACTTGAGACTGCTGGTATCTGAATGAGGTTTTACCTCTGCATTGACAGAACTTTGGCATATTGCATATCTCAAAATCCTCGGGGATCATTATTCAACTCTCATTTCATTTATTTTGTCTGGTGATGTACGACTGTACTTTTCAGTCCTATTTGCACATATTTCCACGCTGAAAGTAAACTGTGTTGACTAAAAGCGCCATCACTAACCTTTTTGATTATCACTTTACTCATGGTCAAAATTGTGCTTAAGCTATTTGTGTTCCTGCGAACATTCATGCTTTAGGTGCGTTTCATGTCTCATTTCAATTTGACCACATTCAATGCATTGAGGCATCTTTAAATTACTTTCTGCAAGCATTCAGTGTAGCCCTGTGAGTAAAACAGAGCAATCATTTCTATTACACTCAATTTGGGCTTTGCAATGTCCTTTGTGGATACTGTGAGTTTAGCTATAATTCCGACATAAAGCTTGGACCTGGGTTTGCTGGTGTGAAATAAGCCACTGAAGCCTATTTAAAAAAAAAACAATTTGTTTTTACCATAATAGATTAGCTGACTCCGTATTCCTCTTTTTCAATAATTATTAATAGGGCTGCGATTGTAATGTTTCCTTCACAAATCATTCACACCCATTAGATGTGTCGAGTATAATTAATGGTTTTTAATAAAGAAAAAGAGATTCTTCATAAGGCGCCAGAGGCAGGAAGAGGTGCAGTACAACACTGTATTAAAACATATTGCAATGCTGAGAAAGGGGAAAATAGTCATTTATCATGCTATGGTAATGTCCATGCTTCAGTATCCACCAATTCACAGCTATTGCCTGTGTGTGTGTGTGTGTGTGTGTGTGTGTGTGTGTGTGTGTGTGTGTGTGTGTGTGTGTGTGTTTGGTTGTATGTTCATGTGCTTTTGTGCTATCTGAGTGTGTGGTTATCTATGATGTAGCTCCTCATTATCACATAATTGGCCTGGTGATAAAATGATCATGGTTAGGCTAAATCACTCTGTCCATACACACCGAGATAGACTCTGCTCTGTGAAGCTATTACTGTCAGTGACGGCAGGCTCCTCATGCAGAAATATACAAGCACAAGACCCGCATGTGGTGCTTGAGGAATGTGTGAAAAGGGATTGGATCAACGATGGAGAGCTGTCACTTTGATTTTCATAGCTTTAGCTGGTTTAGAATCTGGCATTCTTTGAAAATGTGTTAATTAAAAGATCCTATCTTTGAATCTTTATTTTCACGTTAATTTAGAAAGTTCTGGTACCATCTGGCAACTAAGGAAAGTCAGAATAGATTTAGATAGAGATTCTCCAGTCACAATCAATACATCTTCATTGAAGCCGCAATATGAAACATTTTGCTCTGACAGAGAAAGTATTTTTCCAGTCTTAGCATTCTACTTTTTAGTTTCCGACTCCAACACTTGAACATCTACTATATGGCATCTGTGAAGCACACAACAAACGTTTCTCAAGCAGATGCCGAATGCAGCTTTCCTGCAATAGATAAAAGCAACAGTGAATGTTCATCGTTCATTTTCACTGTCTTTTTTGCTGCAGCATGCACATTTCTGTTTTGATTCTGATGTTCATTGTTGATTTCTCTGAAGTCCAACCTAAAACTTAAATTTTGACCACCCCCAAACAGTTAACGGCCCAAAATCTTTTAAGGCGAGCCCATGTAACTTATGCTGACAATGGCATGATCCTGATACATGCTAAAACATAGCATAACAGATGCAAAAGTAGAGAACAATCGTAAGTAGGGATGTCCAAATCCAGTTTTTTTTGGCCACTATCCAGGTCCTTTAATAACATTTGCTATTTGCTGAAACCGGGTCTGACTCTGTACTTTTCTTTATTAATTAATTGATGATTAATTAAAAATGAATGTTGATTAAATATGCATTTGACACATTAATTAAATGTGTCGATCACTCTGTTGGAGTTGTTGGGTCTACGTTGGTGTGACAGAGTGATGTATCTTTTACCTCACAAACAGTCTGGCTGAGTACAGACAAGTTTTATTTTGGCCTCCCATCAAGTTACCCAAACAATTAGTGTTAATTGGCGACAGCTGACACGACCTGCTGCCAACCTTTGGCATTTTCACTGGCAAAAGTTTCAGTCTGCTAGAGACTGCTACCTGTGTGTTTTGTACACCGCTCACTGCTAATAAGAGAGGAGAGTAAACAGATTAGTTACCAGCGCAGCTAAGCGAATTTTGCCAACCCGGCTGTCAGAACAGTGAACCACAAATGTGATCATATCATTTTCACATTCACACACACTGATCTTTAGTCTCAGGCAGCGAACTTCTTGCTCCCCAGTTCATTATAGTGGGGGTAACACAAGAGATAGACAAAACACAGCAGAGTAAAGCTGCATGTTAGCCGATACAATCCATTAAAATATGCACAAATTGAGCATCATACTGCTAACGTTAGCCACCATCAGCTAATGGTTTTACCAGCCCAAGTAAGACTCTAGCAGGGCAAGCTATTGATTTTGAATTCAGTCTTTCATTTGTAATTCAAAGTTTGTGTCTTGTTTTTCTTTTAATAACACAATCCAACTGTTACAAAAAAGGCAAGTCTGTGAGTTTATTAATTAAGGGGGAGGAGGTTTAAAATTGTTGTGAATGGAGATTTCTTTCCACATGCACCGGGGAGATTAAAGATTTCTAACAGTGTCAATGGTTTGGAAACATCATGTGTGAACAATGTGTGCACCATAGGTCCCTTTATACAGCCTCATACTCCTTGGATGTTGTGCAACCTTGCAGACATGTCATCAAACCTAATGACTACCACAAGGTGAATACCATTATGGATCCCCCTCCATGTTGAACAGTTGGCAGCAGACATTGTGGACTGAAGCTTGAGCTGTCTATAAACTGGGTGAAACAAAAGTGGTCAGCATGTAGGAAATACAAACTAAAAGTCATTTCTAACCAGTTTTTTTTTGACATTTTTGATAAGCTTTGAAATTTGTAACATTAATCACTGTCCTGTTAATTGGTTATTCCTCTCACTGCTTCATCGTGTTCGTTTTGTTCATTTTCTTCTGTGTTATGTGCATATTCTCATACAGTTACAATCAGAGCAAACTTTTACTCAATAATTCTATTCTAGAAGATATGTCTCTTGAATTATTTTTTGAATGTGAAATTTCTGTAATCATATCACATTACCATTTGAATGTGACAGAACTCAGAACTCAAAAATATGCTTTTATTCTGCATATACTAAAACCAAGATCTCTCGGCCGGTTCCACTACAGAAAGAGTGAACAATGAAAACCACGAAGATGATGACATTACACATATAATGGCTGTCTACACATGGTGAAGTGTCCTTGAGATTTTCAAAACATTTAGGTTGATTGTAATTCAGACACAATGGGTGTGCGTTACCGGTCAACTTATCCTTCCCTGCCCCTCAATAGGCCTCCCCTTGGAGCAGAACTGCTTGTGAAAGAGCAGACTCCCTCTGCAGCAGGTGCAGGTCTAATGATGCTTTGATGCCATATGTCAAATCTCATCACTTGCTGAGTAGACTGACATTTCCGTTGATGGCTCCTAGCAACAGCATTGCAAGTGGTTGATGCTCACCTTGCATGCAAGGAAGCAAACGCTAAGTGCTGAAAGAAAACCCCCCGAAAACTTGTATTCAGAACCACTTCCCAGTTTGTACACGTGACAACATTTAAATTTTCAAGTTCCATAACAGGGATGTGTTTTAGGATATACATTATTCTGTGAGTGACACATGGTCATTTCAGAGCATATGGTGGAACACAAATTAAAAAAAATCCTAATATATAAAAATGGGATCCACCCACGTCTGCCATCTCATGTCGTCAGTAGACAACTTCTGATTATTGCTTCAACAGCAGTCATGTCTTTGATGTCCCCCTAAATTGTGCTTTTTTTTCATCAACTCCTAGCTCCTAGCCTACACTTGGCTGGCTGAGTAACTATTAATCCATCCACTTCTGTCTGATGTGTGGGGCGCTGTCTAGTCACAGGCAGCCCATCAGAGTCAAGTGGTATGGAGTGATTGCCTGCATTGTGTCAGTGATAGAGATAGAAGAAGCTGTTTGTCCTTGTGCAGTGTGTATAAAAAGCAACAACAATAAAAACATCAGCGGAGTGATGTTTTTTGATGTTTTTTTGATGTTTTTATTGTTTTTATTGTGTATGTTTGTGTTTGCGTGTACTCAAGGCCGTCTTGTGTTGTGATACGGTTGGCAGAAAATACATGACTCTACGAGCAGAAGGTGTTTCTGCAGCAGCGTTTGTATTCTATTGCACACAACCATCGTCAGTGATGGGTGTGTTGGGGGGGGGGGGGGGGGGGGGGGGGGGTAGTAAGATGCTCTGTTGCACCTGTAGCCGCACCCAACAGTGATGTCGGAATGAAAATCACCAAGTCGGCAAAACTGACAGCCCATCCCTATACGCCTCCCTCCAAAGCCACTCCCCCAAATTATCATAATGAACGTAAACAACCGACATGGCTATTATTAGTATCACCATCCTATCATGTTCAGTTCCTTACAGATAAGGCCTCTACAAGTACTGTTTATAAGAGTTTTCACCTAATTATTGGTGCCCAGGTCACCAGCGAGGGGAGCTCCACTGCTAAAAGCTACGGATTCGTTCAGTGACAATAGCGAATCAATATCAGTTTAGTTTGATGATTCCTTGAATCAAAATGTGTTCATAAATGTATGAATACCTCTCGCGGCAAGCTCGCTATCTCCATAGTTGATGTTTTATTTTCATGTTGTGTCTGCTGGTTATCTAGTAACTGATACGCATTGAAAAACCTGTTTTTTATCAAGAGTTGAAGGATGAACCACATGGCTTTAGCATGGCACTTCTCCCCTGGCTAAGCTAACTGTTGACGGTCAGTAAACACTTCCAAAATGTAGGCTTGCTCCTAAATAAACGATAATGTCTCGTTTATTGTGTGTTTCTACACATCAAATACAGAATATGTGACCTGGATTTGGAGTTGTTTAAAGGCACCTTTGACTGAAATGGGAAACGGGGAAAAAAAAAAAAACGTTTTCAATGGGAGTTGTTATGAGAACATGTTTTTGTTACATTGGTGCGCTTAGTTTTCCTCCTTGTAATTCATAATTGGGACTGTCGAGGTGAGGTGCCATTTATAAAAGGCAGGAGGAATTGGTGCTCAAAGGAGCAAGAGAGTGGCAATATTTCTAAAACTGCCAAATTATTTCTCACACACATACAGTGCTCTACGTGGCCTAGCTACTGTAAGCTGCATGCTAATAAAACATTCTCTGAACTTCAGCATCAACTTTGTTAAAGGTGTATTCTCTCCCCTGATTGCCTCTAATCAGCTCTGCTCAGCCAAGATAAGTCTACCTGGAGGACTGGCTACTGATTTTCCGTCAGAAGGAAATGCACACCGTAATTATGCTGCCATTTGAAATTCTATCACAGAAATAAGATGCATCTCATTGCAATGTATGTGGAATGCTGGAGGGATACATTCTGGGGTAAACCTTGTCTTTTTTTTAATTAAACACACGGTGGCCTTGGTGGATTGCTTGTGACACAGGAAATGATTGGGGCACTTAGAGGGCTGCAGTTCAGGTAAATATGCCTTTAATGTCCCAGAGGGCAGCTGGAGGGGCATGACTTGGCATGTTTATGGAACTTGGAGTTTGGGAAGCATATTTTAAAACACACAGAGTACAATACAAATGGTAACCTATTCACCCTGAAGTTAAACTGCAAAAACACACCGAAATGAAAAATAAGCACTGTTTAAAGTCTGCGCTGATCATTTTTTTTAGTATTCATATCTTCTCCAGGAATATCTTGTCTAAAAAAATGGACTGCACGAGGCTGCTCACACATATCCATCACATATTAAATCTGTGGGTAGATGATGAGACCCATTCTTTATGATATATGCAGATTATGAAGAATGATACAGGATCACGTTCTCCCAGGTCCCATTACTGGCATCCCACTAGCATTTAGAAATCCCAAACAAAGCCAGCTTCTAACAAACTCTGCTCCCAGACATGATGCTGCTGTTTCTCTCCGACTAGTGGGGGAACAATATGCACATTCATCTGGATTGTCTCATTAATCTTTTATTTTTGTGATTAAAAAAAGCAATAAAAAAAAAGCAGGCACAGTTTCTCACAAGCGGCGGGAAAAGATGACGACCAGATCAGTAATTCTAGAAAGACAAAGTCGCATGACCTTGACATTTCACTTCGCCGAAATGCCAGTTGATTATTCAGTCAACTGAAGAATGAGAGAGACAGACAGCAGAGAGGAAAAACAAAAATAGAATTAGTCTGAGGGGAAACAAGTGAATTCCCGTCGACGTGCCAAATATATTTTTAGCTGGATTTACTGACAAGTTTTGTGAGAAGCTACAGTATGTGATTCACTTTACAATGACTTTTTTTTTTACTATATATCTTGTGATTGCCTGCAATACTGGGTCATCTTTAGAAACGTGCTGTTTTCATATATGCGTGAATACAGTATGCGAGTGCTCGCTGGAGGGATGAGGAGAGGGGGGGCGCATGCCGTTGGCTCTCTGAGTCAACCATTACCCCCTCACTCTCCTCTCGCTTCACTGCCGCTCACCTCTCACCCGCCCTGTGGCCTGCCGCCTGCAGACAGGCGCTGGCTAATCTTACCCTCCTTCCTCCTCCACCTCTTTTTTTCTTTCCTCTTTCTCCTTCACTTTCCCCTCAGTAGCCTCTCACAAACAGGATAAGTCTGTCTACTAACCTCACACTCTGACGACATCATTCACCTTATTGAGCCTCAGAAAACCCCGTTTATTCCACTTATATAGATGAAATCGAACAATTGCCAGGGTAAAACATCACCCATACAGCTGAGAATACAGATTTCTGCTCATTAACATTGTTAATGAGGCAGCTAATGAGATGAGTCAATTCTTTTGTAAGCTTCACTTTTGCTCAGACATGGTTTGGATGACATTATGTGCCGCATGTTGCATCTCAGTGTTGTGGATGCTGCGTTGCCATGTTAAACTGCTCCGTGTCCCTGTCTTGTTTGATAAACGCAGCGTGCGGTCCTGCTCCCTTCCTGTCCGCATTGTTTTGCCAGCAGTGCTGTGTCGCTGCGGCTCGTCTCTCTGAAATGTGCATCTGCATCACCTGTCACTCACAGGGAGGAATGCCATGTGCTGTCTGATTGACGTCTGGATCTGCTTGAGGAGAAGGGACTGTCTCTCACACGGTTCAGTGCGCCAAAATATGTGTGAACAGAAATGAGGACACTGAGGGAGAATAAGAAACTGTGAAGAAGAAGGAGGTGAAGAAGAAGAAGAAGACGTAATGATAAAACGTCAGGAGCTTGTTTTAGACTAATTCTGGTCCCCGGTGTGTGTTGTGTGTTTATTTAACAGAGCATGAGTGGTTGCTTGTGTGTGTCTTTGCGTGTATTCCTGAGTGTATTCCTGTATGCATAGCTGAGTGTGAAGGCGAGACTGTGACTGAGATCTTTCTCTTTTGTGCCTCATCTAATGTTTCCCAGCCAAGACAAGCGCCCTGGCAGAAAATGAGAGGTACGCAGGTGTGGTTTGACATGGCTCATCTGCAGGCCGTACATGCTGTACGGGACCATAGGGAGCATTTACACCCTGAGGTTAGACTGAGGAGCACCGAGACACACACACGAGCCTTCTCTCTCTACAGACGGCTAGTATGTGTTCGGCTTTGATGTTCTTCAATCCTTCAGTGTCCTCTTTGGTCACATTGAACTTTTTGCAGGGCAATGGCTCTTAAACCAGGGCACAAATCAAAGCACTATAGAAGAAGTTCCATTTAATGACTTAATTGTTGTTTGCTCACTCACGCCGTGACTCGTGGCGCTTTGCATTTTCACCTCTGCGATCATTTAACAGTAGCATTCTGCAGCGCAAGTCACAGAAAGCTTTGCAGAAAGCCAACACTGACGAGTAAACAGCGGCTCAGCTGCTTATGTGTTTTATTTATTCAACAATCGGCGCGCTGGCATTCTTCGACACTGTGAGGCTGCGTATTTTCATAAAAATGATTCACAAACTGGCTGAATTCCCCCAAAAATGAAAAGTTCACCTTTGAAAGAAACGGCGTGCCATTTGAAAATGTGTCTGACAGTTGCAGAACACCCCCCCCCCCCCCTCCACAAGATTTTTGAAAGAGTGGAAACTTGACAGTTTTGTGACTGTCTCCATGGAAACGGTGAGAGGGTCTCATTAGGGTAGTACCAGAAGAATCTGTTTTTGGAGGAACAAAAACCCTCTGACTGAAAAGCTGAGACCGGCACGACTTTAAAAGAAGCTAAACGACAAAAAAACAAAACAAAGGAATGATACATTTTTGCTTGGAAATCTAAAAAAAAAAGAGTCAAACTTCAAAAAACAGAGGACAGCTGAGGGCTGTGATTATTAAACATATTTGCAGAGCTGTGGATTGAAAATTGCTCTTGACACAGACGATGTGTTTGCTGTTGCATCAGTCAAAGCTAGTTTTCAAGGGCAATCTCTCTTGCATATCTGAAGGGGTTTGCCAACTATTTCACTGGCATCACCATCATCTACAGTATTTTGTCTCTTCCAGCTTTGCAATGTATTTTCTCACATTTTACACCTCGTAATATTTTCACGCCCACATAACTTGCGTAGACATCTCTACAAGACACTTTTCCTCTGCATCTAATAGATATATCTCTGCACTGCACTTTCCCTGGAAGAAATTTGTTTGGAAATGAATATTCATCTCAGCTGACACATTTTGCTTAAACATTTAAAAGGACATTCAGCGAGAGCATGAATTCAGCTGCGGTGTCCAGGGCGATATTTAATGCGGAACATGCAGATTACAATTCATCACCACCGTGATCCAACCCCGTCATTTATTTGCAGATAATAAAAAGACAACATCAAGAGGAATGAATGACTGTAATTTAAGTGGCTTTTGGCTTCTGATAATTGATTTCACATGATGTTTGTATCTGAAATGCAATCTTATGCATATCATGGCATGTTTTATTTTTTTTATATTGACATCATTATCGCAGCAGAATGTGCAATAATATGTATTTAAATTCAGGAATCAATGTTACTAAATAATGAAGTAATATTCAACTTGCATTGCATATTTCTTTTTTATCTCTCGTGAAATGCCCAAGGACTTGGAATAATGCAAAATAATGACAAAGCGGTGCCAGAGGACTTAGACTCATTTTAATGAAATATTTCACTTATTTCATTAATGGAAGTCGGGGGTAACTTTTCACCCAGTCTGAGCTTTAGTGGGGCAGATGGTCCCAATGAGTTAACAGAAAAATGTCGTTATTTGTCGCTGTCCATACAATATGTGCTGCAATGTTGGTGAACACATAAAGAAAAGATTGTATAAGATGATAACTTGTAGGTGGATGAAATAAATACAAAATGGAAAGAGGTTCAGGTGACTTCTGGGACTGTTATGTCTGTTTCCTGGGAGCAGATAAAAGAAAGTAGGATGGTGAGATGCTTGGAGGTCTTCAACCTTGCATGCAAATGACCACTGCGTTTGCATTTTGAGCTGGCGCTACTTTTATTTGCTAATGGTGGTATAAACAGAGGTAGCATTTATAACCGTTACTACGTTTATCACATATCATAAAATTGTGATTATCAATATTATGAAATGACTTGCTTTTTCTCAAACATTCTAAATGGAGACACAAAGGGCATTTATGTGCACTCATTAAAGACTACTTTCCACACATCTTTCATTGTCATGCCTCTATGTGGAACAACATCATTAATGTTAAATTGAAAGGGTGAAACGTTTGCATTTTTGGGCATCCGGCTCAGGAAGCTTACTACAGCTAAGCGCAGGGCCACAGCATGCCTCGTGGAAAGCTGGGAATTAATGTGTATTATGGCAGGAAGAGAGGACTTTATTTATGGGAGCATCCGGAGTAAGCAGAAGGAAATATGGTGGCAATACCTGGGGACAGTGATAAGTAGTTTGAGACCATTCCCAGGACAGGGATACTGCAGACAAAACCAGGAGAAGAGCTGGATGCGGCTAATGAGAGCAGCGCAGGATCCAACACGCAGGGACTTCCTGCAATGGCAGCAAAACACAACTAAAATACATGAAAACTTGATGGTCCTCTTCTTCACATCATGATACACCTTGCGTTTCAACACGTGTGCACCGGTATACCTCACATATGATATTAATTACAGTTAACATCGAGGCAGTCAAGCTTGCTTCTGATTATGAACACAAACCACGGCTCATTGAAGGAGCTCCGGCGAACAGACAGGAAGGTGTAAATAGCCTACTTTATGTTTGTGTGTGGATCTGCATGTGTTTCTGTGTTTATACTGCATGCATCACGCTTTTAAAGAGTGTATGCATTCCTCACATGTGACTATTTCTGAAGGCGATGATAGGTGTGAGTGTTTGGAAGGTGTCAGCAGGAGGGAAAGGCGATTGCGAGACAAATCCAAGAAAGAAAAGGACCGTACCCCAGTTTGGCAACTTGCTCCTGTCTTTTTTTCCGCCTTTTTACATTGCCTTCCACCTTTTGTGTTGGCCCTGATGGCCTGCAGTGTGTAGGGAGGAGGGCGAGCTTGTACTCCCCCACCCGTCTCATCCTTGGTCTCTCCTGGAAACATGCGACATAGAGCATCGAGCAAAGCCACTAGCCTTCCTGAGCCAAATGCCCCGGCCATGCCAGAGCCCGCCAAACCTGCTCCCTATACCCTTTCCACTGCTCCAGACAATTTACGATCAGCAGCGAGACGGACAAAATATTTGCTTATCTTCACAGCTGAACTGTAAGGAGGGTTGAGGGCAGCAAAGTGTAGTATGAGGCTTGACAGCAAATTAGTGCCCTGCCATGACATATGCGGTGGTGTGGCTCGACAGGTCCCCTCATTTCCCACTTTTATTATCATCCACGCTTGAATTATTCAGTGGCAGCCATTAGCATAACAGCAGCCATTTTATATTTAGCTGCTCCCCCTATGTTGACTGTGTCAACATTTCACTCCAAATATTCCGCTAACATCCCCGACAAGAGGCAAGAGGCAGCGGCTCAGAACCAAGTGCAATTAGTGAACAAGAAGTGGAGGAAGAATTTCTTTTTTTTCTTTTTCTTTAGATTTTGAAATCACAAGACTGATATCTTTTCAGTTCCTAACAGGACAAAAAAAAAGAAAAGAAACACTCCATAATTTTGATTAGCAAGGCAAACTGGCGGATTCTAATGGCATTTGCCAAACAGAAACTGCCAGACATTTATAGATGTTCTGTAGCAACCACCCAGTCTCATTTGTCACTATTAGCTGCAATATGAAAGATCCCTCAACTCATCTTGAAGGTCTAATTTGTTAGCTTGAAATGGGAGCCGGACTGAGCAGACTGCTGCTACAGTGATGAAAGCGATCAATGCTCCTCTCCCTTGCCGAGTGTGAAATTAAAACCTTTGCATAGCAGTTAAGGTTGATCCGTATGAGCTACTGTGCACTGACGTTTTTTAAAGTACATTTAATTGAATAGCATTTCATTTTTATAAGGAGGAAGAGGGTTATATTTAGACACACAATTATAAATGTGGGTGTGAGAGCGAAGGACTGTCTGTGTGTGACTGTCCGCAATACGCTTGTGACATTGCATGTGATTCCGTCTCTCCGCTGCGTTTTGTGCTCTGCTCATCCCCACCAGCTGTACACTTTGACCTCCCACTCATCTTTGATCCACTGTCAAAGAGCTCGCTCTCTGCCGTCGCTCAGCTGCACTCTGCAAACCTTCACTTCTTGCTCCAGATTTGGGCCCGGAGTCACTCAGTGTGAGCTCCTGGCAGTCTGTTTGAGGCCGCTCCCTGGTTAAGCTCTTAGAAGAGTGAGAAGATCCATTTGTAATTCACTCAAACTAGAAGAACTGGCTCGCACAAGCAAGGCGTCACAATGTATGCAGTTTGTTAACTTAAATAAACTGAAAAGGTTATGGAATGGGGGGGGGGGGGGGGAAATAAAGCTGTCATTTCCCCGACACAGCTGGTGCGACAGAACTGAAGCCGGAGGTGGTGATTCCTCTTAACCTCTTCCTATGCCGTCATATGATGTGTCTTGAGTTCACAACCTTGATCAGATATCTTTAGGGTTCTAATTTATTTTTGATGATGTTTGATGGAGAGCTTCTTGTCTTCATCTATAAATTAGAGCGAGCGTTTCTGACCTTGAGAACGTGCATATGGTCAAATAAAAAATAAAAAAGACGTATGTTATTTATGTGCTATTTGAATGCAGCTCATAATTTATCACTGATGTTGACCCTGTTGATTTAAGTGAGCGATCTGGCCCCGACGGAGAAGAAACACCAGTAGACCACTATAGCTGAGACTGTATTTTATTTTCTCTCAGTCGGAGATAAAATTGTGTAGACATATTTAAAGATTTTCAAAGGAAAAAAGAACGACACAATGCACATACACAGGCCAGAATCTAATGTCATAAAAGTAGCCCTTTAAATGGACACTGCAGTAAGAGTCTAAATTACAGTATTTAGGAAATGCAACAATCATATTCAGAAGTTACTACACAATGCACCTTTTTTAATAAACAATCATTGTTCAAAAAAAGGCTTGTAATTATCAAGTACTGATAAATGATTTAAGAGGGAGGGAAGAGGAGCTGCTCAGGTTCACTATGACGATGAAAATTAGAAGTATTAAAAAAAAGCACCCCATGAAACACATTAGACCTTACAGGAGTTGAATGTGCTGCTATTGAAGCTCGGTCAGCAAATCTGCCATTTGTATGCTTAGAGCACACAAATCGTCTGTCTAAAACTGTAAACGCACAATGAAACAGTCCCTCCTCCTCCGGAGCAGGAATTCAGCGGTGGCTGTCGCATCGAGGCCTCTGTGCAAATTTGGACAGCGCCGATAGCCACTGATCTCACACTGATCCCCTGGTATGTGCGCGGATATTTCCCCTTCTCCTCGGGACAAGTCTTTGTTTTTCTATCTTTTCTTTGAACTTTCTGAATTTGATTTACAGTGCACTCAATACTTCCGTTCTCTCTGAATTAGCATAGGAAAGTGCTGCATATGGATTCTCACAGACTAAGAAGTTTCACAAAAAGCAAACACCGTCAACTTTTTAACCGCCGGTGTCACGCTGTTACCGGATCATTGTTTTTTTTTTTTTTTAGGTGGGTGACAAAGTAGAAAGTTATTCGCCGCAAAGTGTATGCAGCGCACACATTTGTGTAAAATAAACAGAACACGCTGCCCTAATATTGACAGTCACATCCTGAATGTAGTCCAACCTCGCCTGTTCTAGTGATTGAGGAGATGCATGTCTGTTCCTCAGGCTGTGACACATGTCTTGTTGGGTCGGCAAAGCTCCTTACTGTCCCCCCCCCCCCCCTCTCAGTGTATCTCAGTGCGGGAGAGAAACATGCTCTCTTTCTATGCGCTCCACAGCCTCCTTGTTCTGTAACACTGCAGTATTTCAGCATACCAATAACTGGGACTGTGGGGGGATCCTCTCCTCTTCACTGTGCTTGCCAGCCACCCAGGTGTGACTACATGTCAGGGAACAGTCTCACTGTGACCACAATTACAGTCTCCCCCTGACTTTGCTTTGCCAAGCCCTTCTTATTAATCCATGACCCATAGAGACCGCAGTTGGACATACAGCATGTATATGTTTGCTGCCATGCATTTAGCTTGGCTGTACCTGCACTAAGAGCTAAAGATTTGTTTAAAGGGCTTGGGTTGGGTGATTGCAAGCTGTAGTGACACACAAAGGGATGAAGTGTTCAAGTCAAGGTGAGGAGAGGTTTATTGGACGGAAACGAATAGATTTGGAATATTGGTTTTCAGTATTTCCTTGTTTTTGTCACCCGCTGACAGAGACATCCAGGATAAGGATGTGATAATACAGTTTGAGAGGCAAAATGCTTTTTTAAACTTTTGTTTTTAGGGGATTATTTCCTGGTGGAGACTTCTGTTCTTTCCTGTGGGTGTCAGGTGATTGACAGTATGCAGAGTGCAATGTGTGCACTGACATGACAACACTCATCTAAGTCACAACAGAATGATAATAAAACAGAGATGAAATGAAATTACGTCTTCACACAGACTGTGATGGATTTTCCCGCTTGGGAAATTTCAAAGTCTGTGTTTTTTGTCTGTCTTTCCTTTTATTTTTGTACAAAAATGAATGGCAGTCTTTATTTATGGGAGTAAGCCCTGATGTTCCCAACTATGCAGAGGGTGGGTAACCTCTATAATTGGATGGTGCAAACTTTAAAAAGGGCAATTAAAACAAACTGAATTAGACAGAAAACGGTGTAAATGGTTTATATAGTTGTAACTATAACACTGGAAAAATAACATCCAATTATTCAGTTTATCTAAATAAAATCCAAATCACCAACTTTTTTTTACAGTATACATCATTTACATACATACTACAGCTATAGTCTGTAAATATTGAACTGACCTACAGTATCTGTGCAAGTCCCTTCTCCTTTACCCACAATGCATTTCTGCCAGGCCAGATCTGCTTCTCAAGCTGTGAGCGTAACGAGTCAGCCCATCGCTGCAGGTCAGGGCAATTCAATAGGTGAAAACAGCATGAGATGTGCAGTGTCGAGTGAGAACAGGTTTGTTTTAACATGGAATAGGTGTTGATCACACAACACTTTGATACGGCTAAAAGAAAAAACTAAATCATGAAAAATAAATGAATTGTCTCTCCTTTCTGGCTGGCTCGGCTGGTGGTACGTTCAAATATAGGCCGCCTTGCAGGACAACAAGGATTTGAGCGGCTACTGGTGAAACCTCTTTATTAATAAAACACATTTTTTTACCAGGATAATTAGCCCACCAGCCGCTTTGTTTACTACATATTTGGTAACAGAAAAAGAGCTAGAAATGTGATAATTATGTTAAGTTACATGCAGTGTTGTAGTCAAGACCGCACCTAAACCGAGACCAAGTCATGACCCAGACCAGAGTGTATCAAGACCCAGACAAGACCAAGACTTGGAGGGGTGTAGATCACTCACTTTTTTTGACTCTGTGTAACGGGGGGGGGGGCGGGGATGCGTCGCAGCCGTTGACATTAACAAAACTTCTAGGTTAATGGTTGCATTTGAGGCAGCAAGAAATACATCCAATCACATCCAATTAGAGTACTCTTTGTCTGAGAACGAGACAAGACAGAGAAAAATGTGATCGATTCTGAGACGAGACTGAGACCTTCAAAAAGTGGTCTTGAGACCGATCAAGACCGATCTCGAGTACTACAATGCCTACATTCTCCTTCAGCAGGGTGGATGCTTGCTGAATTGAAGGGTGGTCCTGAGTCCTAGTCACTAAACCATCAGGACGTCTAAAAAAAGCAATAGGAGGTTAAAATGCAAATGAGCAGGGAAAGATCGCAGAAGTTAAGGTTAATCGGGAAAGGGAGGGAGGGAGAGGACGGGTTGGAGGCAGGGGGATGAGAAGAAAGGGGCTGAGGTGTGGCGGTGGGATGTGTGTGTGTGTGGGGGGGGGGGGGGGTAGGGTGTCTGACATCGCCCCCACGGTCATAACAGCAAGGTCTGCATATGGGATCAGCTGCTGTGCCCTCTGCTTCCTCCCTGGAAAAATATGGCTGGAATATTAATTGCGCTGCTAATTCTGCTTATCGCAGCTTTTCGTGACGCTCAGAAGGTCCAGTGAGCCCCGTTACGTTCGCCTGTTAGCAATGATGACTGTCTCTCCCAAGCATGCGTTAGACTAGCTGAAAATCAAAGCTTTATCTCTGCAATCAAAATGCTTTATTTGATCAGACGCTACAACTGGCAACACAATGAACAGCATGTTATCTACAGGAGTGTTTAACAGTTTGTTTCTCAGCTGGCTCCTCTCTGTGCAGACATGTTTTCACAATAACTGAATAAAGGCTCTCCCTTTGATGCGATCTATTTCAGTTTCTACCTTTTGGCATCACCTCCGTTTCTGTCTCACATTGTCAGCTCATTGTCTGACGTGAGATCAGCTTGATTGGCTGCGATGTCGTACTTATACAAGAGTTGGGCTAATTTGAAGTAAACTCTGCACAAGTGGCTGAGTCGTTGTTTTGTGACCCTGTTTGTGTTGGATGAGCACACCGTGCCTCTCTTGGGAGCAGCCTACAGGCATCCCACAGATCTGACACGCAGCTCTGCATGCTCACAGAGAAAGAGAGAGGAAGGGAAAAAAAATAAGAAATACAGTTCCCCAAGAATCCTGGCTGAATACATTACAGGAAAATAAAAACTTTATCAAGTTTTTTTTTTTTTTCCAAAGCTGGGGTCAAAATAAGTAAAGATAAAGCATGTGATATACTCAAGAGCACGGCAAAAAAAAACCTTAAAGGATTTTGAGATTGTGAATTTACACCTTTTGTATTTCACATACTGTTCACACCCTGTTGCTTTTGGATACATAATCTTATGAAGAAAAGGAACCTGAGAAAAGCCTAAAACGCAGCATTTTGGGCTATCCATGCTCCCCTTCTCAGTGACAACACAGGGATATCTCTGCAGAATCAGAAAATATTCAGGACCTTTGTGAATGTATACATAAGGGCCCACGGGGATTTTTGGGCTCCCCCCTCATGCCACTGAGGCATGCACCTCAGCACTCAGCGGGACCTCTAAGATGACAGAAGGAGGCGAAATGTCAAAAGACGGATAGAAGGAGAGGTGTTGGCGAAGAGAGATGGGAGGAGGGTGTGGACTCTAGGGATCCTGGTGTGGGTGGTATATGCAGGGGAGGGGAAGGGAGGTCAGAATCAGTGAGTGCCAGTTTAATCTGATCGGAGTTCATTCATGCAGAGGAGCTGGAGAACCATGCAGAGAAGCAACAGTGATCGCACAAATTATACACCGGTGAGAGGAGAAGACAGACAGGGGGAAATATATGGACGTGTGAGTGGAATAGATGATTTGTGACGGAGGAGGGAAGATGGAGAAAAGAGGCATCATGGGGTGCTTTGAAAACATCACGGCTGGAGTCATGCACAGGTAAATGTGCAAGGTGTACCTCCATTGCTTAACAAACCTCATTAAATGAATAGTTTGGTATGTGACGGAGACAGAGGAAGAAACAAGGAAGTACTGTGACTGATAGGGACAAACAGGTACATGATTTGTGATCCATACAGGTGAATATACAGTTTCCCCTCCCTTCCTTTCACCAAACAGCGAGGGTCACCCCTACTTTCCTCTCTCCTTCCGCTCTACTGCATCCCGCTCGTCATGCACTGTAATTAAAACCACAGGTGGGACCCGTAACACTGCTTGGCTGCTCCCAGCATGCAACAGGCACCATCTGGTTCAGAGGAGGGGTGTTTTTTATTCCCCCTACAAACAGCCAGGGGTTAAAACATCAAAGGCTCGGATCTTTGATCGGACCTCAGCGGGGTCGAGAGGGAATAATATCCACTGTGTTTTGAATCATTCTGCAACACAAAGCGTGAAACGGGAACGCAAGCTCGAGCTTGGAAGCCACCAGGTCAGCTACCTGCCATTCCTACGGGGACCTTTCGCCGTCACCTATACCTCCTTTCCTGGTATCATCTTCCTAAAAAATGTCTGCCTGCAAACCTGTTTGAGAGTATTCTCCAAAGACTCCCACGTTGCTGATTACTTTTGCTTCGGTGCATGCTTCGCTAAAGCGAACATGCTCACTACCCCTTGAAACATGGCAGTAGTCATAAGAAAACAAGCACTGACTAGGTCACAGCACATCACAGAGCTTTGAATACGATGAAATCTCTGGTGCATTTGTGTGTTTTGCAGTGCGCCTTTTTCAGCAACTGAGATTTAATATGATTTTTTTCTGTACGTTAAGACTGCATGGCAAGCTGTTGTTAAAATGATCTTGCTTGGCAAGTGGGGGAAAAAGGCCTTTCAAATCAATATCTGAGATGAAAAGTTATGAGGGAGACAAAATCATCTCTCAAAGCCTTCGCTCTCCCCGTCAGTGTAATAGAGCCTTTAAACAAAGCATTGTACAGCTGTCTCTAGACACAAGATGACAAGACCTATTTTGAATTATTTTCACTGACGGGGAAGTGTTACGGCACAGGATGGAAAAGCTCATTTCAGATCAGAACAGAGAAGGACAGAGTTTTACCGGGGGGCGTTGGCAGATTGCAGATGTCTGCCTCTGCTCACTCCAGTATGCATGGTGCAAGCGTTTCGTGGAACAGCCCCCCTGGTGGAGAAATTCACTTAAAGTTTGGTCTCTGAGGAACAATAAAGACCCCAAACAGCGTGCCTAAATTTAAGCTAGCATGAAATCCCCCCTGCCGCTCCTGGGTGGCTGGTTTGCCTCCTCTCTCCTCTTTCTGTGATGTGGCACAATGTTTCAGATGTCGCAACGCAATTTGTATTTGCATGTTAGTTTTATGTACCGGGAGGTTTAGAGCAACAATAGCACCAGTTGTGTGTGTGTGTGTGTGTGTGTGTGTGTGTGTGTGTGTGTGTGTGTGTGTGTGTGTGTGTGTGTGAGTTAACTGGTTGTGTCTCGAGCATCTGTTGTAGACAAGGGCCTAATAGCGGTGGGTTTAAAGTTGACTAGAAACAAGGGGAGGGAGCACTGGTGCATTATATAGCATGCTGAACCTTTACAGCACGAGTGATTGAAAACACTGGGACAGAGCAATGGCTTGTGATAAGAACAGTGTGACAAAGCATAACAAAGTAGTGTGGTAAAAGCATCGAAGCCACTTTTAACAAACTACGTCTGTTTAAGCATCAATAGAAACATTTGTCAAATCGTCACTAAACACCTCCCCTCAAAAGTGATTGTCCAATCATAGCATCGTCACCGTATCGAGACACAGCAAGCCTGTAGAGCTCTGGATTTCTCCCCATGTTGAAGTGGGTGGTACAGGGTTGTAGTAAAAGCTGTATAAAGAGTTTGAAAGGTGGTTTCTTTTCTTTATCATCTCCAAACTCTGTAAGGAATGGATGTAATCGTATATTTGGATGCTCTAATAAAAGCTGCACTCATTCGTATTTGGGGGTTTTCATACTCCAGCTAAACTCATTTTCCGAGATTAGTTGGTCCTCGTCCTGAAAGCCCTTTCTCCTGTAACATTAAAAGTGAAATTAAATCCTGCTTGTCCAAGTATTTAAACTAATGGGCTAAACAGGGTGAATATGAAATAATATTAGCATCTTAGCTCTAAACTGCAATACAAAAACAAAGCTGTTCCTTTACGTCTACATGGATCATCAATGCTCACTTTTTGCCTTGGGGTTTTCAGCTCAGTCTTTGAGCACACGTGTCTAGAAGTGAGAAGCTTGATTTTTTTGTTCGAAACATTACTAATTTTGAATACATCGGCCACCATAATTGTTATCCGCATTGCCTCATGAGAATGGAAAAGCTTGACAGGTGTAGCTTGACCTGCTCCCCCTACCTCTACCTGTGTTTGGCAGCTACTTTGCTGAACTGCGGGCGTAGCACATCTGTGCTGTGAGATACCAAGGCTATACTGAATATCTAAGCAAAGATACCTTTCCAAAAGGCGAAGTTCTTGTTAATATGGAAGTGAAATAAGTTGCAGTTCAGCCTAAGGAATTCTAAATTATGAAATGCATGCTCCACCTGTGGGAAATCTGTGAAAACTATTTAGAAATAGCAAGCTTTTCAGATTCACCGAGCACTCAGAGCGAAGCCTATGCTCTATGGAAAGTGAGAGGTACTCTTACTTTTGATTAGATCGCTGACCTTGATCCAGATCTCTTTTGTGGAGAGGGACCCATTTTCTCTCTGGTATTTCAGGGGAAGAGTAAAAGTGACGCATTCAACGGCACACTATCCATTAAGACCGGGCCCGGCAGGGGTGTTTTGTATCAAATGCGGCCCTTTTTGATGTATTGAGATTCATGTCTCACAGTTCAGATATGATAATCCACGCTACTTGGCCTTCAATTCATATCTCTTTTTGCTCACAATTCATCGAACTTCACCTGTTCTCCTTCCACACTTTCACTCCATCATCCCCCATCTGTTCTTTACCCCGTGCGTCATATTTCTTAGGCCCTTACCCACCACCTCCACCGCCCTAAACTCTAGCCATGCTCCTCCTTCTTCTTCCCCCCCCCCCCCCCTCCCCTCCTCCTCCGTCGCTTCACCTCTCCTTCCGTGCCCAGCAAGACACTGTTGGATCTAACAGTTCCAGAATTCTGATCAGCCACTTTGTGGTCCAAGAAGGCTTGCCAAACTGCCTTTCCGATTAATCAATAGTTCCATTGGCTGCGGTTAACACCTGTAACCTCTGCATTACATGGAGGGAGATTTTCAGTCCTGGAGCAGAATAGCAAACATCCAACTTATCCTGCTACAGCCAAAATCCTGCTCATTGCAAAACATGTTACCTACTGAGCAGATAAATTCTCCGGGATTACAAACATGGTGGTCTCTCATTTATTTTGAGTGAGTGAGTGAGAGAATGAGTGAGTGAAGGAGTGAGCGGATAGATGCTGATCAAAAAAAAAAAAAGCCTATCTGTGGGCTGTTTTTGTATCCTCTCCAGCTTCAAGGTTGCCATATGGATGCATAAGGGAAGTGAGGTACACTTAGATGCTGGGATAGAGGTAAATGAAATTCATACTCAAGTATCTAGGTCATTTGTAAGGCCCAAAGCAACATCTCCTTCCCTGCCTGCCTGCCTTTTCCGTGTGCTGCTTGAGTCTGTGGAACATCAAGGAGGTGAAAACACTCCACATCCTGTGTATATGCAACAGCTCACACAAGAATAGTGTGCTGCAAGCATGCCAGCATGGCCCTTGGAGTTTCTTTGACAGTTTATAGATAGAATGAGCTATTGTTGTATCACTAAATGCATCACTATACATTTGTTGAAAACGATGTGCATCACCCAATCAGTGGAGTCCCTCTAGTACACTGAAAGAGTGAAATAAGTCTCAATTAAGGAGAAAATAAACTACTAATAATGAACTAAACTAAAGGGAACCCTTATTTTTTTCCAATCAGGTTTGGGAAAGATTAGCTAAAGTAACCTGTTAATTTAAACCTCCATTTACAGATTTTCCGGCCACTTTGGGTGCGTGCAGACAAGCTGTGAACACAACACAATCATATTAACACCTCCTCGTGTTGATATAGCAAACCTGTAAGCAAAGAGTTTCCCATTTACATTTCCAGCAGTTACGGAGCAACATTAGCGTTCATTTGGATTTGTGTTTCTTAAATAGCCACTCTCCTTTTAGCTCTGTTTTGGTCTCCACTAACTCTTGGGGGAAATATCTGGCTCTTTAGCTGCTAAATGCTCCGCTGTGTTCACCAGCTGGTTGCTAACCTTGTCTGCCTGCTGTTTGGTGGGCATGTAGTGTTCAGTGGCTTTTCAGAGCTTTGTCGCTGCCTGTTGTGTCTGAAAATGACGCTGATGAGAGTGAACCATAACAGTCAGTTATGTTTCCACTAAATGTTGCTCAAGTTTTGAGCAAATATCAGAAACTTTTGGCAAAATGAAATGTGATTCTGTCTGTGTTTTCATCAAGTACCTTTATGCAAATATATTCAAACGTATGCAACAAGGCTACATTATTAATCAAGCACCAGCACTTCGGATGCATCATGGCATTTCATTGCTGTTTCCCACCTATGATAACATTGTTTTTTTTTTTTTTAATTAATCAAATACTCTCTCTTCATCATGTGTTCCCTATGGTGTCTGTATTGGCCCCTTTGGTGATGGATGGTTAGTTTAAGGGGCAAATAAAAACTATTGGATGGGAATTGAAACACTGTTTAAATGATGAGAAGATCACAGAGTTGTTTGGTACGTTTGTTTAGGAGCCTTCTGTTGAAACCAGAAAGATGTGCCAGCTCACAGTGGGATGTTGAACACTATTAAACAGCTTGTTCAATGAAACTTTTATTTTTCAGCCTGTTTTATGATTTGAAAATATTTTCTTTTTTACTGTGGAGAACAGGCCAAAAAATATTTCAAAGATATTTCAGTAAATCTTGTGCAGTTTAATAGTATGTAAAAGGTTGTCATTTAATTTAAATCCAATGTTGGCGTCTGAGAGAAGATGAATACATCAATCATACACTCTAGAGTCTGCTCTTCTTTACTGACTCAAGAGACCAGATTGCATTGCAGCCACAAACATTGTTTTGAAAAAAACAAACTAATTTGGATGCAACTATTGACGCAAAAAGGTCCTTTGGAGGCGGGGCTCCGTTCTTGAAAGTTGCTTAATGGCCGCATGAAGCCAAAATGGCTCGACTGTCAAGTATAAAATCACCCAGATCTTCTGCACTGTTTCTGCATCCATGAGCATTCTCATTTCCACAAGGGCAGTTCATATAGGGAACTATCGGGACCTAACTCTAGATTGGTGCTTCTAGTGGATTTTACAACCTTAATGGGTGCAACTAGTCCAGGCAAGTTTTTAAATGAAAGGCATACTGGGAAAGTTTAGGGCAGGTGTGTACCAGGGTAAACAGCGTTACAACACTTCATCATAAAGATGCACTGAGCATCACAAGCCGATGATATTCAATGTCAATGAATCTGAGGGTGGAATTCTCCTTTCATGTCAGTGGCATAAACACTGTGGCTCTCATCCGTTTTCACTGCTCGTACATCACTGTTGCCTTTCTGCACGGCTCCTCAGCTCCTTTGCCTGGATGAATCCCGATCAGATTTAGTGGGGTCTCACTGCTCCACCTTAACACGCCCACTTACCATCCCCCCCCACGTCCTCAACCTCATACCCGTCCTCCATCCATCCCTCTCTTCCCGTCTTCCACGTGAATCTCCAGCTCCCATGAGTATATTCCTTACTCGGCCCTGACCCTCACAGACTCGTGGACCACCATATAATACATAAACACACACATGCTTCATACACACACAAACATGGACCATGAAGTTGGCTTCTGGGAGCCTCTAGTGCACGTATTAATCACACCTCAGCAGTATTTAGTCCTTGGTTGGTTGATTACGACGCAGGAAGGGTGACTTTAATGAAGGACGTAGTGAGCAGTATTGAGATTACAATTCCACATTTCACATGTCCACGAATTATTTTAAACAGTACAAGACATCACTAGAGACTGAAGGTTAGCATCATGTTTGTATCACTCCCTCTGCAGTGATTTTATATCTACAGAAATACCCCCCCTCCTCTGAAGTTATTTTTATTTGCATTCAGTGAATAACGTAAAAAAAAAAGAAGTTACTTCAGTGCTTTTCATGTCCCAAACATACTTGACAATAGCTCAGTAGCAGGTACATCTGTCTGGAAAAGAGATTTCCAGCCCAAACACACAGAGATGGTAGGTGGAAATAAAAACAGATTGTGGCCAGTTGACAGGTGGAATGAAAAGTGGGTAGTTTCCTTGATGTCGAAAAGGCTCAGAAGAACCCAGATCAAAGTTTCAAGTGACTTTTAATATTTATCCAAGAAAAATATTTCTGAAAACATCAGTAGTTGTTTTTCCCCTTTCATTTTAACAGTTTACTTTGCTGAAAGGCCAAAAAATGTGGCGTAATTTTAAACAGTGTTCGCTTATAGTGGTTCTTCTAAACAAGCCAGTCAGAGGTTTGAGAAACTGTCCCGTTAAATTAAGTTGAAATTATGTTTTTGTAACTTATATGGGAAATAGTACTGTGAAATAGTATTGTGTTTTGTGCCAGCATTTGTATGAGTATATATTGTATACATGCAACAGAAGAACACCTCACTATAAAATCATTAATCTTAAGTTTCTCAGGGAACATTATGAATAAATAAAAAAAATACAGAAGATATAGACATATTATTGATTATGTGAGAGGGGGGTCGGGGGGCTGGTGAGCTTCAAGTGAAACATAACAACATTTACATTTTTCCCTCATTAGACACATATTTTTACCTAAACCTTGAGAATTAATTATCGGGGCCTGCTGTCGACTGAATCTGATTGATTTCCTATCTTTTCCCTGAACTTATATAAATTATATCACTCAAGCTTTAATGCCGGGGCATACAACTCTCGGCAGACGTGGAATCACAATGCATATTTTAGAAGAGTGCGTGCACGTCTGAGAGGAGGAGCTGTTGACGTGTGAGAGGGAGATCGATTGTTTTGTTTGTGGTTTAGTTTCTGCCACTATAACATATCTGGGCTTGGTTTTGAACAGACGCCTAATGTTTTTACACTCGGAAATTTATCATCACTACATTTGTGATTGATAAGTTTTCTCAAATTAGAAACAATTGATGATCCATCTATAATCAGTGTTAGAAAGTCAGAAAAAAAAATTGGGATTCATGCAATTCAGTAGTATTCTATGTGGAGTAAAATGCTAATGAGAATTGTAATAAAGACCAAATGTTTCGATCTAATGTGACAAGTTGGTGTGTCAATATTTCAAATGAAAGTACAAAATCTTCGGTTGTATTCTTTGCTCCATCAGTGCATCCTTTTCTCGTTTTTTCTCTCGCTCTCACTGCTTTCCATTTCAAGTCGCAGGTGATATTCCCTCGTTCCCCGCTGGATTGTCATCAACTGTCATCAACGGCAGCAGACCTTGAACCAGATACAAGATGAGGGATTTCTCTGCCCTGCCTAAGTGTGTGCGTGGCAGCCTGAGAATGAGTGTGGGCTGAGGAAGGGAAAGCACAGAGCGCAGTGTCTGAGGCCTACCAGGAGACCTCCGATAGCCAGCGCACCGTGTCTTAAATCTCTACCCATGTGTCATCTCCCCTCATGTTCCCACATGCAGCACCGGCCCAAACAACAGAGGGCCAAGAAGCAGCGGCTAGGTTACAGAACTGTGTGGATGGAAACATGTGCTTTATGCTTCATCGCCAGCAGTGTATTTTCTCAACTGCTCCTCATTTTTATTTTATATGTACCAAGCTTTTAGTTACTTCTGCGGTAAACTATGGGTACCTCATGTTGTGTTTGGGGTTCTAGAGACTGTTGACTCTCCAACAGCTCAAAAAACCTATTTCATTAACTTGATATTTCATGAATCTTCCTAATTTTATGAAAATTGCTTGTAAACCAGATTTTGAACTGAGGAGTTGTTTCAGACGTCTGGTACAGGAGATTACCCATTACTTCTGCTGTACTCCAGCTGTAAAATATGGTTACATTTTGATATTACTAATTAGCCAGAACTACCACTCAAAATGCAGAATAGGTATATGTGGATGACTGTGATTTTTTTTATATAACATTGAGTAAAAGGGGATTTAATGTGGCCCTATAAAGTGAGGTTGAAAAAACAAATTACAAAAATAGAATACAAAATACTTGTTTGCATTATATTCATGTCCTTTTTTTAAGACACACTTAAAATGTCACTGGTGCAGCCAGTTGATTTGGGAAGTCACATAATTAGTTCAATTGGGATCACCTGTGTGTACTAAAGCCCCAATGTAATCACAAAGACGTGAGTAAAGCTGCAGAATGTCCTCTTAAGCAAAAGTACGAGGTCCTGAAGGTGATGACAGAAGTCTTGGATGTGTTCATCAGTGTCTGTGTTTTAACTGCTGGCTTTCTCTGCACCTTCAAGCTTCTTACTGTGCTCAGCTTGCTCCCAGAGCGCTGCACAGCTGTAGGTGTCGATGGTGACAGGTCAGCTAATTAGAGCAGCGCTGTGTCTGTCTGAGGCTGCTGCAGCGAGCTGCCGGGCACATGAATCTGTGCGCGTTCATACGGGCCCCTGAGCCCGCGGAGACACTCATGCATACACACACACACACACACACACATGCACAAATCTTCTGACACGTATGCTTAACTTTGCATCCAGAATGGTGGCCGCAAGAAAAGCTGTTACTTCAAATGTTTAAAAAAGTCCAGTGGTGTGAAGTTATTATATTGTCATAATTATGTGGCTGACCTTGAAGGAAGCAGCATTATTATTATGTATCCAGGTCAGCTATTATCCAGCTTAACCTTCGGTGACACAACGTCACCACAACAACCATCACGTCAACCGACACACTTCCATCTCTCCGAGCTCCTCTGACCTCCTCGAGCTACGTCGCTTCGTCATAACCCGACACATCCCCGTCGCACACAGTTTGACCCTTTGCCCAAAGCAATGACCATACTGTAGAAACAGATGGAAGAAAACACACACTGACACACACACACACCTAAACATATGCAACTATCTTCCACTCCAGAGGCTTACTGTATGCGTGGATATAGCTAGAACAAAAACACATTTACTGTATCTTGGTATCTGTATAGAAACTGTCAATTTGTGTCAAATTAATATCTGTTATACAGTATGATAAACGTTTAACAGCTTCCAGGTGACTGGATTTAGGGTCCAGTACTATCAGATCTTTACAAGCTGCATTCAGGGTGAAGTATTGCTTTAATATTGTCAAATATGCCATTGAACATGGTCCATTTGACAGTAGTATATCTATATTGCTGCAGTCTCCAGCTCTTTCTGAGTTGCTGCCAAGGGAGGTCTTAGAGGTGAGCTTCTTTTCTCTCGGATAAATTGCTTATTTTTCCTCCACCTTCCTCCATGAACTGGACCTTTTGCCCTAGTCGGTCCTTTGGTGGCTCTGGAGTCATCTACTTTTATTGCACTTAATGCTCCGAGGTACAAAACAGCAGTGTTGCACAGGGAGTTTCTAGCCCTGGCACCCGACGTAAGTGCCAATCAATTTTTAATCACAGCTGAATAAATAATAGCAGCTTATTTTTGAATGAGAAAAAAAAAAATAAAAGAATTGATGGAGAAATGGAAAGCAGCTAAAAGGAATGACGCATTGTCTTTAATTTAATTAGGTCAATGGTTTTCTGAAAACCCAAGAAACCTAAAAATCTCCAGTCTGCTGCTGAGGTTCCTGGCTGTGGCACAAGCCGGGGTCGTATAGCTCACAACACAAAACACATTTAATGGCCAAGTTATGTGAAATATTTGAATATTCATTTGTGCATTTTCATTTGATATATGCTGCAGCAATAAAGTGAGATCAAAAGGCCTATTTGAGTATTTTTTTTTCTTTCTCGTGCTTAATGGATTGGGGCAGTTTTTATGACCTACACTTTGTCAATGTTGTATTAATAGCTATCTTGCCTATTTTCTATTCACCAGTTCATGAAATGAAATGCTAAATTAAGAAAAGGCTGGAACCCTCATTGTATAAATCTCAAACATGCATGTTAGACTACACATATTGGTGTGAGATAAACTGCTGTACCTGTGGTATCTGTGTAAAAGCTGCATCCCCAACAGTCAAAATCAATTTGGGTAACACTTGCTTCCTGTGTTTACATAGAAAACATTGTGCTCCTGCCTACAGAAGGTGTGGGGTATTGATATACGACTGCACATCCTGAAAAAAATGTAATCAACAATTTGTCTTGCATGCAAATATGTAAATGACAAGGCTGCTTCTAAGGGGCTGCTTGTGAAAAACAACAACTAAAAACTGCAATAAATGAGTGGCATATGGTTCCTATCATCTCTTTGTTGGCAATTCCTATACACAAGGCAATATATATAGGTGGAACTGCAGAGGCAGCAGAAACCTGAACTGGAGCCTTATGCTGCCTTCCTATAATGACAAAATGAAGTTTTGCTCCAGTGTGTGTTTTTGGTTTGGGAAAAAAAATAACAATATTTCAAAATGATTGCAGTTTCTCTGTAAATAATCATAATCTGCGTCTGTGCCTTAGCTGCGAAGTTTAAATAAATGAAATTCTGATTATGTTTGTCTACTAAAGTGTACTAATCTCCATTATTGCGGCATCTCGATCACAACCTGCTGCGGCCCACTGAGTGCTAAGATGTAAAAGCTGTCCGATGAGTCTCAACAATATGCAAAGCTCCCCTGTTAATAATTCAGGTCTGAGTTTACAAATGGCACTGTTGCGCAGAGACAAATCAGTCGAGTCGTTGAAATGCTGTTTGTAGGAGATGAAAGTTTAATTCCTGTCCTAGATTACTCCTCCTCATATCTAAGCAGGGCCATTATTTTGCCTCCACCAATGTTTTCCCACTCGCAGTAATGGGAAATGAAGGGAGACGTAGGCTGCAGTGGTGGGACACGACTGGTTATGTACTCATCGAGGATACTCCTTGATAGGTGACAGCTGGGGTGGCTATTTGCAACACTGTTTGAGGGAGCGTCATGTTAGGCCACAAGCTGCTGGAGGGAAAACGGGGCCAGAAGTGTAAATGTTGCATGTTAATGTGTGTGTGTGGTACGTATACTGCATATGAGCAAAGGGAGAGATAGACTGAAAGATTGAGCTGAAGAACAACAGAAGGATACCTGTTAATGGAAGAGTAGGTAGATATAGATTGAAATATGCCTGACCATACACCAAGCCCTGCCCTAAGTTACTCGTGCTACTCTTTCTGTACATATGCAGTCTACAATAATGTTGACAAATTCACCAAATAAAATTTACAGTCATTTTTCATACAATGGGTCTTTGAGGTAGATGCAAAACGGCTTCTTATTCCTCATCAGCGACCATCAATTTTGCCCGCTTATAGACTGTTGCTTGTGGCTGGATGGGTCACACAAACGCATGACTTTCACCCAGGAAACCGCTGATCTTGTCTCATGTGAAAACAAAAGTCAACGTTGACTACATAACTTACGTAGGCTACGTAGCTTAACTTACATAACAAACAACCTTATTGTAACCCAAAGCGCAATGTTTTCCTAATCCTAACCAACTAGTTTTGATGCTTAAACATAACCAAGTGGTGTAGTTTGATTTCACAGTCTGAACCACGAGTTAAAAACAGCGACCACAGTGGAGTGACATAGTTTGACCCCCGGGGGTCCGACCAAGCGTCAGTATGTGGCGAGCTATGCTTCGTTCACACTATACGAGCAACACAGCAAAAGGCTTTAAGTCCTTTTCAAATAGAGTCAGTGACATTAAGCTACAAACTGACATGCAACCAATTTAAAATTGAGCTGGTGTCAACCACTGACGTGATAAAGCGTCAACCAATCATATGTTTTTGTTTCACATTGCTCCTTTCCATCTAAAGAAATGCCGTTAGCCAGTTCCCAGTCCTATTTAACAACATAATTAAATCAACGAATGCTTCAATAACACTTGAATGGCGACTCGGCGACAATGTAGCTGGCAACGCTTGTTGCTTTTGTCACTTGATGTGTGAACAGATTATTGGGAATGAGAACAGGTTGTAATTGTGTAAAAGGTGTCTGAAATGAACTGAAAGATGAAGATTATGAATTTAAAGACTTAGGCTAAAATTGAATGTCTCATGCAAAAAGCAAGTGTCCTGTGGACATGTTAATTACAGTAATGCTAAATGCTAAAAGAAACAGCATTGTTCTTGGGTTGCAGTGCATTTAGGATCAGGCATTTATTTTGGCGGATTAGCTTAAAATCTTTTTCAAACAAAATGTTTTTTTTCTGTTGACGTTACAAAGAAAGGCTTTAATGATGAGGACGAACCAATTTCATGAATGCAACCTTACCTTGAATTATGAGTTTGGCACAAGATACAAGTGTAAACTTCCAACCAAAAATCGGCGAACGTCAATTAAGAGGCCGACATGTGTGCTTACATGAAGTGCTGAAATGATTAGTCAATTGATAATTGATTCATGAATGCGTCAGTATGAAAAGCAATCAACAGATTCTTTGGGTTTCTATTTGCAGCACTATACCTACACAGTTTTTCCAGTGCTAAAGAGCTCTGTTTGGCATTTCACACATCACAACTAACCTTGGAGAGATCTGTGTGCCACTGCGTGGGCTCCTGTAGCTCAGTATGCTGCCGTGACAAGTGAGGAAGCGTTGTCAAAGGCTCTGAAAAGCTCTTTGATAAACGCTGAGGGGCCACCACTCTAACTCTTTCTCGGTTCCTCTCTCTTCCAACTCGCAGACTTAGAAAACTGAATCAGACGTGATAAAAGGTATATTTAAATTGTTGCTTTGCCTTAAGGTCTGAGGTCAAAACATTTGTAGTGAATCAGATAAGAGAGTAAGGGGAGAGTCTCAGCACTGCAACCCCTACAATTTACCAGTTATATACCTACAACTTTTTGAAACTGGATCTTTGGATGTAAAAACCCACAACTATTTCAGATAAGTGTTAGAGTGAAAAATCCAAAGGCTTTACTTCACACATAGGACAACTGAATATACACACATACTGCACGCTTGGCTTCGCATCACATACACCCTCACACCATCACACTGTAACACGAATGGGATAATCTAATTTGGTAGTTCATATAAATTGGAGGCTTTAGTGTCAGATGACACTATAAACAACAACTTGTTCATCATGTATGTCATAAGTGTGACGCACTGTTAACACAAGCGGATATTCTTTGCCAGATTTAATGCTCCATAATGTAGTTCCTATACGTGCCAACTGAAAGCAGGACCAGCCACTAATTAAGTTCAACTGAACAAGATGAGGAACACATGAATAAATATATACAACAGTGCTCATTGCTGCATTTGTGCAAATAAATAAATCACTAGATAAATTACTCATACTGCACCAATCACTGCAATTTCAGTATGTCTACACATCTCACTAATGTGAAATATAACAAAACAACACAGCTGGGGAACAATTTAACAGATTAGAAGACAAAACAAAGCCTTCACACTGCAGCTGCCTGATAGTTACAAAACAACCTTATGTCGAGGAAACTGTTGACATTAAGTACTGTGTGACTAAAAAAAATGTAAGAAGTCATCACACACTGTATAATGTTTTGTTTGTCACAGAAAGTTTTTTTTTCCCACAAACTTAAAATATTAGCTCCTCATACTTTCAAGTCTCTTCCTTTTGCCTAGGCATCTGTTATTTCCCTGCTTATGTTTTGCATTGCTCTTGCTGAAAAATGTTTTGCTGAGTCTAATCTTACTCATGCATATACTTCATCGTATTTCTACGGTAAATTATACTGATTCAGTTGTAAATAACCATAAATGCAAGAGTTATAAAGGGGCACAGGCTCTCCTTGAGTATAGCGTGAGCTCAGATTAAATCGATTAAACATTTGCTTCATTGTTCATTAGCCAGTAAGAGAGTCACGTGGGATATTGATTCCAAAAGAACACCCATTGCCCCTTGAATTTGAAAGCTAAACGACTGCTTTTGCCACCTAAAAGCAGATTCGTAACTCTTGTTGGCATCCTTTTTGAAAAATGTTGTTTCCTGCTGGCTACTACAAGTTGGAAATCTTAAACATCCAAGCAAAGGATCAACTATGGTGAGTGGGACGACACAGAAAGCTGCAGGATTGGCCGATCCAATGCACGAGATGTCGCATCTCAGTAACATTCTGAGATGATTGCAGGAGGTTCAGTGAAAACCTCACAGGTTAAAGTTAGCTTGTACATTTCTGCTGTATTTGAAAGACAGGCGGTGGGATAATGGATCTAGAGAATGGTTGCTTAAGCACTAAGCTGAACTTGTTTTCTCAAATAAATGCTGGGTCTATTGAAGAGATAGGCATTCATCAGAGGCAAAAATCAATGCCCGCACATAAAAGCTGAAGTAAGAAGAAAGTAAGTAAACTGGAAACTGATCTAAACCAAAAGGAAAAAGCTCAACATCATACAGAGGCCTTATTAAAATAGATATGTGATATTACATATGAGATATGTAACAAAAAAGTTGAAATCGCCCAATTAAACTCATTTCTACAAGGAAAGAAAATTGGTCCTCCGAGGCTGTTGCCTAGTCAAGTTATTAGAAGTTCAATTACAGCGGATGGAGTCATAATAAGGAAGGATTCCTCAGTTAGATGTTTTTCTGAATACTATACGAACTACATTGTTATACATGGTACCTATTTTAACACAGATGTATTCTGAGGCTATGTTATAGGTCATTTGCCTCGTGCATTCAGTCAAGCAGTAATCTCAAATCTCAGTCTAGTTATTCTCAAAAATGGAAAGGACTCGCTTGACCTTATTGTTGACTGCAAGATATACAACCAGACCAGGTGGAATTGGTCATCCTCTTATAATCTGGTTATCAGCTATAGAAGTTTTTCCTCTTGAATTTTAAGGATTTGGGATCTTAAATTGGATTAAAGTTATATATCCAGAACCACAAGCATCGATCCTTACAAATAGGTTGATTTCATCCTCCTTTAAGCTGTTATGGGCTCTAAACAGGGAGACCCGCTCTCTCCATTATTGTTTACATTATATGTTGAACCACTCGCAGTGGCTGTTATGAGCTGACCCAAGGATTCATTGTGTTAGAGCTGGAAGATGAGTAAAGTTGATCCTGTATGTACACAATTACATTGTGTGTCTATACAGTCCCTGCCCCTTCAGTGTCTATATTGTTTTTAATTATTTGGGACAAGATATGAGGTTACACATTGAATTGATGCAAGTCTGAAGTACAGTACCGCTGGTGGAGAAGTCATCGGAAAGTTATTAATTAATTAATGTTATATCTCACAGGCATAATGCTAATTAAAGGTAAAGTCCTTCATCTTTTAATGATTCTATGAAATTGTATTTATTTTAGTTACTTTGTGCCCCATTTCGTTTTCTGTCTTTTCCTGTTTATTTTATTAGTTTATCTTATTTTATTAGATTAGCTACTATGTGTGGCCTGATTTGTTTTTTTTTGGTACTTGTTCATCATTGATTTACTCTAAGCATGTGTGTTGCATTATGATTTGGAAAACTTATACTGCAAACGGTCATTAAAAGATCCCTAAGTGATGGGGGCCAACATCCACAGTCATCCTTGCTGTAAAAATATATTCAAAAGTTTAACTGAAACTAACATGAGGCTTCCGTTGTCCAAATTTGTTAAATCAAGTGAATATCTTCCAACTGTACATCCTTTTTAGTGCAAGATTCCTTCTTTAACGGAAAACACCGTCCTGGGAATCACAAAGAGGCAATTTGATACGAAGATAATCTCTTTGAATAACTCGGACTGCTGAAGCCTCATATCAACTTTGCAATGCCTTTTTGCACAAAAGAAGGACCCCCATCACTTGCAGTACATTGCACCACAGTGCACCAGAAAAGGACTTTTTAAATCAACAAGAGAAATCAGCAAGCAAATCCTCTTTTATTGTTGATATGGGCACCTGGCTGTGCTAAGCAAGAACTGAAAAAAATGTGAACCTATCCTTTAACCCTCAGGTGAGGGTGGGACTTAATATAATGAGTAATATATTTTTCAAGTACGGAAAATTGTTAATAATATGCTAATCATTACACTTCATTCCAACTTTATAATCTACAAATATCCTGTCTAAATGCAAAAACCTGTACAGCGTACACTTTTATTTATTCATATTTTTTAGTACCAGGCAGAGTGATAAAGAGCACGTTCCCTATTACACTATCTGCCTCATAGTCTCCACACACATCCACAGTCTCACTCGGTGGAAGCTAATTTCTACTGGATAATTTGACAGATCGCCTTGCAAAGGGACACTTAAGCAGCAGTTGTTGAGGGGAGGAGAGAGCGTTTCTCATTCGCCTCCCCCCCCATCTTGGATATTCCCAGATGGTCTGGGGAGTCAAACTGGCAACCTTGCAGTCACAAACCCTCCTCACAAGCCTTCGGGCCACAGCTGCCCTCCTTGTTGATTGGTAATTTCTTCCTGTGGAAAACTGGATGCTTCAAAACATAAAGTGCACTCCAGATGTTTGAAGTGTCATAACATAACAATGCAGGTGGTAGACTGACAGCGAGGTAGATTTCGTTACTCGCCACTGCCAGCGAGTATCAGTTGCCAGGTCTTCCACATGAAAAATGAGGCATTTTTCATCTGGTGCTGGCTGGTGAAAAACATCACAAGGGGAGCTGGCATTTGTGCACACATCCCATTTATTTCCTCATATATTTCTTTACGTTAACGGCCCACCACTGTTGTCATCGTGTCCACATGTTTTATGGGATTCATGCCATCATATCATATCATTTTGTGAGTCTTTCATAAAGCTGCCGTAAAGAACGGTCACGGGAGAGATTGATAGAGTGCACAAACTACTACGGCTCCTTGTGAAGACGTGGCTCACCTCTCACCTCATCTGTACTGTTTGTCAGTGCTCCGCTCCAGTCTGTACGTACAGTATGTGCACTGAATCAACACATCCAATGTGTGGCAGACACGGTATGCATCAGAGAGGTGCCATCTCTTGTCTCTTTTCCAATTGTCGCACGGTCAGCCGAGAGCTCGGACACACTACCAGCCGCTGTCTGTCTATCTCTCTGCAAAACATTAACACCAGCACACCATCAATTACAAACTAATTAATCTAATTACCTTGGCAAATTTGCATCTATTGCCATGTGGCAATTCTGGTAATGAACACAAACTAACTTACTAATTGAGGATCGCTTTATGTCTACACATAAAAATATAAAGTCACATTGGCTCACACATGTATTATTTTGGTATTGGCAGTGCCTTAATGCAGTTATTTTGGACGTGATGTGAAGATGTTTCACTCACCTCTTTTTTTTAAAGTTCTATTTCACACAAAGTGGCTAAATCAGATCTCACGTTGTTATTTTAAGGAGATGTGATGGCTGCTGATGGAGAGCAAATAACTAACAATGCACTTGACACAATGATCAAAAACAAATGACTGTGCCGTGTGCAGGTTGAAACAATAATTGGACGACTATTGTACAGTACTCTCTTTCATCATAGAGGGATCAATAATCCTGTGCAGCCTTTACGGTTCAGAGCCAACGATGCCACAGGCGAACGCTGGAGAAACACAGCAGCCTTGAATTTAATGAAAAGTTTTCACTCAGACCACAAATATTACCGCTTTTTAGCATATAACGAGCCCTTGAAAGACAGTGAGGCCTTGGTGTGCATTAGGAAGACAATGTTTTGTCTAGACATTTTTAACATTTTATGCTTGAAAAATAAAATTCATGCTCTGTCCTGGGAATCCGTTTTTTGTGTGTTTGAGTAAGAGAGAGAGAGTGAAAAGAGTGAATACGACACACTGTTTAGCAGTGGTCTAAGTGTTAACAGCCAGGCCATATCTTTTTTTACAGTTTGTTTTTATTAATATCCACAAGGAAACATTAAATTAAGGGCTTGAATATGAAACTTCGGAGGACTCGCAGGACAAATATAGCTGACAGACTATATGACTGTCTCACTTATATTCTCAGCCTGATACAAGGATGTGGTGTTGTCTCTTTTTGACAATGCCAGTATTATTTGCCAGCCAGTCTTTCCTTAAATCATTTGAATCACCAGCTTCGTGTTAACATGTTTAAATCACCTCACCGGACAGTTTCACATATGTGGATTAGAGCAAATCCTTTGATTTGACAGAGGATTTAAACGTGACATCTAGATAGGACCCACCTTAGTTCACCCTGTGCCCCCTCTGCACAAACAGACCAGTATTCCCGACAGCCTTTATTCCTGATGAAAACTGTTGTCAAAACAGCCGAGCGCTCGGACTACATGACGGCAAACCGAGTTTGGTGATTGATAACAGTTGAATTGGCCCTATAGCTGCTCTCTTTTTTTTTTTTTTTTCATGGCACAAATTGTTATGGTTTCTCCAATAAAATCCTGCAAAGACCAAATTGTTGAAGGAAGTAATTTCATTGGTTCAGGTGGAGGAAATTGATATAGTCACAGTGTATGTGGATTCTAATCGAACAAAGTGAACATGACAAAGCTGGAATTAGAAAAGCAGGGAGATTGATGGCGGTGAAAAGAAATGAAAAAGATCTTTTAAAAAAAGGTGAGGCTTGTGGAGGAGCTAGTTTTGTGACACAAAAAGCATTTTATTTATTTTAAACCATTCATTCATCTCTTATCATGATTAAATATCTTGTCCTGAGGTTATGCCTTTCATTACATTGATTCTAAAAGCTATTTCTTATCCTCATCAGTGTTTCTGTTTTTGTTGAAATCATTTAAATCAAAATATCCACAACAGCTCTTTTTTTTTTCCCTGTGAAAAATGTTTTGTCGTCGATCTATTTAGCAAAAGAGAGATTGAGATGGACTCAAGTAATCTTGTCCTCAACCATGAGGTGAAATGCTGACTATGATGCATGACTTGACAGTTTCCTCATCCCTCAAATGTATTGTTTCAAATCGGCTGTGCTTTCACACGATTCAATTATACAGTCAATATTGCAGGGCTGGCTCTCTACTGCAAAATATTTGACGATATGAGAACCTTGTGTGACCCATTTATTTTGATTTGGGAAAACAATTGTATCTCATCCCTAATGTCTGTCGTGGGCAGGGTTCATAAATCACCCCGCTGGCTGTGTATGAATGTACGATATGTGCTGTAAATTCCACAATATCAAAAGGGAGAAATTAACATGGATTATGTCACGTATTCATCAGTGATGTGTTTGAAATGAAGCCGCTGCACAGGCTGCTATTCACATGCCAAGCCCTCTTTGTGATATGTCTACTATAGCAGGAGTCAAAAGTGTAGCTTTATTTTACAGAACAAAGTCTTATAACCAGAATAAACTCCTCAGAAGATCTTTGAAGTGATTTTTTTTTCTCTAAAGAGACTAACGCAGTGTCATTCCCTGTATACGTTTGATGCAAAACAGAGGAGAATAAGGGCATTAGCTATAACACAGCTGATGGATCAAACCTCTCCGTGTTACTGATACACTGCCTATTGTCTTGCTCTGTTGTTTCTTCCCATGAAACAGAATTATAAAAAAGACCTCCAACACTGCAAGAGAGAGAGAGAGAAAAAATGAGTGCAGGGGAGAAAGTGAGAGAGTATAGAGAGATAGTGTTTATTGCTTGTGGGAGGTGAATGATGGCGCAGCATAAAAACCCCACCAAACCGAGCAGATGGAGCCTATGTGACAGTAAAACCCCAAACGTCCGCTGAAGGTTTTTACCAGTGACTTATGAAAGCTATCTGTCAAAACAAAGGCAAGAGTTAGCAGGATGATATGATAATGAAGCAGCATTGCTCCGCTGACAAATTATGCTGAAAAAGTAAATTGTTTCTCATAAGAGCCCTCAGTGTGAGCAAGGACAGCGGTGAGTGTGGGATTATTGGTCCAGGAAGTGACATGAGAGAAGTGGTTAGTGAAGTTCCCAGTGAAATGGAAAGCATAAATCCTGTCTTCTTTTGGGGGGGGGTGCAGGAACTGCTCCAACAAAAAAAAAAAAAGGAACTGTCTCAATAAAAAATAAATTAATACATAACGTGAGGTGTTAAATCTCCCAAAAAATCAATGAGAAGATGACTTGTGCTCACAGTGCTACAATGTGTGTTTAGGTTTTACAGACGGTGTTGGGAGGCAACTCTATCAAAGAACAATTTTGACTTACTTATATGTGTACTTCGTTACATTTCACAGGGATAATATTCCACTTTTTACTCTGCATTCATTTGACAGCTGTAGCTACTAGTTTACTTTGCGTATTGGGTGTTGACAGGACACATTTGCCAATATGATAAACTTACAAAATACAACACATTGTCATAGTCAAATGCAAACCTTTTTCTACTAAAAAAGCAGTTGAGGCCCCTTACGTTTCAGATAACTGAGTTCTATCTTCTAAACTTCTCAGATGATTTTATTCATTTTAATAACTATTCAAGGCCTCAGCAAAGATTAGTCCAAAAAGCTGAACTTTCTTTTTACCGACCCCATTTATCATGTCACTGCCCCTCAGATGTATCTAGTATGGGAACCACTGGACTAGCTGTAAAGTAGTAAAAAAAAAACGCACGCCATCTCAGACAGCAACAACAATTTAAGATGATCATTTTGAGGGAGTGGCCTTGGAGCGAGGCCTCTAGCGTCACTTTTGGACGTGTCAGAGGCGTCGTGTCAACACACATCCTGTGTGAACTATCTCGCACTCTATACTACGTCAGTTGCTCTCAGCGTGTAAAAAGGACGTGGGTGTGTTTACATTGGAGTTAGCTGTAAGCACGGTGCCTCCGTGCGCCGGTGTCAGACAGCGAGGGGAGCCGAACCAGCCAGAAATATATTTATTACACTGTTGTATTGTTACTTATATAAAGGATACAAGTACGTCAACTAGTCATTATTGTCTTGTAATGGTCCCATGGACAATGGTTGAGCAACTGTAGTGTTAAACGAACAGAAGTTGTTAAACTAGGCCGCATTTCAAGTAAAAACAAAGGCAGTTAAAGTTGAGAGACAAAGGAGGTTGCGGTGAACAGAGGGGGCATTGTGACTGCAGCCAAAGCCTATGAAGGTAAGAAAGGGCAAACCTGCAGGAGGTTTTATGACTGAGTTATTGTCAATGTTTACATGCCAGGTGTCAGTGGTGTCACAGATTGCCATCCCAGTGTTCTCAGCAAGGCGTCGGCACAGTAAACAGACTTCAAAGGAGCAGCTCTGTGCTGAAACAGGGACATAGACACATATGCGCACATGCACGAATGCGCGAGCAACACACATAAAAAAAAAAGCACGATGATACATAAATGCATTACACTGTAGTGGCCACTGTATCCAACCATAAGACTAGTGTCAGCAGGAGGCGTCCAGTTAGTTAGTTGTAGAGCAGAATCATAGAAACTGCTCAATTCTGTGGACAGTGTCTCTTTAAATGTCACGCTGGGCTTCAGTAGTATAAGAATATCAGGGTGGATGATTTGATGTGTGCTACTCTAAGGCTATACGTGTACTTGTGTGTACTGTGATGTGCATGTCTGCAAGGCAAATATACTGTGTGGGCTTTTGCACGCAGTATGCATTATTTGTTTCTGAGGTTTACCCAAATGGATTGTTGCGATTGCGTACTGTGCTGCATGCACTGCTTAATTAGGATGAACTTTTCAAATAATCCATTATTAGCAAGAGTGGATCATAAAGGGAAAACAAAGACAGGACTAAGTTGTATTACTTTCCTGCAGCCTCACGATGCCTCGGTGTGTTGCTTTCTTTAAATTTAGATTCAATTGTATTGTTGTTTGCACTGGGAAGCTGCTTTTCTAAACAGGTAAAAGAGAGAAAAAGACAATATTACATGGCATTGCAACAGTATTTAATTTATTAATCAACTCAAATGACTTACAATTCTGTGTTTTTTTTCTTCGTTTGCTATAGGCCAATTGGTATTCCAATTGTATGCAATGTTTTATGAATTATGAAGCCGATAGCTGCTGGTGAAATATTTCCCACATCATAAAGAATCTGCTCATATATGCACAGCAGTTGTGAGGACAAAGCCGAAGAATTTGATGGAGCAGTAAAGGTTTGATGTTTAAGGGGGTTTGAAGGTTTGCAAATCTGAAAAGAAAAGAAAAGAAAAAAAAACAAACAGAAAAAAATCATCTCTCATCTGTTATGCAGGCAGAGTGGATGTGCCTTGAGATACGCGTTTTGCTGAGCCACAGCGGAGTGTTTGATTTCAAACCAACTTTTAGCTGATCATTATATTTTATTAAAAGCATCTCAGTTCATTATACAAAAAAAGCCCTCTCCAACATTGGGAAGAAAAAAGCCTCGTATCAAAAGGCTCACACACACCGAACTGAGGGAAAGTAGGCCCTTAATATGTAACGGAGTTTACACATTTATGAACCGAACAAACAAATAAATGCTATGACAAGAGCTGATGCATGCTGTCAGACTAAATGTATTATTGCTGTGATATTACCCAGTCAGAGTTTTACTCTTTCTATTCAAATATTACACACTCTACTCCTGCGTATAGCTCTTCAGCTCACGCCTTCCTTTCACTGCCAGATTAGATGGGAAAATACGGGACACTGAATGTATTTTCTTCTTTTTGAATTATTTGTCTTAAAGATACCAGGTGAAGGAAGATTTGTTTGCTTCCTATAGCCACAGCGCCAATCAGAATTCAGCCAGTCCCCCCCCCCCCCAATATTTTCCTAGGAGGCCACACACCAAGGGGGCCAGTGTCATCCACACATCTTTAATATTTAATCATGATAATACAACAGCAAATCACATCAGAGGCAATGCATGCTAGATCACATTGTCTGATCCAATAGCATGCTCATGTGTTGCTATCAATTACAACTTTGGCACCCAACTAATTTGTTTGAGGGCCGGATTGGTAATTTGATTTCGGGCTCACTCACTTGATTTCCCTTACCCATTAATTTCATTTGCACTTGCCCATCAGCGGCAGCAGCACATGTTGAGTCACCCACGTCCCAGAGCTCATCTTAGCCCAGTCTTATTAATACCGCCGGTTGTGGCAAGTGCCAGCCTGACACACACACAGCATGCACCCGCCGCTCTCATTCGATGCCATCACAGCCTGCATCTCCCCTTCAGTGGCTTGGAACCTCTTAACCTGTCCACTCTTCACCTCACCAGCCGGCTCACCCTCGTGCCTCATGCCGAATATGAATTCAGAGCCTTTCTCTTCTTACACTGGCTGCCAATTTAAAATCCCTTTTTTCTAGTTCAAAACGTGTGTCTTTTGGTAAGAACCTCATTATTGTGATTATTTTTAGAGTCGATATTGCACGGAGAGTTACATTCGGTGAGGAATAGGCATTGTTGTTTTAGGGTTCGGTAAAGAGGTGTACATCTTTTTATGAATATATAATAATCAAAGCGATGACAAGAAGATAGTGTCATTACTGTAATGAGTCTATTTGAAACATCAAGATAAATGACTGGAAACAACATGTTTGTATTGTAATTTGTATTCCGAGAATACAGTGTATCCAATTAACCTTTTCTGACACTGTCATCAGTGTAATTCAATCCGGCCTTTATCTTACAGTAAAGCGGAAAAATTAATTATTCAGAGTTACAAAAGGTACTATTTTGATAGCTTGTTAATAAAGATTGAAACTAGGAAACTCCTTCAAATTATTAATGGGCTGTAGTAATATTCCCTGATGAAAAAAAAAAAGTATCTTCAACAGTTAAACTCACACAAGTCCCATTTGTGTTGATGAGCCTACCGAAAAGTGTCATTTGCAAGGGGCTTGCGTTATTGAAATTTTAACAAGGATAAATGGCTGAGACACAGTGGCACCCTCTGGGGAGTCTTCCTCCCGTTCAACGCTGGTGGTACAAAGATGTCTTCTGTCGTAATGCTTAAATGAACTGGCCCGGAATTCGAGTGCTTCTCTATATTTCATACTTCATAAAATGTCTTGAGTGAGCGTAATGTCTTTTCCATATGGGCTCTTAGCGGTAAAGAGTGAATAATAAAGGAAACCCAAACAATTATGAGGTTTAGTCGCGCATCGCTGGCCTTGATAATGTCACTTGTCGGTGAGGGGATGTGTTCTGTCTTAGTTAGAAGCTGTGCCGCGGGCCTTTGGATCCCTGTCTGTTAACTGTTGCTATATGGCCCTTGAGGTTTCTACTTTTCTTCTTTTTTTTGTTTTCTTCTGATGCCATGCAGATGCTGTCTCTTGGCACACATTTGTGAGTCCCCATGTCCCATGAGGTAACATGATCTTTAGAAATCTATCGTGAGCACACATCTGTCTAGAAAACAGACGGAGCGGCGATGAAACACACAACCTGAAGTCTTTTTTTTCTCCACAAGGCAAACTGATGTCAGATATTACATCTTGTAAAACAGAAAGAATGAAAAAGCAGTATTGCCCAAACTCAAATGTTGCTTTTCTTTATGTTTAATGTAGGGGTTGAATATTTTTTTTGGGATATGACCCTCCTGCCGAGCGATCAAACCCCGCCAACCATTCCCCTACTTCTCACCCCTCCAGGTAATTCTTTCATAAATAAGAATGAACGAAAACACATCTGTGGCATATAATAAGATGCAGTAATTAATGTCATCGATTCACATCTGTAAGGATACTGACTGGGTTTTGAAATGTGATAAAAGTAATCACATTTCAAAACTTGGAGTTAGTTTCGGAGCCCTGTAACTCAGTTAGCGTGTGACTGTGGAGAGAGCGGGAGGGATGCTCTTGCTCTGTGATTGATGAGCGCACACCGGGCAGGCTATTAAAAAAGCTGCAGCGTATTCCACAGACAATGGCAATAAACATATTCAGGGTGCTGAATTCAAAATGACTTATTTAGGGAAAGAAAATACTTTTTTTTGCACCAACCATAACCATAAACCTTGGATTAATGGGGAATGCTGTGTGCACATTTAAATACGCTACTACTACAACAAACACATCCTGTAACAAATGTTCAAACGCAAACATGCCTTTGATCCAGGTTACAGCTCTTTTATTTATTACAATTAGCAAGATTATAGATAATATTTATATGAAAAACTAAGCACTTTGTACAGACACCAACCATCAAAGTAATAGTTTAACCTTTTAGACACTTCGGGGAAATATTCTTTTTCACTGTCTTGAGTTATGTCATGTCTTTACGATTCGCCAGCTGGAGCTTAGCTTAGAACAAAGAACCGGGGGAGACTGCCAGCATGGCTCTGAACAAAATCAACCTACCTAAAGCTCACTAATAACGTGTTCTTTGCTTGACTGATATGTACAAAAAGTGAAGTGTAAAAACAAAACTCTATAAGAGATATAACATATAAAATGGTGACATAATGGTAGGCACATTTTTATGTCTTTGGACAGACTAGCCATTTCCCCATTTCCAGCTAAGCTAACCGCAGCTAAACATTCATATTTACTGGACAGATGCAGCATATATGCATATTTCCCAAAACGTTTAACACATATGTAGCAGTGACTGCAGATACGCACCTGTGCGCGAGTCTGAGAAGGTCAGGATTAAAATAGTGTTCAGAAATGGCAGATGAATAATAGCCACTTATTCAAAAAAAAAGAAATATCTTTGGAGATAGAGCAGGTGATTAGCAATAACGTATGCTTTGTAAAATGAGGGAGCTGCTGGGTGGGGAGAGAAAGACAGAGAGAAATCCACATTGCAACAAATGGATAATGTATAAATGTGCTGTTCACAGGGACATCTCCAGAGATGGCAGAGTACATACATCTGCAAATTGTGCTAGATGAGAGTTTAATAGCAAAGTTATGAGTGTTCTGGCTCTAAATATAAAATGTAGCTCGAATAAAGTCAGAACCCTTTGATAACAGTCTTTGTCCCGGGTTTACATTGTTTCACCCGACACACTGCACGCAGCCACATACATGAGTGGGAATGTGCATGCATGTGTTTGGTGTGCACTGACAGTGGGTACAGGTGCTCCATTATTTAAAGTATCTCCTTGGGCTTTAAAGCTCTGACAGAGAACTGTAGACAAGGTTTCTCCCCCTCTCTCCAACACCCCTCCCAACCGCAAAAATATTACCAGAGCTTCCCTGGGGAGAAGCAGAGGGGAAACGTGATCTGGAAGAGAGGGGCGAATCCACCACAACAACAGCTGCTTCCAAATCACAACAACCTGGGGAAGGGTTGTGGGTTATATTTTATGGGTGGAGAGGGACCACGGATGTTCATTTATTTATCTCCACAGTCAGCATCAAGGTGTGTGTGTGCGTGTGCGTGCGTTTGTGTTTGTGTCAAGATCTGTCATAGCTCACTTTTTACGTATACAGGAACAAGCCTAAGGTCACTAGTCACCCTGTAGAGTGCTGAGACCTACAACGCCACAACCAGTCGTGTGTGCAAATGATGAATATGTAAAAATAATCAATTTCATCCGTCAAAATATTATAATGAATGTCGGGAACATAGAAAATCTTATTGAGTTGGTCTGATGCCATTTACTTTCCTCTTCACTCGCTTTCATAGACGCTACTTCTCCACGGGTACAATTATGCTGAGAGCAATTTCATATTTCAAGTATGCAAATATCGATACTGTGAGGCCACAAACAGTTCATATACGGAAAATATGTCGGCTGCGGCACAGTAATCCTTTTGAAGTGTCGTGCTGGCGCGTTGTTTAAAATCCAAATTAGCTTGCATGTGCATTTAAACACACGCAGGGATCTAAATTAGCCTAATGGTTCTCAGTAGACCAAGCACTGATCACACATGCCTCTGGTGAGGTAAATGGTGGGGCATGTGTTGGAGCTGAATACAAACGCAACCATTAACAGCTGGAGCAAGCCAATCTATGGCAGTGACCTTGGACATGTGTTGTTGCCCACTCTCTTCGCACTACACACCGTTATTAATTTGGTTCTCCTACTTCACATGCTGAAAGAATGATAATAATGTGATATTATTTACCCATAGTGGGATAAACCACCAGGCTGGAGGAGGTGGCAGGAGGAAAAAGGTGCCAACAATCAGCACCTGTACCGGGACACACCTGATACCTAACATTGTGTTTGTATACAACTGAATTGGTTGAGCATATTATATTTTGTTGAAAACATAATCCTGCTGATTCAAGTAGTTTCTTTCAGATCACTTTAACATTTTTCTATGTAGTTTGTCCGCTTCTTTTACTGGGAACTTATCACATACCACCACCTCTGTCTTCAAAGTCCAATTGTCTTTTTTTCCTGTAAAACAAAATGTGAAGTTAGTATCAAAACATTTCAACCAATCTGCAACTTTTAGCCGCAAAAGAGGTGTGTGTGGAGCCAACAGTCCTCTGTAGCCTGTCCACTGTTTAGTTATCCAATCAAATGCGAAGGATTTGATTAAAATCTGTCTTGTAACCCAAATATCCCTTTGACTGGGGAATGGGTCAAGCTAAATACGCTCTAACCACCTTTCACTGAGACTTGTGCATGATCTGGCTGTTATTGTCAGTACAGAACAAAGAACGAACTCTATAGAGTCACTTCATGTCTGGTCTTTCACCAAGCTTTTTCACCGGGGAACATCATCCAGACAGCAGTAACATTTCTGCCCGAATGTATCAGAGAAAGAAAATTAATATAGATACATGTTTTAGGTGACAAGGGTTGATCATAGTTACCAAACCTGCAAAAGGTATTCCGAACAATTCTTACAGATGTTTAGGAAAAACAATAAATAGATGTCCTGCTCTAGTCTTGATGTGCTTTACATCAACAAGCACAAGCCAGGTGTGACATGTATCCTATTTCAAAGCATGATTGTTATTTTAACATCTTTATACGTAGCATTGCTAGCACGAGTCTCTGTTTGTGCTGTCATGTCCTTGTATACAATATATACCACAATGACCTCTACATTTACATTTCACAGAGGCATCATCTACATTTAATGCAGCACTTTTTAACAAAAGTATTCCAGATTCATAATAACATGCTGCCTTTTATTGCACACATATGGGACTAAAACAATATTCAAATCAGAAGGGCGTTGTTGGGCTTTGGCTCCAGTCTCGAAGGGCTGCTATAAGTTTTGAAAAGCCACCAGATATCCCAAATGCTTGTTGCGTGTGAAGCCCTGACACTTCAGATCTTTTTTTTTTGTACAAAAAGAAAAAAAAGCCTTAAGTTTTGCAATATATATTGTCACAGTTACCATCAACATTTTCTTGTTAAAACTCCGCTTGAAACAAAAATATAAGCATATCTTCAAAAATGTAACCTGAAATGTTCTCGAGATGTTCTTACTCACCATGCTTTCCAGGAGCATTACGGCGGTGGCAACCAAACACTTCCTGGTGTTATGCTCTTCCTGATGTCATTAATAATGTCACGGCTTATACCAAGTATGGAGGATGGTTATTCGGTTTAATATGCCACGCTGATTAGTTGATCACTATATTATTTTGCTTTGCAATGTCTTTCTTGTCTTGGTAAAATGGTTAGTAATGTTTAAGCCTTGTTTTGTTTGTTTTCATTGATACTTGTCATTTTCCTGTTTTAGGTATGAGACAGTAACCCCTGGGAGCAATATGGTTCTGCCTAAACTGATTGTGCTGCAGATTGGAAGGCCTATTTAATGGTGGAGAGAGATACGGATGGTTGTGCAGCTGGTTTCATCATCTCGGCAAAGTTAGCTTTTTTGTTGTTTTGTCTTCTTTACACATTTGTTACAAGTCATCTTTTGTTCAGTCATTGAACACCTCTCTGAGTCTGTTGCCCATCACCACACTAGACCCTTTGGCCAGACTTCCTCATTGTCCTACATGATGTACAAGATCTTTGCCAGGCAGATCAACATTTTGGTGACAGTGGTATCAACTACAAGGTGAGATTCAAGCTGTGCCTGTGACTGCATTACACATCCACTCAAGATATACTTCACTGACCGTACGCTGTAACTGAGCAAGTGTTCTTATGTGTTCTTGCGTGTCCTCTGTAGCTATAGTTTTCTTCTGAATTCTTTATTAAAGACACTGTTTGTTTTCCCCATTGGTTAATTTCATAACCCTCATTTTTAATTATGAAGCCTCTTGCGTCCCGTGGGATTCCATGACATCCTGTTATGGATTCTTAAAAATGTGCTGTGCATCAAGAGGCCTATTTATCCTCTTTCCTGTTTTTGAATCACAACTTTTTAACCCCAGTCAGGGGCGCTGACTTTGATTCCGACCGACTGCTACAGTGAGAGATCAGGATAAATGTTTCCAACGTTCAGAGACTGTCGTTTGCTGCTATTCCTGTTGTATTTGAAGATGTTTTCTGGACGAGAGATCTGAGAACTGTGGTGCACAACAACTTTTCACCAGGGGGATTCTCTGCCATTCTTTCCGTCTGATGTGAGCCTTCTCGCTCTTATTACCTTTTTTGTTGTCTTTTTTTTTTTTTTTCTCTTCAGTGTTTTTGTTTCGCTACACCATCTGTCTGTCCTGTGCTTGTTAAATCGGTTAGCCCATTCACGGCGTCCTCTGCCTCGACTTCACCCCTGGCACTTTCCATTTAGTCTCCAAAAACCACAGAATGATATGCAAGTCTGAGTCAATCCACCCCGAGTTCTTGGATGTTTGTCAAACAATACTAGAACAACATCATGATTTGTTGTGTGCACAAATCTCAACAGTCTATACCCTCTTGGCATTGGGAAGGCAGCAAAGGCAGAGACAGATATGGAGAAAATATCCTATCAATCTACAGGATATTAGCTGCAAGACAGCAGTTCATGCTGCCAATGATGTAACCCTCTGTGCCAGTATGAGCAAGTGCCACAATAAATGACTTCACATCAGCCAATGCTTTTTATCTGATGATAGCACTCTGTGTGGGTTGTGTGATTTCAGGCTTAAGATTTTGTTGTTGTGGCAGCGTTAGCACGGTGATTAAGAGTGTGCGTGAGGGGAAGAGGGAATCGGAAAACAAAACTGTGTACAAGACTGTTATTGTACAGGGTTTATGATTTATGCAAAGGATAATGTTTAAAACCTGGAGACCCCAGCCAGTACTCCCCCAACCGTAGTCACATCTTTTTGTACAAACAATGCACTCATTCATGTGACACCCATTTAAATCCAGTTGGCTGTGTTTTGCCTTTTTTAACTACTGTGCTACTTAATAACAAGGGGGTCAATTTTGCTCATTTATAATGCAGGGGAGAATGATATGTTATTTCTTAAAGGACAATTATGTTTATCAAACAGACATTTTATTTGTATATTTGCTGTTTTGTACGGGATTAGTAACAATATTTATTCAGACTTCAACCTATCCCAAACAATAGCTTATTGTGCAAATATTGACAATGATTTCCGGCATGAATTTAAGCTGTTTGTATTCTGCCAATCGCAACCACCATATTCTTCCCTCATTATAGAAAAAGCATCTTTTTACCTTTTTTCTCTCCTTCCAACACCTCCAGGCTTGTATTTGTGAAATAACAGCAGTTTTACTTCGTCCAAGCTGAGTTGGCGATAGATAAGAGGAATGTGTGGGCGGTGGGCACCGTGGCATACCTGTGCTACCCCGCACTTGATGGGCCAGTGGGTAACATTGCCAGACTGAAGACCTATTGGCAAAGACATCATCATGCTCAGGATGAGCTTATAAAGTGGTTTCCAAGGTGGAGGGAGAGAATCTTGTGCAGTTGCATGAGAAAACAAAACAGATATTATGGTTATTTGCAGAAGTAATGCTCAGTATCTAACTAAAGAGGCGGAGGAGAGAGACAGAGAGGGGTGATGGGTGTGTTGCAGGGGTCACTGTATTAATCTGGTTGCTCACTACTGTCTGGCTGCCAACTTCCAGAAACAAGTATTTGCCAAAGTGACGTGAATACCAGACAGCACATCCTTCTTTCTCTCCCCACATGAATCTGTGATGCAATCCTCCCACAACATTTAACAATAGGACTAACCTATCCATATACTGGCTAATGTTCTATTGCTATGCCTCATTAACCTATATATATATATATATATATATATATATATATATATATATATATATATATATATATATATATATATATATATATATATATATATATATATATATATATATATATATATATAATAGTATATCACTAATCTCACATTACAGGCAAATGAATGTGAAATAAAGCTATGTAAACAGATGCTACACTAAATAACTTGATCATTTACTAGCAATTACTGTTCTGTTTACTTGTAATGTAACTGAAATGAGACAGTGAAAAGTGGATACTTGCATTAGAGGCGAGATGCAAGTCGCTGCTGGTATTTTGTTCTGAATCAATGTTGGAAAATTAAAGTATCAATTATTTAGCGTGATCTTATTAAATGACAGGACTTACCTCGGTCAGTAACGGAAATGAAAACAATTGCGTGGACAACTGTGAAATATAATGAAATATAGTTTAATAATGCTACCTTTATTACAGTAGAAGTAAACAAAAATCCAGATATTCCTAAAAATAAATCTTGTTTGTGAGGAGCATATACTGACATATGCTGTTTTTAACTAAATGTATTGTTCTACTACGAGTCCTTTTTGACCCATGAATGGTAAAGTGTAGGTTAATCACCTTTGTATATAAGAGCTGATGTACGAGTCTGTTTAGCTAAAACAAGAATCCTGAACTGTATGATGACAACTACCAGCCATGGTATTAATACTAACACAGCATAATTTCACTTTGTAATATTAAAATATTCCACAAATTCGATATGCGAAATGTGTTGACATGCTTTCAAACGGATTAACTACACTGATATTTTCCCTTAATTTGTGAACGGGTGCATGAATAAAAAGCGAACAGTGAGGAATTCAAGCCTTTATCAACAAGAAAATCGAAATGAAAAAATAGCAACTAGACAAACCTTCATCTTTTGAAATGTACGGGAAAGATAAATATACTTCTAACAGCAGAATCCACACCATGGCTAATTTTCGCAATGATTTTTGGTTACATTAGTGATGACCTACAGTAAATGTAATCCACTATTTACAACACCCACACATAGATTCAATCAGAAACATTGGCTGTACCTGATTGATGAAAAGAAATCAAAGCATACATCAAATCTCCAATTTGTTTTCTGCTTGCTGCTGTTTCATCTGCACCAACACCATGTTTACTGACCTGGCAACATGTCATGTTGTGTCAAATCCCCAGTCCTAAGAAGACTCGCTGAACAGAAAGGTCAGAAAAGCATGCTCATAAAGAGATGTCGACAGCTTTTAGCCCGTGGCTTTGCTTAAATCAAAGCCAAATGCAGTTGCGGTCAAAAAACACTTCTGATTAACTCAAGCAACAGTGAGCACTGGCTCTGAGTAAGACCTGTAGGATTTGTGGCGTTGAGGGCATTGACTAACAAATCGCAACATTTCCTCCAGAGGTACGAGGTGTGTGTATATATATATATATATATATACACACACATGTGTGTGTGTTTGTGTACATGATGTCCTTGTCCGTGCCCTGGGCTGTTTTTCCCTGACTTTGTCAGAAACATGTGGCGTGAAGCAATACACCTGCAAGTCATGGTGTTAAGTGACTGGTGCTGTGCACTTCACAGTCCTTGGGCCAGTCCATGGTTAACCAGAGTTATTCCTTATCTTGCAGAGAACAGCCTCATAAGAAAAAAGTAACCTCCAATAAATTCCAAGATGCATTTTCAAAACTCTTACTTTATTCAAAATCACTGCAATAACAACCCGACTAGACTTGTGTACAACTACTATGACCATCTTTTTCGCTAATTATGCAGATGAAGGCATTTTTCTCTTGACTCTGAGTAGAAGCGCATCACTGCTTCTATGGCAACAAATACGCGTAGCGCGATTGTATGTTTTGAAGGAGAGCATTGTGGTGTGTGAGCGGCAAGGAGCGCCCATTTGTGAAAGCTCTTCCATCATGATGAGAGACAGCCCACACAGCTCCAAATTGCTGATGAGCTTATTTTTAGTCGAGGGGCTGCCCCAGTGTCTGGTTTACATGTGGGACTGGCAGGAAATGTAGAGCAGATTTCCCACTTAATACTTGTACAGCAAGCCTTCCTGCTCCGTAATTAACCAATTAACAAGCAACATGCCCCACCAACACCATCCCTGATTCAGTTTGCAATCAGGAATGCTCGTCTGCAAAGTTTTAATTGTGCCCGAGGCAATAACTTACTGTTTGTAATCACATTCTCTCTCTCCCTATATTGCACCATGGTGCGTTTGGGAGGAAAAAACTTACTGGCGCAAGCTAATTCGGCAAACCTCCATGTTGGAGGTGAGCACAGTGCACATTACCAGCAGTGCTTAGGGTTTTTGCTGAACAACAGAATGAGACTTAATATGCTCCCCGAATTATTAACACGTTGTGCATTTATAGCCTCCGATGAGAGGTGAGAGGCAGGCAGGGGAGCTTTCACTCAACGTGTCCCCCTTACGGTAGGTTGTGTTGAGACCACAGTATGCCGGACACACGCAAAGGCAAAAACGCCCTGCCTCCATATTTCAAAATTGGATATTAGGTTAATACTTGCTTTGGCGCACAGTGAAGAAGACGGTATCGCAATGTTTTTTTTTACTCGGGAAAGCAGCACGCTTTGCTCGCATGAAGGAGGCAAGCCTTGTGTCAGAGCCAATCATCGTTCAGGAGGCAGACATGGTGCACGGACTAGATGAATCATTAAGCTGTCATGTGTCTGTTTGACATTGCGACTGTGGGGTAGCAAATTATAGGTGACTTAATGTTCCTTTTTTTTTTGCTTCCTGGTGAAATGCCAGACCATACGCTGAGCTAAAAAGCAGAAATACGCTCTGTCAGATGGAAGCTGCCACTAATTGTTCAGCTCAAAGCCCTGCATTTTCTTTAGGAGACCACAGCCACCCCGCACTTTTATAAATACATGATTGATGCTATTGGCTATAGACATCAAGCATCATGCATTCTAATATAATAGACAGAGGAGAGCCTGGGATTAGCTTTGCACTCTTGATGTTACACACACACACACCCTAACTGCAAAACACAAACAATCTAGGGCAGCTATTCCAAATCCAATTGTTGTGAACATGAAGCCAGCTAGTTGCAGGCGTTGGGGTGAGTTTGGCCCACACATACCAATTAGGCCCGTTTCCAAAGCAATACCGCACAATGCTGCCCAGAGGACTGCAGCAGAACAAGACTTTGATTTCCCTCAATGTGATAGTAATTTCATATTCCTCTGAAAAGCAACATGGCTACTGAGGCTTGAGTCTCGAGATGAGCAATGAAGAGCAATTCACAACAAGATGCTTGGTTGGTCATTTGCATGCAATATCTCGTGCAAATATGTAGCAACTAGTTTGGTGTGGAGGTATTGGAGGACCCGCGTGAACACCGCAGCCTCTGATACATCCGCGCACCACCCGCGGAGGCCTCTTTTATTGGACCCGTAGTGTCCCTGGGTAGCTTCGTTAACCGCTTGCATCAGTTATGGTCGCTCGCTTCCCCCACACGTCTACGAGTAATCCTTGCATCTGGGATCAAAAATCAAGGCCATAACTGAGAATGCAGCCTGTGGTCTTCACGCGGACTAAACGCTGTTGAGCCCCAGTCCCAACACAGCGCTTCAGACAGATTGAGGAATAGAGAGGGAGGAGGCATAATGAGAGTCAGGAGTATTCCTACACTCTATTTATAGGGAGTGCAGGATTGTTTACCTGCTTTCTTACTTGTTTTGACGGGTGGTGAACTGCTAATGAGAGGAGGAATCTTTGCGTTGCCATATTGTTGTATTACCTTCCGGTACTTACTGTATGTTGGAAAATTCTTGTGAGAGCCTGAGAGCTGTTTTCATGACACATCTTTGAACTCTGCGCGTCCTCCTCGTTCCATTTCACCCTCTCTTGGTTTCTGTCGTAAAATAAAATCATATTTTCGGTGTTGGGAGCAGCAAGACAGTCTATTCAGTCGGGTGATACTTTCTGATTGCGGCTTTCTCTGTGAGACGGTGTGGGAGAGCCTATTGTTGGAATAAATCTTCGCCCTCTCATTTGAATCACCGGGAATGCTTGATGATTTGTCACAGGGGAGGAGAGTAACCAAAGTACCCCAAAGAGAGCAGAGGTGTTACTGCATGGAGGCGGCCATATTAGCCGAGATATTCTTCAGGATTATGTGCCCCTTCAACCCAGGCCAGGAATTTGTCAGCAGAAGTGCAGATATGGCTCTATCAATAATCCATGGCATTGTGTATTTCCCAACTGATGCCATTATACGGCTGGTGGATGACAGCACTCACCAACTCCATCATCTTATCCGAGGGGACCAGGATCTCATAAAGCGCTCTCAACATAGACATCTCATATAACGGGTAATAACTCTAGCCAGTTAATACAGGGGAATTATCAGGGAGAGGAGCGATGAACCCAGCACAAACCAGGCCGGCCACCGCTATATTATGGTCGTGGAGCAGAGAGAGAGAGAGAGAGAGCGGAAAACCAAGGGAAGGTGTCAGAGGAGGGGGAGGGACAGAAAGAGAGGTGGGAAATGGAGAGGGGTAACATTAAAGCATTTGAGATAAGAGGGGGAGAGTTGATGTAGGATACGAGGCGGAGGAGGAGGGAGAAATACAAAGTGAAAGGGTACGGGGTTGTTGTGTGAAGCAGAAGAGCCAAAGTTAGAGAGAGGAGGAAGAGAAATGAGTAAGGGGTAAGGAGGAGTTAGGGAGACTGATGAGGCAATGATTTAACAAAGAGCAATGAGAGGGCAGAGCTTCAGGAAGGTATTTATGTCACTTTCTGAACTTTGCTTCATTGAAAAAATCATCAGAGTTTGAGGATCCTTCTTTCACACTACCACAGTGAAATGGATGGTAGAAGACGCTGTAATGAAGAGCTTAAACTAGTAATCTCCCTAATCCAAATTAAAGCTCTCTGTAATTATTTTCATTGCGGTATCATTTAGAGATGGCTATAATGTACATTGTGCATATTAGGAAGAAGTCGGTCGAAGTGTAACTTCCATGTGTAAACACTACTGTGACAAATCTGTGTGATAATGAACGGTGAGTTGTGATTTGGACATTTCGATAAATGCAGTGATAAAATCTAGATGTTTCTAGCTGAGACTGTTAGCTAAGGTCAAGTCCTTTTTATCAATTAGTGACTATGAAAGGGTTACACATGCTTTTATTTTGACCCGGCTTGAGTGCTGTAATGCCCTTTTATGTTGGTGATAGCCAGGCCTCCCTCTCACGCTTGCAGTTGGTACTGAATGCTGCAGCGCGTCTTTTGAAAGGAGCATGCAGGCGAGAGCACATTTCCCCCGCGCTGGCCTCCCTTCACTGGCTCCCTGTATGTTTGAGGATTGATTTTAAGGTTCTATTGTTCACCTGCAATCATTAAATGGGCTAGCTCCAACCTATCCCCCCGGCATTTCACAGCCATACATCCCTTCAAGGTCTCTCAGGTCAGCTGACCAGTTGCTCATTGCTGTCCCTTTAGATCAAGGGAGAAGCACAGGGGACACCAGGCCTTTGCAGCTGTAGCCCCCAAACTGTGGAAGGAGTTGCCTCTGCAGGTTAGGCTGCCCACTACACTGCCTGTTTTTAATTCATGGCTTTTAACTCACTGAGAGTTGCCATTCTTTTAAACATGCCTTTGTGTTTTTACTGTGTTGCTTTCATGTTTCTTGCTATATTTGGATTGTACAGCACCTTGGTCAACTGATGTTTTTAAATGTGCTTTATACATACATTTGGATGTTCATTTGTGATAGCCTTCATGAAATGTTTTTGAGAAGCCCAAAATTGCTTGGATGAATTGCTAAGCTGACGTTCTGTCTGAAATATTTCCTTCATTCACAATAGTTTAATCTATAGCGAGGAGTACATTTTGGACAGCTTCACCATCATGTCCAGTAAGTAAATATATACTGCACAAGGCAATAGCATTTCTTTTTGCATGTGGAAGCCCACAATGCACTGCTCAATTATCTAACTGCTTGGACAGCCTATAGTCATCTTTGTTCTGTGTCACTGCCCATTAAATCTTAAGCAACATTAGCATCTGGCTCCATCCCTTTATCAGGCCTTTTAGTTTTAAATGTGGGTGGGTGCCAGCAACCAGCGCTATTAGGGACAGGAGGGAGAAAATAAATATATATTAATGCCACCCACCAAGCAAAGATATTCAGTGTTTGCATTTCAGGGGACAATAAAGAGGGCCATCTGTTCCTGTCATTCGTGCTTTATTGTTTTCCTCGGCGGGCCACTCACTTTGGAACACCACATCAAGCCCTCCCCACCTCACATTCTCTGTAGTCCAGACCCCCGGACGTACACAAACTGCAGTCAAACTGTTTACACAAGATCAACTGCACATGAACACACATAAACACACACAAAGACGCGCTCATCATCCTCACCCTGAGCCTTGTACAGTTGTAAGACAAGGAATGGGCTCAAAGGGCTTTTGCGTTTTGGATCTTTGGTAGAAAAATCATGGCAAAAAAATGACGAGACGCTGAGGGGGCATTGGCTTTGAATAAATTCTCTCTCCTTGTCCCGCGTGTTGGCACCAGTGGTTGCATGGCAAACATTGCCAAATGTTTTTCTTTCATTCCTGTAGCAGGATCATGAGCGGAGAAAGGGGTGGAAAGAAACACACACTTTTAGTTTCCAGGCTTAAAAGAAAGAACAAAGTCTGCAATATTGGCTTAGGAAATGAAGAACATCTAGCATATCTGCCGAATTATATGGCAGAAGATTTGATCATATGGCCGAGAAGCTCCATACCTCTCATGTCTGTAGAGTGAATATGTAGAGTAAGCAGCCGGCCAGCAGAGACTCCAGGAAGTTACAGGCAAGAAATAGTCTGGCACATAACCCCACCTAAAACAGTAAATTGTCACATTTACACTTCACGTACAGCACGGATTGAACAGACAAGATATCAGAAGTTCGTTGGTGAGCTCTTCAGGTGCTGGTAGGTCGATTTGGTTCCTTTTGGACAGAGCCAGGCTAGCTGTATCCCCCTGTTTTTATGCTATGCTAAGCTAACCAGATGCTGGCAGTTGCTCCATACTTGAGTAGTATCGATCTTCTCATCTAACTGGGCAAAAAAGTGAATAAGCAAAATGTCAACCCATTCCTATGACCTTTTGAAGATACAGGGTTTTCATGTGCCAACTTATAATATTTACTGAAACAGATGCAGACTGACAAACACATGTTTCACGTCTCACCATAGATATAAAAACAGCATAGCTTAATATTTGTAAAAAGCAACAATAAAGTAGTAATAACTCTTAATTATTTATAATGTGTCTTCAATATGAATTTGCAGTACACAAATTGATGACATATTCTTAATACTTTTAAGACAATGACATGACACTTCTATATTGCAAATTATAATGTAGAACTGCCATTACAATCCCACAGACACTACAAGGAAGGCAACACTCACAAGCAATGTTTTCTCACCAGTGATCTGGCTGAATGCAAGATTTGCAGGTGCTTTTCCATCACAGTCAGCAAGGTTAAACTCCAGAGAAATTAAAGAAATTGCTCCTCTAATGCAGAGTAAAACAAATGGGAGAACTTTAGTGCACATGTGGAACCCTCTTGGGTTCTAATTATGTAAAACTATAGACATCAGAAGGCACTGAATTCTTTAATGAGCACTTGAGAGAACAAAGGGAATTTAAGTGCATGTTAATAAGAAAGGCGAGACAACAGGAGGAGGCAAAATGCCACAGTAAGAATCGCTACACATTAAATGGGGGCATTCGCTGTCTCACCACCAACGAGCAGCTTCCGACAGCTACGCTGGGTAACACAGAATAGTTGAGAGGAATCTATTTCTCACTGTGGTTTGTGGCGGTTGGAATGAGCATGCAGCTTACGTGCTAATAGGTTTTCCATGGAAACCATTATAATAATAAATTGAGATGAATTGAGTGTCGGGGAATTAATGTTTTGCTATTGGTGCGTGAGAGGTTGAGCTGCTCTCTCTACAACCTGCAATCAGTGAAGTGACGACTTCCCCATGATCACTGTGCCGGATGTATAGGTACAAAATTACAGGTTAAACTCCCCTATCAGATCCTGGGGTTGGTGGTGGCTTCCACAGTGCCACGAGCATAGAACCACTTACATTCACTCAATAACAAACGACGTGATGTGTTTGGGAAGCTGTGTTCCCCTTCGTAAGTCGGTAGGCCGGCCAATTAGCATTGACAAAGACTCCCGCGTGTGTAAGCAGGCAGAGCACCGCCCAGATAGCACATTTCTGTTCAGGAGCCAAAATGGATCGCACTGTGGGGGTCCTCTAATCCCCAATGTTCCACTGAATAATGTGTTTTATCAAGAAACAGTGGTGCAGGATAGCCACCTTCATACCCATGTGGCTGCTGTCTGAGTACCACTGCACACCTTGTTTAATTACATGGGCGCACGTTTGTAGTTTGCTATGGACTGCTGGTATGTGTGCGTTAATGTATAGATATGCTTTGAGTCTGTAGTGCAAACCTTTTATATTTTGAGAGAGAATACATGGATTTAGAAATTCCTGTTACCAATGGAACAAATCAGGAGTTTGCTCATTGATGATTAGAAAATAGTACCTGAACAGCAGTAATTAAGGATTATATAGTAGATAATTTCAGTCTGGACACTCAAGTCAAGGTTTTAACCATTTATTGCAGTAATATGCATTTTTAGTTTGCATTTCTGAAAGCAGGCAGTAGAGTCGCAGCGATGGTGCAGAACTTTACGCTAAGATAAGGGGGAATATTGGTTCACACGGAGAATAGATTCGAAGGTGATTGACCCTCTATTGGACTAGTAATGCACTCACTAATGATGAAATATGTGCGTAGATGTTCAGATAAATTATCCTCATAATTGTCATGCTAGCAACGTAGCCTCATCAAATAATGTTATGCAAGATCACTAAATGCCAGAATGCTGCTGGCAGCTTTCTATATTTGTCTTTTTGTGAAAGTCCATGATCACCAACCAACAATGTGTTTCCAATTTCCCCAGCCTGTCTGCTCATTGGTTCCTGAAGATGTACATTTGTGAATGAAAAAATGAATCACATCACATACTAAACTTTTTAAAGATATATTTTGCCCGTGAAATAAATCCTGTAAATATAAATATAATACATATGAGAAATAGATATAACAAATAAACATATTTATATACATGTACATCCTGGACCTGACCGACTCCTCAGCAAACGACTACTGGCAAAGTAGTCTCCCAGCGGCGGGGATTCTGAGGAGTTTATTTCATAGCCTTATTTCATTATTTATTTAATTATTTATTCATTTATTTCTATATTGTCTAGCCACTGATTGATATATTTATTTGGTTCACTAATAAGTATGGCAACAGGGTGGTGCATGTGGGACTGCCTCGAGACACAACAGGGCCCCGTAGCCCCTGTTGATCGTAATGAAGAAACGCATAACGCAGTGCAACAGTTGGATAACTGATTAGTATTTAATAGCTTCTGACAACCACATCAGGCTTTGGCTTCAACACAGTGGGATCAATTCATTGTCGATTTTAAATCTTTTCATGGGATTAAAAGAAAGAGAACTTGCTCCAGCCACCTGGCTATAATCAACTGAGTTCCTTAAACTATATTTGGGGAGACAGCGTGTGTAATTAGGTGTTAGTTAGCACATAAAAAAAACTATGATTTTTTTCCTTCTTATTATAGTTAGAATTTGTGTTCTTTAAGAGGTGCATCATATTAAGATAACAACTGTTCCTTACCATTAACATGCCTGCTCAAGCAGCGCATCATCTTATCAGACGAGTAGCTTGAGTTCTAACTGTAAATGCACCATTAGTTTATAATTGCCTCGGACCAGAGACTGCAGAAATTAAGAAAAACTCATTATATTCAAAACACATTAACATTGATAGTAACACCCATGTATTTTCGAAGCTCCCAGTTACTCAGGCATGTGCGTACCTGCAGTGCGATACCAATAAATGCACTTACATTCTCATATCACACATATTTGCATATGTATGAGCCTCTCTAGTAAGTGCTTTGAGTAACTGGAGTGAAGGGAGCCATACAATAGCAAAGTGATTCAAGGCATGATCCAAACTTGTGCTCTCTGTGCTGCTGCAGTTCAGTCAAAAGGAGAGTCTTTGTTTGGCATGAATAGCGGCAGATCAGTAATGCACCTTGCACAAGCTTGAGCAAAACTACGGCACTGACAGAACAAGGTTATCACCTAAAGATGCTGAACCGCGCTAACTCAAAGCAACCCTCAAAAGACAAAATCAAAACAGTTTGTTCGTTTCATGTGACAAACGGAGTATAAACGTATGTCAGTTGTGTTTAGGTCTTGTGAATTATCAATATGTTTACTCCTCTGTAGCTGCATTTGGAAAGCTGTGGCACGACGATTACTCGCTATTGCTCTTTACTCAGATTTCATTTTATTTACTCTCGCAAACCTCAAAGACACACTTTCACTGTTGAAGTTGCCTGACCTTCGCTCAATGATTAGTCAAATGACTTCAAAATGGTGTGAGCTTTTTTACCTCTCCCCCAACAGTAAAATTAAAACTGGACAATGAAAAGAGCTCTTGAGTATTTCATCCTATTCTATTCAAATGTCATTGCACCACCTTTGATTTCCATAGTCCAAAGTAAGGTAAGCCCTAGGGCAGTGACGGACTGTCATCCCTCCCCAGGGGGCAGGAACTGCACTCTTCAGCTCCCTAATGATGCGCCTGTCTTTTGAACGAAGAAGCCCATGCCATGGCCCATCACTTAGCAAGCTTAACTAAGCAGGGGGCGGTGGGTTAGACAGACAGAGAGACAAAGACAGAGGGAGACAGCTGGGATTGTGCAGGTCTGGCTCCTGGCAGATGAAAGCTGTCCCTTTCAGAATTTCAAGCAGAAATGTGACAGATTTTAAAATCATGATTTGACACATACAGTATGAAACCATGACTTGCTGTAGCACACAGGTACATTCGTTTTTTATTCACAGACAGTAAGTCAACATCATCTTTCTCATTGAACTGAACAGAATATACCAACAGTCCTGAACTGAAACAATCCACAATCTTTCTGCTTCAGCAGCCAGGTTTCACTGTATTGTGCGCCTTCCAAGAATTAGGTAATTGGAGATTTGTACAATGAAATACATATTGCATAAATGACAGGCAGTAATACAGCTGTTGTTGTCCCAGTGTCACACTGTAAATATGAACATTCTCAATCTGGACTTGGCATAATCACTGTTTATCCATTATATCCTCCTCCTCTCCTGCTAAATGGCAGCGCACACAGTTGAATAGCCCTCAATCATTCAGTAATTGATGCTGTGGCATTTGTATTACCCAAACACCCCCCCCCCCCCCCCCCCCCCCCCCCACACACACAACCCTCCCAGTCTAGATCTACCTTCTTTCCCTAAATATCCCAAAGGCTTCTTTCTCTACAATTTAAAGTTTAGTTTGATTTAAGCCCTCCTGGAAGACAATTTGATCTGTTTGGATCTGCTTATAATCTCCTGATTTGATTCACCAGGGAATTCACTGTTGTTAGTTGAACAGGAACAGCCCATACAGCAGAGAAGTAAAGAATGGCATCACACACATTGTGGAGCAAAGGAAGTACAAGCCGCGATAAGAGAGGAGCAGCCTGAGGGTGCGGGGAGTGGCCACAAGGACTCCCTTTCTTCCCCTGCACTTTTTCCTTTTTTCTCAAATTGTTAAATCGCATAAATGCAAGATCACCTGGGACAGCCCATAACGGAGGAAGAAAGGGGGTAGGACGGGTTAAAGGCCCACCCTAAAAATAACCCTGGTATTTTGAAGAATATATGGATATAACAGGATTCTAGTATAGTCTGCGGTAAGGATTATATACAGCCCACACTGCCGAACATGGATCAAGCGCTCTTTTCTTTCCCCTCTGCCCACCGCTAACTGAACTGTTTAACTGTGTTCTAAGAATCTAAGGAAAAACAGGGAAAACAGGCGGATCTTTTGATGTAGGACATGTTTTATGGTCCACGTGTGGTGTGTTATCACCCCTCATCCCTCTGTTCCTGAGCACACGAGGCTTTAAGGAGGCTGGAAGTAGGCTGGAAGTGACTAAAGGGAACCTGGCTTTCTCTTTCTTTAGATGGATGAAAGCAGTCGCAAAGAATGCCAGAAATCTGCTGCTGGAGAGGTTTTTGATTGTTTTTGCATACATGTGCATATGTCCTGTACATCCATGGGTTTGACAGCTGTAGACTGCGAGGTGTTTTGCCATTTTAGTGCACCGAAGCTCAGTCTGGCTGTATCCTCCTTATGCACATTCAGATGAAAGACAGGAAAGGTGGAACCACTTGCCTTAAAACCTCTTTGAAGTAAACCTAAAAATTTGTATGTGCAGAGATGGGAAGGGGGGGGAGAAAAGAACGTTGAGGCGGTGGTATGATCTGCTGAACCTGTGGGAGATTGAAAATCAAGAGGTGTAGGGTGGAAGAGGAGAAAGAGAGATGGGGTGGGGGTGGAGACATAGACACAGAAAGTGTTTTGGGATGTGAATGCACTAGGGGAGTTGAAAAAGCACACCACCTTTGCATTTAAAAACACTCCAAAACTTTGCAATATAAAAGGCAGGAGTAGGAAGGCAGGACACAAAAGAATATTCACAATGCAAAAAAAAAAAAAAAAAAAAGACGCTGTTTCTTCTTCTTCCTCGCCTCTCTGCCAGGGTAGAGTCTCTCCACGTTGATCACGGTTTACCGTCTGAAGATGCATTGGCAGTTGTTGACAGAGACAGTGTTTGTGATGGTAGTCACAGTTATTCCATAGAGATAGACGAGGGAGGGGCGACGAGGGGGAGTCGACTCCCCTCTCTTGTTTTCTTGCTGACTCTCTTAACTGTGTTTACTCTTTCAACACTGACATCCAAAGGTATGCAGAGCTGATAAAACTTTCCTGCTAGCTGATATTCAACACCGAAGCAACATAAGGTTGGAAAATGCGTTAATGCACAAAAAAACACTGCTCATTTAGTATTAAATCCAGACAAAAATGTAAACTCAATTGAATAATTCACTGTTACACCTTTAGCAATGACACACACACACACACACACACACAATGAGAACATCATTTCCTTCTGTGTTTTTAATTTTTGGGTCAGCTCATCAAATAAGGCAAGATTTAAATTGTCCTGCTTTTTCAAAAGCTAACTTGTCAGTCACGTATCTACTCAAGAGAAAAATTATGTCTCTTTATTTCACAGAAAAACAGAAGAAAAGTAAATGCCACATCACTCATTCAGCTCCTATATAAAGATCTACAAGACCATTAGCCCAACTAATGGTGTCGTAAGATGAATAACATGAAACAGCTTGTGAAAAAAAAATCAAGGGTTTTAAAGACTAACAGATGGTGAAAAAAGCCTCTTTTTCCAGTGGCACGGAGACCTGACACTTACATTTCCATCCCACTAATCTGAGTCCTATTTAAGGTGAAAGCTAAGGGATCCTATGGTACAAGGCCTTATTCCCCCGGGGGGACGGCGAGCACTGTGAGGCTCCGGTGGCAATGCAGGAGAGGCTGTGATCATGCCTAAGTTTCATGTGAAGCGTCTGAGCCGTGATCCCAGGGAAACGTCAAGTAAAAACCGCAATAGTAGAGAGTGTAGATGAGAGAAGAGGAAAAAAAAAACAAGTGATTTCCATCAAAACAGATTGTCAAACCAGATGGGGACTATTCCAGAACTGGGGCAGAGGGGATGGGGAGGGACTGTGAGTGGGCAAATCTCAACACAAACCAGACACGAGCATCAGAGCTAAATTGTTCTCCTAAGTACTGCCGTCATGTAATTCTGAATGCTTTTAAATAATTCTGAACTATGTTTTTATTCAATAAACTGAATATTAAAGTACGCACAATTATGAAATTCGGCATTGAACTGTACTTTGCTTTGCTTGACTTTGTAGAGAGTCGCTTTGTGTGGTGGATTCGGCTCTTGAGTTGCAATCTCGGGTTCAGTCGTGATGGCTGCGTTTAATTTCCTGGACAGAGAAAGTGACTCAGCCCTCTCACCTTTGAGTATGATGTCAGTGCCTTACTAATGGTGAGCCTTTGTACTGTGTGTGAGTGTGTGTGTGGTTTGGTGTGTATTTCATTAATTCCTCCTCCTCCTGAGCCATCAGTGCTCCTGGAATGATTCTGCATGCTCTGACCATTATCATGGTGCCTCTGGCAACACCTGAGCAAAGCTCATCAGCATGCCAGCATTGCTACTGCACAAGGTTCTCCCCAAAGTGGATATTGGCTCTAACGCATCCTTTAAACATGTTATCTGAGCCAACGCACGCTCGAGCCTCCAACAAGAGGCTCTTACTGTCAGCCATAGAGCACACAGAGTAAACACACAAGCTCATTTGCAGGCCAAGGGAGGAACTCTTAAGAAGTTGTGGGATAATGGTGCACAAAAACTATTTCTTTTTTATTTTGAATCAGTTGAATAACGAAAAGAAGCACTCAACCACATTGAGAACGTGCATATTCTACACAGAAGGTCACCACTCGGGTGTAAACCCTGTACATTTATGAATTAAAGGAATAGTTTGACATTGGCGAAATCCGCTTATTCACTCTCTAGCAGAAAGTTGGATGAGAAGATTGATATAACTCTCATGTCTGTATGCTAAATACGTATCTGAAGCAAGCTGCCAGTTAGCTTAGCATAAGAAGTGGTAATGGGAGGGGGGGAGTGTTTAGCCTGGCTTTGTCCAAAAGATTTAAAAAAAAAACTCTGCCATTCAGCACCTCTACAGCTCACATAATCACACTTTATATCTTCCTTTATATACTTCCTGGAATCTTCGCTGGTTGCCTGGCAACTGCTTCCAGCCAAGAACTATTACTACATGACCCCCTGTATAATGGACTAAATTAAAAATATATAATTTGTTATTTAGTGAACTTGAGAGGTGCTGGTAGTCAGATTTAGCTACCATTTAGCTTTTCCCCCCCGGTTTATAGTCTTTATGCTAAGCTAAGCTAGTCAGCTGCAGCTTCATATGAATGTGGTAGCTTTTCTGTATTTGGTTGCATTATCTGCAATTGCACCACATTATGTTATGCTGCGTATGCGTTTTCAAACTGGTGAAGATGTTTTCTTCATTCGCTTGTTTGTCTCTTTGCATGTTTTCTTTTGCAGCAGCGCATTGAGTTCTCTGGGCTACTGTAGAAAAAAATGACCTTCCTTTCACTTCATATTCCCTCCTTAAGCTTCTCGTGTCAGGTGGGGGGAAATGAAGGTGATTACTGATAGTGAGATGAATTTCCATCCTCACTGGTGGACTTATCGCAGGCCTATCGAAAAAAACGTTCTCGCACTTCTTTTGCCCTTAAACGTGCCTGTAGCATTCCTCAAAGTCCCCCGTGATGCCTGAGGCTGTGGAGAAACTCCGATGAATATGAGCTCAATTCAATCCCACCACCAAGGCTCTCCACCCATATGTTTATGATGAGATGAGCTTGTCATGCTCAAGCTTTTATTTCCGTTCCCGCTGAGACATTGATCTGACCTGCAGCAGCATGCAATCTGTCAATATCGACATTATTAAAAGATGTATAAGCAGAGAATAGTGACATGAATTCCAGGCCCCATGAAAAGATATGACACTGACCCTCTTGAAATGTATATTTCCCCTATAAAACATTTCATTGAGAATTACAGGGGCTTCTTGAATCGTTCCTATTTTCTCTGCGTCTTACAATACCTCTGAGTATACTGTGAAGCTAGAATCAAAATCTGGCAATAAATGCGTCTCTACATGACAAAAGCACTTGTATATTTTAATGAGTTCCAGGACACGATTACATTTCTAGGTTCAGTTGCTACATCTGTGAAGTTATGTAGGAAATCCCCTATGTTTCATAACCTGTCTTACTGTCTAACATTCCACATGCAGGTGTGACAGACAATGTCTCTGAAAACAATTCTCCAGAAGCAGTTAGAGGCCATGTATGTGTCATTATTAAACGGCTGCATCATCCAGGAGTCCAGGACAATGGCTTATGAAAGAGAGAAATAATGATGCCTGAGGTTGCCCACATGATAAGATGCTTATCTTGTTTCAGCACCACTCCTTGTCAAAGTATACTACATGATTCAGTACATGATGAGAGACAGTGGGAGCTTGGGGAAGGACTTTAGACAGCTCCTGTAATTGTGCAGCCTGCATGGATTGTGCAGCCTGCATGGTCTCGTCAGCATAACAAACAACAAAACACTACACTAACTGTTTTGTCACCAGTTCTGACCTAATTGGACAATCTAAAACCAATCGGCTGACATTTTTCCTCATATGAACTTTATAGTCCGGACTGTTGATTTACCTTGAATACTGTATCTATACTACTGATGGGATGTCGTTAGTCATTCTAATGATAAGAATGCAATTCTTAAGTCCTACCTCCTTCTCCAAGCATTCTCTAATTTATTGTCAGATATCCATGCAGCAATTGCTTTGTTGTAAATGATCATCAACATATATTTTTATGGGACGAAATATAACGGCACAGCTTGTAAACCATCAACTCAAATTCAAAATTTTAATTTGTTTAGGATAAATCAATTAAAGCCCCTGTCTAAAATATTTACCTTAACCTCTTGTTTTTAATTAATCTTGGAGTGTGGAAAATATCCCAAAATGTTGAGTTACGACAGTAATGTTTTTGACTTGATTTCAGGTACTTATGTTATGTTGTTCATGTTTTACCTCATTTACGTACTTTTTTTTTTTTATCCCGACCACGATGTTTATCCTAAACCCAAGTGGTTTTATTGCCGACGTCTAAGCAATTGTTTTTGTTTGAATTCCCAAAGTGACTACCCAGTGCGTTAGAAAGTGACGCCAAGGGGTCTGACAAAGCGTCAGTATGCAACGAGTTGCAATGAGAATGTGTTGCCTGGCAGTAGGAGGAGCCACAATTACATTCATTGCTGGGCCGGAGCTCTCGTCCTCCTGCTGGAGATCCCACTGCAGGTTAAAGGCAGCAGCAAAGCCCCATCTGGGTCTGTCCGCGGCAGGCTGGTCGCTGCCAGAGGCCCCGCTGGACTCTGAGCTGACGGAGTTTCTGATGAACCTGCATGATTTCATCTGATTTCACGTGGAATCCGGTGGCACTGATGACAAGCATTAAGAATAGCTATATACAAAGAGACAATGTTCTCACTGATGGTCTCGTTTACTTATGTCGGTCATATAAAGTCATCAGTATTAAATTGAGACTTTTTCATAACACGTTAAAAGTTCCTCAGAGTATTTTTAATGGTTAGTACAAAATGTGTACAGCACAGAACCACAACAGCGCTATAGCTAGGTGTTGTAGCACCAGCTGCTGCTGTAGTTAAACTTGCTAAGGCCCAGAAATATAAAACAACAATACAGCGCTACATTTTATGCTCCAGTAGGTTGGATGGCTTTCAGTATCATGTTAGTCAAGATGTTTCACAACTAAAGCCCCCAATGAAAAAAGGTTCCATGTCAACAAGGCTATTTTAATTTAGCTTTACATAATCTCTCAGAAAACATCAGTTCATGGTTACGGACTCAATAAAAAATGCACAAACATGCATCACTCAATACAACAATGAACGTTTCCCAAAATCTAAACTACATACTGATTCTAAGCAGGTTTTAGTAAAGAACAGTCGAAGAAGACAGAATACAGTATTTTTCATTTTTGTGCCTTTGTGCTGTTAATGTTCTATATTCTTCCACAATACAATGCACAAAAGCAATGGAGGACCTCCTCACATGTAGAAATGATAATAAATAATAGGGCTTCAAAAATTTTATGGAAAACAAAAAAATTTAATGAAATCTCAGTTTAAAAAAATTTGTGAAGTATAATTGGCAGGGATACATTCACAACCGATATATCATATATTGTACCATTCCTGTTGGTATAAAATGGTAAAGTATGTTGATATCTTTGTAAACAGACTGCTAAAACAGTATACAATGACAATCAGAATGTAGAATATACTGTAAAGAGTATGGATTTATGACAGCTCCAGGGTCTTTCAACATCTCATATAGCATCTCACATTCACAGGGATCTTTTTTTAAATAAAGTTGTATTCAACACCCATAGATTTGTGACACCTAAATGCTACACCAGGTACATTGTTAAGGTGAGGAAGCTCCTTTGACAGACTGATGATGATGATCATAATAACTTTCCTCTTTGCATACATTTTTGACATTTTCATTTAAAAATAATAAGAAAATTAAACTAATTCTTATGTAGGAATGTGACATCAAACATGAAAAAACAGCCAACTATCCAAAGAGTCAAAATCAATATTAAATGTTATACATGTAACTAATTCTTTAGATACTTATCATCCCTGCACCTTTGCGTTATATTACGAATGAATGACTTTTGTAATGGTCATAGTGTTCAATCTTGAGAGCTGTATTATCTATAAAGCAATACAGATAGTTACAAAGATAGTAGTTACTGTGTCTTTTGCACAATATATTTTCAAAAATACACATTCTTCTCACTACCAATATAACAATTCATGCATATATTAAAGAAAAGCAAACAAACAAGTGTGTCACCTGATGTTTGGTGTCTCTGGTCCAATCTGCTACAAACTGTGGATGAAATACCGCAGCTATTGAGTTATGTATGGGTTTCCATTAGCAATTTAACATATTGGTTTCTTGGCTGTGGTTGGTGATAGTCTATTTCCATTTGCTGTGGCAAGAAATCTAACCTTATTAAACCCAGTGTTGTATCCCTTCCAAATGATCTATAAAATTACCAAAACCAGAATCCACACCTACACCTGTAAGAAATATTGCTGCTGCAGCGGTGTATGCAATATGCACACGCTACACAAGTGTGTGTGTGTATGTGTGTATTTCTCCGTATGTGTCCCTGATCCAAAGGATCAACAACTCACAGTGTGTGTTTTGTCATCTTCCCCAGCTATAGTTGTGCTGAGGCACAGTTCTTCCCATTCTAATGAATGTAGTTAAACTGGTTATAGATGCTGGGCCCGGGATGCTTTCTCTCAGGCTTGCTGTGCCTGAATCTAATATGTAGACCGATGATGTATTGGAACCATCACATCAAGGAGTTGTTCATATGAGCCAGGGTTGCCTGGCTCAGAGTTGCTTACTGTCTGTGTAGCGGGGGGAGGGGGGGGGGCTGAGGGGTGGGCTTGGACGAGGTTGTATTTTCTTTGGGGAATTGCGTGTTTCAGCAGTATGGATATTGCAGGCTGTGGCAGAAGGAATAAACAGACTTTCTCTGTCTATCTCCCTCCCTTTCTTCAGGGATGGGCCTGTTCACAGAGGCGGTTCTGTGACTGATGTTTGTCTGTGTTCTGCGTCTATTTATTTGTTTCGCAAACAAATGCATTATTAACAAGACGCTGCCACATGTTATCCTCTCGGTGTATTCTCCGTTTGCGTCAGTGTCTTTCCATTCAAGTGCAAATGAGCTGGGTCACTGCATTGACTCAACTGTAATACCGAAGTTTATGGTGGAATTTGACTCAAAGGATATATGACCTACAGTCATGTCCTAGTAGTTTTGTGATTTAAGAATGAAAATATTCCAATGTGTGATAAGTGCTTAAATCTATCTTACTGCCCAGGAGAAGAGGGCACAGGTGGTCTTATGTCTTCTCGAGGTTATGTCTCCATGCTTTGCCGTCAGAATGCTGCCATTACCATGGCCCGTGAAATTAGCAGGGCTCATTTGGAAGGAAGCGTATGGAAAACGGTTATAAAGATGATATAAAGAGGTCTGGACCATTTAAAAGTGGTGATAAATCCTGACATTCAGTATGCATTTCCTTTTAACTCGAAGCCACAGATATTAGATTGAGCGGGGCCCCTAAGCGTCATTTCAGACGCAAAAGGAACTGCCTGTAGGTTTGCCCGGGAAAGGCTTGAATAAAAATAATGCTGTGAAAGGCTTATTCACCCACACAATCACACGTATGGCAATTGCAGCCATAACAGGGACAAGGACTGGGAGAAAACGAGTCTATGGCAAAAGAAACCTCTTCTGAGGATTTTATTTCCCCCTCATGCATACCAATGTATTTAGCTCATCTGCAATCAAAAGGAAAGGTTGAAAATCTTGTTAGGGTCTCTCTCCCTTGGCAGTGCGTGTCTTGAGAATGATACAGAGCACGTCCACACACTGAAAAGAAGAAAGATGTGTAGAAATTGAGGAAATATCCTAACACAAATATTGCATCGAGCTTGGCTTCATTAGTTGAACTGGCCGGCTCGTCAAATTGGACATTTAGAGTTAATGACTTGATAAGTGTTGCTTCTCATTACATTGCTTTCTGTGGCTCGGAGTGGAAGCGAGTAAAGCAAAGTGCTCAACTCCTCTGCTCTTAAACTACAGGTTGGTATTCAAAACGGATCAGGAAACCTTTTTGTTAAAGGTCTCACAGTGTGCCAGCAGTATCAACGTGTTTTCTTGACCTTGGGTCTTTGAATGGAAAAGTAAATGTTGGGTCTGAAGGAGGCTGCTTCTCACTGCTATAGAAAAGAAATGTCTATAGTCGAGGTCAAGTTTGTCCTCGGTGTGCTACATTATTACTGGAGTCTGTGAGGACTGAGCTCTTCAAACAAGTGATGCGATGTTTCAAGGTGAAATTGCCAATTTCTTTATACCAACATCATGAAAAATGAAGACATTTAGATGTCGGGGTGTTTAGCACTGAATCTGAAACGACATATTATATCCAACATTATTGATACGTGGGGAAGAAAATATATAATTGGTGGGAAACCAATTAAATGATGACACTATTTTGTGCCACAAAAAGCAAGATTATGAATGAACCATTTAAAAAAGAAATGTTAGAAATGAAACCTTGCTCTTGCTGAATGCTGAAATAAAGGACTTTGTCATTAACTACAAATAAATAAATGCTGGTGACGTTTTGATGCGAGAAAGAGGAGGAGAAGGAGGGTGGCATTAGCAAAAATGATAAATACATTTTTGTTGAAGTGTAAAACAACAGAGAGAAGATGACACGTTACCTGCCAACTATCATCCTTGTTAAAACTGAACAAAACACCCACTGAAAATATGCAAAAGCAATGTAATTAACTGTTGAGAGACCCAAAAGAGGAGCTGAAATGAATGTCAAAGCCGTCTTGATCTCCAGAGGACAGCTTTCAAATCAACACCAATAACAAATTCTTGTCGCAAAAATGATTCTTTTATTTAATTTTTTTTCTGCAGCAAATTAAAGATGTGTTTAGATGTTTCCAAATATGAGCCGCTTTGTTCAAGGCTGAATGGAGCTGAAATGACACTTTGACGAGTGTGCGTTCCATGTACATAATGGTTAAAAGTGTAGTTGTGCATCCGTGTTTGAGCCTGCGTGGGTGTGTACAGTCTAAAACAACCTCATTACCGAATTAGCTGACATTCTCCGCCAGAGTCTGGAGCCGAAGATGACATCCCTCTGATGAGTCTGTTACATCATTTAAATCCCAATGCATAGAGCATTGCTGCACCTTCATGCTGCGAGGGGCCCACTGTGCAGTCAGCCTGTGATCTCCCTGCATGTGCTGTGTCCTAGAGTCAAACTAAATAAAGGACCAATCCTCAAAGGATGAGGAGAAAATATTAGAAGAGACCAAGGAAGAACAAATAATGCTCTTAAAAAAGCAAAAAAAAGGCCAAATGAGTTCAGGTTTTTTTAATGGCTTTTAATGACTCCAAGTTGTGCAGTGTATAGTGTGGCCTACAAAGCACAGTAAAATGCCATCTGTGCTTCCATAAAAAAATGGGGCCCATATTTGAAGACTAATTGTACTTTGGGGTGGACACATTTAATACTCCAACATGGCTGAAAACTTGGGTAAATCTATATTTACAGCTACCAACTAAAAATACCAGTTGGGATGAGTAAACTGGAGGAATTAGGGTATCTTTTATGGAGTAATATTGTCTCAAGGTGCACAACAGTCTTTCATAAAGATATCAACAAATATCTCTCATCTCCTCTCAAATAATCCTATCTGTGGAAATGATGTTCTTTACATGATGGAATAGATCTAGTGTTACACGATAGTAAGCAATAACCAAAGTGTTTTTGTTTCCATTTCTCACGTGCAGTGTGCACAGAGTACATGTTTGACGGCTATCTTAACTAAGGGGGTCATTTGGAAACTGACTTTTCATTCCAGTACGGGCACAATTAGCACGTTATAGGCCAGTTGAGCCCGCTCTCCAAATCACTCCGATTCGCTGGCAGTTTCTGCTGCTTTATCAGCAGGTCTTTCTCTTTATTAGCTGCATTCTGTTACACACAAGATGAAGGTGTGTGTGTATATGTAAATAAAAGCAAGTGGCCACGTAGAAGAAGCAAGCAAACGCAAGTTTCCATATGCTCACATGTATGATATCATCAATTATGAATGCAAATGTTTCCCAGGCCCAGCAGCTGTTGGATTTCATTCTTACGCTACAGGAACGAACAATCACTTCTATGTCTTCTCATGTTTTTGTTTGACATAGCGCAAGGGTTGAATATGTTTCAACAAGCAACGGATTACCATAAAGTGTTGCAATAAGGCTCTTAACTCTCCTGGCAGATTGTCTCCTTTACTCAAAAACTAGGTGTTTTTTTTCTGCCAATGTCATGGTGGCTTGGTTTTAAATGGACATTTCCGCTACAAAATGACTTTTTGTCAGGATTTCCTGATGTTCAACCAATCAAGAAGGCTTAGCCACTCAATAATCTTGTTGATTTAAAAAAAAAACAATATCTAAAAAAAAATAGTTTTCTTAGCTTTAGAACCTAAATTATTTAGCCGTTGAAAGCTTGATTGAGAAAAGCAATACATTGTTTTCAAACCAATCTTCAAAATGTCTGCAGTGTATCCTCGTTTGTCTTGCACAAAGTAATTCAGAAGCTATGTTTTATATTTTTCAGTTTTTTTCTTCCCAAATCTCTTCCTACAGATGCACCTGTCTCATTAAAGACATTTTCAAGCACACCAGCTTCCATACGGAAAGTTTAAAGGTGTGTCTCTTGTGTCCCCAGAGTTGACGTTTCTAATACAACAGCGCCCGCCTCCACAGCGCTAAAAAAGATCATACTGAAGTTTGGAATTTTCCAAACCAAGCTGAGGCAACACAGTTTGTCCTTTGACCCAATAGTATCACATCAGAGAGATCAGCTATGGTATGTCACAATTGCATGTGGCCCTGCAAAATTAAACATTCTGACTGCAACTTTCAGAATTGTAAGTAGGGACGACTTTTTGATATTGAGTTGCAGCAGTGCTTTTGCTTTTGCTCAGTCCACACTTGATTTGCACCAAACTCATCTGTGACTGCTACATATTTAACACAAGATATCAATAAAGGATAAAGGCATTCACCTGAATTAACTTATGTTAAAATATTAAAACTGTTGAATATGTTATTGTTAGTAAATTGCTGTAAATCAACATGTTTCTCTTCAGCAGGGTCCTCCATTGTCTGATTACAGGGCAGATTTTTTTTTATCATTTATTAAAAGACCCCTCTCACATATTTGCTTTGATTCAAATTCAGAGACGCCTAGAATTGTGTTGGGGGGGGGGGGGGGGGGGGGCGGTGATAGTGTGTGTGTGTGTGTGTGTGTGTGTGTGTGTGTGAGTGAGAGCGAGAGTGCGTGAGGGAGGAGGAGGAGGGGAGGGTGGTGTGTGTGTGTGCCGGGGGGATTATCAATAAACGTTGATTTTCAAACAAAATGCCAATTATGTGATGACTTTTTTTGCAGGGGACTCTGCGCTTTTTAAACTACAGTATAGACGAGTTTGCCTTGTTTTATCGTAGGATACTTAAACGCATGCGATTCTCCATCGAAGTGTGTGTTTGCTTAATTCGGGTTTTGTTTGTGCTCCTTAGGAGGAAGCGTTTCTCTATAGTTTCTGTTCACCCTGCGCCGCGTAAAGGCGCTCCAATATATTGTATTGGAACGTAATGCTCAGTGTTTACATTTCATTTATGTTACTCTATAAACATATGTGCATCTCTTTTTGTTTTTCTCATGAAAAAAAACGTCTGTAACAAGTGCTGCAAGACTTTTTTGAATGAGGAGTTCAGCAGTATATTTCAGCACCTCGGACAGAGAGTAACACGAGCTGGTCACACTGTCTGTTTTCCTCCTGAGGCCTTTGGTTTGGTCTAAATCTCACTTCTAATAATCAACCATTTTTTTCTTCAACTTGTTCCCTTTAACTGCAAAGTCCTGTGAATGAACAGTGATAAATAAACTTAGCCTATACAATACAATATATTTTATTAAGCGGGACATATAGGGATTGTTCTATTATTTCCACAATGTACATTTGGTGAGCAACGTCACTGAACATTAAATCAGTCAAAGCTACGCAGATTCCGAAATGTAGAACACACAATAATGTGAATATGTACTTTATAAATTATATCATTATTATTTAATAAAAGGGCTCTAAATCGTCTCCGGTGGCTGAAATATGTCGCCTTTTTTCTCTTTTAATAAACTCGTCAGCGGCCTATACATTTGGCGTATTTTCAACATGTTCAGCATCCAAACGCAACACCATTGACAGCACAAAACATAAAGTAAAAACTTCCATTCGTGCAAAAAAAAAATGCCTTGGGCGTGAAAGCACTTCTTCTCTGGTTGTCCATAATTCCATATACTTCACTTGGACGAAAACCATATATTCTTTAAGGCTATACAAACATAAAATAGAGCATAACACACTCGGTCTGTCCAGGACGTCAGTTCTTCCAGTCATCATCTTCGCCCTTGTCCGTTTTTCCCCAGGTACACCCGTTTGTCTGTTGGCAAAATTTGTTTTCCAAGCAAGAAAAAAATCCACATTGCCGACAAGCACACGCCCATGGCCGATCAATACGTTTAATCATCCAGATTGCGTTAAAGTTGACTGATGGATTTGAATATATGAAACTCCAAGGAAACGTTCATATTTGACTAGATAGTGGACGAGTGTAGGTATACAGATATTCGTCGGCTTCCTTGACTGACAGTTATTTAAGTGGAAAATAAATGGCATGTTTTTTTTTCTTTTCTTTTTTCTTTTTGTTCCTCAACCTAAGCAGAGTCCCGTGCGACGTGGATCATCGCAGATTAGATTATAGAGGAAAGACTAGAAAGCCTGAGAAGGTGGAGTATTTCCATCCGCCCATTAAGGTGCCCCGTTCCAGCTTCAGAGAGACGCGGTCCTCCCGTTCAACCATCAGCAGTACTCCGTTGCTGGCCGCCTCCCTCGTAACGTCCTGGTCACCGGCGAATGCTGATATAACTGGATAATCATTCTGCAGCAGGTTCACCTGCAGGAGAGGGGAGAGTTCGGTATCATGCTTAGTTCTCTATTGAATGCTGACCGCAGACCAACTGCTTAATTAATTGCTCACCTGTATGGTTTGTCTGTTGTAGACCTTCACCACGTGAAAGCTGAAACTATATATCCCCCTCCTTGGAGCCAGGAAAACACTTGCTTTGAGATCGAAATGGTTGCCGATGTTCACTAAAACCTGTGACCAAGAAGGGCGCAAAAAGAGACAAGGCTTTATATATGTTCCACCTGCATGCTTCACTGAACACAACAGCTGGTTTTAGTAATGTAATTGTTTGATTTTGCCACGCATAGTGACTACAGAGAGGCGTATCAGTCTGGTACGCCAAATGTTTTAAGGCTGCGCTTCAGTCGCAGTTTGGGATGGTTCCCATTTTGATGCGTATAACAGGCCGCTGTCCAAAGGCAACTAAGTGGAACATCCCAGCAAAAGCAACATAATGCACACGTCAATCCGGCCGAGGCCTAAAATGCATGTGATCAATGATCCTGCATAGGCGATCATTCGTTTTGACAGCGCATCCCTGAATCACAGCAATTACGCACAGCATTAAATGAACCATTTTCAAAGGAAACAGCATTGTGCTCGTAAGGTTAGAGATACGCAGGGATCAGATCACAAAGAGTGAGTGAAGTAATAGGAAATCAATGAAACATGACCTTAAACAAGTTCTGCTCGCCCACGGCAATATAGCATGTATATTGTAGAGAGAGGGGAGAAAAAGAGAAACTGCTTTTGGAGCTATGATATTTGCCCTATCAATAGTAGACTGCTGTATAACTGTGCTAAATGGAGTGAACATCTGACCTGGTCAAAGTAGATGGTCATAGACGTGTTGCTCATCTCTGACGGCTCATGGTTGGTTCCACGCACGGCGGAAAAAGCCACTTTTGCCCCAGCGGAGCGGACTGATATGCCAAGTGAGGAGGTGACCCCTCCGTCCGAGGAAGGGTTCGAGTCGCACACCACAAGACATTTTCCTTCGAGTACGATGGGCTCCGTGTCATTCTGGCCGAGGCTGAAAACCACGCCGCATCCCAAGAGGAGGACCAGTGCCAGTACGGCACAGGGTCCCGGGCAGCGCGCGGGCACCATGGTTGGATCGCTGATCCCGTGCTCACTGATACAACCAGGCAGCCCCTTGGAGGTTTGTTAGTACTCGATCACCTGGTCCAGACTTGATATCTTCTCGCCCCTTCTCTCTCTCTTCCTCTATCTGTGATGCTCCCTGGCTTTCTCAAAGAACCTCTGACACACAGACGCACTCCGACTCTCTCCGGCGGTAACTCCCCTCCCTCCTGGGCGTCTTAGTTGATTTTGGGAGAGTATTCAGACAACTGTTGTTTGAAATCCTGAGATAAATTGAAAATGTTTGTATCAGACAGCAGTAGGAAAACAATTTCAAATAGTTTAGTGTTGAAACTTGAGTTTATCCTGTGTGCGTAAAATGGCTATCGTGCGGTAAAAAAAAACCGCAATAGCTCTCAGTAAATGACATCTAAAGATCGCGTATTCATACACATTTTCTATTTGTCCGTTATTGACCAAGCCAAGTGTGCTACTGCGGGTTGTTTCCTATAACTGCGCGCCACACCACTTAGTAACAAATTCTAGTGTCGAATGAAAATGATGTTGGGTATCTTTTCCTCGTGTTGTAATTGGTAATTATGGTGAAACAAGCACTTTTCGGCCATTTCTATTGAGAAAAAGGTAAATCACGACCTACCTGTGCAATCCATCCCGCTGGTATGCTCTCTGTCTCTCGCAGACTGTGAACTGAGCGCTCAGATCGGTGGTGCTAAACAAGCAAGAGTCTCTGGGCTCCCTTTCGAGGGACAACTCACGCCCATTCTCTGTGTATAGCCACTGCAACAAGACTCCGCAGAAGTATCCCGCAATTAAGAGCACATGTGTGGACTAACGGGTTTGTTTACATATTAATCAGTTGGATGTTGTGAGCGCAAAGGCCCCTCGGGAAGGCAGAGATCACTTGCTGTCATGTCAATGTCTGTCATTTATATGCTGTGAATTTCTCATGTCTCTCCCTGATTGATCTGAAACAAATGCGGGTTGCAGCGGATAACCTCGTCGTTGCATGGCACATTTAGCATGCATGTAGGCTGTATGTTACTAATTTGAGACTTAAAACAAGCGATTTTATGAGTCCAATAAAGATACTTGTGCGCCATCCAGTGGCGGATGTAACAGCTGCAGATATCTAAGCACTAGTGTGAATAACAAACGTATGTGGGATCTGGCCGGCATGGTTCATTTCTTGGTGTGTAGTTGCATATCAGCAAATCATTTCACATACACATCACGTTTTACAAACACTGCATAAGTTGGTTAAAAGAAGGTGACACTTCAGAAAATGCCCACTTCACAGAGAATGTACAGCACCTCTCTGTACCACCCTTGGCCTTTCTTTTCAGTTCTTGACAAGTCTTCATCCTTTGAAGAGCCGTGTAGAGGGTCCCTATCAGTGCTCCCCACCTCTGAAGAGTCTAAGAGTGGGCCTCATACGTGGTGAACCCTCACGCTAGACCTTTTAATGAGCTGTCATTTACTGATGTAAAGATAGGCTAACTGGCTACATTATGCATGGCACTCATATCTGCAATAGAAGGCACTGTATATAGACTGTTTTCAGCTTTGTCGGCTCAAGAAAATAGTGGGAGTAAAGTCTGCTTTTCTTTTAACATAATTCATCAGAGCTGCATTTTAAATACATGCAAGCAATTGGATAGGCGGAGGAGGTCAAAAACCCAATCATTCCTTAAAGGTTTGGATGTCACTATAAATAAGCAGTAAACGCCTTGAAACACACAATACGAGGCGCCTAAGAAGTACATGCAACATACCTGTTTAATGATATACAACTTGCAGCGACCCAATTTTAGACCTAATTGTGGTGATCCTTCCTCCCTTTCTCAGCCCCATTTGACGAACATTGCACTGTCAGAGCTGGCTGACAAGCCATGCGGAAGAGTGACATCAGGTATCCAGGAGCCACAACTGACCCCAGGCCTAGAAGGACACATAGCTACAGAAATCATCAAATGTCAAGTACGGGGGGGGACATGCAAGGAAAAGGGATGTGGCCTACATGGCATTGCCGTACCAGGGGCTGCCGTTGCCCTAAAAGGGTCTTCACTTCCATCAGGCAAGCTTATCGGCTGGACTGACAAGAGTGTTATGGTTATTTTCCCTGACAGCTAGCAAAGCCTACTGGCTTCCAGGAACGGGGAGGTCGATTATGTGGTGGGTCTTAAAGTGAGCCATCTGCTTTTACAAAGAAAACGACTGCAATAGGTTTTTTGTGTGTGTGTTTTTCTTTACAGATTACACATGTAGCACATTATAGCAGCAGAATTCATCTCAGGATTAGGATTTGCTTAATACAAAAGTAATTTGTTATATGATCTCGCTGTTATAACCTATTACAGTTTGTCCTACTTCTGTTACAAATATTACGCATGAAATATCGTGCAAATATGTGTGTGTGTGTTCAGACCAACGTCTGTTTCATTTGAAGACCAAAGGAAGGTTTCCTGAGGGTAAACCATAACATTTTAGAGGGTTAGACCTAAGTTAGGGTTAGGCACATTGTGATTAGGGTTGAGCCTACAGGCAAACAAAGTGCTGTGTGTGTGTGTGTGTGTGTGTGTGTGTGCGCTTGCGCGTGTGTCAAAGTACATCTATGTATGCTAACAATATATTCCAATGTCATGTGAAACTGAAGTTTTGTTCTTCTCCGAGTATCTATTTTGGTGAATTTGTTTGGAAATCACATGTTACACTGTTGTTGTTGTGTTGCAACAGGAGGATGACAGTCATGGAGTCGTTTTCATTTTTAATGTTTTCATATCTTTAAATACCAGAAAATAACCCTAATTATGTCATCAGGGGTGTCATCAGAGTGTACCTCTAAATCTGACTTTTGCACAACGACAATTGGTAAACTAAGTCCAAGATTATTTCAAATTAATTTGTTTCAATCACATACTGTATGTAGGCTGCTCCATTACAATATAACAGTATAGTTTATGATGGGAATATACAGTGTATCCGCTTTTATTTTGAAGGCAAATATCGCCACTCTCCGCCGGATGATTAATTGTTGCACGTGGAAGGAACTTTGACTGGACGTCACCATGGCGACTGGACGCGGACAATGCGGAAGTATAGATGTTTCACGTTATTCTTTGGCGACACAAACGGAGAACAGACGCTCTTTGTTTAGCTAACTTAACGGGGTTTTCATTCGATATCCTCACGTTAAGCTAAAAACTCTGTCAAACAAAACGTGGCTTCATGGCCTCAACTTCCTACCAAATATAAATTCTTGTATCTGACTCAAAGAGGTCAAGACCAGTAAAACATATGGCGGCACCAAAAGCAGTTACTTCCAGAATGCGGGCATTGAGGACGTCCAAAAGAGCTGACAAATCGTCTCTGGCGTCCACTCTGAACTTTATGGAAAGGTAATCGATCAAAACATGCTCATATTTTCCACCTGCGTGTCATTCAACACTTCAGCCAGCTGGTGTTCAGAATCTGTGGCAAGTCAAGGCTTTATTGCCCTGCAAGAAAAAGGATTTATTGACCGTGTTTGCACTAAAACACAATCAAAGCACAGCAAAAAAGAATCAATACGGGTGGAAGACACTTAACTTCTCCATTGAATGTAGTAAATATATAAGGCATGGGACTCACAAACAGTAGACATTTAGCATAATCTCTGCAACTGTGTTTCCTGTTCTTTAATATGTGTCAAACACGGGTGTAATGCCATTAAGATAAACACAGTGCTGTCTTTGTGTCACAACTGACTGGCAAAATTGTGGATACTTTGTAACTTGTGATTTGTGGTGCTTGTCATCAACTCTTCGACATTTTCACACCATCAGTAATGCTAACAAATAGTCAAACAAATATCTCTATGTTGACAGCCATTTGACAGATTTTTTTTAAAGCTCCATTAGACACCAAACATGACTTATTCATGTTGTGTCTCATTTCAGAAATTGTTTCATCTGGTTGTTGTTTGATGTGCAGTGAAATGCCGGTGATTGACCAGGCACGTAATGTGAACACGAATAGATGACTTACTCAAGAGACTGAATTGGACGGCCTTGGCACCATTAACCAGGACAGGTGCGACCAGACAAACCACACCAATATTTCTCATTAACAGATCTGGAAAAATACTTTTTTTTCAAAAGAAACAAATATACTCAAACCAAGAAAGATCAAATATCTAACATTGGTCTCTTGTGATTGGAGATTGGATCTCACTCACACGTTAATTCATCACTTCCTGCAGCTTGAGATGGGTCTTTTTTCTGGTGCCAGAATTTTCTGCGAACAAATGTGTAAAGGGTATAACTCCCTCTTCTGTTGTTTTGTGATCTAAGTGTATTTTTTATTTTTTCACGAGCACTTTAAATAACAATGAATTCTGAAGTTAATCTACTGAATGAGAACACAGACATGGGTCATTTCAAGTAGCCAAGTAGCCTGCCCGAGAGCTCATTCGTCTCATTCACCGAAGCCTCTAAAGAGCTGCATGCTGAACAACAGGTGGCATGAAAACACCGGTGTCACTTCCTTGTTGTGACGTCTAACTACCGTTTTCCTTAGACTGCCATCTGAGACCCTGATGAAGATTCTGTCATACCTAGATGCCTCCGCTCTTTTCAGCATCAGCCACGTCAATAGGCCCTTCTACCAGCTTGCCAATGATGAGTAAGTAACCAGCCAGGTCCTGTTAATGCAACATACGCAGTACATTAAAAACATCAGGAAAAATACACACATGTCTAAAAAATCTTTAAAAAAAAAGAGATCTACTTCACTGGAAATAAGTTGAAGAATACTCACTGCTTCTGTAGATTATTTCACTTTTTTAATGAATATTTTTAGGACTGAGATTAGACAGAAATGACTTGATTAGATGGAGATCTGTTTTGCAACACGACAGCTCTCTTGTTGACGGGAGATCTGGCAACCTTTAACGTTGGCGCCTGGGAGAACTGGATTTTATATATTCTGTACTGTTCAGAGACGTCCAGACTTGTTTTTGTAAAGCAGTTTCCATGTTCACCTCAAAACAGACAACTTGGACATGACATCTCATAAGGAAGAGTGTGTTTAGGTATTAGTGACCCCTAACGCTGTGTTGTTTCACTGCACAAGGCATAAAGTTTGCTATCACATATCAGGCAGTACCAAATATAGTAGTAACTGTATAAAACTGACATGAGTAATGATACAACAGAAACTGATGTCTATATATGTCCTGACAGGTTGCAATTTTGTGCAGCCTGCACAAACACAGTAATTCACCATGATGGCAAATGGAGCCATGCAAACTAAAACCAGTGGAAAAGGAGCCACTACCACCTGCCACTGCACACTGAGCTGTGAGGAAACCAACTTCCTCATGTGATGTCATGTGACGCAATGTTTTTCTGGGCATTGCTCAAAACGCCTACTTTTCTGTGAATGTCTGCTTTTATGGCTTAAAAAAAAAACATACAAAATCATATTTAACTTTTCAAAGCATCGTTTTCATGAAACCTTAATTATACATATAGTAAGAAATTCCACCTTTGAGTAGCACTTTTAACAGGAAATTAAACTTTTATCAGAACGCATCATTTTTCTCTACCAAGACAGAAACAACAGAAGAACATTTGCATTCAAGAACAAGTCAGAGAAGTCATCTTAGCACGGCAGACCTGTGACAACAAAGCATATCAGTCATTATTTCATATAAATAAATCTTTTGTGTTTTAACCTTTTTTAAGTTGTCCTCACTCACAGCGACCTCTCCCCTTTCTATACCTTGCAATACCACCAATGCAGTGCTCTGTGGAACAAGATATACATTGCAGAGCTGAATAAAATGAATAAAAAGTGGAAACCCAAGTGCATGGACGAGCCGCTGCAGAAGATGGCCGCAACGGAGGTGCACGATCGGCCTGCGGGCTACTGGAAGCGGCTGCACTTCAAAACCGTAGCCGCATATGACATGAACAAGTGGAAAAGTCATCTTGGTCTCATCAGCCGTCACACTGGGCTGCCCCGCCAAACAGAGCTGGTCCTCAGGTAAGAGATGGAGAGAGGCAGGCACTGCTTATGAAAACCACTAAGATGGAGTACCTGAGGTGTACGGTCTGTTATATCTACCAGGCACTTGATTTCACTTACCAGACGCTTGAGTAGCCTGTCAAGTGTTGTTTGTGAATTAAGCTTAAATGAGTGCGTACCGTGTGTTTTCAAGCATTTGAGTCCCTTAGCTACTGAGGTGAGAAAAAAAAAGATCGTTATTTCTCAGGGAATCCTTTTCATTTGATTTAATATTTTCCAGTGTGCTGCTTTACTTTAGTTCAGCCAAAAGGAGTTGTGTTGATCACACTGTGTTTACCATGCCGTAATCTGCCATCTGTTTGCTACGTCTTGCTGTTTTGCATTTGGAAGCGGCTCTGTGAGGTGTCATGGGAACCCCTTGCCTTGTTTGTGGTTAGCAAACAGTGAAACTTTGGAGATCCACCCTGTCAAGACGGATCAAAGGTAGAGACCAGAGGACAGTTCAAGCCGCCAGCTATCAAATACAAAGCGGGGGTTTGTTTTTCATATCGCACTTAATGATACTTTCTTATTGAAGGTGAGAAAGGAGGTCTCTGTCTGAGCGAGATGTCTGCTCAGGGGGATGCCAGCACGCAGGGGAAAGCTCCCTCATCGCGGTTTCTGCTGTGTTTTTATAACCTCTGATTAGAGGCTGTGCAGCACTCAATTTTGAGTTCTGTGGCAGTCGCTCTGGTACAGAGGGGAAGTAGAAATAATTGTGTTCCTTGTAGATGCTGTCTGAATTGTTGAAATAAATTACTTGGGGCCCCCCCCCCCAAACTCGTCATCCACAACAGACACACACACAAACACGCCACCAACTCAGACAATTCCCTGTGGGGAGTTTGTCTGTTAGAGACACTGAGGAGCATTGCGATTTACCTTGGTAATAATCATTTCACAAGACATCACACACACACACAGACAATGCAGAGCGAAACTCCCCTGGGTCATCAGAGGCCTCCTGGGCTGCTCCAGTTTTCAGCTTTGTTCCTCCACTTAATTGATATTGGATGGTGCCTAAGCAAAACACCGGCTGCATCACAGTCGGGGCAGCACCGAATCACATTTCAGACAGAACTGGATCAAGAGATTTATCACAACAGCTGCGCTTTCATTTCATTCGCTGCATATTTCATTAAGTGAGTATGTCTATGTTAAGTGAGTTATTTCCCACTTTATAAAGTCCGAAGCCTGCTAATTTCAGATGTCAGGTCTCCCTTGCCGTGCTATACTGAATACAGTATAAATAATTGTACATGCTGTTGTTGTGAAATATCTGTCATCTCTTCTTTGCTATAATCCTGTGTCGTGTTATCTCATTCTAGAAACTTGCACGTCTCCTGGCAGCTGACGGTGTCTGATAAGTCAGGGCACGAGTGCACACATGAACTGAGCCGGTCCCAGTTCTGCGAGACTTCTGTGACTCTGTGCTGGAGCGGAGGAGGCTGCTTGCCCAACTACCAGCAGATTTCCACCCTTCAACTCCACGGTGTCAGGAGGATAGCCCTCAACTGCCCCGACCTGAAGAAGTGAGACAGTCTGCGTCTATCTCCATCTCTCTCTCTCTCTCTCTCTCCCTCTATGTCTCTGCTTCCTCTTTTCTCTCACTGAATCCATCTGTTTTCTCTGCCTGCCTCTGTCAGGCCTGGCTGGAGGTCCCTCATGGCGAAGTTAGACACGCAGGCTCTAACTGAAGGCGCGCAGGTCATTGGCCAGGACAGACTTGTTGAACTGAAGCTGCTACAGCCTGGCATCATCATCGGTGTCTGGAGGGTAATTACTTCACAGGCAGCTATGGCATTTTTTTTAAATAATTGTTCGTTAGCTTTTAGTAGCTGGAACAATTAGACGGGTTGTGAATTTACCTGAAATTTAAGTGATGGCTCTCTTTGCAGGACCAGTCCTCAGTTGCCTTTGTCATGTTCATCCTTCACTTCCACAGGCTGGTGGAAAGAAGCATCCAGGGATCTCCTGTTTGGTAGGCTGCACTTGAACCGGCACCTTTTTATTCACATGCTTACATGGCGTGCAGTGTATCACCATCAGAGAGTTAGTCCGTGAAGCGTCAGCATCACTGGCACCTCTATTTCACCACCAGTGGATATTGTGACTGTACCTCATTTTTGATATAGAAATTTGTTCTCGTTATGTGTCGGCACCACTTACACCAGTTGTTAGTGTATACTATCACCCCTTAGGCCTCTAACAATCCTGTAATGAGGAGTCACAAGTGGGCATTATTTGAAAGGGTCATTTATCTGAAAATAAAAATAAATGGATGAATAATCCAACATATGTGATATCTAGTACTGGAGTTGCTGTAATGCTCTTGAAGGTGCTACATTGATCATCTGAGAGGAGAGACAATACATCAGCAAGACTACACAGCATTCTTGACAGTGCTACACCTCAGCATAGTGTGGACATAGCCCCCTCTCCTGGTGTCATGTGAGAACGAATGTTGCAGCACATCATGATTCCAGTCCACAGGAGTAATAAACCTCTGAAATACCTCCTAAATGAAATACCTTTTTCTTAATGTTTTCTTCATCTCCACAGTCTTTGTTTCATTTTCCTCTTTCTTTTTCGTCCTCCAGCCCCTACGTGGAGCCAATAATTAAATCCCCTTTTGATGACATAGACCCTGAATATGGTCTCCATGGTTACCAACTACACATCGTTCTCCACAACACGGCGTGTGAGATCGTGTCCGGAAGCTTCCCTGAGATTTTCTGCCGGAGAAGTAATTTATTTAGACTCGTATTTACTAAGACACGCTGTATTCTGTGCTGAATGGGTCGTTTAATAACTATTTTTAATTAGAGCAGGTGTGATTCATATGTACAGTCATCTCTAGAGGAATGCTAATACTACATATAGTTATAATGCCTCCGTAGCCACAAGTTCTCAGACCATCAGGACAGTGACCTTTGACATCAACATCCTCTTCCTCGTCCAGCTAGCACATTGTCCTCTGTGAATCCTTCGCAGCATCCTGCACATTTACACAGTTTGCCTTTCAACTCTGACATATGTACATTTTTGTATAGAAATACACACATTGCAGCATGTGACAAATAAAACCTTTTGAAATTTAGAAATTTAAGATAACCTTTATTAGCTATGTTCATTAATACATTAATTGTATTTGAAGAGCATTATATAGCTCATAGATTGAATGACTGAACGTATTAGCCTTCGCTAATCAAGTGACCTAACACTAATTTCTATTGTTTTACATTCACGTGTTGTCTTTCACCAGCTCAGATCTGTGATGGCCTAATCCAGCTGACTGCCATTAGCAGGACAATCCTATCGCAGCACATACCTCTATCCAGCAGAATCAACCTTCCCTGGAGGTGTGAGGCCCTGCAGGGCGCAGTGAAGGTACACCATGTGTAGTTGAATACTACACTATTTTCACTATGTGGTTTATGAAGAAAGAAATGCATGCCCAAAACATCTCAAGTATATTACTGACTTAATGGTAAACAGACCACATGCTGGTTTTATTTTAATGTTCACAGATCTATTGAAAAAGCCGATTTTGGAATAATTCCCTCTTATCTCCTGGTTAAAGTGAATACAATTCAGGATGTATTTTGACAGTTTTGAACCCCACTGACTTCACAACAATGATAGTCCAGAAAAGAGATCCTGACATTAGTTTATTCCACAACTTCTTGCCAGAATTGCTGCGTCATGAGTTTGACTCTACTGGACGAATTCAAGAAACCTTTCTGGTGCGTCGGCTCTCCTGTTTCCATGGAGCAAGAGAAGACTCCTGTCTCCTACGACTATGATGGTGAGCACTTCCTGATGCACTATCAGGACTCAGACGGCCAGGTGAAGATGAAACTTGTCTTGATGAAGGAACAGAAGCAGTTTGTTCTGATCAGTTTAGTTGTCTATGTGACTGTTTGCAAAGTCAACCAGCACTTCAGTAGAAATTACTGAACGTGCAGCATTTCTGGAGCAAGTTGTAAGGTTTTTAATCATAACAGTTTGATACTATGAATAAACTTTTCATATTTCAATTAAACATATCTGTACTGCGTGATCTTCTTGTATTATATTATATAAGCATGTCTACCTTGTGCCTCCAGAATAATTTGACGCTCTTAGCAGTCGAGAAAGCAGAAATGTATTTAGTGATATTTTGTATATGCAGAAAATGTTGCAGTTCAAAAGCCGATTTGCCAAAGTAATGCCACTTTTGTATTACTTTGTCTTGAGTCAAAATCAGCTTCATTGGCCAAGTATGTGCACACATACAAGGTATTTATCTCCGATTTAAGACATGTTTTCATACCTATGAACTGTACTTACTGTCATGCATCTGAAAAAGACAACCCCCATGTTGGATTTTAAGTCGATATCTTATGCAGATGTGAATCTTTATCATAGTGACAACTGAGTAGACCCTCTTTACATGTTCCTTGTGAATTGTTCTCAGGGTAATCTATTCTCGACTCTTAGAGGTGATTGCAGTCATTGTGCCCAGCCTGACACTGTATTACACCACTCCACTATGACATTTAGTGACTCAAAAATCGTTTTTACATGCAGCGTAAGAGGAAATTTTACCGCGACACTAAATCGAATGCCTCATACACATTGAGTCATTTTGTAAATAGAAACCTTGTGTGCATGTTGGAGGAACGATGGTTGTACTGCAGGAGTAGGTCGTACGGACACTTTCGAAGATTTGACCTGAAGGAGATTCCATAGTATCTTTATCATCCTCCTTCATAGTTATTTTAATCACTTAGCAGATCTCTACTAACTTAACATATCCAAATGACTGATATATTTATTGTGAATCATTCTTTTACTGTTCTGTCTTATGTATTTGGTGTATTTGCCATTTTCCTTTGTTCGTACATAGATATGCTGTAGCCATGACCAGTGTGTCCACAACCTTGAACAGTCACTAATATTTAAAAGCATCTACTCTTTAAATATAAACTCTTAAGTATTTTGGTGGAAATTGTCTAAACGAGGTCATCCTTTACATGTCTAAATTATATGAAGCTTTTGCTGCTTTTGTATGATTCACGCAAATTAAGTTAAAGTTTTCTCTTATCCCGGTATTTATACCTGTACACCCACATTACCGCAATTGCATTGTCAGCCATTACCCAATCACTTTTCGATGAAAATTGAGTTTAATGTCCACACCCTGGGCAAGTCTGGCAACCGCGATATAATTAGTGTAGGAGCAATTGTTGGAAACTGTTGCTGTGCTGCTGATGGGCCAGCACTGCTGATGGCAATAAAATATCTCTGGATAATAGGATTTCAGAGGCTTCCCTTCCTTTTCTGTGTGAGGGTCATCATCACCTTGAAAAGATGCTTATTTTTATCCAAACACATCACCGACTGCATTGGCACTGGATCCAAAATCGTTTCGGGGAAATGAGCCAGAGGGAAAAAGAGGGGCAACAGTATGTGTGATGAATTGTTTTGTTTTTTTCTCATAAGCTTCACAGTTGAAGACAAAGAACTGTGACGGGGAGAGTGACATTGTATGACTCACGAGGACTCCATGTGTTGTCATACTTTGAACATTTTACAGGCCTCGTGCTCTCCAACTCCATCAATATCGGGGCTGTTGAATCGCACGCTGTATGGATGAAAGCCATATAGCAGTACAAGGGATTGCTGACTTGACCATTTGAAAGCTCTGACAAATTACACGAAATTGGCCATTACTTGGACTGGATGATGTGTACAACGTATGACTTCCAGGTTCCAAGTGTGTTGCAACACATTTCCATCCCAGTGACCTTCATAGTACTGTTCGCTGTCACATCGGCTGTTGCAAACTGCCAATCCTTCATTTATTCATTTTATTAGAAAAACCAGGAGTCAAGGGTACTGTGGATCAGTTAATGGACTTGCAAGAACATAAAGCTCGTCATTCAAAGGTTTGAGTCTGAGTAATGGCTAAATAAAGACAATGGATATGGGAGGGGGGGGCAAGGACTATGAAACCTTGATTGAAAGTACTATTATGTCTATCGTGTTGCAGAAAGCATTAACTTAATGCTCCTATAGTGATTTTTCTATGAAGAAATATTATTGGAAATACAGAAATCTATTCATCCAAGCATGCTAATGTACATGTGTTCCAATAGTTCTCCAGTAGATGGCTCTCTTTAGTAAACAATGAATCCTGAAGCAGAACATGAGGTTTACATATTCTCCATGTTTCTTTTCATTATCAGCGCAGTATTACTGTTTTTTCAGTGAATCATTTCTTTCTCATGTTGTTTTTCTGCTCTTTTGCAAAGTAATTGCAGGCCTGTATGTTAATCACACATTTAAAGACTTTAACGATGATTAAATAAGAAGCCACAGCCAAACCACTGAATGGATAAATGTAGTGACATAATGCTTCATTAAACTCATCTTTCCGAGTTTCCTCACAGGCTAATCTTGGAAGAAAATTGCTTCCATTTTTAGCCTTTAATTCTCTCCCCTGTGAGTGACCAGCTGGGTCCGCAAATTATTCAGCCCTTTGAAGCCAATGAAACCGTCCTTTACTTAGTCTTCTCATTGGGGAAAAACAGTCAACTAATGAAATTCACCAGGGGGGGGGGGGGGGGGGGGGGGGGTGCTTGATTATGTGTGTGTGTGTGCACACAATCAAAATGCATGCTTTGTCTTGTTTTCATTTACAATGACCTTCTAAACTGATTGTCTTAAAAAAATATTAGACCTTAATTTACATCCCCCAAAAGACTGGGAGATAATCTCGGCCTTGCGCCACACTGATGCGTGCAAAGCCTTCAAAATTCCTAATCCCTAACGTTCCAGATTTATCACCCCGTTGGGTAAGTACTTTACGCCAGATAAGTTAATGATGCTTGTAATGATCTGAAAAACATCAACCACAGCAACCCAAACCACCTATGCCACAAAACATATTAGAAACGGCATAATCCAAGGAAATAACAGCTGGTCAGGCATTTACATTCCTGTAAGGGAACCCTGCTACTGCACCACTGACCCTCCTCTCTCTCTCTCATTCACCTTTACTTCCTCCACTTTTTTGATCCTGGTTGGGTGGAACTGGATAGTGGGGAGAGCTGTGAGGGGTGACAGTATTATAATAGACTCATGATGCCCAGTAAGATCCTCGGTTTATTCTCCCCTTTAAATGGTGCATTACGGTCAGACGGCCGTGGAGAAATCCATTTATATCAAAGCCGCAGCTCATCCTGCGGCTCCAAGCGCTCAATGAGCAGTATGGCCGGGGTGCCATTCCTGCTGCATCCAGTGTTGCCTCAGTCTGCCATGACAGACAGTCGAACAAATGTAATATTGCTGCATATCACTGAAGCCCATGGTGGTGATGATAACCTGTAGTCCGTCTAGTAGATGTTTATTATTATTAACTTAATATAGCTGTGCTTTACTTATATTTCATATTTTCTATTTACTCTACATTTCAGAAATATTCTACATTTTACTACACTGCCTTTACAATTTACAGAATCTGATTATATATACAAAAGCTACAATAAACAACTACAATATTACACATTTTAAAGATTAGACTACCCAGGAACATATAAAGTAGCTCCACCTCGATTAGCTACAAATGTTGCTGAAATTGACCCTGTTATTTTCCACATTTACAGTGTATTTACTTTAGAGCCATTTGATTACAGTCCCTAGCATTCAGTCTTGAACAATGTCTGCTCCCACTGCTCTTCATGTCCTTTACTCATCAGTACATTATCTATGATTTTGGAGAACTGGACGGCGAACGTTCTTTGTTTCATAAAATAAATCATCCGCCACTATTTCTCTCTCGCTTCCTCACACAGGTTACTCGGTGTGTGTGTGTGTGTGCCGGAGAGAATGAGAGGGGTGGCATGAGTCAGCACATTATGCAGTATACTGTAAAAGCGCTTTCCACGATTTCACACGGATCACTAGTTTGTATTAGCCTCACAGTAACGTCCTATGGCTGTCTGGTCTCAGAGCGGATGTTTGGAAGTCAAGTACAGTCGAAACTGCTCTCTGATCCTGCTGCAGTTGAATGTGTGTTCAAAAGAGGTTGCCTGGTTATGTAAGCACCAAACTATATTGTCTAGGCCAAATTTTAAAGGAGCTGTATTTAACAATCTGAACATTATAGCAGCAAACAACTATTTGCAATGTAAAGATATAGTGGAGTAATGTTTACTTGCCACCATCTTGTTCCCCCTCAGGTAAACTGTTAGCTCTCTTGGCACTTTCACCATTGTTTGCACTGTTAGCGCTAATAGCACCATTAGCATTGATCCGCGGACTTGCCTACACCCTGCGAGAGCTGTTGAGAGGCAATTGAACCGCTCCCAATCTCGTATCTTGCAGCTTTTAAAGAAAAGGTTTCACATTTTTTTCGGAAATAAGCTAAATTGTTGTCTTGCTGGAGCAGGCAGCCAGTTAGCCAAGCTTAGCATTTAGTGTTTTGCCGAGACAGACTCAGGTCTCAAACCTTTCTCCTGATTTGTGTCCTTGAAAAAATGCCATTTTAGTGTCGGAGTGTTCGGAAGACGTGGCTTGTGGAAAATGGGTCCAATATTTAGTGTGAAGCGAAATAATCTGTCATAATCTGTGTCCACGCTCACTTCTATCATTGTAGTTAATAGACTCAGACCTGCTGCTAGTCTCCTAAAGGAGCAAGGCAGCTGTTTGTGCTGAGCTAAGCTAACCATCCAAAGATTGAACGAAAAACTGAAGTGTCAAAAATGACAAGTTGGAGTTTTAATGGCAGTAATGTGTGTGACCGTTTCTTGACTATGCTGTAGTCTGGTAATTACTTTACACACATCAGATTGGTGTCGAACTTCTCATCTAACTCTCGTCCAAAAAGTGAGGCTATGTATTTCCCCAAAAGTGTGAACTATTTATATTTATAAACGTGTTAATCCAACTAGTTTGCTGTTATTGCAAACATTATGTATCCATGACAAGATTATGGGATTACGCCAAACAAACATGTTGTCTTTCTAACTAAAGCAAATGTTAAATCCAGCACATTGTGTTAGATGCACGAATCAGGCAGGCTTCACAGAAAACAGCCCGGGCTGTGCTTGTATACGGTTCCTGGAACAATTGGTTTTCAGGCAAAGGGCCTCGCCTAAGGCTAACTCTATTGATCTGAACCACTATTATAAGGGAAAGAGAGAGAGAGAGAGAGAGAGAGAGAGAGAGAGAGAGAGAGAGAGAGAGAGAGAGAGAGAGAGAGAGAGAGAGAGAGAGAGAGAGAGAGAGAGAGAGAGAGAGAGAGAGAGAGAGAGAGAGAGAGAGAGAGAGAGAGAGAGAGAGAGAGAGAGAGAGGAACACAGAGGCAGAATTTTGAGACACCCAAATAAAAAGCCTCCCTCATTATGTGTGAACTGGCACACTGATGTGTTCATGGGTATAAACACAAAACACCTGCAGTTATGTGATTTGATGGCAAATCTAGTGTTGTGGTGTGTCAGTGATATTTTCAACCAATTACACCAAACCGTGCACTGTTTATTTCTACTGTGAACTCTCACTGCAATGCTACGAGTTCCCGAAAACCCAGCGGTTAGTTGTATCTGTCACAGCAGTGTGTTGTTTAGACTTTTGACACTGGGAGACTCCCAGGGAACCATTAGTCATCGCTTGTCTCTGACTTGTTACTGTAAAGTGCCACATGGAGTTCTTGATTGCCGGCTTACAGCTCTGACTGAAATGAAAAATTAACATGTCAGAGACTGCTTGTGGTCGTAAGAGGTCACTGCTGAAGATTTGTGTGTTGCTTGGGAAAGCGTGAAATGCAGTATCTGGCACTTTGAGTGTCACATTGACAAACTACATTAAAACCTTACATGTAAACACACACTATCTATTGTCATGCCACAGTTTACCTGTATGGACAATACATTTGCTGCTTCTACTTTGGCTATTACACACACATTCAACAGAGCCAGCTTTCTAGTAGGATATGATTGCCTTTTAATCACATCTCTGTTGTGGGCGGGGGGGTGGTGGGGGGGGGCGCACCACCTGTGTGTGACACCCATTAAAGATGATGGAAGTTACTGTGGCTGGGGTAACATTTCCACATACTTGCACCTGTCGCAAAAGCAAATTAAGACGTATGTTAAGACATTAAGATATGTGGGCAGTCTGCCACACTGATACTTGGACTTTTCCTCGCAAACCTGCCAAATCATCATAATGTCACTGAGTGATAACATTGTGATTCAGTTTAACTACTGTACCACGCAGGCTTTCATCACTGCATTATTGTACAGTATTTCATACTGTACATGGTATGCACCGTAATATTGCTTTTGGTACTCTATGTATTTTCTTTTACTGACTCTCTGAGCACCTATCCTCATGCTTTATGTTGCTGCCAGGATGTGGCTTCACAAAGCATTGATGAGATTCACCTCAGCTTATTATGGCAATGACCTTTGACCCTCGAGTATTTCTGAACTCACTGTCCATTGGCTGTTGCACAAGAACGTTGACCTTTTTGAAGGGGAAAATGTGGAGCACACCTGTAGTTCTGTTACGAAAAAATGACCAGGGAATAAAAGGTTGTGCATTATGTTCATCCTCTTTTTTGAGGAGAAAGAGACTCAGTTGGGTTTTAGCCATGCTAGCAGAGGTTTGGAAATGTCTCGGTTATAGGATGCATCGGGATGCAGACGTGAATGATTCTGCATTGATGCAGTAACGGAACATAATCGTGCCTTTGGTTTTATTTGAGCTCAGTGTGAGTCTTTACTGCATTTTGCCGTCATGTACTGTCCTTTGCGCTTAATTCTCTCCTCTCCTCTGATCTTTGTGTTTCACTGACGACGGAGCTTACACACACACAGTGTGCGCGCAGAGCTCCGGCAATCAGCAGTCCGTAAACTCGTTGCACTCGCTACCAATATTCGCTAAGAGTAGAAGAGCTATGAGTAAGGAAAAGCCCACTAGCCACTAGGGTAATTCATGCATTGTAAAATGCCATAGGCATTTAGTGCCCGGTCTGCTATGTGTAGATTACAGCACACTTGTAATGCACTGCAGAAGGATTAATGTTTTGTTTTTGTAATGTTTATGTTCTGACGCGGGTCACACAGATACTGTTCTTAAACTCTTTTTTTCATATTATAGACTGTTGAAGTTGGATTTTCAAAATGTATCTGACTGCTAGTTTTAATTGAGGAAAAAGTAGCCATGTGCGGCACGATAGAAAACTGAGGATGCGATGCATTGAGACGCTTCAATAATTATTGCATCGTGCATTTTAATCTTTGACAGGTGAATTGTGATCCAATCGTGAGGCCAGTGAAGATTCACACCTCTACTTGTAGGGTGGCAATGTCGATCTGTCAGTCAGTCGGTCCGCCACTTTGGTCGAGACTGAAATGGATGGATTGGTGCAAACATTTTGTACAGACATTCATGGTTCCAAGAGGACAAAGCAACAAACCATGTAGTTTTGGTTGAAATATGAAAACTGTGTCAAATCTGGGATTGATGAACGCTACATTACCGGCAGCAACAGTTGACAACGTGCTGTGTTAAATGATGACCAACACATCTAAATAATGAGCGCAGTTAGTAGCAGTTGAGGTGAGAGCTTTGTGTTTGTCCCCTTTACCTTGTGTGGCGTGTGGTGAGAGATCTCCATTTGCAGGCATGATGATGATTGATACTATCGGGTCCCAAATTATCCGCTGGAGTCTCCGCACTTCATGATCACTCACCTCTGGTATTAGTGAGATGAATGATCTTCGCTCGTTTAGAAGCGGAGAGGTAATCTTCTCTTGTGCTCACGTGAAAGCAATAGTAGGGGGGGGGGGGGGGGGGATAGGAAGGAAACGCAGCTCAACATTGATTGCTGGAAATGGTAGGGATCATTTTTCATGTTTGCTTTAAACATCCCCTACTGCTCATGAAACGGTATGGAGACTTTGTGATTAATGATAAAGGCTCTTATCTTAATGCAGAATACATCGTGGGCATTACAGGGAAAAAAAACAATTGATTTTTCTAAAAATAACTTATTTTACATAGTATATCACACGGTATTTAATTGTCAATGTCTTTTGTCTACTGAAAGTGATACACTTGAGAAGGAGGAAGAAATGGCAAGTGGCCACAAGAAGGCACTGAAGCGCCTCGTGACTCATCCTTTTCTATCAAACAGAGAAGGCTTTCGAGTAACATCTGGTCGAGTGTTTTTTATTTTTTTATTAACAGTGTGTCCTCTGTGTATTTTCTGAGTAAAATACTACAAAGACCAAATTATTTACCTTAATCAATGAACTGATAGTTATGAAAGTCATTTCTGAGGATTGCACAGGTCATACTGAAACCCAACTCTTCCGGCAGATATGCACACAATCTATTTTTCTAGGTCTATGAAAGTTTGCGTTATAATCGGTTTTATTGTTTTCCCTCAAAGCATCTTTTGAGCGATTTTCCGGTCACGCTCAATAAAACCAGCCTGATTTCAAACCAGCGCGTGGGGTGAGCGTTCAAACAGCAGTTCAGTCTTTGGGAAGGCACGGCAACTTTAGGCCAGAGCCAAACAACAATGATTCGCAATGATTCTACTCAGATTTTTGTTATTTGCAAACAAATCTCAATTTAGTGTGTTTTCCTTCCGTCATCTGCCAAAAGCTCTTGTCTGTTTCATGTAGCAGACATCAAGTGAAGAGTCAGGCTGTTGCTCTGACATTGCTTGTGTTATAATGCAAATTTGGGGAATAACACTGGTTAATTGTCACTGGTTGTTTTAATCATTCGATAACACCTTACACAATAGATTTGTCAAATTCTGCCTGCACAAACTTCAAGAAGGCAGAACAAGGAGTTAATTAATACAGCAACACTGTTACAAGAATTCATATGAATGCAACCATGCTGTGGAGTATATTCGGCTTGTCTTGTGGTTCGTTGTCTATAAATCAGACAACATCTGTGTTAGGAGATGTGGCACGTTACAAATGCACTAGTATACTTTAAACTATCTACTCTTCTTTTGTTTACTCATCCAAAACATATTCAAATGGGTGGAGCTTGAAGTTCAGTAGAGGAGAACTCCCAAAATAGACCTGCCCAAGGAATAAGAACTGCTTTAGGTGACTGTATTTCATGTGAGACGTCCAGGTGTGATGGCATAAATCGTTTCTATCACTGCTCTCGTGACTCCTCCACCCCTCCCCCCCCGTGGCTTTGCTTTACTGGCCCCCGCACCCTCACGTCATCACTTTTGTTGCTGTTCTCACAACCTTGTGGGTCGGAGCACGCGCTGCATCTCATCAGAGAATATTACCTAACACTCTGAGGACAACATTCATCAACGTCACAGGGCTTTTGCCAGCAGTGCATTTCTTTCTGTGGGTGCCCCAAGTCCATTTCAGTTGTTCCAGCAGCAGCGCAGGGTACCTTGCTGTGACCTGTGCCACTTCAGCAGGGCAGTATCTCTTTCAAGGTTCTTCAGATATGAACTATTTTGTATATCTCAAATTGCGTGTGTGTGGTATATTTTCAGGTCTTGCACAATACAGCGAAGACCCCAAGTGTATTTGTCTTAGATGAAAACCAGATGTGCAGGAGACCAGGGGCAGAAGGGGGGATGTGTAGAATGAGGCCACATACATTCTCTTACGTTCCGCCCAGATGTTACATAACATGTATCCTATATAAAGAGGAAGCGAGAGCCCTAAAGGCAGGACTTTCAGATTCGACTTGAGACCTCCGGGCGATCTAGACGTCCGTAATGGCATGTGTTGCTTGTTTGTAATAAACTTTATTATACCAGCAAGAACAGTGTCCACGGAGCATCCTTCCTCATCACTTCAACAGCACTGTCGCATGAAAGATACGACATGTGTCCTGCTACCAGTTCTGCCTGGCTAATGTTGTCTTACTGTGTTTCCACAGTGTGTCAGTTTACTTCAGGCACTTGTTAGATTTGACTGAAATATTGAATGATAATTGTTCCATTGTTTTGTGTATTTAATGCTTGCTAGTGGAAGTTTATCTCAAGCAAGTCTGTTTAAACCAAGCTCATGTTAAGGCATACTATGCAGGAATTGTTGCTTACTCATTGTAAACACAACCGGAGAGGCACTGGGACTTCAATTCAGCCCAGGACTTTGAGATGGAGAGGCTTTTCATGCGAGTGCCCAAAAATCTGGCAGTAATTTGAACATAATTACAGGTTTTTGGGGTATAAAGAGAATTTGCTGAAGACCTTCGAGACACTTTAGCATGTCTGGCTGACACCTGCCTCCTCAGTTTGTTAGCACGTCACCAGATCACTGAATCAAAACAAGATCGTCCAGGCAAGCATAGATGAGCTGAAACATTAAATCGCAAAACGTATGTTATTTCACATCATCAGTCCGACAAAATCTGCTTCTAAACGAAATTTGAGGCAAGAAAAAGAGATCTAATTTAAATATTTCTTGGGATTTTTATTGCAGCAACAGACTAGTTCAGCGAGCTTTTAATATCACTGAGGCCGCCAACGGCAGAGAGAGAAGGCGGGGTAGAGACATCTAACTCTGTGAATAAAGGCTTTATTTTGACTAAACCAGAGTTGTTGATTGTTGGAAGTGCAATGACTAGGCTAACCAAAACGAATTTGGTGAGTTGTTTTGTTTCTTTCGGGTTTTCAACCTTTACCAAGGCACCGATAGTTTTCTAACCTGCTCTGCCGCAGGCTCCCTTAACAGATCACATTTGTTTATCATTCGCTAGCTGTTTTCTGAATGTGGTGCAGCTGTTCTACTGATGGACTGCTAGACCAGCATATAAATAAAGCAAAAATAATCATGACCACAATCCAAAATCCATTAAAACCCATGGCCCCAGATCCTAAAATCTATAAAGTGAAATAGTCCCATAGGCCACGTTGTCCACCATCGCTCAGCAAAATATATTTCAAACATTCAGAGGTCTTTCTCACAAACAGACTACGGTGGCGATATCTCCTCCTTCCAGATGGAAAATCTGCATCAAACACACCTTGTATGTGTTTGCAATACACACACTTTAGACTTGCAATAGACGCATGCATAACACGACACCAAAATTGCCTAAATGCAGTTTAGACATTATACTTTCATGAGCAGATGTACTGTAACATCGCCATAATTTTAAGCGGCAAGTGCACTTACTTTGCGTGGATTGCATCTCTTACAAAATCAGCAGTCTTGGCATAAGCACAGCTCTGGGGGCTTTATGTTAGTTAGAGCCTCTTAAGAATAACAGTCGTTCAAAAAACACCCTCAGGAATTTACAATGATTCCACTATCCGAGAGTCACGCAGGAGCTACAGCCAACACACAAATGCAGGGGGAATCACATTAGCTACGAGAAAGCCTTTGATTTAAGAAGTACAAACACGTAAGCCCTATCGAGGAGGATGACATGCATGCGCTAAATCATGGCATGTGATTTATTGTTTGAAATGTACAGAGGGAGCTTTGTCCTTGGCATTCTAAACACTGTAGGTGTAAATCTTGAATCCAAGTGTTTTGAACAAAGGGGAAAGAAAGTGTTGGGACCATGATGAACGGAGGGAGCTTAAGTATGACTCAGATTTTCAAGAAAGCCTCACAGCCTATGCAAATGAGTTACATGGGGATTCTTTTGAAAGCACATGAAAGATACAGATGGGAGATTGTAAAATATACAGGCTGGATAAAGGTTGTATGCAAGGTTGCAGCAACAAAGCAGCTGTTAAAATAGTTTGCATGTGGATTCTAAGTTCCTCTGTTCGTCTTATTTACGACGTTTATGTCACACGGAACATGACATGACTAAGAGTGCTTTATAGTGAACCACCATGACGAAGCATGTTGTTCTCCCTCTACAAGTCATCTCCCTGTCTGTCTTTTACTACTTTGCCATTTCCTTCAGCTGATCAGTACAGGAAAAGGTCGATGTGGATCCCGGTGAATGCACACAGGTAGAACAAAGCCAATTTCGGATGTGTCAGTGGAACTGATGCTACCAGCCGCCTCTGACAGCTTGAGGGGAACAGCCTCAGCCCTCATCTCAAGAATCACCTCTGCTTACTGAGCGGAAACCGTTCGTCACATTTGCCTGAGACGCTCTGTCAAGCCCTGTCAGCATACATTTATTGTTATTATTATTATTATTATTATCATCCAATACCATGCTCATCCTTCTTTGTAATTTAATTAATCATCTACTAAGCCCTGCCGCAGTTGTCATCCTATCTGTATCTTTTAATGGTGTTTCTTTATTTATATTATCTTTATGACGCCACCACGGCGACGACAGCCACCCGTCTGCACCATTCTCGTGAACGCGATATCTGAGGAACGCCAGCAGCGAAATTCTTCAATTTTGGCACAAACATCCACCTGGACTCAACGATGAACTGATTCGTTTTTGATGGTTAAAGGTCAAGGTCACTGTGAGTTATTGCCGGTCCCACTCGCTTAATACCTGAGAAACGCCTTGAACAAATGTCTTCAAACTTCGAACTCAAGCAAGAACTGATTAGAATTTTGTCACGGGGCATGACGGTGGACTCAAACGCAGACCAGAAGTAGTGTGAAAAGGAATTTAATAAACACTTAACTACGAACGTGAACACTACAAGAACACAGGGAATCCAGGCACAAGACAAGAGACGAGGGGGCAAATCCAGCAGGACAGGCAGACGTAGGAAACCGGGAGCAGGACAAGACAAACAGGCGGGGACAACACAAACAATGACCTGGCAGTGAGTGACTGAGAGACAGGGGTTTATAAGGTGACTTGAACAGGTGAGGAGAGTTGTGCTGATGAGGGAGTGCTTGATTACAGATAAGGGACAGGTGAAGGGAGTTAGGCTGATGCTGAGGGAGTGAGGAGGGTGAAACTAAACAAAGACACACAAGGCAAAGCCTGATCGTGACAAATTTAGTGTTTTTTTTGTTCGTAAACTAAGGAAAAAATTTCACACAAATGTCTAACGGATAAAATGATGAAGACATGAAATTTTGGACAGATATGGATGTAAACCCCAACTTGACTGTTTGGCAGAGGCATACAATCACAAGGGGAGTAATCCTTAGTTTTCTTTAGGTGAATCAACTTCCCACTAGAATCCCTAGTTTTTTTTTCATGTAGTCACAAATGTAAACGAACCATTCACTTCTAAAATAATGATGTACACAGTCTTGAACATTTGCTTTTTCATCGTTTTCCAATTTCTTATTTTTTTTCCCTCATGAATCATCTGATAGTAGGTTAAATTATTATATAGCTTTTTTTGTATTTGTCGCTTTCTTAGATGGATGACAACTGATTCATATTGTTCAACTCCTCTACCAAAGCTTAACAATATTTTGCATCCTGCTTTCCCTCGTCTAATTTCTGCATTCCGGGATCATTAAGATAAAACTTGTCAATGTAATTGGAGCCTGACAGCACCCCCCCCCCCCCCCCCCCCAAACGCCAGGCTCAGTTTGTACTATCTGTATTGAAGTTGTTCCCCTGACGTAAAAGAAGAGAGTTAGCGAGACAAGCACAGAGTCAACTTTAAAGCGTGCAGTAATGTATGCGGGCTCCTCCGTATTTGATGCATGCTCTGCTGCATTAAGATCCATCCCTCAATGCCCATATTTAATGTGTCGAGTCTGAGCTTTTCTGTGACAGAGGGTTGCTGCAGAGCATGGAGGGTGTCACTGGGGAGCTGCGATCACACAGTCGCACTACAGAAAGCATCCTGCGTTTTTTGCCCCGAGGAGCTCATTCAGCGTATTCCTGCATAATTACCTCAAAGTGATTAAAGAAATCAATGGAGTACTGTCACTGCCGAGGGCACTTCCCAAAGCATCGGATAATCACGGTATACATACCTGTCCAGCTTTCCTGCATGACATTTTGTAAACACTCAACAATATGCTCAACACCTACAACAACATCTACAAATCACACACTTATTTGTACTCCTTCAACCTGTTGCCCTAAGGACCTGCTGGGAAACAGTTATTGGAAGTGTAAGACTGGGAGTGTTTGCAGCTTTTCATGAAACCCTGGAGACAGGTGTCAGGATGCATCACTCCGTTACGCCAACAGCATTTTTTTTTGTGAGATTTAGTATTGGAGATAATGACTAAATCCTCCATCCTGAGGCCCAGTTGGCAAAAACTGCTTGTGTTCCTTCCTGGGGATTTTCTCAGGAGCATATCAGACAGCAACAAACCAAATAGACCTGATGGTTCTTTAATTTGTTCATGATGTTGAGTGTAATCTGAAGTAAATCAAAGAGCAAGGGGAGTGTTTGATAGAATATGTACAAAATATGTCCGTGCCTATAAGTCAGATCCTGTCCTCTGTGTTCAAAGCAAATGCCTAGTAGGATTCAGACACTCAACAAAAATGTCCTGGCTTGTAGGTATGCCTGCAGAGGTAGACACCATAAATGGAATTTAGGAAGCTGACAGGACTGGTGTGATACGCTCACCTTGGACCAAAAAACCTGCGACATGCAGGGAAGGAAGGTCGGGGGATTACAAATATCATTCGAACAAAGAAAATAAACAATCCCAATCCGTTTTTATTTCCTTTACCCTCTTACTATTTCATATTTTTAAAACCTAAGATATGAAATAATATTAGATTTTTTTATTTTATAAAGTAGTTTGTTATTGTTGTTTCTGTTGCTGATTGTTGTCTGAGAGTCCCAGGCCTTTAAAATATTATATGTTGTTAAAATTTTCAGCCTTAAGATTTTCATGAAATCAAATCCTGTTTTTGATATTATCAACTAGTATTATATTTCAGCAGTTGCCACTAAATGCATTTACATTATGTAATTACCTGTACATAGTAGTTGTCATTGTTATCTACGGAGTCAGCAATTCCCGCACTGGTTTCAGATTTCCTTTACATGTCCAGGGGATTCGATGAGTGTGTGCACATTATCCAATGTTGCTCATTGAAATGTCTTCTAATTTATCTTATCGATATCGGCCTCATTGTTCACTCTCCTAACAGTTGCTGCTATTTAACTGCTAATGATAACCAAACATTTCAGACTGCTGTTGCTACACATTAATAGTGTTCAGTTGGCAAAACATGGGGTGGCATTATTGAAACAATCACAGGAAATAAAATGTATTTGTCAACAACTGTTATACTTCATTTGAAATATGTTTACAAAATATGGTTGTTTTTTTTACAGGAGATCCGTATCTGAGTCATTGAAGAAGGAGCAGCCACAGTGAGCGGTCAGATTAAGAGTTTCATGCGACGGACCACAAACCTCTAACTCCTCAGCAAGGTAACCAACTTTACTGTACCTACATGTTGTGTGGAAACCTTTTTTGTCAGATTGTGATTGCCAAATCAAGCACGACCGAAATCCCAGGAAATCTTTTAAAACGTGCGGCTGCACAAATTTGATCCAGGCACATAAACGTGGGGTGACTGTTAGCTGAGCAATTGAATTGCAGCTGAGAGTGCAAAAGCCAGGTGTTAGCCTGGATGATATTGAGAAGCGAGAGTGCCAACGAGCCTCTAATGGCGCCATTGTTGATTAGAACAAATGGAAAGCTCAGTGCAACAGTCCAGTATTGTGCACAGGTGGCTGAAACAAGAGAAACGTAACAGCTGTTTCAATAAACTCATGGCACAATGTCAAATGACACATTTTCTACCGGTGTTGTCTTTTAAATTATAGCCAATGAGAGAACTGGAGATCTTAGACCTGACACAAGAGTTATATTCTTGTGCTTTGTTGCTGTCCGTAACTCAAACTCAAAATCTCTTATAGCAGAAAAGTGCAGCTTGCAACAGTGAGACCATATTTAGAGAAAATATTTGGGCTTAAATCATTTCTTGGCACCCCACGTTCCTTGTTGACGCTTCATCATTTTGTTCTCTTCCGGCAGCTCCTGTGTAAATGCACGGGGGTAAAAGTCGACACAGACTTGACAAACAGCCACTGACATTGCAAAAGCTCACTTTGTCATTTTACATGACACCTTACAAATGCTGCTGCTGCTCCTACAAAGGTATATTATTCTAACCTATTAATCGTATGCATACAAGTATTTCACTTTGAAATGCCGAACACATTGTGGCTCAGCTTTTCTTGAAAGTTAACCTGTTAACAAGATATAGTGTTAATCTATTTGTTCCTCGTTTGGGGAGTATTTTGAGTGAGCTTTGCTGATGGGGAGGCTATTACTATTACTCTTCCTCCATCCTGTGAGGGATTACATGATAGAGAGCTTTAACCTTCATAAAGAACATCAGTCAAGTGCATTTGTTTTGATTTCATGTCATAATAACTCTAATTCTGACAGTGACAGGAAAATGGCACAAAATCAAAAGAAATCAGCCATGAGAATAGGTAAAAAACTACTTCAACTGCATGTATTGCATGGGAACGCTAGATGACTAATATAATTCAGAGGTGTTTGGAGGTTTCAAATTGGCTTTCGTCAAAATTCAGAAAGAAAGACTTGGTTATAAAACTGGAATCCAGTCGAAAGAGGCACTAAATGCACAGTAGGCTTCATCACCACACACCTGGAAATAATTCAGAAAAGATAAGCTGCAGAAGACACTGAGTAAATATCCTTAATAATGTGAAAGAGAAAAAAGCCCATTTAATTTAAAAATATGTTAAACACTGTGCAGTGCCAGTGTTGTCACTCTGAGTACCAGCATGTCAGTCAGGATCATTTCTGCCACACAAGGAGCTATACCGTAGCACCAAATATCATTTTGGACACGAGGTATTATTTTTTGAAGATGAGGTTTAGCACCAGTTGCTTTCTGGCAGTGAGTCGAGCACTCTACAGCTGCTGAAGTGTCCCTGAACCGGTGCTTAATCTCCCTGGAGGAATGGAAGCGAAAATGTCCCACCATGGGTAAATAAAAAGCACTAACATATTCACATTATTACAATTCCATTAAACCCCAAGAGGGAACAGAAGAGAGCACAATTATGTTGGATTCATTTCCCAAGATACTGGATTAAGAACACAATCTCATTTACTGAATATTCCTTCTTTGTTGATCTAATATTTGTATAATCCTCAGGCCAGAGCAAACCAAAGGTCTGGTATGAACATGAACCAGTTTCATTTCACTGTTCCGGTGAGATATGGTCTAAACGTGAGCGTTTAATCAAATCAAATACTCTTTCGCTTTTGAACCACTTTTCAAAAGTGGTTAAACCATCGCTGTAGTTTAAATTTATTTTGAACTCATTTCGGTATGCATTATTGGTATCCAGTAGTTTAAGTACTTACAGAGTATGTAGTTAGCGTGAAGCCTCGCGTTTGTTCACTTCGCTCCGAAAGTCCGGTGCCGAGTCTTCGGACCAGTGCTAATATATATATATATATATATATATATATATATATATATATATATATATATATATATATATATATATATATATATATATATATATATATATATATATATATATATATATATATATATATATATATATATATATATATATATATATATATATATATATATATATATATATATATATATATATATATATATATATATATATATATATATATATATATATATATATATATATATATATATATATATATATATATATATATATATATATATATATATATTTATATATATATATATATTTATATATATATATATATTTATATATATTTATGACGTTTTATATTAAACATTAATAAATGCGTTCAAATCACCTCTTTGTTTAGACCACATTTTGCCGACCAGTCTAATATGAGAAATATGTTCACAGTTACCAATATCGACTCTCTGTCAACCTACAACTGAACAAATCATCAAAGTTTTCGAACAAGTTCGTGTTTTGTGACACGTTGATGTTGTAACTGCATTTTAGCCGGTAACATAACTCTTAGAAGTTCAGACCGAATATCACCCAGTTTTCAACTAAATCAACGTTGAAATCCCGTTTGGTGCTCACCAGGCAATGTGTGACAGCATGTCTTTGTAGCCTACTCTGTTTGTTTTTGTGAGGCAATAAAAAAAAAAAAGTTTTGGCAACACCTCTCTGACAGCAGCAGGTTGGCAAACGTATGAGAGTTACTGAAATGTAAATGACGACAGAGTCTGAATGTGTCAGCTTCCTCGGGAGGATGCAGACTTACGAGAGAGTCAAGATATTCAAAAAGCAGAGACAGAGAGACTTTACATTTCACAAAAGTTCATTGCAGCGTATGCTGAGCAAAGTCCTGACACTAGGACTTCTGGCAAACTGAACATAGAATTTACTATGGCCGCATGAAACCTGGCCCAGTTTGTTGGTATCAAAAGAGGTGTGCTGCCGCTTGACTGACTGATTATCTTTAACGCCTGAGTAAGCTGTATGGCTGCCCACTGCGGGCATAAACCTTTTCTCAGCACCTCCGGGACTTTCTGTGAATCTCAGATGGCTGACAGTGAAATTGAACTGTTTGAAACATTAACAGGATTAGAGGGTTTTTTTCTTCTTCAAAAAGAAAGCAAATATAACCCCCCTGTCCATTCTCCTCTGCTGGTTGCACAACGATAAAGTGGGATTGATATTGATGATCTGATTATTTGATAATGTTACCTCGCTGGTATGACATGGTTAACGCAGACCGTGAACTTCACATGCCTTGCGTCTTTGATGCAGTAAGAAGAAAGAAAAGGCAGACAAATCTTAAGATGTAAATATTTGAATTCATTACAGCCTGTGTGCATAGTATAGGGGCGAGAACAGTTGAAGTGTGATACGATATAATTCATAATTAGTACTTGATATTTTTATATTCTGTTCATCACAGTTTGATTTGATGTAAGCAGTTTCCCCAAAAGATACACAGTAATTATAAGATTTGTTATTCATTAGTATGACCTTTATGAATTGTAAGTGGTATTTCAAGACATGCCTGGACGGGGCTAGCCGGTTAGCATGTTTTAGTTTTAGTAGATATCTCTGCAACACAAAACATCGACTCCTTTGTGACATAACGTCGACACTGTTACTTCTTCATATTATGTTGATAATGTTCATACATCTTTTGAATGTTTTAGACCCAAATTTTGTCCAGAGCCTATAAACATTGCACATTTAACGAATCATAAATGTAGGAATGTTGTTGCTAATTTGTATGCCATCAAATTAGCTGGAATCCAGTTACATTGTCTTCTAGAGATATAAGCTGTTTTTAGCAAACTGGTAGACATGTCAGACGTAAACATCTAAATGTTTCTACACGTCAGTCTTTGTTTGTCACATTTACAAGCTAGGAGGTTTAACATGAGGTTTTTTTTGTTGTTGTTTTTTTATATATACTATTTTTTGTCATTTAAAGAGCCGAGTGTCTAGAACAGACTGGTGAACTAAAACCAAAACCCTCCGGCATGTGATTTGACAAAGGGCCATAAAGGGGTCTACTCATGGGCCATGAGTGACTGACTGAGTAAGACAAATGTTCATCATTATTTTATAATTAGTTCACACATGGGAACATGTCTTATGAGTTACGTGCTCTACTTGTGTGCCCTAGAGTGAGAACATGTTGTGATACTAATGTGCAAAAGATTACATTCTGACATTCACTAAAAGTGAGTATAAATCTATTACGTACCGTTGTGCTTTCAGAGGTCTTTGGTCTGAAACGCCCTTTTTCGATGAGACTAGATTCCAGCTAATTTGGTGGCAAAACGTATAAAGTAACTGTGAGTTAGCATTAATTAATTGATGATCCATTAAAGATTCATTAATCACATAAGCTCATAGTGACTGTCCTTAAACAGCAATTCATTAACTAGTTCATGAAGCATACCCATGAATCAAGGATGTTTGTTTACCCCAAATATAATAAATAAATTATACAATGACAGAATTATTGTACTTACTCATATTGCACCCTTTTACTCCTAAGAAGAAGAAGAAGAAGAAGAAAGCTAGACAGCAACAAAGAGCTGAGCCTTTTCGTGGTTCAGTGGAGTTGACTCTCCAGCTGTGGAGAGGCTTCTGTGCTAAAAATAATAAATAATATGAGTTCAACATTTGTTCAGATGCCTCATCTTTATTTTATATCAGACTTTGTCATTGACTAAATATTTCCGATGAGTCACTGGCGTTTCCTCGCTTCAGTCTCTGGCATCTCTTCTGCTTCTAATCCAAACAGATTTTATTCAGCACTCACTGAAACAAAGACTGAATAAATCCGGTCCACATTATTTTTTTTACTGTTAAATTGTAATTTGGTTCACTGTGGCACATATCATGGAAGTTTTTATTTTTCCAAGAGAGTAATGTATTATTATCATTAAGCTAAATGTTGTATTTATAGCACATATAGCATTTAGCCTAATGCTACTCCTGCATCAACATTTTAATCCGTTCTACATCACCATTACAATGCATGTAAAGAGGCTCCACATGCACCCTTCCCTATGTTTTAAATCCACTGATCTCTCTCTCGTGACCTCCCCTGTTGCATTTTGTGGATTCAATCTTAACTGACAAGCTCAACTGTTTTGCATGCAGGGTGGAAACATTAAAGGCTGAGTTAATCCTCTCTTGATTCCCTGCTGCTGTCACTCACACAGTCTGACTGAAAGCCACAAAATGTTCCTGAGTCAAACACAGCATCACACCTTTTGATGTGGTGTGTAATTTTGGACTTTAACACGGTCATTTGAAAGGATTTATTTTGTTTCTGGGGTAATCGCCTGAGGAAGAGAGAGAGAAAAAGCCTGAATAATGTACTGTAGATTTACTGTAGAGATAATGTCTCGACCAGATCATATTTTATTTACATTTCAAAGTTCCACTTCATTATTGTGTCGGTCATTAATCTGATGATGAATCATTTCAAATCGTTAAGGAGCAACCTCCAAATGTATCCTGCTAGCAGCAATCTGTTGCAGCTCACAAGCATATCATGTTCCATTCGTTGCCAAATAAACTTGTCCAATTGGAAGATAACAAGCCTCTGTGTGCATGTCAATATACCCCGATGTGATTTTGGCAACTGTGGAACTGTGATTGAATGAAGTATGTATACTCAACAGGAACTCTACACGGCCTACTTCCAGTTATGCTCTCAAAAATACATTTAAATTCGCAGTTGCAGTAAAAATCTACACAATTAGGATGAATAAATGCTTTGTTCCACTCATCATAATTCAATGAAGCAAATGGAGATGAAGCTGTGACCGTAAAATAGCTTTCTGGCAACATTGTTCATTGTGAAGTGGATCTGATTTACTGTGAGGAAATACAGATGTTTCACTCAACGCTTCACGTGGAATAATAAAACACCATATTTATGCTTCTTTTTGCCAGTAGTGTGCGTTTTATGTGCATCCCCCGTGCCTGTGCTATGCTCTCTTACTTTATGCAAACAGAATTCCCACACAAGTGGTAGAAACTGAACTTGAACCTGAAATGTAAAACGTTTTTGGGGTTTTACTTAATCCTCTCCCTTAAGATCAGTGAAATCTGTTCAGACTGCAAAATACCAGTTTTGGAAATCCCTGGAATATAAAAAAATCTTGCACCAGATACACTACTGTAGACAATGTCTGATGTGCGTTGCTATTTTAGTAATATATCTGCTTTTTTTTTTTTTTTTTCTCTCCACCCAGTGATGTTATCATTCATTAATCCGTCCAAAACCTGACTGCTGTGTACAAATTCTTCTCAAAGTCATACATTTAATGATCCGTCAGGTCAAAAAGCTAACCCATGCAGCCTTCACTTGTTTACAAATTGTGAGCTTGATGCGCAAATAAATCAAAGAGAGAGACAACGTCGGAGTGATTGTGTAATGCTTCATATATCTTTCAAACTTGATTTTACAGCATTAGATTAGAAAACGACACGAAAAGCTAAGCGTCTTTATTTTAGTGTGTGTCATTTAAGCATAACAGATGTTCTTTTTTTTTTCAAAATCCCAGCAGGCTGAATGAACATTTCAGTGACATATGTATTACATTTGCATAATGTCATTTCTGTTTTACCAAGAGTTAGAGAAGAAGATTGACACAACACGTCTGTAGTAAGGAACCTGCAATCATTTAGCTTAGCTTAGCATAGTGACTGGAAACAAGTGGGAAACAGTTAGCTGCTAACTATAACATGATGACCGCCATGGGTGGCCAACTAAAACCCTCCGTTAGAATGCATTGGTTTTCAAGGTACAAGGTTAATTCATTTATTATTCCTCAACACAGGGTTGTATCATGAAATGCTATAGTTATGCTACTCACAACAGCTGTCGCAATCAACCCAGGACACGTCGCTCAGTCCTGAAATCTCCCCACCATCAGACTCTCAATGCATTAGCAGCGTCTGATGTCCGATTTACATTCATTAATCTCTTTTTCGTGTCCATAGTGAAGGTTAGCCAATGACTTATGATGCAGCTCTACTATGCCATGTAGACAAAATGCCACAGCAAAATAGAGTGTTTATCTAAACTAAACTATATTATTAATATCATTATTATTTACAATGGGTTGAGAACAGAGCAGGTTATATAACTGAAGCATGCCAGTTTACATGTTAGCAGCTCCAGCAGTTTAAATTATAAAAAATAACATCAGCTGTAAAGCTTTTGTAATAATTATTAACAATTAACATATACTGTAGGTGCAGCGTGACTGCTTCTGTCCTTGCCTTTAACTCACACACACTCCCACATAAGTCATTTTCCTTCAAAAGTAAATGTACACAGTATGATAACCATTAATTGTAATACATGGTTGTACAGTGATACCAGTATACTAATACAACCTACTGTATAGACACAAGAGTGGTAACAATATTTTCATCTAATTCTCATTTAAATAAATATAGGCCTGTTATGGGTAGTTATTAGTATTTTGCTCATATAAGAAAAACTATCAATCACTTGTTTTGAATTATTCCTAAAAATCCATTTACTAAACCGATAGACTGCAATATGTAAACCTTAAAACCTCAAAGTTTCTCAAAAGTTTCCACCTCTGTTTGGCTCTGTAGCGATTTTACTCATCCCTGTAGAAGATAATATATCACATTACTTATATCAGAACCACTGTCGCTGTAAATCAACTTGCATAACCCTGCAGGTGGACTACCTGTCAAAAACCTGTCTCATCCATATGAATATAGAGACTAATAAAATATTTCACAACTTCTCAAAGAACATCAGTGATGGAAAGCGATGGGTGATTCACAGTGACATTCAAAACCAGGAGCAGTAAAGCGCAGGCTCAGTGATTGCACCTGGCATTTGTTTGGTTAAGGTCAGATCTGTAATGTAATCACCGTATTTAACTGCCATACCTATTTGGTGAAAGGCCAGTCTTTATTAGGAAAATGACGTGTACAGCACTGTGGACAGGAAACCACATTACTCAGGAGATGGACCATCTCTCCTCGCTGTGCTCTATCTCGCTTTGTGCAAGAAGTCTCAGCCTGAAAGGATATCCTCCTGAACCGGAGTCAAAGCACCTACAAATATATGCTTGTGGGTACTGTTTTATCTTGGCCCGTACAATATTTATTAACAATTTATAACTGGTGTATTAACAGTTGATAAGTGATTGTTGACACAGTATGACATAGTAGTACAAATTACTCACAGGCGGGTGTGAAACTGTTCAAAACTCATACAGAGATGTCAAGTTTGAAGGCGTATTTGTGATCTTGGAAATACAAATACAAATTGTTTTAAAGTCTTATCTCAGTGTTCACTAACTAGAATCCTACCTAAACTTTCAGCTGCACCTCATGGTCTTCAATCTTTAATTGTCTGTTTTAACGCATCACAGGAGGCCTGGAGTTACAGTTAATAACAGTCACACAAAAATTACATACATTTTTAAAGTCTGTATACCAAGATGTACTATATTTAATGTTGGAGAAAATATATTTGAGGAGAAACTGCAAGTAACTAAAAATATATCGTCACTTTCTAATTTCTTCCACACAATATGTAATGCATTAAAACCACAAGTCAACCACATGTGTTTGTATAACCAAACATTGTATATATTGAATTGAAATATTATATCCTTTTTTATATTCAATCACTAAGAATAGAAAGACTCAATTTCCAATTTATCAAAAATATATGTCATCGGCTATGATGAGCACTTGTCGACTGTGAGCTTGAAGATAAAGTAGGATGTTGCTGGAATAAAGTAAAATAACATGCGGTCGCCATTTCTGTCCACTTCCTGCCTGATTATCTCTCCACACTTCTCCATAAAGCCCTAAATTCCTCCCAAATCCTGCAAAGTTTGGAGTAACTCTTCTAAATGTCTAAATATAGACTCGACTAAGCATGTATCTTCATTGACCTTTAAAGACAAATCCCTGTGCATCTCCGATGCCTAGAAGTGGTTCAATAGTTCCTCTGAGAGTGTTCTCTTGATGCGCAAAATCAATAACCAGTTTTCACACAACATTCGTCTTGGTGTTTACGTTTGCCTAATCAGCAATAGAAAAATCACTGACACTGTTCAACTCTCACAGGCCCCACTCAGTAATAATACTGTTTTCCAATGCTAATCTGCTATCTCATATGCTCTGGTATTTTCTACTGCAGAGTGCCTGTTAATTGGCTGCGGTGCCCTGATGTTTGCTTATTAGCTTCGGTCCTCCGTCTCTTCTTCATTTCTTTAAGTCTCACAGACGCTCTAGTAGGCCTACACTCCATAATTAGCATATTCACACACATATGAGCATTTTAGGCAAACATCATATCTTGTTCTCTATATTTATTTAAGGCACGGACAATGGGATACCAGAAATATCTTAAGAATAATTACTGCTCTCAGCTTTGTCTTTGTCACTTTAACTTTTTGTATATTTACACATAATGCAGTTTCTGTCTATTCCTTCACACTGTAGTGAACAAGGCATGCATTTGGTAATTACTTTGTGTCTGAAAAAACTTTAGATTTAGACATTAAGTATAATTTGCATATAGCACAGGTAGAATGCTCATGTTCTCAGTTTTCTCCAGGGGCATGCCTTCCATGAAAAGTGGCTTACACATTGCATTTTAAAGGGGATTGTCAGAGCCTCACCATTGTTGACAACAGTGGAAATTGAACAAGGATGAAAACATGATTGGAAGCATCAAAGCTGCAGACAGAAAAACAAAACAAAATACCACTATTGAGAAGGATAGTGCAGAACTGTCTATGCACCAAGGATGAAAAAACACTTTGAGAAATTATTTGATCTGACAGACTTGCACTGACACCGACATATCTGCGAACATGAATCACATTTTGACTTGCTTTACTCGCAAAGATTGACTATAATATTGATTCCATGTGTGCTAAACCCAGGTAGAAAAGATCATATACCTACAGTATCTCCATCTTCCAATTTTTAGCCTTGGTACCATGTCAGCACAAGTAGCCACTATATTTCAGTTTCTTATCAGCTCTTAATCATATAAGTTACCGCTGGACCACTGAGCATCTCGAATGACTCCTGTGGTCACAGAGCCACACATGATCGATGCCTCCTACTCTGTTCCCGTCGCAGAGGCTGAGCAAAGGGAATAACCACTACCATGACCCTCTCTAAGACATTTCCCTTTGTCTTGAACACCTCCTAATCCTGCAAACATTCAGACCCTTACACAATGACAGCCACACACACACACACATACACACTAGAAAGAAAATACAGTGCATTCACAAACATACACCCCATTCCCCCGCCGAATCAGAGCTGTGAGTCAGCTATTGGAAATGTGGCAACTAAGGCAAGCACTTGAAATGCAGGCATCTGCTTTGTGGCTTATCTCCACTGCTCAACTGTGCAGAGCAATTGCTGCTTGGCTGGCCCCCGTAAAAAGCTTTCTCCTTTCTTTTTCTCTCCTTCTCATTTTGCTTTTCTCTGGTTGCCTATGGCTTCACTGCTCTTAATTGCTATTTTGGAAAGACACTATTAGAATCATTTCCAATTACGTCAATTGCAATCAAATGGATGATTTAACCCTAATGTGGAAGATGGTCCAGTGCCATTCCAAATGATGTTAGCGTTGGGGCAGAGCTGCTGATAGTAAATTGAGGATGGGAGGCATGTAGGGAGGAAAACAAAAATACGACCTTATCGTACAACAACAGTAAGACCAATACCGCCAAGGAAATAAAAAAACTAGACCGAATATGCATAATCCTCGTTTTGAGATAATCTCCATGTCATAGTGTTGAAACAAAATGGGTAAGCTTTTCATGTGTTCACAACTATGTGGGGTTTAAGGTCTTGACCCACTGTGTGTTTTCGTACAAACACATTGATATGGTGTTTATGTATTCAACACATTTTCTCAGGTAGGTTTAAGGGGCACTGACAAGATATTATTAAGAAGTTTACACCACAGCAATACTTTGCATAAAATGTTCTGATCTTTTGTAGGCAAGTTAGCTTCTAGTACTGTCTGACAACAGAAATATGCAATATTGTAGGTTCAACCAGGGGTCAGACTGTGTCATCTTAAAATATTTCATTGATACAAATCATACAGGAGTTTTTAAAAGGGTGTCATGGACAGTTTTTTATTTTTTATCTTAATTACATTCAGTAATCTCTCTAAGTAAACGTTTTTATAGGTAGTGGCAGAGTCCGCCATTTACCAAGCTGGTTTACGATTTCCTCCCTAAGCATAAAGGGTTTACAGTAAAAAAAAAAACACTATTATTCAAGCATCATTTTATCTGAATGATAGCAGTCTCAAAAAGCATTCAACTGGCAGCCTTTATTGTGGAGCAGCCACAGGAAACGCAGTGTGTTTGTTACCACGGCTAGCACTGACTACGACTTTATGGTTCAATCGGTTAACTCTGGCTCTTTAAATCAAATGGCTATAATAGCATTGATTTGACACTTTATTTTCAAGTTTTTACTAATGAAGATTTATTCAAAATCGTGAAGCAAGTATTTCACCTGTAGCAGGCTGGCTCTCCTTCTTAGATTGTAACCATTACATCCGCGGTTCTTTCGTCCCATTATGCGTGGAGCAGATCTGAAATGTCACTGGGAGTGTAAGGCATGATCGAACTCAGGCAGCGGCTCAAATGAGATTTTTAAATATTAAAGTGAAGACAGAAAGTTGTAGGTTTCCCCTGCATGGATGAGAAATGCTAAATGCCCGGCATTTATTAAAATCCTCACCAGTTTTTTGAGATGAATTCAATTCGCTAATAATTAAAAGATCATAAGAATTGAATACATGCGAGGACACTGCAGGGCTTTTGTCATGTATAGTGTTTGATCTCGAATATAGTATAGGCTTACATCTATCTTATCAAAACCATTACAACTCCACGCAATCAGGCTGCATTGAGTAAGGAATAAAGCACATCTAATTAGGATGGGGGAAAAAAAATCACCAAGTACTTGTTATGCGTATTACTGCATTTGACAGAATGAAAGGAAAGTATAATGTTAATAATCACCCGTTGGCTTGAGGAACAAAAGGTAATGTAGTGAAACCGCAATGAAGTGATGAAGAGCTGTAGATATCTGTGGCGGTCATGGCAAAGTCACAATTTTGAGTTTCTGTGCTGTTGAATAATCTTTGGTTCAATTATTCACCCTGAAGGTGTGTCTGATTTCAAAGTATAATTGAATAATGCTGATTATTATCAATAAATACTTCACTACTGAATTATTTTGTTGCCACTTTCTCATCTTTTATTTATATTTCCAGTTAACCTCAAAGTGGATTCATTTTTTTCTGCCTGTGTACAGTTTTCTGTATAACCGTTGAATACCTTTCTTTTTTTTATTCCCAGGCCAGTGTAACAAGGAGAAACTGGCAGACAAATGATGAGGACTATTTCAGTCAGTTATTCCCAGTTCACTGCCATCCTATTACTTTGTATGAGGGCTTCTGACACCTTTCCTGATGACCACATCTATCACTTAAGTTGTCTTATGCTCTCCAGCAATAATCAGGTTGCTTGCAATGTCTATATTTAGTTCATTCAATGTCATGTAAGGACGGGAGGATGTATCCGTAGTGCAATATGTGGAAGGTGTTGTTCCGATGTAGCTCTAAAAAGACACTCAAACATGTTGTCAAAACATTGATAGGTTCATGACATACTTCAAATGATTCTCCCGTTGCCATTTCTATCAAATGTAATTAAAGCGCTCTTCCTCTACACTGCCTGCTTTCTCTGTCTCTTTCTGTCTGTTGTATGATGTCAGTTATACTTTAAGCCATTATCCGTGCCGCCTCTGATTGCTCATTCTGGCTTCATTATGTATGTTAAATGAACAAATAGATTAGCAGACACCATTAACTTCTCATACAAACCCAAATGTAGCTCTTATAATTGAAATGAGGCCCAAATAAAACTATTTGAGGGTGGCAATATAGCCCTCTCCAACGTACTCTCACTGTTTGTTGCTTCGAGAGAACTAGAACAACAGTTATTTACTGACGGTCACACTTAATAGTTGGTCTAGGAAGAGAAGTAACATTGAGTACCTCTCTGGAGTCAGACAGAGTGCCTTGGGTCTAGCATAGTGGCTGGCTGATAAATTGTTTGGTGAGTTACGGTCAATGTAACTGATGCTGTCATACTGTGTACATGGATCACTGACATTGTCTTTCTTTTTTTTTTTAAAGGAACATGGTCTTTTTAAATGCAAGATAGCAAACACAGATATTTACTTTTTGAAGATGAATAAGACAATAAGCACAGGCTTCCATTGCATATTAATTCACCTGCGTGACCACCATCCCGTTTTGACAATGGTGGCATGAAATATGAGTATATAGTGGCATGAAATATGAGCGTGGCCCAACAGTGTGTGTGATTGATAATTGCTGTACTGTGGCTGCCTGCCTTGCCATCTCGTCCGTGGCCTGCCAATTCATCAGGCATCAGAAGCAGATTGGGCCGATGACTAATGTCTGAGTCTGCCTGTGACAAACCTCAGCTATATACGCTTTCTGCTGCAGCCAGACAGCCCGCTTCTTGCAAATCATGGCTTATTAGTGAGGTGACATTCCAACTCTTGAACCTGGCATCAAATAATAATATAAAAGAGAGAGAAATTGTTTGAAGTGCCTTACCCTTCTGACACTTCAAAAGTAAAAGTCGCCCCGAGTCAGAAAGTTTCGGCTGCTCTGTTTGCTATTAACATTTTTCAGTCATATGGAGCAATTTAAAACAAAAACTGTATTCCTAAACATTTCCTGTATCCATTGCCATAAATGAGCAGGTGCTGCCAGCCTCCCTCTACACACCATCCAGTGTGTTAATGAGGCAAGGGTACGCTCACTCCCTCCGTTCTTTGCTGATTGACTTCCTATTTCCATCCCTCGTTCTCAGATAGGGTCGTTATTAAGCAAATGAGTTGCTGCTCCAGTGGGCTTTACCATCAGATAGCCGTGACTGAAGGTTAATGACAGTGTTGTTGAACAGGAAATAGGGAGCCTCACCAGACATGACGCCCTGCTATGTACATGTGCCCTTTGACCTGCCTTCACCTGTCTCAATCTCTGGGTCCGGACTCCCTCGGGTGAACAATCTGTGAGAGCGGGCTGCACCAGATGCTTGATGTTAAAATAAAACAACATCATTAATCAGGGCAAGTAAAGGGATCCTTAATTTACTTTTCACTTTCACTGTATACATGGATAGTTTATTACAGTAGCCAGGCTGGTAGTCATGCTATAATTAGTTAGCAGTCACGGATAATGCACCCAAGAAGCAAAGAAGGAAGACTTGAGGTTGTTTTAAATTGAACATTTTTCCAGATATGTAATTTACCACACAATCTCACTTTACACTGCAGGTGAGAACATACCAGGATTTTATTATTTTCTATTATGATAGATGCAATAGTTTTGTGTACATACACTGTACTTTGTGTGAAATACTTTGCAAAATGCTAATCAAGTGATTGCAAAAGTCTGTAGTGACAGAGCGGCATGACCTCAGAGCTGCACTTGAATTATTTTTAATGCAGTTTAAATTAATTGCTTTGCCTGTTTGATTTACTATTACCACTTTACAAAAAATTCCCTCATGTATTAATGTGTTAACTTAATTTGAGTCCTCTCTGTTGCGCGCCCCCCCCCCCACACACACACACACACACACAAACACACACAGCTCCCGTCAAAGCCAAACTAAGCAGGAGCTAAGAAGTTTAACTTCTCTTTTTGACAAATCCAAAATCCGCACCTAAAATCTTTTGCCGTAGGTTAATTGCCAGTTTGGAAAAGTCGACCTCCTTTGCCAGTCTTCAATGAATCCTTTCTTTGTCTCCTGTGTGCCAAACATAAAAGGAAGAAAAATAAATAGCTAGAATCCTTAGGGCTGGTAGTGCCAACTTTCAGCAGGCTTTCCTCCCTCAACACGTGGATGAAGGTGGATTTTCCTGTATTACACCAGAAAATCACCCTTTTAATTTGAAATCTGGGTATTTTTTGTCTTCAGTGGAGACATATGGCAGCTATTCTCAGATGAGCCGCAGGATATACAGTATCTTCAATTTGGTATCTTAGCAGTTGCAAGAAAATTCCAGTAACGAAGGTTACAATATTGTAACCCTAGTTCTATAAGGCAATATTGTAACCCTAGTTCTATAAGGCCGCCACAACGGAAAGGACTCAAGCTTTCTCTCACTTTAGATGTGATTTGTAAATGTGCTCCTCCCACAATGTGTAGATGTTGATTGACACTCCTCCCCATGACTGAGCACACCTGTGTCATATCCCTATTTAAAGCCTTTGGAGCTGTGTCTGTCCCTCACTACCCTGACAAACTGTCATGCCAAAACGTTGGTAAATTATTAATTACTTTTTTTGCACCGTGGCTACGAGTTTGCAACTATTTTCCTTTAGACCGTGATCAGCATCTCTCCAACACTGGTGTGCATTCCCCCTCTCTCTCATTTTGGAGGAGAGTTTAACCCATAGAGTCCAGTAAAGGGCGGAGCCTGTGCGAGTTAAAACAGCAAAAACAGCAAAAACAAGTATGAGATAACTACAACAGGAGATTCACATGACTGTCCAGGTCGCAAACAGCCTTATAGTCTCCCTTTCTTTTATTTGTGAATATGTGGACTACAAGACAATTTGTATTATACAAATTCCAATATACTTTTATCAACATGATAAGAGTTTACCGTGACAATAGGAATCTAAAGGACAAATACGCTAACCTTCAACTGAATGAAGTAGACTTTGCGGGAAGTATGGTGATGCTGATGTGTATTCTGATGCAGTAATAATTTTTTCCACACATCATATTGCCAGACAAGTAACTTGATAACCCCACAACACTTTGAATGACATTTGTAGCCAGATCAGCGGCATGGATCTGTGGCAGTGTTGGTCTGCCAGTTGGTAAATAGGACCATATCTCAACAATTATTCTATGGATTACATTTGGGGTTCCTGGAGAATGAAATTGAATTACCTTGAAATTTCATCTAATGCCATCTTAAAGTCAAAGTTCAATGTTTACTGATTAGCATTCCATTTATTTAATGTTAATTAATGTTATCCAACTCAAATGATAAACTATTAAACTACTAAGCATTCAGCTAGTGCCTAAGTACAGCCTGTCAACAATTATTTTTTTCAATTTCAAAGCTGCTCATGGAAACTACTAGTGGTGCAACGGATCATAAAAGTCACGGTTCAGATCGTATCACAGATCAGATTTGGATCACATCAAAAATCGGATCAGCACAAAAGAAAAAAGGAGCGAATATAACGTTTAGAGATCTGATTTTTCATTCATGATCCATATTGGCAGATACAAATTCTCAGTTTCTCACCAACACTACATTTTACGAGATAAGATTTGAACACATGATTACGTTATAATTTACCTTCGCCCAATCCTCATTTTCCCCGAACAGATCTTGAACGCATCATGATGTAACTGAACGGAACCTTCGTTCGTTGTCCTTTAGCCACGTTGCTAGCTCTCCTCCGGTCATTTTCAACACAGATTGGTTGTTTGCAATGCAACATTATCAGAGATCTGCGAAAAGAAAGCATAAATGACCATGTCCTGTTTGCATATTTTTCTGAACATTGGCGGATAACCATGTCAGTAAAACTTTATTTCACACTGTGATGGTTAAGGTAAACTGTGTAATTAATCAATCAGACAGCAATCCGTTACACCACTAGAAACTACGGTATGGTAATAATAGTGATTTTAAAAAAGGCAAACGTTAATAGCAGGTCTTTTGACGGGATGATTGCTACACAACCATTTACCATCCCGACCTCCATAACCCAAATTTCTGCCTTGCAACATGAAGACCGCACTTCCTGCTTTGGCATTGGACATAAAACAGGTGATGTGTTTCTTAGGATACTGGGTTCAACATTTGTTCCAAGTTTGAATTAGCAGAACCTAAACACGTGTACCTGGATTTTAGTTTAACTAAAACCAAAACATGTCAGGGATTTTATTGCATTCACCCAGTACCACAGTTGCAAAACAAATCTGACTTCAGTATGAATTGCTCATGTTATGAAAGAGTTACACAGAACATGATGGACACACTTTCTGCCTGAGAAAGCAATAACAAAGAGCATGATTCTTTGCTCTGCAGGGCGGGGAAGGTCAGTGTGGGAGGTCAGGTGGTGCCGCTGACACTAAGGCCCCAGAAATGGCTTCTATCTCAAACTTGCAGTTATTCAAATAGAAGAGGTCAATGTAATCCTTTTTTCCATTTGGCTAGCTCTAACACTGAGCACGGCTATCAGACAATGACCATCCCAGCCATTCAAATGACATGCCGTGGTTTTGGCCCTGCAGTTGGAGGAGCGAAACGGGGAAGAACGTCTTACGTTGGTCCTTTAAAATCAACTGCATTGTGTTCGGAGTATACAATAGATACAGTGATTGCCAGGAGGATATGAGCAGTGAGTCCTCATCTCCATATCCTTGAGAATATTAACATTTCCAGTGCAATGGGAGCTTTTGCTTATTTCTTGCATTGTGTTGCTGTTTTACTTCTGCAGATCATTGCTTTTATTTGGCCCAGACAGTGTGCCAGCCACATTACTAGCTCAGTGGTTAATTACAACAGATTAATAGGTGAATAAAAACAATTTACAGTGCCTATTTACATGGCACAACCAATAAAGCAGTTAATAAACAAAATTAGCAAAACATTCATTAATTTATCAGTCAATTAATTATGCATTATTCGGTCCTTCTGCGCTGAATAAATTTCACAATTTCTGAATGGATTTGTAAAATGTTTTTTTGGACCCTGATGTTTTCTCGTATTCCAATTCAGCAATGCACAGCTGGCAGCTGCTTGTTCAAAGTGTGCACTAAAAAAGACTCATCACTTCTTCAAACACTTACATACATGTTGGTCTCATGACTGAATAAGCGCCCCAGTCACTTTTCATGAAAGACATGATGCCAATCTTACTAGGACAGACCGGCAAAAGTCAGAATAGATAACTGCTAACTACTAAATCACTACTAATCAATTTCATTGTGTTTTTTGTAATCGTCGAGCTTCAACCCCCATAAATATGCGTGACCATACTGTGGGTCTGAGTTTGAAACAGTCCTAGTTTTTCGAAAGATACTGACAAACAACCCATTTTATCGTTATGTTCTGAGAACTAATTGCCTCATTCATGAATAGAATCAGGCTGCCAAGTCAGTCTTTGTAAATCAAATAAAATTTGCAGCCGTTATGGAAATGAGTGCTTTGATTGAAGTTTTCCCGATTGATTCTTACATTATCGTACTTTAATTTATTCTCCATTACAATTCCATTACACTCGTTTGACTAATAAATGATACACAAGGGAAGACTGCTTCGATTCCATTCACCTTTACAATTAGAACTTAATTATTTAGGAAGCTATCTCAGTTAACTTCCAAATCTTACCACTCAGACATCTTTCATTGCCCATTTGATTAGCGGTCATTTGTTCATCGGCCTGATAACGTTTAATAGAGTGTCCGCAGACAGCCGAGTCTGTGATTTTGTGAAAGAAAAGCCCTGGGGTAATGATTATGTCACAATATATTGCTCTTCTTTCTTACGGCTTCCCTTTTCCAGCTGAACTGAGCTCGCCAGCACAACATCAGTTGGCCAAGAGGTTCAACTATTTCATCTCCCAGTGAGGAAGAGGAGCAAGCAATTAAAACGCATAAATAAGAGAGAGATGCCCGAAATCGAAAGAGTGCCGGCCAGAATCTTTTTGTCATCGCACTGGGTTCACAATAAGGTTGAGTATTAAATATGGTCCTTCATTACGAAACAGCAGAATTGTTGTGAGGAACAAATGTCCTGCACAGCCTGCAAATATCAAAATGATTCATGTAGAAGCTCCCATAACAGTATGTCTCTTGCTGTTGGAGTTGACCTATTTATTATGCCCACTGTGGGCAATAAATGATGTCTTTTATTATTAACGCCGTCTCCGAAGGACAATTGGCACCCGTTGTAACTCCACAACGGCTGTAGCTCCACCATGGAGTATTGTTCCCAATGCATAATTTATGCTTTGCAATTAAGTGTATATATAATACTCTGGGATAAGACCTCACATGTACACGTCCCATTTTCATCCCTGACCAGATTTCCAGTTTAAAAGTGAAACATTTTTCTGTATCTAATTTGAATCTCTAAAGCTGAATTTCTTATATCAAAACCAATTTATTTTACAACTTGCAAGACTAATCAATTCAACCTGTCTTTTGTGATTCTTTTTACAGGTATTCTGAACCAAATGTGTTTCAGTGCTTACAACCCCAATCACCTGTATGGACTCAGACAAGTGTGGCAGAATAAGATGGAATTTATTAAAGACTTTAAGAATAAAAGTGAATTGACAAAGAGAGTTGGGGTCAGTGCACGCTGAGGACAGATATAGCTTCAATTCGGCCAACTTCTGCCTGACCTTTGTTGTATGTCTCTGTTGCAGCTCATGCTTGACTGTGAGCTTCAACAAATCAAAGACAGTGGCCCTTGGGACACCTGTACAGTATCATGAGGGTCACAGCAGACCAAGAAGAATCCAGCATTTCAGCAAGGACGGACTGGGAGGTCACTCTCGCCACTCCTGCCATCACTCTCTCTTTTGCTCTCTCCATTACCGGTGGCAGTGAGGCTGCAGGTGAGCTTTTTTTAAACCTGCAATATCTGATGTTTTGGCCATTTGGGGCACAGTGGAAACAAACAAACACTGACATACTTCCGACTAATGAGATCATCTTGTCAACAAATAGTTGCCTAGTTACATATTCAGCAGATATGGTGCAGAATTAACATTCATTTGGATTCATGATTGTGTCCACCTGATGAATGTAAGTCCAATAGTCATTCTACTTTTAGCTCTGTTTTTGGTCTCAACCTACTCCTCAGTGAAATGTGACTATGTTCACCAGCTAGTTGTTAACATTGTGTGACGATTCACGGTTTACCGTGTGGGATTAGGAGTGGATCAGAGACTCAGGCGCAGACTTAGACACAGGACACAAGGTGAGGTGTATTGCAAGGCTCTTTACTGGGCATCAAGCAAACAAAAATAGAATCCAAAAACAACTCCAATAGGGAGTGAGAAAAATGATAATCCGGCAACTGGAACAGGGCAAGCAGGGGGGGAGTATAAGTATGTGAGGGGTGATGAGCGGATTGCCGGCAGGTGAGTGGAAATGAGTGGGGTTTGTAGAGGGAAAAACCAGGGGCAGGTGATTTGGCACAGGTGGAGAGAATGAGCATGATCAGGAGAGACACACACACACACACACGTAGCAAAACCCAACCGTAACACATTGACTGTCGGTGTTTTTTCGCTGGGCGGGCATTTTTACTGAAAACATCAGCCATCACTGTGGCTGAAAGCAACCCTATGAAATAATGAGAGTGAACTAAATGAGTAAAGTTTTTGACTGGAAAACCTGAACAAATTATTTTCTCTATCTTTAATCTTGTGCCCCTGTGGGCAACATACTGTCCAACAATGCCTACAGTACTCTACATCACAATTTCTGCACGACACCCAAGAAGAGACATTCTCTTTACTTCCACACTAAGTTTAACCCAATAAACTCAAGAGACATATTCAGGAGATTGCAAAAACATGTATGGCAATTTCATAGTTTTTGTGTTTTATGTGAAGCCACATTTAATTAGAAATCATTTGAGTGTGAACAATATCAACAACAAGCTCGTTACAGGCTTACAAATTACATTTACAGCTGACAACTAATTTAACAACAAAAAAAAAAGACTTACTTGCTTCTTGATTCCAGAGTCATTTTTTTGACATGGCAACATTAGAAAACTATCATCATTAGTTTTTACGCTTTCACGCTCACATTTCTAGCAAACCAAAAAAACAACACGTGTGCCTGGAGACACAGGATTAGTAGGAAAGTGAGAGAGGATTGTGAAGTCTAAAGTGTGGTCGAGAGAGCATACTGTCGCAAGAAGCCGTTGGTGAGTTGAGTGATGAGTTATATTAATTAGCCAATTACAAGAACATCTGAATGAACAGCATAAAGATACAGAAAGTTATTCATCGTTTAGAACTACAACAACTCTGTGGGTAATAATGGAAATACCCATTCATCTTAAAACTCACTGAGGAATGGTAATGTGTGTCCAGCCCATTACATCCTGTAGTCACTGCTCTGCTATCTATAATTTAATAGTGCTTCTAACGAGGGTGGTGGTTACATGATCGATTGAGTTGATAAATATTATTTATTCAATCAATCAATCATACTTTATTTCAGACTCAGGGTCCAGATAAGACAAATATCTATATATTATCTTAATAGAGAAGTGGATTGGGATTCTTTACTAATTATCAGCATCATCCATCTCTTGAGCTTCTGTGAATCCTATTCATCCTATTGATTTTGCATTAGACATTACATTACAATGGTTCCACATTGTTGTTTTTTTCTCTTTTGTTCGCAGTTTGATATTTTTTGTATTTTTTTTTTTTACTTCAAGGTAAAATGTTGACTCACCAGGAAAAGCTTAATATCCACACTCATTGATTCAGTTTCACTGCTGACCCTTTTTATTTCTGTGTGTGTGTGTGTGTGTGTGTGTGTGTGTGTGTGCGCACTGTGGAGGAAGAAGCTGAAGCTGAAAGAGTAATGACAGGTGAAGAGGTATGCTCAAATATATACTTTTAGCCAACATTTATGACTTGTGTTTAGCGGGCAGCTTCATCATCAGCTATGAGTCAGGCATCATAATGACTTCAGACCTTCAACCCGCCATGGCACAGAGGATTTGTGTTTGTAACCTCGTTACCAACAGGGCCGCACTTTTTGTCTAAGACTGCCTGTCCACCAGTTTTATTGAAAAACACAACCTGAGCAAACGCATCATATTTTTTATTTATTACTAAAAATTATTTATCTACCTTTTCAAATGTGGGATAATCTGTGGACTCATTTGCAAAGTCTGCTGATAGTTTCTGGTGCATTCATTTGATTGTCAGTTGTCAATGCATCCATGTAGGTTGTAAAATACAACCTGGAAGACTTACAATGAGCAAACAAAGACTTGGTGCGGAGGATTATGTGTATTTAATCCCTCGTTTAATGGAGCTGTTTGGCAGCCAACCGTCATTAAAATGACATTAATTGATACTTTCTTACTGTACTATGTACTTGTATAATGGCTTAAATACATCAATATAACAGTCAGTGACAATAAACAAATTATTTCTCCATCACAACAGATATAACTGCAATTGTGACATCTGTGACACCCCTGATATAGTTATATCTATTATAAAAACGATCATTTATTCAATAAATTGCACATGCTGAAGGGACAATGGAGCATAACTGTAGTGGAAATGGTTAGACATTGTGCCACTGCACAAGAAATGAATGCTGTAAAGTCCTAAATAACCGTCTTAGCCATATAGCTGCTGTACTGATTGCCACTACTTGGTAGTGTGTGTCAGTTTTTTAGTGTTATATGTACCAATAGGCTTGTAAATTACAAGTGGCCCCAGCTCCAGCTCCTTTGGCCCCAATAATTTGAGTTTGATTGTGTGGCTGTTTCACTCAACACGAAGGTCTGCGGAGGTAATAAATATTGGAAGGAAATGTGGATGGGGACTCTCAAACATGAATGTCTGAAAGAGCAAGTACTCAACAGCTCAATTTCAGCTTTAATTTGTCTCCCACATGGCCATTACTGTAGTGCATACGCCTTTTTTTTTTATCTGTTGTCTCCTACAGCCAAGCACCTTTTAAATGGAAGCTGGTGTGCCACCTTGTTATTTGAAACGCGTCGAGTCAGAAGTGGAGCCACTTCATTTCCTCTCCATTCTGTTGAGTGCAGTGGCACAGCTCAGATGGACGCACCTCTGTCATAACTTGACACACCGATTGCACTTTGTGATTGCTGTTTCAGCTGTCATATCTCTGCTTTCATTTACACAGTCCTCTATCTTGCTTTTGACATGAGCTATCAGAAGACTTTCTTTCCCTTTGTTCTTTTTTTCTTTTAATCCTACTAAAGTATAATGAGATATAACAATAAAAGGCGAAGGGCTAAAAGAAGAGCCTCTGACTTGTGATTCTGGTTGATAATCACCCCCAGTGCTCTCTGGGTAACATGTGCAACCTTCTGGACATTGACAGTGGCTTATTGGCTGCAAGTGACAGCAGAGTGGTTGTTTTTTTTCCAAGGCTGCCGGGTTCTGGAGATGCAGGGTGCTGTTTAATATGCATAGGCTCTCTAATTACAGCCCTCTTACTCTAATGATGTGGCCTTGAGACCGGCATGCAGAGGAATGGGCACAAATATGCATGCATGCACACACAAATTGTACACTTTACACACACACATTCTGTCTTTTTCACTCACACACACACACACACACACAAGTCACTAAAACACACAACATCCAGGCTGGATACGTTTGAATCAATCTGAGGAACCCCTCGAGCAAATTACCATGTTAGTGGGAATTGGAGATGGTGGTGCGTGGGTTGCCACAGCACATATGCCATACCAGATAAAATATAACAGCATACCATAAACAAGAATGAGAAAAATAAGCATTTAATGGCATAAGCAGTCTAATTTGTGTGCACCTGTGGAGATGGCAGCATAACACAAGCGATATCCATACAGATGAGGCATATTCATGGCCATGAACGTGGCCAGAGAAAATTGTAGTGTCAATTGGCCGATCAAATGGTTAATTTGGGTTTTCGGTACACGAGGTTCTCTTTCTATTACTCCTACGAAGCTGGCACCGGGACATGGGTCTGAAAGGCTGCCTAGCACACTGTCATTCACCGAGCGTACATGTGCATCACACACTTTCTGCACATACACAATTATTTATCTGGCCCTTTCTCTCCAACACATTTTCATTCACACACAAGCCAGAGCGAGAAAGCTACACACCCCCCCTCCATACTTTTGTTTCTGTCGCTTTCTCTCACACACACACACACACATGCAGAAATAAACAGACACAGACTCTCTCTAGCACTCCAAAAGGCACCGTGGGAGCTTGCTGTGGCGTAGACATTAAACACATGGAAGCAAACTATCCTGTTTGAGCCAGGGCAAACTGACACAACACTGCAGCTAGACTCTTTGATGAACGGCCAGCTTAGAAACTAAATTTCAGCAAATAAATACTTTACAGTCAGAGGCTGCCCCCGTGTCGCGGGAGGTGATTGCATTGTGTTTGTGAAATACAAAGCGAATAAATAATTCACACGAGTCAGAGACATATTCCACAGTTTGCATGACGCCTCTGCATTTCCATGAATTGTGCTGGATTAGTTAAGTACGGATAAGCTTTCTCATTTTATTTTATTTTTTAAGGTCTTATACGGAGATGCATTGGCAATTCCCTTGGGAGAGTTCAGGCTGAAATTGGAAGCGAGGCATCCAAATTGTTCCTCAGCTCTCAGCTGGGCTTCTGCTGCTACATGGCAGGAATTCCACAGCTCCGTGCCGCACCGTGGCGAGCAGAGGGGGCGATTACAGCATTGTGTATGCTTTCTGAAGTCGTATCTTCGCCCTGCTCAGCGGGTGGCTTTCACACCCACAAAATGGATCAATTATCCAGTCACAGACACCTATCCACACCACTCTCGCACAATTAACTCGGCCTGACACATGACAAGAGGGACTGGATGACTTGGGGAACAGCTTCCCCAGTCGTAAAACAGATCTAAATGCATACCCTCTCAACCTTCCCCCAAAAATAACAAATCAGTTTTTTTTTGTTTCTGTTTTACTCCAGCTCCTCTTCAGTCACAACAGAGCCCATCTGCAGTTGCCTCATGTTGTACAAGTAGAGGCGATGCTCCCTTAACTCTGGCATATGTAGGAATGTGACTACCAAACTGTTTGGACTTAATTATATGTGAGTAAAGCTCCAAGACTGGGATGCACAGTTCTTTGCACAGTCTCCAGCATTGACCCAATCGGCAAAGACATATTCATAACAAAGCGATGTGCTCCGAATGTGTACGCCCCGTGTGGTTGTTCTCATGAGGTTGACCGAGAACACGACGTTGCTCTAATTGCTGTTTTGTGAGGACACACTGAGGCAAGCAGGGAGATATATTATCATAATGTTTGACTTAACTTGTCCTAGTTGTCCTAAATTAAACTGTAATCACATGAGGTTTACTTTCTTCAACAAACAGAAAACAAATGTGAGGAAATGCCCTTTTCTTATCATGCAGTAAGTAGCAAGCATGGCCTTCAGTGTGGGTCGAATCATATACAACACAAGCAGACGCCCACATAAACTGATAAGGATCAGTGTTGGGTAATCATTACTTAGTTATAGTAATGTGATTACTTACTCTAAAGAAATGACAGGTCAGGGGTGCGTACCTTGCATCGTGGTAAAGTCTGCCCCTGTTTTTTGTATTTTTTTTATGTTAACCAGATTGTATTTCACTGGTGTTTTTGACCGTGAGTAGCCTCAACTTGGGTGTGTGACGCGACTTTGTCATGACAGATGTATTGGTCAGGACTCAAGGAAGCACAATGTTGCGTGTGAAGTTGTTTGTATGAGCGGCTCTCGAGAAAGCGCCAAGCATCAAAACGCCGGGTCAAGCATTCAGCCAGTTCTGAACAGGCATGTTTTGAACCGGCACTGCACTCATCAACTTTTAAAGTTGATATGTCAAAAAGATCAGTTAGTGCGGGTTTATAGCCAGGCCTGGAATAATGCTTCTGTCATTTCTTTGGATTAACCTCACTCTTATATTGAATATCAGTAGATCTCTTATGGTTTTAAGAAGTGTAAGAGGTTACAATTTTAAATTCAGTAATTACATTACAATCAATCACAGTAACACTCAGTTACTTTGACACTTTGACAGTTAGCTTGTTTGTATTGTTTTCTATTTATACATTTACAGCATTATGCGACACCTTTGATGGAGCTCGGTTTGGTAACAAAAGTAACGTAATGTAACTTATTTTGCTGTTGAATAATATGTAATGAGTATTTGATTATATCTTTCACGTAACACAAACTAATCGGCACACAAACTCGCATGTCTGATGAATCATTGTACTTTTCGACCCTGAGTTTTCAGGTGAAGATCGTGCAGTCATCCATCGTGCAGCTCACCGTAAACTCGTGTGTGTTTGTAGTGAAATAAACAAGAAGTGTTTGAGGAGAAGGAAAAACAGATTTAAAAAAAAACGACTTGGTGAAGGACGAAGCTGGCTCAGCACTCTAGCAACCTCAACAGGTAGCCTCATCTCTTTGCGACATTCAATATGATCCTCATATGAATTCGTAAATAACAGACATATTGTGACAATTACTTTGGGAATAACTTTTCAGAACAACTCACATTGCCATTAGCATATGTTCAGCCAGACATTTTATTGCCTCCTTGGATTTTTTTTTTTATTGCTCCAGCAGATGTGCTAGTGGCTATCATCAAAGAGATTTATGCAAGCTGATTACAGCCAAAGAGTCTCCAGAACTGAATAAACATATTCAAGCCGGAAATGGACCCAGGCTCCTTCTGTAGCTAAATAAAGTTGTCTCTCCTTTGGTCTGTAGTTTCACCTCCATGTGGAAAGAGACTGGCCGTGGTGTGACATTAAGGAAGTAAAAATGTCAGGAATCTTGCTCAGTGTGCTGTGTTATAAAAGTAATCCATACCATCTTTAATTGATCTATATTATAAAGTGCTAGAAAAGACTTGCTTTCCATCGCAAATATTGTGATCATCTGATTATTTTTCATGCATCCCTCATCATTTCTGTAACGGCAAAATAAAAGGAAAAAAAAGTGCAAATTGTACTAATTGTTTTTAGAAAAGCTTTTGTAAAATCAGCCTTAACTGGGCCACAATCATCAGAATATTCTGTGAGGTCATGGTGGGATACTGTGTGTGCGTTCCCCCTTGTTTTGTTATGTGCTTGTTGCCCAAACGACACCACTGAAGGAGATGAATTAAGCAGTAAAAAGGCTGTTTGTCGATGCCTAAACATTTAATTAGAGACTTCTGACTGCATGCCTCCAAATAATCACACTATTAGTGCAGAGTCCCCAACGGCCTGCGCTGGCCATCTGGCTTGACCTATCTATCAGCACTCAACTACTGGAAACATTCAGTCTTTAGTGGCATCAATTCGTCAACTGGGGTCCACCGCTGCTGTCTCCTGGGTTCTGAGCTGTCAATATGAAGGACAAACAGCCTTCAGACAGCAGAAACAGCAACAGTCAGCCCAAATCAGCAATTAACAAATAACCTTTTACATTAATTCATTGCCACCTCTAAAATCAAATAGTAAACACATTACAATGTATTGCTCTCATGAATATGTAATATACTGTTACTTGCAGCACTGGTGCATTGGGTTAATGAATTATATTTGGAAAATCCAACGATAATCAGTGAGGATAAGATTTTCTTTTTTTTCTCACATCTATAATGTTAAAGCCTTACTATGTAAATACATAGTATTGTTCATCAGTTGTCTGATATGTGGGTTTTAAACATTTGTTCTAACATCAGAGTAGGCTCTGAGCACTTAATGCCTTCTATTAGCAAGCAGAAATCGCATCTGTTACTACTGACACAGCACTATGCTCCTCCTGTGCGAGGGGGTCCAGCTGCTTTTGTGATGAGCTTTCGTTGAATGCTGAAAAGATTGATTAAAACACCTGAATTATGTGTCTCGCAGTTACAATTACAATTATTGATCTTCTAGAGGGCGGCTAAAAGAGATTTCTGTCCTCATTGATTGTTTGTCCATTCCAATTTGTTGATTATTTCAATGGATTTGGAGCTTTCGGGTGATGACACCTCACCAAAGTAAGTGCAATTTTTACATTAGAAGGAAAATGTACTCTCCCCTCACTCCCCCCAGGCCATGTCCTCTCCCCTCACTCCCCAGACCTGCCATCCTCAAGCCATCCACTGGTTACCCTTTCTTGCCAGTTCTGGCTCACCTGACATATCCCCTCCCACCTTCACACCTGTTCTTACTTTACTCATCAGCCCTGCAGTATAGAACCGGCCCTTTTCCACCCACTGCTTGCCAGTTCGTCAAAGTTGTGATCCTGCCTGTCCTTTCTGGCTGCTGGTTTCCATTGGTAGTTACTACAGGAAACCTGAAATCTGTTGCCTGCTTGTCAGATTTGCTTGCCTGTTTGGACTGCCAACCAGTTTTTACCCATGCAGACCTCATGATTCCTGAACCTGCCAGTAAGCCTATATATACACCTATATTAAATCACTGATGTATGTCTGCCTGCCTTGTCTGCGTCCGGGTCAAATCTTACATTTCCTGAGTCATGACAAATGCAGTCTCTCATTCAACATTTCTTCTACCCGTGTTCCTGGGCTAACTAGCGCTGCCCTGCAGAAACGCAGAAACGGAGTAGTGTGGATGTCCATGTCCTCTACATGGTTAATCAGCGTGTACTTATCCTGCAGCTTTAGCCGCACTCTTTTACCATATGTAGGAAGCTGTCCAGTGCACATTAAGTTATCATTTCAAAACAAGTCAGCTGGACAAAGAGTTTTGTATCAACTCGTGGAGCTAACGATAATTAGCCATTTAGCTACATTAAATATACGAGGGACAATTGTTATTTCAGTTTTCTTTATTGATGGTCTCTGGCTAGAATTGAGAAACCTACCTCTGCCTGAAATCATGGACAACTTGTTTGAAAGATTGTCATTATAAAATGCACATGTATTTGTTCCTAACTGCGCACAAGCTGGAACTGAGTATGCGTGTGCGAGACGCCTTCTACTCCCAGTGGTTTGCTGTTGGCTAAGCCTCTGTTAATTTCACTAACCACCTTGGCCATCTTCTCTACAGTCATCATTAATCATCTCCCTCCTCTCTTTCGCTTTCCTCTTCTCTCCACTACTCTACCCTTCCCCCACATCTTCTCCTTTATTTCCCTCCTCTACGCTATGTTTTTTACCCTCTCTTCTGCTGCCTAGTGCTCCGGCATTTGTGTCAGAGCTGCAGTGATGAGATAACACCAACAGGCCTAATGGAAAGAATGCAATAAAGTTGACAAAGAACATAGTCCATGCAAATTATACAGATAATGTGATGCTACACAGCTGTGAAACACTGTTAACCACAAAATCATATTTATTTTTTATGATTCAAGTCAAAAATAATATGCTGCTGGCTAGAATGTTGACCACTACACATATCCAACCTCTTTCTCATTAGAATTAATAGCGATATACACTGAGAAATTGGTTTTCTGTTTTTATATATATATATTTAAAAAAATCATCTATTCATACTGAACGAACAGATACAGTAGAGAAAATGTGATAAAGAATCGGTTAATTCAGATATTAGATCAAAGGAAGATCATGCTTACCAGCATCTCATGAAGTGTACATGTTATGAGATTAGGGCAATGTGGCAAGATCCGCCTCGGAGATTAATTATTTAACTGCCATATTGCAACATTTGCGCAGGTCGACTAACTCATGGATCCATATGCTACCATGTCCTTTTGTTTGTTTTATTTAGATATAAATGCATGTATGCATCTTTGCTGTTTTTTATTTGTATAAGAATAAATAATCACCTCCGTTAAATACCACATTAATATAAACATAGAAGCAAAATAGCCGTCACAAAAGTATCTTTTGTGATTTCTGATTCGGCTATCATTCTTTGGTTCAGTGGGTTCCCTTTTTGCTTCTGGGCTAGCCTTTAGCTACTTAACTGCTCGCTGAGCAGCGGCGCTAATGTGTCCGTCTGGTTCCTCTTGTGGTGGGAGAATATGTATTCTGAAATAGGAGCTGAAAGTTCCCTCAAAATGGCGTTCTAATCATTCAAAGCTCTTGCGGTGAAAACAATAAAAAAGAGGGGGTCCTGAGAGCTATATGAAAAAGTTACTCTGGTCCAAAAGCGAAAATCCTTTATATACTCCCCAAATGCACTTCTTGGAGCATCATCTCTTGCTATAGTTTTAAGTCATCAGTTTACTGTCAACCAAGCTTGCCAGAGTAGATAGTAGCTGCCTGAGGCTAATGTGTCACCAATACAACACTCAACACTAAATGTTAAAACTGTTATTTTAAATGTTGTATTTTGTACTTTTACACACTGTATTTTGTACTTTTACACTCGTGGATATGTATATTTAATAGATAAATTACTGTGATGTACATCCTGTGGAACGTTAATGTTGATCTTTGACTGCTGCCATGTGGGACGACAATAAGCTTACCTATACAGTGTTCCTTGTTACTTTGGTCTGACTGTGGTTGTCTCCATCATGGGTCAACTGATGTCTTTATCTCCTTTCACTGAATTTAATCAAGGCAGCAATCACATTGTCTCAAAAAGTATTTGGCAAAACACATGTATGAATGTCAATTTTAGGAGACAGGGTCGGTGTGTGACAATAAGGAGTTGGGGAAATGATTGAACGAGAAACTACAGCGCCAACAAGAATGTGAGAGAAAATGACAGATTTTTGATTCCTCTCATTCTTGTGTCTCTTGCAATTCATGTTGTACAAACACTTTACAACCTAAGCAGAGAAATAGCTTTTCTGCAAGTATTGGATACCTTTGAAAGAAAGCTGCTTTTATTAATGCAGGAAACACAAACGATTAACATAACATCCACAACAGCGATAGCTAGATGGCTTTTTTTTAAACTCGGTGCCTTCTGCCGTTTGGGTGCAGATAGTCTTCTCTGCAAAAAAAAAACTTGCAAGATCAAACTTCAAAGTGAAAGTTTCCTCTTTCACTTTGACAAAATCATTCCTTCCATTACAGACATTAACTGCTGCCCTGTGCCCCAGAAAACTGAATTCGTCACACACCAACGACTTGACTTCACATATCAATGAGTAGGTTCGGACTTTTTCACATCGCACAGCTTCTAACCCAGCAGTGCCTGTGAGGAAGATGAAGAAAGCTTTTGTTGGAAAATCAAGTTATGTTACATAACTGAACATTTACAGAGTGTAGATTGTATGTTATGGTGCTGAAAGATATGAACCCCCACTGAATTTTATTCTTCACAACCAAAATCACCAATATAATCCTGACTTACTTCCTCAAAGTGAATATACTCTTCCCTGTGACATTTTCAAGAGCCACATCGCTGACTGCAGTTCAACTGACTGAAATGTACCGTGAAAAAACACTGCAGTACCTGACAGTGTGGAAACGGAGTGGGATGTTTAAGGGTGAGAGGATTTTAGCAGCTGAGCTGTGTCTTCAAACATTTTGGCCAATATAAAAGGTCATTCTAACCACTACACAGAGCCCACCTGGCATTTCAGCAGAAACGATCTCTATCCGGGCCAGTGTGCAGTGGGGCTCCTTGAACACAGGATGAATTACATCTTTACACTTCCACAGAAAAATCATTTTTATTAACAGAATGACCATTAAGTGGGCAAATTTTCCACTAAAAATGAATTGTTTGAAACAATAGAACTGATTTCACACAAATGTAAACAAAAATGCTTACTTTGCGCCAATGACCTGATTTTGTCAGCTGAAATGACGACATCTATAGCAGATTTGATTACCTTTTTTTTGTCATACTAATGCTATCGCTAAAACTCTCCTAGCAGGTTGAAAAAACTGTGTCCAAAATACATAATCAAATGATAAAAGACTGCGGCTAAAGCTAATACGCCCCAGGTGGAATCCGCATACTCACCTGGTAATGATGCACGTAAATAGTGTACCGTGTAGCATTCCACTCTTTATATCATCTTATTATTACGTGACCCTTTGGCAACATTGCCAATGTATTCAATAATGAATGGAGTGTAATTTAATTGATGACCATTCCAGAGTAGCACACCCCTGCAATGAGGGAATACAAAGATAGTAATCACTTCGCAGTCGCTTGACATTGTGACGCTCTTCACGTTGGGTTTTCTGGTTAGACGCCGAACAACCCTGCACGTCACCTCAACAATGCAGCCTCACTCTGATGCACAGAATGGGCACCCATGAGAAGTAACGGGTGGAATTTAAAAAAGAGGGTTTAATTAAAAAAAAAAAAAGCAAAGACAAACACTACCACCTAATCTACAAACAAAACAAATCAGGACAGATCCAGTATGAATAGTTTAGCAATTACCCCAAAACACACTTGTCGCCTAAAGAAGTAAACTAAATCTGATTATAACCCCCCCCCCCATAATGTGGTGGGCACTTGGTACATTCTGAATGAATGGCCACTTCTGTGCTTTAGGGGGCCTGTCAAGATGCCCCTCCTGCAGCAGCAACCAGCAGCGGCACCCTCAGCACTGGGAACTCAAAGTTAAATACAAATTAAACTAAATGCACTATGAGTGGATTCATGAAACAAAAGCTATGTGTCATTATGTATCTGTTTGCTGATGTATGTGCAATGCATATTAGTTCAAAAGATCAACAAGCTAAATGAGGAGAATAAAATAACTCTTCTGTTGGTACCATGGTTTATTGGATGCTGTAAGCAAACAATCAGTGCCGACTGTGAATCTGGCCTCTACCCAAAATAATCTGTGTTTTGGTGGCAGTATGACATTGGTGACTCCTCCATCAAGGGTGTTATGGCCCACAGAGTGTCACTCCACAGTGTCTATGGCACCCCTACCAAGTGGCCAATGAGGTCAGATGATGAATTACACGGTCAGTTTAACCCAGGGGCTTGGGACTTCATACACAGAACAGATTGCAGATGGTATGTTAGCTGAAATCCAGGACACCTGTGAAGCAGCAAGTCACTGTTTTCCCAATGATATGGACAGGAGGACAAAGTGAAAGACATGTAAAGGAAACACGAGGACAAAGGATCTGCCAAACCGTGCTTTAAAAAATGGCATCTCATATAGTTACTCGCCATACTATAACTAGAGCAAAGAATTTGCAGACCAGGCGTAACAATTCAGCAGACGTTTAGGTTCATAGACAGTGCAGCTGCCCCTCTTGGGCTGAGATTAATTGCTGGATGGATAAAGCCGCAGTGATTGACAGATGAGTTGCAGCATTGAGGAGACATGCGAGAGATAAATGTGGAGCAGTTCAAAGTGAAATTAGCATCGAGCACTTTGAATTGCTCGAAGGGAAGTATGCTAGAACCAAAATTGGAGTTTATCTTGCAAAATGTGATTTTTAGTCATCAACATTAGCAACACTTGGCAATTTATAGATGTAACAAGTGTCCATGTTTTTTTTCTGACTGTGCATTCAAACCAGAAATCCCTGCCTTAACAAGTATTCTATTGACAGTGTCCATTTACATTGTATCGTGTGTTGTGTCCTTGCATTTTAAATTCTCCACTGAAGGTCATGTTGCCTGCATCTGTAAATAAGATGGTGTGCGCGCAGGCAACGGAGCACATTTGACCTTCTGGATGTTTTGTAACATATATGGACTGTTTGGACTCAGTGAAATCAATGTGTCTTCAATAGAAGAGAGGAATGAAGCACCAATTGCACTTATGTACATTACAGTTTGTTTAATGTATTAATATTTGCAGGTATCTCCTTCATAAATCTACAGTTTAGAGCTGAAATAAGTAGTCGAATAAACAACTTGAGTCGATAATAAACTATTCTTTCTAAATATATATATTTTTAAGTATATTTAGTTGTTTTTTTTACTGTTGATCGGACAAAACAAGCGATTTTAAGACATTAACTTGGGGTTTGGGAATTTGTGATGGGCATTTTAAGACCCAAAAATGTTTTGATTAATCTATAAAATGTTTGGCAGATTAATCGATTGCAATTTTTTTTTTTGCCACAACCCTACTAAAATGTTATTCCACTATATTGGGATTTAGTTTTCCAACATAAACATTGCACAACTGACGAATACATTATATTTTTTTTTACTCCGAGAAGTTTTTTTTATTTGAAGTATAGTTCTCTTTAACCATGTGTCATTTTGCACAAAAAGAGAGAGAGTTTTGAGAGCGAGTGTGAGCGAGAGTACAGGCTTATAATGGCATGCTGCATTGCAGACTAACAAAGGCACCTCAACACAAATGAAGCCACAGGTAGTTTATGTGCCATCTACTGATGGAATTATTTTCCCACTGGCTCCAGGTGCAGGGCTGGGATAAAGGCAGTCTATCACCAGAGACACAGACAGCTAATGTAGCATAAAGAGCAGCTCAAAATTCAACCGTGGTCGGTGCAACCTTTTCTTGTAACTGGGTGCTGCTTAATGAACTACAAGGCGCTTTGAATGACAAATAAATTGTGTTTTTTTTTAGGTCAACAAACTGCTCAATGCATCACTAATAAGGTTAATTTGAGTCCCACCGGGCAGGAGGCATTAGCCTAAGTGTTTATCCGCTTTCGCGCTGTCCTCTGTTAGACTGACGAAAAGAAACAGTACTGGCAGTGCCACTAGAATGACACAGAGGAGGAGGCGAATGCCCAATTTGCTCATCAGGTCTGAGCCAAATGAACAGGGTGCAATCACGAAGTACTTGCTGTTTTGTATATGCTACAGGATAATATACTTGTTGCAACCGCTCTTTTGCATGCTTAAGTGAAGCTGATGAGGCTTGATGTTTGGGAAAACAAGGTGGTAATTCAATTGAAGCTCGACAATGAGCCATCAGGAGATGTGACTCAAATAAAACGGAGTAATGCATGTGTAAAGTATTGATGTGTTTACCTGTCCATGTAGTGCTGTGTGTGCTGCAAACATATGGTTCCCGGCCCCGCACGGATTTCTCATTTCCCCAAACTGATTACAATTACGAATTCAGGCGAGGCCCGGAACAGCACAATGGATATCGCCAGCCAAATGACAGACTTCCTTTACTGAAAATGGCAAGACTTTGAGGCTGCTGTTGACTGAATTTATTCTCTGAGATGCTTCCACTGCCTCGGTGCCACTCAGTCAAACAGATGGTTTAAACATGGCGGAGAGCTAAACCAGAGGCTGCTGTTAAATTCTCCAGGTCTACTGTTGCATACAGTGGGCCCGATAAGCCTCATTTGAATAATTCCCATACAGCTCTGCTGTTTTATCTCAGAGTTTACCCATCAGAAACGTGTGGTGTTGTGCTCATAACGTTGTCGGACATCACAGCACCACTGTTAATCAATAACTCTGGGCACTGCATTGTATTTTGGCACAGATATTATTGAAGTCCCCACAGACTGTGAGATTTATAATAGGCTTTGCAGAGAAATTGACATTTTAAATTCTTTTCAGCCCTGGTGTGTTCGTGGAATTTTGGAGAAACCAGTGTGAGCCGCGCTACACTGTGGGCTTCGAGCTCTATGAGAGTGGATTGTACAGTAGAAAGAAAGTGACTAAGCTTCAGTTCTTGTGTTGGGGGGGGGGGGGGGGTCTAAATCCCAAGTCTATTAAATCACTCTGTATAACAGATTAGCAGGAGCCTATTAGTTGAAAAGACTTCTGAGATTTCCCACTCCCACACGTATTCTGGAAGTCACCATGGCCCCTCTAAAGTCTGCATTACCTGTAAAACCAAGCACTTTAAGAGTAGTGATAACAGGCCAATCTTTGGGACAGGATGTAATTAAGAGGAGGACTTTGGAGACAATAGTGCGTCTTTATCTAAGAAATCTCAAGAGGGTTTATTAAAAAAACACACACACAGAGGAGGAGAGAGACAGAAAAGAGAGAAAGTCATTGGAAGTTCAAATTCTGATTCATATTGTCCAGCGTACCCGAACCAGTACCATCAGCATACACACATAGGGAACTGAGTCCAAGACTGCCTCTGCAGCAGGAGTATGTGAAGATGGATATTGTCTGCTAGGTGCCAAGACTATTTTGGGAGCCTGAGCCCCTGGCTTGTCCCTGGGCACCCTCTGATCAGCTTTGTCATCAGGTGTGAGAGCGGCTACACAATACATACATCCTGATGCTCACACTTCAGGAAAGTAATGGGTCTTTGTCCCCTTTTTTTTCTGAAAAAAAGAAATGCCCTTTTCACTACCTCTCCATTCCTTGTAGAAATTGGAAACACAGAGCGGTAAGGAACACTCTCAACCATGATAACCTTGAAGTGCGTGGCACTTTGGCTACATTTTAGGGTGCATCCCAAATGCAACAAAGAGATAATTATGTGTTTTTAACCAGAAACAAAGCTCTGACTGTGGATGAGCAAACGCAGGGTGAAAGACGTGCTTTGATGCTTCTAAAGCGAACAATATTAGCACCACATTATTCCAACATAACTCTGCAGCCTTTTCCGTGTTTGATCACGCTGGTGGAACTCGTTCTCTGACATGTATGTCTTCGTGCTTCCATTTCGTATCTCATTGCTTTTCTCTGCTTGCCTCTCCATGTTCCATTGCGCGGCAGATCTCCACGAACTGAAATTAATTCTGCGGCGCGTGCTTATATTGTTCCAGCACACACTCATACACACACATAAGCGATCCGTTCTCTACTCTCTCTCTGGTGTGTGTGTGTGTGTGTGTGTGTATGTGTGTGTGTGTACGCGCGCGCGCAGATGAAGTCGTGTCCTGGAGAAGTTTTCAATGCGTGCCTCAGAAGTACGTGGGGACTGTGGCGCATTGGACGGCCGTAGTGTTGAATGAACGGGAGGAGGAGGGAGATCGTACATTAACTCCTGCTGGCTGCGGGGACTCTCCAGTTGACAGAAGCCAGGCAGAGGGATGCACGCGGAGCAACACTGACAGCTTTTGGAGCAGAAGCGACACATGGAACTCAAACGAAAACGCACTTAATTATAATTAGTTTTGCCTAGCCGGTGTTTTCCAAGGGATTTTACGCACCGCAAAGGAGTGACGAAAACGCTGCAGGGATGAGTGTTGCGTGGTTTTACATGCCCCTGAAGGATCCCCTCTCCTGATAAAGGGACCAAAGAGGACAAAACCCTGTCCCTGGTATTTCCCCAAAGAAGATTGCAAAGGTGGAGCGATTAGAGAAGGGCTGATGACGGGACTATTAATCCTTTCAGTGCATCAAAAGCACCAAAGGGTATTAGAAACGCTTGGATGGAAATCGGGCGAGTGTTTAGAACTGTTTTTGGTTTTATATGGAACTGGTGATTAGTTCATCAGCAAGGATATTTTGTTTTCCTCTGAAGATTTGAATTAAGGAGTAGATTTGCTTTTTTTTTTTTTGTTTCACCGAAAGATTGCATGATATGAGCAGTTTCCCGGAGTGAATTTTCAGAAACTCTCATCTCAATCTTTTTTTTCTCTTCAAGTATTCCTAAATCTAAATGGAATTAGTTGAGTCTGAAGCCGTTTGTGAAAGGAACAGACATGGTACATGGGCACAGCTTCCATCACGGTAAGACATCCGTGTTCATCGGCTGAGGCACACTTGCTCCAAGCTCGTATTGCGTGCTTGTACCCTAACGAAAGAGAAGTGTACTTATCCTTTAATCGGCGTTAAATGACGCTGAGCGACAGATTTCACTCAAAATAGGAGCATGGTGTGAAGATATTAAATATCAGGGGGTGATACAGACACACTGTAATCAGCAACCTGTAAACTCAATGTTGAAGGTCACTCTATAAGTTGTTATCTTTCGGGAATTGTAATGTTTTGTTATTTTTTTAATTTCTAGTTATTTCTTGTGAAGCTTTTATTCATATCTTTTGTGATATTCATCATTTTTAATACATTGTGGTAATTGTTTAGTTTTTTAATTACTTTTTCTCGTCAAATTTGAGTCATTTCTTTATATATTTTTTCTTACCCATTATAATCCATTGCTTTTGTTGTTTTTTCGGTTATGGTTTATGGCTGACAGACTACATATGAGTCATTCAGATTAGGTGTTCACACAGATTTACAGTACTGGCCTATAGAGGTGAAGTTCTGAGCTGAGTCTATTAGCATTATAAAGGTTTACTTTACATTACATGTAAAAATGATCATAATCGATAAGATGCGAATAATGACCGGTTATTGCAATTATATTGGTTATTGTGTGCTGTTTGGGGATTCTTTAAGGTCACAGTCAGGCACAGGTTTAATTGGCATATTGCTGATGTGCAGTACATGTAAACTAAAACCTGGTGACTCAACCCTCCCTCAGCTGAAATAAAGCTGTGCACAAAACAAAGGAAATTACAGAGAAAAACACATAATTGCATGTCTTGGTCCTCAGTCAAAATGCATTTGTCTTTCTGTTCTTACAGTTGTTGCAAGTCTTCTCATACTTGGGTTGTCTGGAGCAACAAGGAAGGATACATCAGGTAATCCCCAATCACCACATCCGCGTGTCTTGACTCCCTAAAAATCCTCTCTTCAAAGCTTTAATCTTTGACTTTTTTGTCTTTTCTCTTTGCTGTATGTATCTTTAGTGAAGAACAACTCTGGAGTGAAGCCTGCAGGTCAATGTGGAACGTGGGTGAAAGAACCAGTAGGAGGGCTCTTCACTTCTCCCAATTACCCAAACAAATACCCCCCAGGCACAGAGTGTGTTTACATCCTTGAAGGTAAATATTGTCTTTTAAAGAAGCAATGTGATTCAGCTATTTGTTAAAGCTAAAGCATTTCTTGGGTTCATCCTTAGAGAGTGATGTGATTTGTTGGTTTATTAGACAGGCTGGTATTTTTTTCACATTAGGGGGGGGGGGGGGCATTTGATTGTTCAGTGCTGATAATCAGGTTAATAAAATCACCAAAGTGAATGTTGAGGCCATTAACTATCACAGATCGAGTGTTTTAGAGATAAATTGACTAACAGCCAGGACTTGAGGTATTGAGTGCGTGGGCGTGCTGATAATGAAACAAGTTGCACCTTCATCGATTAAAGCATGACTAATATTTCACTCCCTCCTGTGTGCTAGGTGGTAATTATTTGTATTGTCTTCCAGCACCCCCAAGGCAGTGTATCGATCTACACTTTGAGGAGAATTATTCAATCGAGTCCTCTTGGGAATGTAAATTTGACAACATCGAGGTTCGGGATGGACCGTTTGGCTTCTCCCCGATTCTCGGACGGTACTGCGGTCAGCACAGCCCGCCTGATATCAGGAGTAGCGGCCGATATCTGTGGATAAAATTTGTTACGGATGGTGAACTGGAAGCGGTGGGATTTTCAGCAAGTTACAACTTCACTGCAGGTACATGTTTCTGTTGCTGTTTCGCCCTCTTGCTGCTCTTGTCAATTCACTTCTTTCTTTGTGAGCACGTCAATGCTTTGTGGCCCTAACAGCAGGGTTCCAAATGAGTAACAAACATCATCCAGGAAACTCGCCCTTGTGGGAGCCTCTTGCAATTTTATTGATTGTCTGTCTGCACACACTAAGTATTTCCATTGGCAATATACTGGCATTGGCGGGGACACTCTTGTGACTGGCAAAGGCTGTTATTTCTTCTCTCTCTATATCTGGACTGATGTGAAGCAGCTCGGATTTTAATTCGGTTCAGCAGCACCACTCCACAGTTGACGGTGCTGGAAGAAGCAGAGAGAGCAACTAATCAGTATTGTCCAACACAATCGTGGCAATTACGGTTGTGTGTAAAACCTCGGCTTTCGTAATTTGCCTCATCTTCGGTTGAGATGCCATTACTGAAGAAGCGTGAGGGTCGATGACAAGGAATCAGGGCATAACCACGATTTAATGTTCCTTCGCCTACATTTGACTGGGACTAATAACACGGTCGACTTTTTTTAGTTTTTAGAGCATTGAAAGGCACAGTGCCAGGAAGCATGAACAGCATATGCCAATTTGTCTCCACATCCACTGCACCTTCAGTGGTATTTTATCATCTAAGACTTAAGTGTGTCATTGTTGATAAACACTTATGCAGTACGTCAACCTTTCACCTGAAAAACATGCTAATAGCGACAGGCTATTGAAAAGAGAACAATCGAGATGAAGTGGGACTATAGATTTATCTGTAAAGGCTTTGTGTGTGTGTGTGTGTGTGTGTGGTTTTCAAGACATCAGGACCCTGAAGCTCTTCATGGGAACTTAGTGAAGAAGTGCAGTCAATAGGAAGGAAATAAAGCAGAAATACTGCTAGCAGTTAAATTGCTTATGAAAAACGACTCTAAGGTAAAGCTGCTGTAGCTCCAAGCATTCAGTGTAAAAGCATCCCAGTACTAAACCGTCAGTTACAATATTTCTCATGCATTTCAGTGAGGGGGGGGGGGGGGGGGGGGGGGAGAAAGCAAAATATATATTGACACAAAAATCAAGAGAGTGTGAGTTATGGATATGTTCTGTGTTCTAGAGCTTGTTGTCTGCTGAGTCATGAATCTCCGAACCTGCAGCTGTGTTCTACACATAAGCTTTTTTTTAAGCTTTGCATCATTCAACGTCTTGTGCAGACCGTGTTGATCCCCCTCAAAGAGCCCATTTATTAGCAACATAGACGTTGGCTAGAAATTAATGCACAGACTGTGTGTATAATGGTGTACGTTATCTGGCTAGCTACTTCTTTAATAAATATAAGCATTTATAATAACTGTATTTTTGAGTTGACATATACATTACATACGAGATAATCTGCAAAACTGGCTTCTCTAATGGATGTCTTCAACAGAAATTTAAGTACAGTGGGCATTTTGCAAGAAACGTCACCACCAAAAATACTTCAAGCGACACAGATGAAAGATAATTTGTTATTTCCAGCTCTTGATAGTCAGAGATAAAGCAGCCAGACTACGTTTTCTGAAATGTGCAGTTGAAGTATTGTTTCTTCTGCCTGCTTCTCCTGGGAGTCTCATTGAAAATTTGCTGAGAGGAAAGGGAAAAAAAACCTGCCTCTTGACTTGATAGGAAATATCTGTAGCATATGATTTACATAATTAAAGGAGATAAAAGTCCTGAATTCACTTTACTTGATACTCGAATCCTTGAATGGTGTCTCACATCTGCAGCTGCTCTGCAAACCATGGTAAGTCACACAGCCCTCCTCTGATGAATGGAAGAGAAAAAAGAGGCAACAAAGGTGACATGACTCAGCTCCTCTTATTCTCTTTCACTCTCTGTCATTTTAGCAGCGGAGAGATAAAAACTCATGCCTCTCCTTCACATTCTGTCCTCTCAGAGCCTTGTGCTCCTGGTGACTAATGTGTTTAGTACAGAAGCCAGTGGATGAACCAGCAGTGACTAGAATCTCATAATCATATTAAATGTGGAGGTACTTCAGTGAACCACTTAACGTCTGCAGATGCTACGTATGCAGTTTATTTGAGGCACCAGAGGAAGTGAGAGATGCCGCTCTAACAGTCTCTAGAGATTCACTCAGAACAGTCACTGAATTAACTCGTCTGTCCCAGTGATGTGATGCGCAACTTATTTGTCAAACAAATTACACCCAGATGCCTCATGCTTGGTCCTTTCTTGCGTCACAGAACTTTTACAGCAGTCTTCTTTTTACGTTGTAGCTTGTTTTTGTCACCATTTCAATATATATGTGAAAATCATGCGCGCAACTATCTCATATTTGCTTAGTTCAGCCACGAAGACACACTTTAAATGATGAGACTATCTACCTGTGGATCAGTAAAAGAAAGCTCACCAGGCAATGGAGTCCAACCGGCAGGCTGCATGTGTGACTCACAGAAGTAATTAAACACACCCACGTGACTAATGGTCATAGTTAGTATTTAGTGGTGGGCTGGACAGCAGGTGGAGGGGGTCAAACACAGGACTTTCAACCACGAGAGAGACCTGTGTTAGAGGCCGGTGTTCGTGTCCCAAAGTGTTGTTGTCAAGTGACGCGTTTGTGACATTTTTCCTAAACCTTACCTTTTGGTTTGTTAACTTACTGAATGAGCGTATTACATGAAAGTGAGGAAATACCTCTGTCCACCAGACACATTAGGGCTCCCAAAGCACTGTTTTTGTGCGGCTTAAACAAACAAGACATGTTAAGTAGCAAGATTTGCAACCCATTACCGTGCATTCTGGATATTTGATCAGGATGAGGACAAACGCATGGTAATGCAAGCTTTAAATGCACACATCTGGATCAGGTTAAGCCTTAAGGTTAAGCCAACTATAAATGCAATCCATACAGTGGGACCGCTATTTTGAGAGGAAACCCATCCAGCTGTAAAAGCTCACTCAACTCCTCCCCTTCCGGACAGCTCAAGCAACCCTGGTAAAAAAGATACGATCGTAGCAGTAGCTAGCAAGTTGTCCCTCACAAAAACAGGAACACTTCTACACTGGTTTGTGTGCCATGTGTATTTATAAGTCTGTAAGTACTGTCTGACCAAAACTAGTATATTGAGATCTGATCACAATACAGGAAGAATCAAGATAATCAGAGCGCTCAATAATACAGGTGTAAATGCAAAAGCCTGTGGATTGGATTTCAATATACAAATCACATATTAACACCAGGTGTAAATAGCCAGACTTGCTGTGTTCTGTTTCCAGTCTTAGCTTTAAGCTAAGCTAACTGGCTGTTAATATATACTATCCAGACATGGAAAAGGTATCCAGCTTCTCATCTTGCTCTTGGCACAAAAGTGAATAGGCGTTTTTAAAAAATGTCAAACTGTTCCTTTAAGTGCATATTGATGCACCATTAGTGTCTCTTTTAAAATGCACGGATGCAGTACATTTAACCATGACACGTTATCCTAATGGCACTTTGAAGCATCAGGCAGAGCCTACTGTAAGTGTATGGCAGGAGTCATCACGTTCTACTGCTCCATAAGTCCAAATATAAAAGGCAGCTCAATCAATTAAGTCAGGGAAGCTTGGCATAGAAGTAGCAAACTAGAGGAGTGGTAGTAGGAAAGGGCTGGAAGCCAAAGGCCAAGGATGTGTTTGAATTTGCATAATAAAAGCTGGAATGATTTCTATTGTTTCATCCAGTCTGCCTTTGTCACTATTCTGCCCAAACATATTCAAATTGGAACATTAATTTAGTGTAATAGTTTAAATTGTGTCAACATAAGGGTGTAAGTATGATATTGAGCCGCTGTCTATGTGCTAACAGAACCAAAGCATAATCAGTCAACTTCAGCTGTCTGTCGTGAACAGTATACAAGCTTCATAGCACACATGAAGTTTCCCTCCGTAGATTCACATCCTCTCTGGAGGTTGACAAAGACAAGGTATTACATTGTGACCGGCAGCCCTATATGTTCTCACACATGCTATAGAATTGCACGTAGAATAGTTGAATACAGCATGTGCAGCAAGGGAAATTACAGAGTGGAGGAAGCATGGTGTGTATATTTCTGTGTGTGCAATTCTGTTGGGGGATTTGGTCAGCATTTCGCTTTTCAGGTCGTCCTTGGGCGCCGTGACCTTAGAACCCTGTGGACTGGTAGATTAAGTGGTGTTTCAGCACCTCAAGCCAAAGCAAATAAAAGCTGCAAGCTGTCCCCTTTTTGCTTCTGCACTCTGATCACTGGCTGTGTGCAGAGCCAAAACCTGGTGGTGAGGCAGATGCTGGTCTTTGGACACTAGGGCAGTATGTGTGCATTTCCTTGACCCAAGGACTCATGATACTGTTCCAAATATTGTGGGGCAATTAAAAAAAAATACAGCATGTTGCCCATTAGTTTTTCAGCTGCGTCTTTTGTGTCAATACATTTAAAGAAGAGACGGGAAGACTTTTCTGTGTTGAAATTTGAATTTGGATTTGTGTTAAAAAAAATCATATTAGTGGCTATGGACTGTGGAAAATGCTTGATTAAATTCGTAATTTGTAATTTAAATTTGAATATTATGCTAATTTGTGCCAAACACAAACTCATATTCACTATAGTGAAAGAAAAAAAACATTAAAAAAGGGCATCCTATTTTTCCCCTTGTGGAAAGAAATAGTCAAACGAAAGCTGGTCAGCATCCTATTCAGGCGCATATGTTGCCTGAGTCACCTTCAGTAGCACTGCCACTGTATGTTTTCTTCTATCAAGAATTCAAGCCATTTTATTTCTGATCAAGATGACACTGATTGATCTAAGCCGCTTAATGCCCAAACCAAGCTATAAATGGACTGAGAATCATTTTGAAATGAAATGAGTCGATTGACATTTAGGATTATTGCTAGAATAGGATATATGAGCCTATCATAAAGGAGACAGGACCAATGATATTGAATCTAGATGGGCTCAAAATGGAAAATTGAACCGTAGAGATTGACCCTTCGCTCTTGGAAGGAACTGACTTCAGCAGCACCATTGCCGGGGCAGAACAGAAAGTTCAGCAACTTCCCAGTTTCACATCTGCCTCCAAAGTCATTTCCCAGTGGCAACACCCGACATTTAAATGTTTCAGTCCCTTTTTTTGTTCAAATGCATCCGCTGAACTCCCAGAATGAAGTCCCCTAAAGACCCTGACATTCAACCGATTGGCAGTAGCCATATCATAATTCATGATTGTTATCATTTACTGTAATATAGGACAGAATTGAACCTACCCTCCGACCAACGCATGATGAGACAGAAGTAGCTTTTGGGAATTTGGCCAAAACATACATAGCAGCATGGCCAAGGAGATGATGAGAGTGAGAGCTGTTATTCTGAAGCTTCAGATGTTTTATCTGTCAAGATTTGGGTAAATGAGCAAAAGAAGTCAAACATATACACTATAATATTTTACTGATTGGGGGGTTGTGACTGTTTTTTGCTTCTGATTTTCAAAAAAGGAAAACATGGAAATGTCAAATTTCTTCTACACTACATGATCTTGATATGTTTTAGGGGAGAAACAAACCATACAGTTGCAGAATCATGACTCATACAGTCGTCTAAATAGATGTCTCTTAGTGAAAACTGAGCATGTGATTTGTGGTCTGACTTTTTCTATTGCGATATCTCTCAACCTAAATCCAATAAGGACTTTGTCCCACACTGCTATAGCGCCTAAGGCACTGGGAGTAAAATGTCATGTTCCATGGCCCAACACTGGTAGGGATTTAGACTCACAAAGGTGCACAGAGGAAAGGTAGATCAAATTCATGAGATAAATCTCCTCTGGTGCATTTTTCTCTGTTCTCCCAAGATCTCAGTGAAGAGTGTGTTTGCCTGAATGAGCTGCTTGCATTAAGTCACTGCTCATAAATCAACAAAAAAAACATCCCAATATTTAGCACTTTTATCAGTGCTTCCTGTCGTTCAAACACATTTTCTGGGAGTTTTCTTCCTGATTCTTCTGTGCTGCCGACTGTTTCTCTGATTGTTATGGGTCTTTTCTCTGCTGGGAAAATCTGTAGGTGTACATTACTCACAGCGTAAGTATACTCCCCATGTGTAACGCAATAAACTGAAGAAATTATGCGGGTCTCTGTGTCATTTTAAAAACAAAAAAAGTTGATGGTGGTCAGACCTGTGTTTGGAGAACAGCCTATCTCTTTTGGTTTTCCCGTGGAGCCCCTCATAGCTTAGTGCTTTTGAGTTCTGGCTGCCACATCAATCTCATTTCCCAAAGAATCTCCTGTGCTCCAATGTGAGTGAGGAAGAATGACGGTTGCTACGTTTGAGCTCAGCTGAAGACACCCATCCCTAGCAAAAGGAGATGGATGGAGTCAGTTAGCATTGCAGGCACACCTCTTGCAGCTGTGGAAGAGGACGGTCTCACCCTCGCTCTCCGAACTCATCTCTCTGTCTCTCTGTTTTCAGCAAACACTACCTCTTTTCTTCTCTCCTGGCCTGTCTCCCTGACACGCATGGCTCATGCTCTCTATGTTTTATGCACCAGATCCATGTGAAACAAGGTGTCCCATTCACTCACCTTGGCGTACGTGTTTAACATGCTTTCTGTGGTGCTCCAGGATATTCATGCAACCCGCATTAAAGGATAGTTCCAGTTTTTAACAACCTGGTTCTTATTTTTCATAGCTTTGCCCATGATTTCTTTCTGCAATAATTACACTGAACTTAACATTTTTGTAATAAAGATCCATTATACAGATGGATCAAACTTCCCATTTCAACTTTGACAAAACAAATCTCTTAAGTTGTAAGTAACAGGAATTATCCTTTAAGCGTGAACCCGCCATTAGGTTTACTCACTAGCATTTAAAACGGTACAATTTAAGTGCAAAATCACACAATTGAAATGGCATTGCTTTGGAAACTTTGTTGAACTTTGACACACAAAGCTATTGTACCTCGTGTGTTTTCTAAATTTTGAATTAACAGTTCATTCGTTTGTTAACGGTTGAGAGGCAGGAGTCAATGATACAGATAAGCTACGTCTTTTGAAACTGTAAATTCATGTCTCTAGGTTCCTCTTGAGATTGCGACCCTGTATCTCAATAACATTACCTGAATAAAGAAAAGTTAAATTCTATCATTTAAAAAAAAAATATTCAGCAACTAAGCTAGCTCGCTAACTGACAACTTAATATAATGACTGACGACGAAGCTCAGCAGGATAACATTAGCTACTGTGGAGAGCTTTTGTGACTGACTAGCAATAGCATGTTCCCAGCTGGCTATGCTGTTAGCAATTCAATTGCCAGCGACACCGACTTGCAACTTGTCAGTACATTACTACGTTTCTAAAACCACACACTTAACAAAGACGCCTGGATGAATTTCGCTGAACCACTTTCTGGTGTGCCTTCACCTTTTATTCTCTTTTTGCCTTATGTGACTCCTCTCCTTTTCTTCCTCTGACACCGCACCTCGATCCATACTGCTCAGCAGAGAAGTCCCGGCACAAAATGTTCACCAGCTTATCAGACTACGAACCTTCACTCAGGGGACAACCAATCAGAGTTTATCGCCCCGAGGAACTAAACTCACTATCCAACAGGACGGCTGATATTTACGTCCTTTGGCTGTTTCAGCCGCTCCCAGCCAATTACCCTGCAGATCAATCAGCGGCTCCGCCTGTCTCCTGCTTCCATCCTCTGTGGCAGTTTGCTACCCATGCATGCTGTTCAGCTACAGATGCTGTGGGGGTCAGGGCGCAGCTCTGTTGTAGCTGGAAGACTGCAGTAATGTAAACCATGCTGGATGTGGGGGTGTATTCGTTTGTTACCCGGTTTGGGGATTGGAGTAAAGGGGTTGTGTCTGGTATTGACTGACTGCACACACCATATGTATCAATACCCTTGTGTACCTAGAGTATGCTGGAACATGTGTGTGTGTGTGTTTTCTACACCATGCATCTCTCCAATCTGTAGCACAATTTTGGCCGCCTTCCTATTCAATCCCCTGTCCTGCGTCCACAATAGAGCGACCTATTGTGTATTCACACCATTGTACACACGATCCATATGGTCTTTGCTCTCAGAACTGCATTGGAAATTAGCTGGATTGTTCCAAGTGTGTTTTTCCCCCTGTTCCGTTGCTCTGTAGGCATAACAACTCGCCTAGGGCTCTTTGTTTCATTAGCCTATCACCGTGGTGGATCCTTGGCTGTCAAGCTGAGAGCCTGACTCTCTCCATTATGCTGTATTAGGCAGCAGTGAGATTGACCTGTGTGTTTTATCTCTGCACACATTAAGGCCTCAAACGTCGTGGAGAGTTATTCTCTTAAGGGTTGATTGAAAAGGTCTTTTCATTTTTGGAAGGTGAATGTTTTGTTCGCTCATCGCTCCTGATTTGTACCCCTGATTTTTGAAGGTTGTCGCAGAGCAGATTGCATTCCATGCTTGACGGGTTTTGCGTTTGTTTTCATCTTCATCTTATCAGGATGCTTCCTTTGGGAGATCCTGTATTAACATATGGGGATAAAAATGCTAATAACTGCCTTAAAAGGACTTTGAGTGATGGTCTGTTTTCTTTACCCACATGTTTCTCCACCATTTTCTTACATCCTTTTTGGCAGCGGATTGGACTTTGCTTTCCCTGTTTATCATCTCAGAGCAAATGTCTGATTCCGAAGGGAGCTAAATCACATTGGGCATCAAGGTAATCTAATAGGTAATGGCAAGCTTTTGTATATCCGCTAGGAGAAGTATGTCAACGTTCAACAACTAATGAGGGTAAAACCATGATGGGATTATGAAATGTGGAAATTGAGTAATCCTCAAAACATTTCAGAATAATAAAACATTTGTAGATTCAAACAGACGCCGACAACAATATATAATACTCCCATATAGGAAATAATAAAATGAGTTGATGGTACATTTCGTGAAATGAAAGTGCAGCTTGGGTCATATACTGTTGGGACCTGTAGGGTTAATGCATATCATTACCATTTGATAGGCTTATAGAAAAACCATGACAAGTGGTTTATGGTTTAAAAACTGACTGTAATTCTGAGTCCATCATATTTAATATATTCTAGGGTTCCCTAGGTTCAACCAAGGAAGGAATATTCACTGTAATAATAATGGAACAAAATATGTTTACAGGGCAGAACAGAATAGTCTGTATCAGTCTGTATCTATGCAGGGTGTAGAGAGGTGGTTCAATTGATGCCTGCTCGTTCATACCCATAATGGCAGAATTTTGAAGCGGGCCAAGGCAACATTTTATACAGAAAGACCTGCTTGACTCTACTGCTTCCCCCCCAGTTCTCCACCCGTCTGTTTGAAGGATTGATATTGCACCCAGAGGATCCATTATGTGAGCTTGCGGGCTGCTTAACAGCTCCTACAGGAAAGACCGGGTTAAATTTCAATGTTTACTGTTTGTGGTCCTGAATGTGCATGTGACATTTGGTTTTCTGGGGGTGTGAAACAGACTGCGCGATGTTCTTTGTAGTTGTTTTCACTTCACTTTGCTGAAGGTGGCAAGCATTTGCTTGCCTTCCGAAACCTTGAGTCACGAGAACTGAAAGAACTCTCAGCATGATAGCGCCACAAACATAAACATGTTCTTAGCAAGGTGTTGGTTTCCGTCAGCTTCTCTCGCACATTCTGTCGTCGTTTATCCTTCTCAAAGCTCAAATTGCTCATCCATCTGTGATAATTGAGGTGCAGGAGGGTGCGAGAGAACAATTTTACTTTCTTCTCGGTGCACCAATTGAGCCCGGCAAGTCAATTAAGACCATCGTCTTCTATTGGACGTCATTCTGGTGGAGATTGGAAAGTGCAAGGACCTGGAAAGGTCAGGAAGTCGATCATGTGTGTTCATCTCTCTCTTCTCCCTCAAACAAACACTAACAGCCTGCTGAACAGCATGGCCTTACTGGCATTTCATTTTCCATTTGGCAAGCTCGATTAATCACAGCACCCCTATACAATGCGACTCACATGGCCACCCATCGTTGCTGGCTTTCATTATTCCCCCACACTGGGAAATGTACAGCTCAAGGAAGCTGATGTGGAGGAAGAGTATACTGCTGCATGTACGCGCTACGTACAGTATGTGACCGATGCAAAGAGACAAAGAAAGAAGAAAGGAAAGAAGAATCTGGCGACACAAAGAGAGATTTGGATTGCTGTGAATAGGTTATGGCCACGCTGTGTCCTCGCAAGTCTGATAAAAGATTGGGACTGCTCCATGTCCCCTCAAGGCTCTTCTGCTTCTATCTGAATATTCATTGAGCTGACACTGGCTTTTCTCGCCACCGTCTATAAAAGGATGCCAATTGGCTTTTACCTTGTGGCCACTAATAAGCCTCTGTGCCTAAAATGCATACAAACGACTCCTCATGATACACAGACACACATTTCTGCACTTCCTTATAAACAGCCTTGAAGTTGCTTATTGCCCTTACAGTTTATTGTTTGTATGGTTGGATTGTTATGGCTGAAAAACACAATACTAGAAACTCGTTTTTCTGTGACGGATGCTTTATATCTCCAGGATTAAAATGTTATACACATACTGACTTTATCTTTCATGCATGCACTATCAATTCTGTATAATGAAATATCAGATCTGCAGCAGGGGGATCAAATTGTTTTAGGAAATGCTGTAAAAATGGTCATGTTTGTGAGGAAGAGAAAATAACGTCTGTTTCCCTGCAAATACTTATTCATAACCACCCTCGCCATGTATAGCAATCTTAAAAATTCAGGCATAATCCTTTAGGGCCTCTTCTTGCAAAATGTAGAATTCAAGTGAGATTGAAATCACCATCCCTTCCCTAGATAGCCGTGTGCCACAAGGACATCATTTTCTTTTTCTTAAATTAGAAAAGATTAGTTTAAATCTGCGGGACTTGACTGAGAATTCTGTCGCCCTCTGAGCAACACTTTATTTCTTAATATTTCAAAAGTACACCAACTTTACCTTCTGACTTAGTTGATATTTCACTCTGTCCCTTTTCGATATGAGGTGAAAATATGTGTGCTGGCTGTACTGGTGGTTAATACCAGAGGAAAATAATTTGTCTCAGTGCCAAATGAACTTCGCTTATCATTTCAAAGACCTTTTACCGTGCTCGACTGGGGTGTCTGCGGTGGAGCAAAAATTCTGTCCAAATAATTCCATCTAAAATGACAATGCAAAAGGCCATTCTACCACAAGCATGGAGCATATGTTTGTAATCACGCATTTGTGAACCAATCTCCACTGCCACAGCATTGTATTTCAACACAGCAAAGAGCAAGGTAAGAGGGCTTGAAACAGAATCCCAGGATCACTCATCAGACAGAGAAATAAAGAAAAGTGGGGGGTATGAGATGGTGGTGGGATTAGGTTTAAATCCACCTAAAAAGAATCCTCATTGTGTGTTTGTAGTTTATAGGAGAGATTGGCTGATCTGGAGGGAAGTCGGAGTCATTGATTTTATCCTGCTCTGCCTCCGAAGAGGCAAGGCTTTGTGGAAATTGTGCTAGAAAGAGCTCAGTGGAAATGTTTAAATTGAGTGTGTGGAGAGCATGGCTTTGGCGTGGCTTAAATATTAATTTGCTGGTGGCACTAGCTCTGCAGTGAGGTTTTAGCTCCTAGCGGTGGATCCCTTGACACGCTACTTGTCAAACATCTGGTGTTTCGCCCTTCCGGCTGAAACAAAGGTGATTTTAAGAAATCTGGCATTTTAGTGCTGAGTTGCAAAGCATTTACGGGTTTCCTGTTATGGAAGGCCTCCCTCTTGCCTCTCAAAAGCCTGAAGCTGGCGGGCGTGTTAGTTGTAGTTGAGCATATATACTCAGCTCTGATTGGTTGCACTGAAGTAGTACATTTCCTGTGTTTACAGGGAGTGTAGCTTGATGAAGCTCTGCCATATTGAATGGGGAAGCTGCAAGAACAGGATTTTTCTACTAGTGTTTAAAGCGCTTTGAGTTGAGTAACTCCTGTGTGGGGGGGAAGATTACGTGAGACTTTCGTTTCATATATTGTCCACAGCATGTGTCCATATGCTGTGTGCACACCTCACTGAGGTCCAAACTCAATCTGAGCCAGGCCCCCTCGGAATGTGGTCTTAATTAATCAGATCCAAATGTGAGCTAGATCCGATCTGGGAACCAACAGTCTTGACATCTGTCAATGTGATGTAATGTCGGAACAAGCATAAACAAAACAAAATCCGGCTGTTAAGTTCGTACGTATAGTAGTTTTACACTAATCATCAAGATACCACCCCTCTTCTACAAGGAGGCACCTCAACCAAACTGCAGGAGTCGCTATAGTGCAGTGCCAAGTGGCCAACTGGCTTCCCACAGCGTGATCACAATCAGTTGCGTTTGTTGAAATGTGCAGCCAATCCTATACGCTGCCAAGAACTGAATCTTCAATGCGCCCCTTATAAAGTTTTATGTGAAGGGTAAATCCATAAGTTTCCAAACATTGCTGCCCTATTCAGCAGGAAGCGCAGTTGCAATGATGTTATGGTATGATCCACAGCAATGACGCCTATTGTTGAGTTGGCAGTTTAGTTGTTAGAGTTTTGGGTTTTCTGCTGCTTTACTTTAGTAAAAAGACATTGACAGTGAACGTAGTGTTGATTTTCTTTTGGCACAGCTTGCGTTTTGTCAACACAATTTAAAATCTCTTTTGGGTGTTCTCGGTGTAATCCTGATTAGGATTGGGGTTTTTCCATTTCATTAAATGTGAGAGGGATTTCATCAGCTAGAGGCTGGGGTTCAGATGTGTGAAGCAACATAAATTATACTATTTCCCTCCTATAAACTAACGGATGGGATTATGACCGAGGCATTAGAAACCGAGTGAGTGAAAAGAGTTTACATGAGGGCAGGGTAAGTCCACCAACCAGCCTGTATGTTGTGCCAAAGGTTTTATTACATGTTCAGTCATGGAGGAACGGTGCAAACTCCATCTTAATCACTTTCCCACCTCTGTCATTGCACCCTTTTTGTATTTTTTGCTTTGAGCAATCTGTGCTGCAACTTGGCCGGAAATGTGATTAGCCTGCTCACCGAGAGCAGCGTTTCATTACAGTGGAGTGAGATCTTTATTTGATCCTACTCTTTTTGCACATTTCTCCGTTAATACCCCTTCTGATGTCTGATTAAAACTCTCACAGTAATGTGCCTTCAACCCCCACCCACACTCACACATACTCGCACTCCCTCGATCAGACACAAAAAGCCAATTTGAGAAAATTTAAAATATTTTAAAAGGATGTATAGTTATCTTACCCGTTTCCAACGGACATTTTTATGTAACTCAATTGATGCATGACTGCTTCCATTAACTTCTGAGCCCTAAGTTGGTATAAATACTCTTTTCAATTTAGATAGTGGCGACTGGTGAATGGGGCGTTGCGTTGCCGTGCATGTAGAGTATCCGCCACACTTCTTGACGAATCGCTCATTCTTTTATGATCCGGCTCATGTTCACCCACTGCAGCTCTGCTGGCACATTCAAAGAATCAGCTGCCTCCAGTGATGTGGAGACATCTCTCAATCTTTTATGGTGACTAAAGCCTGAAATTGCATATGTAAATCTTTGATAACAAAACCCTGTGCCACCATCTGATTTTTTCTTTTTTTTTTATTCATTCTGAGTCATCTCAATCAATTTGCATCCCCTTTCTGTCAGCAAATTTATCGTCTTCGTCATCCACTTCTTGACTCTCTTGCTCAGCTTTTTATGCAGTGCCGGAGCAACCTTGTATTTTTTCCCCTCACACCCATTCCTCTGAGGCGCATAGTTTGTAAATGTGTGCGAGACAGTCAGAGAGGGAGATGTAGCGACACGCTAATGGGGTTTATCAAAGTCAACCTGAATACTCTTAACAGTCTGGGCCTGAACATCAAAGCGTAGTCTCCACTCCACTGCCAACTACTCTGGACATCCATCAAACACTCAGGCAGGGGAGAGCCTAAATTGACTAAATTGGATGACGGAAATGTTTGCATTGTAAGGACAAATACTCTGATGAAGGTCTAATCCCAGCGTGTCACTTTGACTGTGATAAAACCTGAAATTTCGGGGAGTTCTCAAAGGTGTGTGGCAAGAAGCTCCTCTCTATTTGAAACCGTGTGAAAGAATGAAGAAGCAGCCATCCTTGTCGGTAAATTATGCCAGAATGCTGCGAGGCCTGCTCCAACATACTTTATGACATGCTATCGATTCAAGAGAAGATGAAAGGAAGTGCTGTGTGATTTGATTTCTCATTCAGGGGTCTTAATTCCCCCTGACACGCATCGAGAAACAGACGGTCCTTTTGATTGCAGTGAATCTGACCAACAGGGTTATTCTCTCTGGGAGATCAGAGTCTTTCTCCCCATTTTATAGACTTCAAAGGTTGCATACAGAAATATATGCAGTGTATATACAGTATATATATATTCATATTTTTGATAGCCGTGGACACACTTTAGTCCATCATGAATCTGCGTGTGCTGTGCGTGAGAGTAATGTTTGCATACTTTCCTGGCAGTGATAAATGAAAGTATATTTGTATAATTAATCAAAAATATATTGACACTCTGCACAGTATGCCCATGTAAGGGAAGAAAATCCATTATGTGAATTGCACTTTGCTTTCTCCCCTGGTCGCAGAAACAGATATTTGCATGCTTCACTTTGAATTGCACAGTTGCATATCATCTTCTGCCACATGCTGCCACTCTTTAAATGGAGCTTTGTAGTTAGGACTGGACACCATATAGAAATGGATTTTGGTATTATGCTGCTGTGCCGTGAGATTACAGCCCCCCTTCTTGTTCGTATTTATGGCTGAAATACTGTGAAAGGAGAGGTTACAGATGAGATAAACGGGACATATTGACTGTGTGCTTCAGTTTATAGCCAAGTCAAGCAGGAAACAGCACAGTCCTAATGAGAAGCAATGTAAAATGTCTGAATGAATTCAAATTATTTCCTAAACGTGTTTACAAATCAACATAGTCAAATAATTGGCATGTCAAGGACGCCTCGTAATGAAAAAGGAAATGCAGTTAATTTAACAGCCATGGTAGCAGCTCTGACATAATGTTTACTATGTACACCATCTTAGTTTAGCATTTTAGTTTGCTAACATTTACTAATGTATTAATGTACTAACTTAACCTGAAACACAAAGGACACTAGGCATACATTTTACAGGATGAGTCCGACCTGATGGTGGCCTTATATAAAATATCAGTGAATCACCAGAGTCATTTGGATTCATCCTCTGGGCACCATGAATATCTGTACCAAATTTCTCGGCAATGCATCCAATGGTTGGCATACTGTTGGCAGATATATATATATATTTTAGTGTCAACCCAAAAATCCAGTCGTGGTCGGGACAAAGATGCTCATACACAGTTTCACATATCATTGTCAAACCATATATCTCAAATTACAGCGGTAGATGCAGTGTAAGCACACTGCAAAGGCCAATGCGCCAGTGACACACACATCCATACACACACATTTTAACTGTATAGTTATTGATTGTTCCTCTATGTTGCTGAGACAGATGCTGTTTCTCCCAGGATAGTACTACACCACTTGGCTGGTGGCCTTTCTTTCTTCCTTTTCATTTCTCCCTTTCTAGCTAGATAGCTATCCTTCATCAGCAGTCACATGCGGGCACACACCCAGACACACACACACACACGCTCACCTCAAGTCATCACATCACTAATCACCTGCCTCTCGTATTTGAATTGAGACAGTTTGCAGTCCTTCACATTTGTCTTTTTTCCCGATCTCTCTCTGCCTCTATCAGCTTCTCTTTTGCCCGTTCTCCATCACTTGCTTTTCACATTTCTCGATTCTGTTTAAAGGCGTGTATTCGTTTACTTCCTTCCTTCTCTCCAGCCTCTGCCATTTCTTCACCATCTGCTGTTTCCTTATTCTCTTTCGACTCCAAAAAAACCCGCTGTGTCTCTGTCTCACTTTCTCGACAGCCAAGACCAATTTTTCTCACCCGGTCTTTGTGTTTCAGCCCGTTATTTCTGCCATTTTGCAGTAGACAGGTTGTACCCTGCCCCCGCCTCTTAGCACCAAGCTGGGCGTCTCGCTGACTTACCACTCACCCTTGGTTGATGCGGTCTGTGTCTACTTACTGGATGATTCACAAAGTCTTCGTTTCTGCTGCTTCATTGCCAAACGTTATTATAGTTCAGAGCACTGAGAAAAAATATTTCCGACCAATCACGAACTGTTTTGTGCTGATTATTTCCTAAATTAGAGTTGCAACTCACGATTATTTTCATCATTGATTAATCTGTTTATTATTTCATTTATAAAACAAATAATTGTTGACTCTATAAAGGAGCAAACATTTTTGAAACGTGTGTAAAATGTTCTAGACCTTAAGGAGACTTCAGTCTAAAATCCAAAGGTATTCAGTTTACAATGACGGCAAGAAATCTCCACTTTTGAGTCATCTGAAGAGAATTTTTGAAATTTTTACTTCATAATTGACTGAACAATCAATGGCCATAGGTTTTTTTTTTTCTTTTGGCCAGAACGTTGATGGCATTTCCTCACATTATTTTGAATCTTAAGCTTTCATTTCATTTCTCCATTTCATGTAACTATGAAATAATTGGTGCATATTGAAGGTTACAAGTTACGGAGTAGCTCCGCACATACTGTACTGTATGTCTCAGAAGTTCTGGAAGATATCCCACAAGGATGCAAGTTGCTGTTTTTGACAAGCACACGCAGATTCAGGTATAGCATGGTTCAGCAAGGTGTTAATCAGCGCTACTGTGACATTTTTGTGTTATGCTCAACTAAAGCAGCACCATGATTTATGACAAACGGTATGGAAAGTGTAGATTTCTGTTGGGTTTTTAAATAGACGGCACACAAGCATGTTTCTCGCTCAGGAGCTGCAGCAGTGAGCACACCACCAGTTTTTTGACAGCCTTTGGAGAAATAAGCAGTGGAGGAAGTGGAGCTTCGTAATAAATTCAAATGAATATTGAATGCAGTCCTTTACAAATTGCAGTTAATGCAAGAAAGCTCTTTAATGCAGCATAAGTAAGATTTTAATGAAGTCACAAACACAATGCACACGGCAAAATGATGTGACTCCCGAACCACTCCACATGGATAAAACTCCTTGTTAAAAAGTCTCTGTTAAACTTGACCATTGATGGTGCAGTAAATTATGTTTTAGGCGTCCTTCTTCTCCCCTAGAAGGCCCTCTAGTTTTCTAACAAGTGAACTGTGACCTGTTGAGTAATTTGGTTGGGGGGAATCCACAGTCGGAACAGCTTAACAAGCAGTAATCTCCTCATCTGGCACTATGTGCTGTGTCAAAGCGCAAGTGGGCTTTATTTCACTTATTCGTTGGAACCCATCAAAAATAGATACAACTATTTTTAACTTGGCACCTGTGAAATAATGCATGTGAGGAAAGGCTAATGAATGATCATAGCAGGTGACAGAAGTATTCTGGTTTAAAGCCGGGGGCTGAGGAAGAATTGGACAGATCTTGCTGTGTTTATTTATTCATGCTCAAATCTGGCAGGCATGTAGCAAAAGCTATGTTGCAGTACTGCTTTCCTGCTGCTTAGACCCCTACAGCTAGTGCTGAGTGCTAGTGCTTGGCTCGCTTCCTGTTGCCTTCTTATTGTGCTGGTGGCAGACGAGTGTCCCACTGCCAAGTAGGCCTTATCCTTCCTTAAAGCTTCAAGTAGTATTTGGGAAAAAAACACCATCACTCCTATAAATGAGGTTGGAGAACATTTTAACTCCTTCAGACTCAAATGTGACAGAAAGTGTTGTTAAAGAAAATGTCCAACCCTAGCTTTAAGTTCATCTTTATTTGTCCGTGCTCTCCAAGCTCCGATGAACTCTTTCTTTAAACATTGACGGCTTACAAATTTGAAGTTCCAATGAGAGTAAGAGGAAAATAAGCCTAGCTTGAAGTTATGAATGTTAGTCTAGCAAATGTTCATGACAGCCTAAGGAGGAACAACACTTGTTGTACTCACCTATTAGCTTTTCTTAACTGGCACTTCTTTTGCTCTGTTGTAGTCGCCTCACAAACAAGCACACGCTGATGCACAATCACACACACACACCTGCAGTGAAACACACACATGCAGGAAGGAGACTGCGCTGACAGAAGGCAGATACTTGCAGATCTTGTGTTAGTAATGATAAAATGAGTCTACCTCTCAGTGGAGGAGGTTATACATGATTTTAACTTCAAATAGTTTCCCCCGGGATCTTTACAGTGGAGGTCCAGCAATGTGCACAACATGTTAGTGTGTGCTTTCAGCAAGCTCGGAGCAGAAACCTTAAACTCCTGCCGATCTGCCCTGAGGAGGCAAAGGAAACTGGGGACGCATTTAATACATACTCACACATACTGTGCAAGGATACTAGTAGAGTAAATGAATAGTCAATCTGCTAAGCATCTTAAAGCCACAGTGTATGCATACTGTATGTACTGTAAAATACACACAGATGCTTCTATCATGAAAATGTGCTTTTTAAATGCGCCCTCATAACGCTCATGATGCAAAATCATAAAGTTGTTAATTTACAGTCTGCGATGAAAATTGTATTCAGTAAAAGAGTATATCTTTGTCATAACGATACAGCGGACATGGAGGACTATATTGTTCTGTGAGACACATATGGAGCGATAATGCACATCTGTTTGATCTAAGAGATTGGCAGTACTTACCACAGGAGGAAACTTGAGGCACTTCAGGCAAATTATCATGACTTCATTTGTTAATTTCTATTATTTGGGAACCTTGTGCAAAACAAGCAGGTTTAACACATCATACTGTTGTAAATCATATTAAGCTGCCATCTGGTTTTGACAAAAAAAAGTGTGTGATAGTGCTACGCTGTAGTTTCCAATAAAATAACATAATCTGTCTGCTTTCATTGTGATATGAGGACATACAGACATGAAGGCAATGTCGAGGAGTCTAAGTGGTTTTGGAGGTCATTCAAAAGCCGTGTTGTTGCTATAGTCTACTCGCCAGCTTTGATTCTGCTTTATTGATCGTTATCTTAAATATACATCGGACAATGCGATACAATGCGATTTATATAAAATAGATTTAAAATCTGGTTTGGGAGCTTGTGAGGGGCCACGGGAGGAATAATGTTCGGAGCACGTTCACTGTGTGCAGAATATGGAGAATGGAGATATCAAATGTGAAAAGATAAACCACGTGCCTTAATTTGAATTTGAATGCACAGAATGTAAATTCTGCGCTTTGGAATTTTTTGGGCATTTATTTTATTTCTATTGTGTACAGCCTTTTTTTTCTATGGAAACGGTGCATATAAGCATAGGCCCAAACGCATTAACATGAGATGTGTGAATGTAAGCATAACTAAACTTTAAAAACAAATCTGCCACGGCAACCTTTTACATCACGCTGACCTTGTTGCCAATCAAGTTGTTTCTCTTGACACAGAAGTCACATTACTAACAAGGCAACGCTCAACATCTCAAAGTGATGCCAGGCATGTGTGTGACATGTCAAAATCATACAAACCTCAGGGTCTGAGTAAAGAGTCTTTGATTCTGGGCTGTCGTCACTCTCATGAGTCCAAGGCTAGTGACCGTAGACCCTCACAATGACAGCGGAGCACAGACACCACAGATCCAGATAGCACACGCTGAAACTCTTCATGTCAAACACATGAACTCCAGGATGCAGGGCTTGGATGTTAAACAGTCACCAAAACAACGCTTGTGCCAGACACTCGATTTGATGGGTGGAAAAGTTGACAGTATGTCATACGATGGTTCAGTGGCGGCCTGTTTGGCGTTTCCGACCCAAGAACGATGGTCAGAAGCTGGAAGATGAAGGAGAGGGAGGGAAAGAAAAGCTTTCCTAACCCCTTTCTGTTCTGCACCATGAGATAGAAAGCACACGCGGGGAGAGTTTGACAGGAGAGAGAGGGGCTGGCAGGTTCACAGCTTCTCTCTCTGTCTCTCTCTCCACACACACACACACACACAAACATATAAGCATATACATAAAGAGAAGAAGGACTTATTTTAATACAAGATTCTGCACCATCTAAGTCCTGTCAGAGGTTGGATACGGCTCTTTTCATCATAATTTATTCAAGAAAACGTAGGTTCCCTGTCAACACCATCACCTTTAACAAGTTAGGTTTTAGGATGCAACGTGTGCCAGGAGCTCCCTGAAGAGCACTGTTAAAATATTGTTGCAGGATGATATTAAAAGTGTATTGCAGGTGCTGATAGAGGGCAAAGCCATCAAACACTAGACGTATGCAGAGCCTGTAGAAAAGATCTGGCAAGAATTATTATCTTTTTTTTTCATTGTTTTCCAGATTAAAATGAACCAAACCTTTACTGCATGTATGATACATAAGTAGTTTGTATTGTTTGTGGATGATGGTGACTTTAAAGAAATGTAAAACGTGTAAACAACAAAATAGTCTTGAGACCACCTTTTTTTTCTTCTTCTTCAGTTATAAACACAGTATAGGCTTTAGTAAAAACTCTGCAATCTTAAAACAGAGGTAAAACAGATCATTCTATTGATTGCCACCTCAACCGCTTTTTCTCCTTCTATCCATGAAAGAAGCAGATATGTCAGTGAGGTGGCGGGAGTTGATTGCAGTGGCTTACGATAGAATTGAAAATAGATGGAGGCTGAAGAAAGGGTGGATAAAAAAAAGGAAAGAAACAGGATATGAACAAGATCCAAAAGACACAGAGCAACAAATCAGTTACTAGATATTTCCCCCTTGCTCTCACTCCAGTCCTCCCAAGAGTCCAGGGTTGGAGTCGCTACATTTCATGGACATCCTAAGCACTAGGGACACATATAGATTAGACCTCAAGGGCAGTCTCACAGTGAGCCCATTGGTACTGACTGATTATAGATTCAGCTTGACTGTTCGGCTCCTGCATCAACTAAGGATATCAGTGGAAGGGGACAGTGCCACTGGATACTTCCTAAAGTCACAGTCAAGATTATAGTAAATATTTCACTAAATGCTGTCACTGGGAGCCCACAGCAACTACTGACTTTCTTTTCAGTAACAACATGCTGTACATTCAAATGTGGTTATCAAGTGTAATGCTGATATTCAGTTCACCATGTCCACCGTCTTATTCTATCGCAAGAGAAATCCATTGCTAATGGTAAAATAGCTAATGAAAGGTGACAATGCTTGGTTTTTTTGAAATTTTCTGTATATGAGTGCTTTTCCGACCGCGATGTGATTGTCCATCAGCAGATACAGTGTTGACTCTGGCAGCGGTCCAGTCTTATTAGAAGGCTTTTCAGTGGCCTTGGCTGACTGAAATGATGAGCCTGTCACCAAAGATGCGTCCATATGGGAGCATGTCAGAACAGTCATAAAAGCATTGACGGCAAGCGGTACGACAAATTGGAACATCTGGACGCTCAAAGCCGAGCATACCACGCAAATGTTATACACATGCAGTGTGGGTACTAATGTGTGCACACATACTTTCATACATAGAAACATCAAACAAATAAATAAATGAGGTTCCTGCATGACCCCTGTCTCTGGGAGCTCTTAAGACACAATATGATTGACCACAACACCATAACAACCTCATACGTCACTGTCCTCTCAATGAAATCAGTGCTGGGAGTGATCAGTCATGTGCAGAGATAGGGGTGTACGGAAATTTATTGTGTGACACTGGAGCAGCTTTCTCTTACAGCTTGATGGTAATGAGACTGCAAAAGACGGACACAGCGGTGCGGGTGGATTTCAGTTGATAGTTCATCACTTGCTCAATGTGCATGCTGATATTTGTTGCTGTGCCAACAGGGACTTAATCAGGTGTCACTGCAGTGAGTGGAGGTGTATTTATGTGTGGAAGCCTATTTGTCTGTATGAGAGAGTGGATGGATTTAACATCTTGTTTTGTGGTAGTGAATAAATCTGATGTCTATTCTCTTTTGAGGGTGTTGATTTAAAGGAACAGTTGGACGTTTTAGGTAATACGCTTTCTTGTCTGTACAGTGAATATGAAGCTACGTGCCAGAAGCTGTTTAGCTTAGCTTAGCTTAGCACAAAGTCTGGAAACGGAGGGAAACAGCGTGCCTGGCTCTGTCTAGAGGTAACAAAATTCACCAACCAGCATAACACTGCAACATGCTGTTTGTAGTTTTTGGATTAACCAAACGAGATGTAAGGGGATAAATTAGTTTTAGAGGTTCTGCTTGGCTGATTCCATTACCTTCAGACAGTCACGATCGCTGTTTCCCCCTGTTTTCATGCTGTCTTTAGGCTTTGCTAAGCTATCAGGCTGCTGGCTGTAGTTTCCTACTTAACATACGAGAGCTGTATCAATATTCTCGCCTAACTTTCGGCAAGAAAATGTTAATGTTTCCCAAAAGGTCAAAGTATTTCTTTGAGAGATGCTTGTGTCAATGTAAGCTAAATGTGCTATCTACCTCTCCAACTTGTGGTTCAAATTAATTTACATTTATGTTTTCTACGGCTTGCTAACCTTTAAAACAAATTAAACACACATTCACAACTTGCATAAAACCCCAGTTATTTGTATTTGTCATGACACAGTATATTTAAATGCATGTGTGCACGCACTGGCTTTGAAGTGCTGATATCACAGTATGTTTTTATTGATTATTGGCTTCCAGTGCCATCAATAAGTGAGATTGCCGTCTTAGATGAAAGCAGAGTAACCAACAGTGTAAAAGTACAGAAGTGCTGAGCTTTTAGAGCTGGATCAGTGTGAAAGAGGGATTGATACTCAAACATTCTGACCTGCTCTGCTACGCTGTGAGTCCAGGTAGGAAATGCTTCACTCAGCTTTTTTTTTACACACGGTAGGAGCTGTGGTTGAAGATTTTTCTCTCTTTGAGAAACGCATGTTTTTCAGGCCCTCTTCGGGGTAAAGCAACTGTTAAGAAAGCATATCAAATGTGGGACTTCTACAGTTGCTTCTACATTTTATAGTTTCTGTGTTATGTGAATTGGCTCTTGCAGCTATTGAGCACATACAGTATTTATCTCAAGTGGATCTATGATGTGCTGAATCGGTGCTGGTGCCTACAGATTCAGGCTCTGTAACGTAAGGTGAGACAAGAAAGGTCCTCACCCTTTTTTTGCACAGAAAACTTGATGATCAAGTCTTTTTTTGTCAAACTGTCAATACTAGTAATACACATTTAAAGGAATTAAATACAAGGTTCAAAATGATTTAAAATACTTAAGAATGTGGGTCTCTAAAGCCACTCCCTTTTCAAATTGAGACATTTCAGCTGTTTCCTTTTTCCCAAATTGTTGGCGAAATGAAGTCCAACACTGCGGTCACCCTCCATTACCCTCTAGTCTGCTCTGCTCGGAGTTGTTTGGAACAGTAAAACCTGAGGTTGCCAGTGTAAATGCAGTTTTCAGTGTGCAGATAGAAATGTAATATATATTAGTACGTGACTACAGTACCACCCTGCCCTTCTTAAGCATCCCTCCCCCTCTCTGTCTCTGTTGATTGCATTTACTTATTTGGATATAATGGCCATGACTCGAAAATACGCTATGCTGCAAGGAAAGCACTCAGCCTGGGTATTTGCCGTCATTATGTTTAACCACTCTGGGGGATTACTTACATGGCAATTCCATGCGATTTCTTATTTATTGTGACATTTTGACATTGTGATCACAAAAGGAATTTTCTTTTTCTTGAAATAACACCCAATGAAATGAGCGTTCCAGTTGGTGCGAAGCCAGATTTGGCAGTTTGCTGCCAGTCACCCTGTCAAACGGTCTCTCCAAGAATAATTTGCTGACTTGCGTAAATATGTTCTGCTTTTGGAAATAGACTGCATAGACAGAGTCGGGGAGGGTAAGAGCAAGACAGAGTTTGAGAAAGATAATGGCCCCTGGAACAATAAGTACAGAATATTACTTTTAGTATGAGCTTATGATTTGGAAGGGGGGAGATGAATCCAACAAATCCAATTCAAACCTACTTCTATTGGCATGAACAAACAGTTATGTAAAAACACCACATACAGGAAAAGAGAAAACCAATCCAGTTCAGTTTGAAAAAATGGCCTTATGTGTCTCCATACAGCTGCTGTTTCCAACACTGGTTGAAGAGATACCAGCCCTGCATGGATTATCCTCTGGGCTCAGTGGAGAGAGACTCAGTCAGACCTAACGCAGGTAGCCCACCACACTGAATATTCCCATTCTGATTCAGCCAATTTAACAGCTCTGGTGTGTCCCAACAGACAGTGGTCAAAGTAAAGCAGACAGGAGATCAAAGCTTGTGGGTCTGTGCATGTCAGGGTCTAGATTATCAAAAACAAAAAGAAAGAAAATGTGATAGTGGCGAGATGTGTATGAGTATGTGTGCATATGTGTGCATGTGGTTGCGTGCGAACTCAACTGTGAACTGTTAACAGCAGGCTGTAAGCTGCACACAATATGTTGCAGTGTGATATACAGCAATAGCTCTTGTAGGATTTAGTACTTATATTTGCTAAAAAAATATTTTTGCAATAAGTGTATTCACAGTATAAGGGACGTTTGTAGTGAGGAACTCACATATTCCGCAGCTCCCTTCAGTTTTACAGAGCGTTCTATCATCATTCAGCTCTGGTTTTGGCTGGTCTCCTGATATCCTGCATTTTAGTCCTGAGAATTGGTAAAGCTCCAAAATCACGGGATCTTATATTTCCCGTAGTGCATCTTTTCCTGCCTGGTCAACATCCAAGTCTTTCTGGTGACATAACGAGGGTTATTTATTCAGGCTAGACGAAGCTCCTTTCAGAGCCACAGAAGACATGAACTGTTTTCAGAGGCTGAGGAGTACTCCCTCTGACTAGTAAACTGACTCTGAATCAGTGAAGTTACAGTTTAAATGTTATAATTGACTGTACAAAGCGGTGTGTGTTAAAGCGTAATCTGCTGCTGCTGGAGGTCTCATGATTACTTTAGAATACACATGGATTTATTCACCACTGGTGCAATATATTTATTGAATGGTTATAATAGCCATTCAACAAAGCCACTGTCTAATTTAATTATCTTATTCATTATTATACAAAAAGGTCAGTATTTGCTGTTTTCTCAAGTGCTCATTGTTCAAAATCTCTCTTAGATTACTCTTCAATATGTTACTCTATAAATGCCCTGCTTGTGTACTACAGTAGTTTACGGTTTACAGTAGTAAACTGCCCTCCAGATTGCCAGCCTCGTTACCAGAAACAGATCTTAGAAGTAGCTGTTGTAGTAGCCCGTGCGTTGTAGGGATTATGTTCTCAAATGGAACATGAATGTTGGAAATGTCTCCAGCACGGCTGACAGTTCTTATTGTTGCAAGATCTGTGGGTTTTACAGCTTTCTCTGCCTCTGGTCTCAAGGACAGTTTCCTTTTAGAGCTCTTGTTGTGCTACACAGCTGCACTTGTGGTGTAATATCCTTTAATGCAGCTGTAAATGCTTTTACGGTTCTTTTCAACAATTTGTCAGTCACTTTGGTGATGGGGAAGGGAAAGAAACCGTGGAGTTTTTGAGGCCAAAGTCTCAATCTGCATCTTTCTCCCTGTTTCTTAATCTCTCTCACATAATCTCACATAATCTCACATAACTCACACTCTCCTTTATTTTTTTGCTCTGCTCGCTGATTCAGTCTTTTTAAAGGCTAATGTTCCGCACACAAATTCACCTTTAAATCACATTACTTCTAATCTTAACACAACGTTACCGTAACTGTTACTGCGCTAACGTAGCAAGCAATTTGTTCTGCATTCCTCATTTAAATCCACTTTGTGTTTGTATTGGCCACTAGCTAAAGTGCGTTTGACTGCAGTTTTTCACCCCACTGGGTCAAATTGTAGCCAGTTGTTTGCATAGAAAAGTCTGTGAGCCATTGATTTCCCCCCCCATGGGCCCTCTGGAACAGATGCAGAGCGGCAAAGTGAGTCTGCTACCTCTCATAATTCCATGACAGCGAAATGAAACACTATCTAAAGAAAGCAATCAGACTCTCAAATTACCTTTCTTGGGGGTGCATTGTTTGCAGATCAGCAGAACTGTCTTTGCTCTGTCCCTTTATGTCATTGTCTCTCTCTCTCTTTCTCTCTCTCTCTCTCTCTCTCTCTCTCTCTCTCTCTCTCTCTCTCTCTCTGTGCCTTTCAGACACTCTGTGTGCAGTAATGAGTGGTAGAGTGGTGATGTTGTGTTGATTTATTGCATGGTTGCCCAAATGGAACCTGGATGGAATGTGTCTTTCATTGGGGTGTCATTTAGATAGAAACACCTGTGATGCCTATAGGGACAGCTAAATTCTCCATCAGGAATAGATTCCCATCTGAGCCATCACTACGTTGTACACACACACACACACAAGTAAAACAGATACACAATCGAAATTCGTGAGCACTCGAAACAAAACGTGCACTCGGCATTGACAAAGCTGCACAGTCGTTCGCGAAAATTGATTTGCAATCAGATGTTGCCGCATATACAGTATCCCAGAGGTGGCATTAAAACAGTCTTTCGGTCTATTTAGCTCTACGCTCCTACAATATGGCCGGACTCGTAATACACAGTTTTAAAATCTGGTGGCCCCATTACCCACAATGCAATTCACCTGCTGGATGGGTGTGTTAATGTCGCCTCGAGCCTCTAGCCTGGAGCAGTAATGAGGAGCGAGCTGCAGAGGTCTGGTAAGCACACTTCTTCCTAACTCCACACCCCCAGGTTTCTTGCATTTGCAAACTTGCAGTCTTCAAACCCAACCGATGCTGACTTAAGGCAATTTCTCATATTTTGCACTTTTTTTAAAAACCTTTTTTCATATACGTATGTAGCAGTACTCCCTTAAGACCTGTAAACAGACTTTTATGTGTAAAATCAGTGTTCTTTTTTTTAAAGGCAAAGCTATTGAACGAAGGTTGGGACATGATCTTGAGGTGTATGGCACATGTGCAGTGTAACTGGACCTGCGAAGTTGGTTGATTACAACAGACAACACTAGAAATAAAGGGATGGTGTCCGCTCAGGTGACAGAACTTTTTGGTTACGTGTGAACGGATGGCGGCCGATATACAATAATCTATTTTCAAATAGAAAGCATTTGTTTTTGGTATTTTATTGAAGATATTTTTAAGGAACAAAAGTCCCTTCCCTTGTTATCCTTTCATAACCTGCCAGCTTTGTGGAGGGTTATAAAACACTAGCACTAGTAGCTAGTAAATCCTGCAGATGTACAGCTAAAAATATGAAGCCAATGCAGCAAAGCACATTATTAAACTTCATCAAAATGAAAGCTTGTCGCACCACAACGGTGACAAGCTAGAGGAAGAAGCATCCCCAGATGGAACATTAGCTAATAATGCTATCCCAGCATCTGCTGAACCACACGGCTTCACAAGTGTTCAATACCATTCGTAACTGTACTCCTAACTGTCCATAACTGTTGCCTGAGATGTAAAGATCACTTAACAAGCAAGCTGGTCCTTCCTCCATATTCAGTTATGGAGAATTAAGCTACTCCAAACAAAACATATGATCGCCCTTTTAATTCACTGTCACAAATAAAACTGCCTAAAAGTAAGAGAGTTAAAAGTCCTGCAGCATACCCGCCTGTGAAGACACCACTACACCACTGCAGCATACTAATGCTCAACCACACATATTCAGATAGGGTACATTGTTCGCAAGGTGCAGCGTTGCTATGTGCACTCGTCTTTGTTTCCCAGAGGCATTCTGGGAGGAAGGAAGGAGAGAAGGAGAGCAGTTAACAGTTTGGCCAATGGAGGAGATGGAAGAGCACACACACACATGCATAACTATGGACAAACAGACACACAGCCACAGACTGATTTTTGAAATCCATCACTGTGGATGAAGGTGCAAGATGAAGTGAAACTCCATCCCAGCGACCAAATTCCCTGCTATCCTCTTCAAGCCAGAATCTTGATGGGACACTTTCATTCAATATGGCATATACACTGTGAGTGTATCGGTAACTGCAGTATGGACCAAGCTCCAGCAGTGAATGTTACAGCAACAAAATAGAGGGAGATGTGAGGACAGAGAGATGGATTCGTGGGGAAAGGAGCAGATTAATTAACAAACAAGAGGTTTTTTTTTCCTACAACGGCAATATGCTCAATGGGCTGGAGACAAGAGTGAGATTTTAGTCAATGAAATCAAAACTAATTAAGGAAGTAAATGAACAAAACACCCAGTTAAAGACATTACACCACATCGTTTTTTAGAATGCAATATATTGTACCCGTACAGAAATCTATTACTGCAATTGTGCATCTAAATGTCATATCATATTAATGATACGTCATGTCAATTTACATATAGTGGAATACGAGAGAGAGAGAGAGAGAGAGAGAGAGAGAGAGAGAGAGAGAGAGAGAGAGAGAGAGAGAGAGAGAGAGAGAGAGAGAGAGAGAGAGAGAGAGAGAGAGAGAGAGAGAGAGAGAGAGAGAGAGAGAGAGAGAGAGAGAGAGAGAGAGAGAGAGATTTGACCAAGACACTGTATCCTTATCTACTTCAAGAACTGTCCTACAGCTGTTTCCCTTATGAAGATCAATAATGTATTGCATGACTCATTAGTCCACACACAAGGGCGGAGATCACACAGTTCTTGTAATCTATCTGAAATGCTGTGACAGTTCGTCCTCCAAGCTCCGACAGAAGATCTCTTCATTTTAAACTGATACCATCTGGATACTGCCGCTGGGACACACAGTATCGGGGTTAAGTGCCTTGCTCAAGGACAATTGAGTCATTGATGGCTGAGATAAGGGTTGGGGTTACTCAGCAGCTATTTTACACTGAGATTTCCCAGCTAAGCTCCTCTCACTTAGTCACGCATCACATTTTGCATTCAGCGTATGATAGTTTTGGTGACTGTTGTAATATAAACAGGTCAATGACAGATCAATGACAGGTCAATGACAGGTCAATGACACTTTTGTGCACCTTAAGCACGAGACACACTCCTTTACTTTTTCCTCTGCAGACTAGTTCAGTACAGTTCTTCGCAGGATCGTTGGTGTGTAACTGGTGTTGCACGTTGCGTGGCGTTGGGCTACACATCGCTGCTAATCGCTGTTTGGGGCGCAGACCCAGCTCACTGGCCATGACACCCAGGGTGTGTTGAATCATATCAGTCCCCGACAGATCCTGTGGCCTCCTCTTTTCACAGCTACTGTTCTGTGTAGTTGGGTTGTCATCCGCACGGTCAACAAAGCCCTTTCGAGTGGGTATTAGCTATATAGCTAATCTCTACAGCACCATTTGATCAAAAAAAGGGGTTTTCACAATAGCCTTTTGTTTGCTCAGGCAGTGTTTTTGAATAGTCCAGTATGTAACATGCATGTTTGTTCTGGGAGTTGAAAGCTGGGTGACTTGCTAGAATGAAAACTGCAGACACGCACTCGATTCAGGGAACTGTGGAAATATGAGACAATCACCTCTGCCAAAATTGTGCTTTAGCTGTGATTGAATGGGATGGAAGTAATCAAACTGGAAAACCTTTTCTTTTCCTTCCACATCTCTCTGTACCTCTTCATCTGTCTGTCTTTCCACTTCCATCCGCAGCTGTGTCGAGTGTGATTAATGACAGCCATTCAATAGCTTGATCAACCACTTTAGCAGCGATTGTTAATCAGATGCTTATTTAAATGTCACTGCTGAGCAGCTGAGAGGAAATGAGGCCACTGGGAAATTGAGTTTTTCTGTGCGGGCTGGTTATGTGTGCGCACTCTGCATGTTTGTGTCCTTTGGTTTCCTGGAATATTGCCACACATTGATAATCATGAGTCTCCTTCATATGCTGTTTAACACACATTGGGCTTAGCAGCTAATACTGAAGGGATGCAGTGGAGCCTAATGTTCAATTCCGAACGAGCAGTAGTGTGTCTCATTAATAAAACATTGTGCCTGTATTATGAAGAGCAATACATCTGGGATTGTACAGTTACTAGAAATTTACATCTCCTGAGAGTTCTGCAATGCTCTGTTTCATTTGTGTGCATGCGTGCGTGCGTGCGTGCGTGTGTTTTCTCAATAAAGGACTACACCAAACGAAGCCAATCAGGGCCTACTCATCATTTGTTTCAGATTTGTTTTACTAGAACACACTCCTAATGATTATTTTTATGTCTGGCTGCCAAACTGAATTACCGTCGCCCCACAGCAAGCACTATAAACGTGTTTTTGAAGCAATATGATGTGAAAATTTAAACTGGCATTCGAAAGCTGCTCGTGTTTTCTTGTGGGGGCATTTGCACATAACTTCTGTAATTTCTGCTCTGTCTCTGTGCATTTCTCTAACTTTGCTGGCAGCGCTTTCTTACACAGGTGTATACTTGCATTGGTGTGAACATTTTTGACAGCATTTTGCTCTTTGAGGAGCTCAATATGTGCATGAACGGTGCTGCGGGGCAACTTAAAGTCTCCGGCTTTAAAGTGAGCATTTTCTGTGTTGCAAAGGGTAAATACAGTAAGCCCCAGAAGATTACACTCCTAGTCGAGCTTTATGAAGAGAAGAGAGGGTGTGGCCTTGTGTGGATGTGCTCTGAATTCAGCTCAGTCAGGCAAAGCCATTTATACAATGCAGTGGCGACTGCTATCGAGAAGCTGCAGTGTGAATACAATGGAAGCACATACAGCGTGCTCTAGTGAAATTTCTGTCTGTGCCCGCGTTGGTGTGTTATTATGGTATTTATTATTCATCGTAGCAACATACGGCGATGCTTTTGAAGTTTCATGTTCAATCAAATATTACACAGTGACCGAGCTTAGCCTAAGGCAAGGTTGAATCCCGTTCTGTGAAAATAGTACACGTCATTTATTTTGGTCATTTATTTGGTACATCAATCATTTTATCAATCCATGTAATTAATTGAATCGATTAATCAAGGAGGGCAGCGAAGGAGAGAGGGGGTGATTGATGACGGAGGGGATGGAACTCACCTGATTGAAATTCAGGAGCAAGAGTCTAAAAAGGTCAAGGGTTGCATGGGAGGCATTTATAGGCACAGCAGCCCTTTTAGTGGGACCTGTGTTGCCATGTTAAGAATAGCCTTTATCAAAAGTGGATGTGTGTGTGTGTGTGTGTGTGTGTGTGTGTGTGTGTGTGTGTGTGTGTGTGTGTGTGTGTGTGTGTGTGTGTGTGTGTGTGTGTGTGTGTGTGTGTGTGTGTGTGTGTGTGTGTGTGTGTGTGTGTGCCTTCATACATCTTGCATCTATTCCTCTGAGGTTGCTTGGCCTTGTGTTCATGGTAGGTTAAGTGATGCCAAAGCCCAATAATAAATCTCTGGCGCAACCAGGACAGCTGACCTGAAGGTCACTGTTTCATTAACTGTCTTCCACTTTGATTTTCTCATCCCTCGTTCCTGTCTGCCTCCCTGTCGGCCTACCTGCTAGCTACACACTCTGAAGCATCCCATGGAGGGCAACATGGAAAGACATAGGAAGGAGGCTGTAGTTATGCTAAAAGAAAATGTGCAGGGATAGTTCGATATTTTTGAGGAATACACTTATTCACTTTCTTGCTGAAAAGATTGATGCCACTCTCATATCTGTATGTTAGATATGAAGCTATAGCCAGGAAACAGTTAGCTTAGCTTAGCTTTGCGTAAAGACTGGAAACAGCTAGCCAGGCTACCCAGAAGCTCAATCCACCTACCAGCAAACTCACAAAATAACTTTGTTTCCAGTCTTAGTGCTAAACAAGCAACAATTAATCGGGAGGGAATTGTAGTGTAAGCCTCAGGAGAAGCTCTTGAGTAGATTCCAAGCACCTCCTCTGACCGCCTTTGTGTTCACATGAATGTTTTACTAAGTACCATGTTGGTACTGAAAGCGCCAGGGAGAGAGGGATTTCTGCAGCCTTGCTAGATTTGTTACAGGCATTCAACTGGCTCTTCCTCTTTTCACCTTAAGTGGAGGTTGGCTTCTTCTGATTCCCCACCAAAGCGCCGCTGAAATTGGGCCAAGAATCTCTCTCCTTTGATTATAGGTTTCATGCAGCAAGTGCCGTTTCATTCAAAAATCCTGTCACCAGGACGTGCAGTGTTGCCAGGTATACAGGTCTTGCCCTTCATGTCCTGCGTACACAGTAAAGCTCTGAGTCATGTCTAGACAGAACAATTAGGGCATACATACAGACAAAATAACAGTGACATTTAGGCAAGGTGTTCACGGTGTGCAATCAGACCTCATTTTCCACACTGAGCTCAGTCACTGGTAGCCATGTCTCGAATTGGCAAGGAACAATCAGATTTAATGTGAAGCCTTTTTTGTATTTCCCATTTTCCGCAGGCCCTGTCCTCAAATGAATGCAACCCGGAGCTCACAGCTAACGGCGTATCTTTGAAAGCACAACTGCTCTGTCACTAGGCTGGAAAGAAAATGGAATCAGCAGGAATGTATTGAATGCCGAGGGGTGTTTTTATGTCGTAGCATGGCGACAAACGTGGCCTGCCGTGTCGTTATAGTGGAATACAAGCTCAGAAATTGGTCGAAGAACAATTGTCCTGCTACTTTAATAGTTATATATTATTTCCTTTTTATCGTGTTGAAAGCTGAGGCAGAACTATTGGGTAAAGGTTTTAAATATGTGAGAGGGAGGCTATGAACTATGAAATTAAGGTGAACTGTAACCGAAATTCACTTTTACATACACACAATGAATTATTTCAAAGTAATTTTCTTTGGAGAAGCGGATATATCTGACATTCTGCCCGAGCATTGGTTGATAAAAACGCACAATCATCACTGCACAGCACACGCAGAGCTGATGACGTGAAAGAACGGGAGAGTTTGTTCAAAAGTCAATTTCTGTCTCGTGTGAAGTCATCCGAGGAGCGATATTGAATCTATGGGGATGAGAGACTAGACTGTGATGTTTCAGTAGCAAGACGAGGTAACACACCTCAGCAAGGCCGGGCCTGTTGATGTAATTTATTGCAACATTGTAGAGAAAAAAAAAATGTAAAAAACCTTTTCGCTTCAAGCTGACTTTCAAAACTTCAGCAGAGGCGTCCCTTATCTTGTTTAGCCGACAAAACGTATGGCCTCAGCTTTGTTAAAGTTTATTTTCTTATACTCGGCATGTTGAAGTTTGGTTAAGGATTAGATTCGTAGTCCCCAACGGTCTGCTAAAATTTTCTGAAACCTTTCTTGAGGATATTTCTAATGTTTTTGCTTTTCCATTTATCTCTGTTAAGCTTCAGTTCTGTTTTGTTCAGACAGTGCAAAAGGGAACAAAGATAAACTCAGGGGAGTTTTTATTCATATTTAGTGTGTCAGTCCAAAAAATATTATCCCTTTGTATTCTTATCGAGACTTGCAATCGGTCCTATAAGTCAACAGTGACAGTGGACTGGCTGTTATTCCCCCAGAAAGAAAAGGCATGGTTTGTACAGCTATACTTTGTCTAAGAAAATGTATCTGGTCCGATTATACTAAACCTAATTAAGCCAAATTACTGTCAAAGTCGCTGTAAAATACAGCTGCAAATTCTAGTGATTAGCATGTTGAATCGAACCCAAAGAGAACATCTTCTGCACAAGAGTTTGACCTTGATCCTTGAAAATTGCTTGCAAAGCCTCTCATGCCAGTAAATGTGGTTGATTCCAGATTTGAAGTAATGGCTCTAATGAGGGTATTTTACATAATTTTAGGGGAGTGGGGATACTGTGGGGAGCTTATTCTCTTCATTTGGTTAGCATAAGAGTCATTTAGAGTAGGTTATCTTTGGTCAGAAAACTCCCACAGACTTCACATGTGCCTGGAGTAGACTTTTACACACGTATACCTCAATGTGTGTAAAAGTCACACATTGAGCTATATGTGTGAAGAAGTACAGGATTTAATTACTCTATCAAATGCAGACTGTATGCACATGCAACATGTCACATTGTTGTAACATTTTAGCCACACTAGTGCCACCACTTTGGTCCAGACTGAAATATATCAACAAAAAGTGATTGTCATTCAATTTGGTACAGCCCTCATGATTCTTGACTTTTCATCTAGCACCAGCGTCAGGCTAGAATTTGACGGGCAGAAGACAACATGCCAACAGCTTTCTTTAATTAAGGCGACTGCAAACTAGAGGGTGTAGCAAAGCAAAAATAATTTAGGAGTGAGGGCAGCAATTTGTAGTTTTCTCTGGAAGTTCCTCTGTACATTGTTACACCTGGTTGTATTGCCTCTGTGCGGATCCTGACTTTGTAATCATGTATTAATAATGAATGCCCCCCACCCCTCCTCTGCTCTCTCCACAGATCCGGACTTTGCAGACATGGGAGTCCCCCCACCTCTGCCCTGTAGGTATACTCCCTCTCTGTCTCTCTGTCTGCTTCTGTGTCTTCCTCTCTCTCTTTCTGTCTTTATCTCACTTGTTATCACATACACACTTTCTTTTTTCTTTATCTCAATAAGCCTTTTCATGCTGTGGTTCCTCCAGTTATTTGTATTATTTGCGTTCTAGTTTTTTAAAGTATGTCCAGGTGTGTAGGCTACCTGTGTGGTATTTGTTAGCTTGAACTGCACATGCGTGCATACAGTATGTGTGCATGTGTGTGTTTGTGTGTGTTCATGCATATGCGTTTGTTTCAGCCTGTCAGTATGACATGGTTGGTCCAGAAGGTATCGTTGAGTCCCATCAGATCACCAGAGACGGGAAGGCTGACGCCACCGAGGCCGTCGACTGTAAATGGTACATCCGCGCTCCGCCGCGCTCCAAGGTTAGTGACGCTAAGCTACGCTCCCATCCAACTGTGAATTACATTTACTGCCAAATTTTGAAATGTCACACGAAATAAAGTGGAAGTGAAATTGTATTCCCATCAGTTTCAGACAACAAATTAAGAAAAAAAAACTGCTGTTCATTTGGCAAATACTGCATATCTTCATTCATTCATTCCAAACTTTCAGCTTCAACTTCAAGACTTTGCTATGTAATTTTTCTATTCATTTTCTGTTTCCATATAGCATTCCTTCACACACGCAGTAAGATCAGGGGTTGCAAGAGGAAGCTTTGATATTGCATTGAGGTTTGTGTGCAGATGTTAGCGGTATCCTAATGTGAGTGTTTGTGGCTGTGGGGGAACCTGTTCCTCTGCTGGGGTCAGTTAGATAGGCAGAAGGGTTTACTTGGGGTCTGGCCCATTTTTTAATCAGCAAGCTGTTGCCAAGAGGACTGGAGAGGGGGGGGGGGGGGGGGGTTAGACTGGTCAGACAGACAGAGAGAGGGGGGGAACGTAAGTGCTGATGAAATAGTGTTGCTGTGCAGTTTGACCCTGAGGCCTCCGACAGTCTGCATATGTTTTCTCCGCCAGTATTTTCCACGCAGCCCTGCATGCATATACAAATACTAACATACAAACACACACACATACACACCTTTATTACATCCCCTTACACACACTAGACATGCTGCCTTATCTACCAGAGTTGCCTGTGCTGCATTAATGCTACGGGATTAAAAGTTGCCCGAGGGAAGAACATTATAACTTCTCATATGGCTTGGTCATATACGCACACACACACACACCGTTTAGCCCATGACTGCAGTTAATCTACTCCTGAAATAATGTTGGTCTTCTTCTGGGTGCATTTGCAGGGCTTGATTTAATAGAATAAGACCACGGTTTTACTTAGACTTTTATAGAACATTTCAGTCAAGGACAAAAAGTATATTATGAGGCCTGCATTTTGAGGATTCAAAGGGGCATGGTCACATTTATAATACTGTAATTTTAAATGGTGAGGTAAAATATACCTTATGTTATAATGGCTTCAAGTTACAATCTCGGAGATCTGTGTTTTGTTCTCTTTGGCGGCACCCATGGTGATAAGCAGTAGTTGCAGGTGTGTTTTGGAGAGCGCCGCATGATATTTTTCCCGCGAATGTTGCTCCAGTTTGTAATACTGCAAGTGCAAGGGCTTTTATCAGAGGGCAACATGAAATTGAGGACATCTATCTATTGCCTCCACACGGCTCTCAACATGGCAAAGTTCTCAGAGTGTGTGTAGTCTTCTGCTACTCACAAGAGTGAGATAAGGCAGCTGCCATGTCAGCTTAACCGTCACTACTTGTTTCAATAATTCAGCACTAGTTAATGTTGTCACTGGCCGTAGAGATCTTTTATTAAAGTCATACAGTCCACATTGGAGAAGATATTAAACTTTGTTCCATCATTGATAAAAACTGACTTTTTCTTGCAGGTTTTTTATTCGGTGCTGCAGGCTCTTACTATACACACCGCTACTTATGATATGACTGGCTGATAATATTGGTGTGACTGTGATTCATGGCCACAGCAGTTACTTAGCTCTTATCTGACACATTCTTCGGGGTCGCATATTTCCATCTAAAGCCTTGTCTCCCTTCAGAATGTCCTTCGGATTCAGCTTCTTTAGGTCCCAAGGCCACAGGAACCATATGACTGCATCATCCATCTATAGAGCCATTCTTTTCATCATCAGCACGGATAGAGCCACACAATACTGTAACTTTGAAACAGGTATTAGGAGGGACCCTGTCCCCGGTTAAATGTTACAATCAATGCAAAAAGGCAGCATTAATTTGTCAGTCTCTCTAAGTGGAGTGCGTAATTCAGCCAGTACATTGCAGCTACAGCGCCAAAGACGATCATAAGTCTTTGGCTAAGGCTGTGTATGTGCATGAAAGAGCAACAGAGGGATCGGGCCTGGCAGTATGATGTATTTTCCTTGGTCTGAATCAGTGTCATTTTTCGCCCTGCAGGAGTGTCTCACAAGGCAAGTCATGGGCCAAAGGCTGACAGTCAGTGGCACTGATGGACAAGGCAGCAAATACGTTTTTTAGCACAAATCTATCTTCAGTCACATACAGTCCTGAAGCTCCCACATCCACTGTTCATGCTCAATCACGCACAAAATATATATAACTTACTGTACTCTCTTTCTAAAACACACACACACACGCTCGCATGTTACCGCAGTGAGGGATGCAAAGGACGCCACCCACCACATCAGTGTATGTGCTGCGTGCTTTCATTTCCCAATGCTGATACAGTACTGCACTGTACCCACTGTGCCAGAAACAGAAGAGAGATAATGACATCCTATACCGGAGGCTCTAATTAGACTGTACCGGAGTGCTCCAGAGAGAAGGGAGGAGAGGGGGACAGGGGAGGAGGAAAAATGGGAAAGAAGGGGATAAGGGAAAGATGTACTTAATAATGCATTTTCTCAAATATCTAAATGTATCGGGAGGAAGTTCAGTGTCAAGATGGCAGATGGGATTGCGTGAAAGGTAACTAAAGGGGAGACTGGCTGAAAGCGATACCGGCAAGTAAGCAATAATAACCATGTGTTGTTACCAGAAATGACAGCACTGCACCAATTCTAATGCTATAATGTGATTGCTTTACACCACCATGTGTCATTTTAATTTCATCCTATAAATAGATTTCACAGAAACTACCTTGAAGAAACGCACTAATTAGCTATTACTAGCATCCAACGTAACTTAAAAGAAAACCCAACAAACATACAGCTAGAGGCAAGGCTGTGCAACACAATATCACACTTTGCAGACATACATATACAAAATAACAACTCTCAATAATAACTCTCGTCGACTGCATTTGGTATATTTCTAGTATCATTTCATCTTCTTGGGGATTCTGTTTGGACAGCTGTCCGAATTCAGCTGACAGCTGTTAGTTGTAGAGGAATATTTTTAGTTGCTTTGTTTTGACTCATAACAGCTACTGCATTTTCCCAACCATCATTTGTGTCTTGTCTGTTTTACACTGTCTGGATTTTGCCACCATGTCAGCCTGCACTGTCTGACACCTTTTGTGTCTTTTCATGACGGTAATGGCCTAAATACGGGCCTTCATTTTGACTGTAATGAACAGCACGTACACTGTTTCAGGCGCCTTTTAGCAACAGTGAGAACATATTCCTCCCTAGTCAGTGATGGATTCTGCGTCATTATTGGGGCGCTGCAGAATCAATGAGGAGGCAGCCTATTTTCCTGCTGGAGCCAATCTCTCGCCTTACAAATTGGTGATTGTATCTATCTGATCCATTACCGTCATTTTGCTTTGTGATGCCATCTGCAGTCTGATTTTTCTTCATCTCCAGCCAGTTGGAGGAGTTCAGCAACAAGAGCTGTGGAAAAACAGCTTACTTGTTGGTTTGTGCATGTCTCCCTCACATAATGAGGCCTTTCTTGATGGACTTTCCGCTCAAATTTAGCGAGCACCGACCACGCATTACTTCACAGGCATGAAGAACTGCAGTTATTATTCTCCCATGCCTAAACATGAGCGAAATGGGAACGACTGCATTCTGTGGTACCATTTACATTTCATGTCATAAAAATAATACATTCTTGATCGAAGACCATAAGGCTGCCATCTTTTACAACATAAAAGGGTGCATGTGGCAGTATGGGGGTAAAGGATTCTTTTTCTTTTATCACTGTGTTGGCCCTCTCTGGCGAATAACAATAATTGAAAAGACTTTTGTTTCTTGGTTCTTTCAAGTTTAGCCTGAAACTACCAGCACTTACAAAGCTAGCCATGTCCTGAAGCCGCATTTCCATCTGTCCTGCACAAGCGTTTCAGGTTTTGAAGTTCACACTTTCGGCAGGACAACAGTGCCATCGTTTTAGTGCTGGATTGGTTTACATTGTATTAATACATAAAAAATGGTAATATCTCTGTCATACTGCTGCTCTTGCACCACAACCCCTATTTGACTTAAACTAGACCTGTGGAGGACAAACCTATTAGCTGCAACATGAGAGATACAGCAAGTATCATCAAGCAATTCATCATTGATGTTAATGCAGAGCTCTTATAAGCTGTGAAAAGACTTCGGTCAGATAGATGATAGACTCAACTCACATAGAGATTGTTACACTGGTGCATTAGTGCAGCTCTAAAACATGTCATAGATAATGGCATGGCCAAGAGTCAACAGCCACACTAGCAGCTCTCATCATGCTGCTCACAGTAACAGTGCATGCTGATTATAAGCAGGTATAATGTGTACCATGTTGCCCATCTTAGTTCAGTGTGTTAGCATGCTAGCATTTGCTAATTAGAACTAAACACAAATTACATCTGAGGCTGATGAGAATGTCATCGGCTTTTTTTGTATTAAGTCATAAACCAAAGTATTGGACAAATTTAAATTGTGACCAAATGATAACGCTAGATGAGAAATGAGGATATGTATGTCTGTCCAAAATCTTGGGCCAGTCAATCCAACAGATGTTTACATATTTCACAGGATAAATGAAAACGTTGAACTGCTGGTGACAGTGGATGAAAATTCAAGGGTTACCAAAGTCAGTAGGATTCGTCCTCTGGTGAAAAAAGATGACTCAGACTAGTACCAGAAACTGTATCATGGTCAAGCTCGGAGATTATGCTCTTTAACAATAGTCGGTTCATCGCTTTAGCCAGCCATTATCACCAGATGAAGTCTATTGAAAAAGTTGAGTGTACACTTGATCAACAATGTTTTGTATTTGTAATTAGTCTCCCCTGATGGAATTAGCTTACAGCCTAATTTGGCTGCGCTGACAATAGAATGATTGGGCCAAGTGACCTAATTAACATGCTTATAGGTACTTTTTTACCGATTACTGCCTCATGAACCTTGACATTGACTATAACCTTTAGGATGACGCATAAAAGCAGACTTCTTTGGCAATATGCCACGTGGAATTGAGCCATTTCTAAACACCATCGACCCATAACAACTACTTTGTCCTTCACTCTTTCGTATTGTAAGGGATTGCTGACAGTTCTCTTCAGATCCTAAATTCTTCATATTTCTGAAAAAGATATTCTTAGCTGCATTTTATGAATGTAATGTCTTTCTGAGTTCATCCACCCTGTTCAAAACCAAATGTTGTATCCACCATCTCAATATTTCCATCACATTTAAAAGGCACTGTGCTGACAATTCATACTGTATCGGATAGACCACAACAGCACTCTACAGTGACGTCTGCTAAGAAATTGTTTTCAGAGCATCTTCCATCTTCCAGTCCTTCCTGCAGGGGTTAAGACATACATTTTAGGAAAGGCACATCTCTATTTTATTCCAGTACCACAGCATTGAAGACCAAAATAATGTCCTTAGTCTTGTGACAAAAACCTTAAGAGTGGCTGAATATATGACAAATCTTTATTAGATGGAAGATTTTTGAATATGGAATCCAGGGGGAACTGGATAACTTGTTTCCCCCCTCCAATCCATTTCACTTGTCATGTTGTTGGAGCCGAGTTGACATTCCAAGGTCCATTATCCTGCTACATCTGCAGCTTTCGTCTGTGGGCATTTGAAGCGTCACATTTCCCTGTCACAATTGGGGAGCGATCCACTCATTAACCGTAATGACGGCAAGTGCTGTGCGCAGCCAACCAGAACCATAGCCGGGATTGGGCGATCTCAGCCAGATGAACGAGTGACAGATGATGCAGAGGCAATAAGGAAGTATTACTTTCACCTAGAATAGCTGTTGAGTCAAGGTGGTTACCAAGGTGGATATTTCACTCAATAAGGGATCGTTAAGGTAATAAAATAGTCCATATAGCTGTCACGGTTTTAAAAGCTTCGTTATATACTGTATATGTTTGGTATCCATGAATTTGAAAGAATGGGTCTGAAGTTAACTGTGAATGGATGACATTTTCTCTCTTGATAATCTAAAGCTTGTGGCAAAAATGTCCAAAGTCTCCTCAAAGTTTAACAAGGTTGTAGGTTTTATGTAATGCTTTATCCCAACAGATAATGAGTCTAAAGCTAATGGACCCTGAGACCCCCTTTCATATGCGTGCGTAATGACTTCGTACAAGCTGCAGTCTGTCTGTCTTATTTCATTACAGAGCCTCTAAATCAGGCTCTGGGATAATGAGTAAGATGCACAGGCCATAATAGAAATGATCTGAAATATTTTCAGTTCACCTCTTTTTATTTCCACATCTTTAAATTTCCTCATTTGATCTCTGCCTTTTCTCTCTGTATTTTCCCTCCTCTCTGCCTCCGTGCATTGGACAGATCTACCTGCGTTTTCTCGACTATGAGATGGCCAATTCCAACGAATGCAAGCGCAACTTTGTGGCAGTGTATGATGGTGGCAGGTGTGACATTTTTAACCTCTCATTTTAATAAATTATACAGAGGCTCAAAGTGGCCATAATTACTCATTCATTTTAGGCCCTTTATCTTGTGATCATGACTTAATCATCTCCTTATCTTGAGATAACAACTTACCATTGTGCTTTTTCTTTTGAAGACTTTAATATCTAAATATGTCATGACATGAAATTAATGGTTTTGACAAGATACAGTTCCTTTGCCGTAGTCTGTCCATGTCAAGTTAACCTCTCATGTCGGGTAGCACTCTGAGAACTTAAGGCTGAAATAAGATTAATTACTTTACAGGAATCAATTTCTGACACAAGGAGAAAGAGCCTATCATAAATTTATATTCAAGACAAATTGTGGACAAATCTTTGTCAGTTTAAGGAATAGTCCAAAAAATTCAGAAATACACTTGTTTGCTCTCTTGGGGAGAGTTGCAAAAAGTATAAACTCCAGGAAGTCACTGCACCCAGCCCAAAAATAGCCAAGCACATATCCCCCATAACACCACAACTTGTCGTTTTTGCACTTTTTTGTACGGATTAAACAAACAAGATTTAAAGGTGCTGATAGGTGGATTGTGTTACCCTTGGACTGAGCCATAGCTGTTTCCTCCTGGTTTAATGTCTGCTGGCAGAAGCAATTGAAAATGAATAAAGCAAGTGTGTTTTCTAGAATATCAAACTATTCCCAACTTCACTTGCAGAGCCGGAACCTCTTTTTATCTCGAGATCATGAGATATTTAATTCATGATCAAAGAAAACCATATTCAATATCTTGAGAGAAGGAATTAATTGAATCATTAACTGCAGTACGCTTTCAACAAATATGAGCTCCCCAACAATCTAATTTGTTATCTTGAGATTACCTGGATATAAAGTTGTGATCACATGATATTGGGCCTTAAAATAATCGGAGCAACCGTGGGTGCTGTTAAATAATGTAGATAATTGAGTTTCACATTGAGATTCAGAGTGAATGTCCATGATACTTGATATTAAACTGCAGATATGTTATCTCATCCTGACTCATCTCAGTTCGGTGGAAGACCTGAAGAGCAAGTTCTGCTCCACGGTGGCCAACGACATCATGCTGGTTTCCACACTGGGCGTCATCCGCATGTGGGCGGACGAGGCCAGCCGCAAAAGCCGCTTCCGCATCCTTTACACGACCTACCAAGAGCGTAAGATTCCTACACTCACACTCATGCTGTTTATCATAAAGATGTTGACTGCAGCATCACTCACCTAGGAGAAACTGATTGGCTTTATTAATCAGACTCCATGACAGCGACATTGACGCCAAAAAAAAAAACAGGTCTGGTCTTTATTGGTTAAAGGAAGATGGAGGCACAGTGACCATGTTTATGGCAACTTCTATTGGATGCTTTTAATGGAAAAGATGCTGTCGGAGGCTTCCATTTAGTTTCATGACCATTTAAACAGCAGCAAGCAGGAAACCAAGGAATGTGATTTCCATTATAGGGAATATTGCCTGTGGGTTATTACGGATATGATAGTATTGGTGGATTTTAGGTCAGTGCTGCAGCACTACCAGCACCGTTCTTAATAGATAGATACAGAAAGGGAGAGAGAGAGAGAGAGAGACTGAGACAAAGGAATATCTGGGTGAGCAACAGTATGTTCACATTTCCCCATTTTCTTTTAGCCGACACAGCACACAAACTCTTCCTCTTTCTCATTCAGTGGCTCCTCATTGATGGAGCTTGTAGTTTGACAGGGGTTGCAGAGGGCATTCTTTGTACTAGAGAGGTGGTGAATGAAGAGGGTCTCCAGCTTGTGAGTATATGTCAATGTCATTCGGCGCCTTTTCACTGCCGCACGCGCACACACACACACACACACACACACACTGCACTACTAAACATTGCATCTTTTCATTTTTGGAACTTGAAGAGGTATCTCTCTCAGTAAAAGGCTGCTCAATTTTTTGTTTTTTGTTTTTTGTTTTTTGTTTTTTTTGTACATGATTCAAATACAAGAAATACATTAAATCAATTCAATGAGTTTCAAAAACATCATTTGCGGTTCCACTGGTATTTCAGAGGTGCTCTGCTCTTTCATTTTTATGATGGCAAAAGGAAACACCATGCTTCCTTTGAGATTGCTTTATTGTTGCCTCAGTGCGTCATCTTGAGATTGTGGCTGTTGAAAAGAAGAAATAATGCATCATGGATGAAGAAATATATTCAAAAGCCAGTGATTATTTAAAAGTGAGCTGAATTTACTTTTTCATCCTCCTGCATGGTCGATTGGATTTATTGAACGTCACAAACTAGACTCACACACTTAACGAGTCCGTTGTCGCTCCTCACATATCTACAACATGTCTATGTCGGTCGTATGTGTATATTGTAGCAATACGATTCGCTTAGTGTCTCGCTTCTATAGAATAAGCGAACAGCGTCAGTATTCGTTGTTTGTGTTGTGAAGTCAGTGGTCCCCTTTCCGTAAAGGCCTTCACACCAAGCAGAGCCAGGATGTGCTGTTGCCAGGGCAACGCCTCTGCTTAAGTCACTCAGGCGATCCCCAGCCAGACCTCAGCCTTTAGAGCAGCATCCACCACAGCTCAGCAGCACTGCACCAACCCTGTCAGCAGCAAATGAACAGGTGTACCAGAGAGGTGATACAGTCTAGTGATACTGTCTGAACTTGCTGCGAGTGCAAGTCAACTTTTTATTTATTTTTTTCAAACAGTAAAACGTATTATAGTACATTGGGAATAGCGGCGTAACGCTGCTTATTTCAACTCACACCGTCATTTTGTCACAGGGTAAGATTTGTTTACAAGATGTAATGACATTTTAATTATAGGCACATAGTTTTTGGAAGATTTTAACCTTGTTGATTTCATAATAAGTAATAAAATAAGTAGATGATCATTCTGCATTGCAGCTCCCTGAGAAACTGAAAGGCGAGGAAATCAAAAGTTTCATTACCATGTGAATAAAAAAATAATTACATTTTTAAAATCATTTCTGGGAAAAGATGGAGAGCAGGCGAGAGCAGTTGACAGAAGAGACAATGTAAGGTGAGGTACAATGTGCACCATGTACCACAGAAGTGAAATAAGGATGAAAGGAAGACAATGTGTAACTGCTACGAGTGAGCACGTGTACTCTTTTCTCAGGTGCACTCTCTATTTGCAGGGCCGTTTTTACAATAAGCGTTCCCTTGCTACAGTAGATCCCAAGCCTTTATATGTTTGTTCACAGCTGCTGGTTCCCAGTGGGACCAGCAGTTTTTAGAGAACCATTCACAGCTGCTGACGCCCAGCAAGATGCTCCGATGGGGACAACAACGTTCCCAAACGCAGAAATCCACATTTATTGTCCGTGCTGCGTTCACACCTGCAGATACTACTGATCTTGCTCTGTTTCCAGACACACACACACACACACACACACACACACACACACACACACACACACACACACACGCACACTCTTGCTATGCAGAACTACAGTGTAAGATTACCAATGTGAAGTATAAGTAAGTGAAGCCTATCTTCACCCAAGAAGCAATTATGTCTCAGGTGATAAATGTGCTCGTGTGACATCACGTCTGTCAGCATTGTTACGCCTCATCAACAGATACCCGTCTCTGGGGCTGCAGATGGAAAATTGCTCTGGCTTCACTACACACATCACTTCTCGTTTCTTGCTAAGCTTCTTTGCTGAATGCATGAAAGAGTTTAAGAACAACACAGTGTGCTAATGTCTGTTAGCATACTGATCTTTAGATCCTAGGATTATATCATCTCTACGCACTTGTTATCTTGGTTACTTTGGGATTATAAAGAGTAGTGAGGGAATTAGATGAGATTGTAGAATTGTAGGATAGGAAACAGGGATGGATGGATGGAGATGGATGGCTTTTTGGAAAATCCAGCGTTTGGAGAAATTCCATGTACTGAGATTTTGTTGAATGATAACAAAAGTAGTAAATGTAATGTATTCCACTTAATCAGCTGACAAAGCCCACTGTTTTTGCTCAGTAATAAATGGAAAGAGGAAGGACATCGGAAATCTATGAAGGTGCCGGTCCATGCCGTGCTTTAAAAACCAATAACATACTTCCTACAGTATATTTCACTGGTAACCAGTGAAAGGAGGCCAGTGCCGGGTAGATGTGGTCTGTCTTTGTGGTGGTACCAGTGAGGAGCATATGGTAATTAATTAAGGCAGGAAAATAAAAATATATTGTCAACGTTACGGGTTAAAAACAAGAACCAGTAACGCATAACCAGTAATTGACAGTAATGTCCCAAATTAGAGCAAGTTAGAGATTATGTCACTGCAGACGTGAGCGCGGAAAAAGCATCATTATTGCAAAAGGAAAACAACATTGACAACATCAGACAAAATAAAGAGATATCATCCTCGTATTCGAGAAATAGCCTAACTACACTGGAACAAAAACACAGCTCTATAATGGTTATTTAATTAGAATCAATCATGATAACCATGTGTTGCTTCTAGCGCTTCACTATAGAAACATCTTCGCTCTTGGAGCCCACCTCTACAGAGACACCCAGACTTCTTTCATCAGCCACTCATTTAGGAGTTCATTCATGCTTCCAGCAGTGACTTGGGATGTTTCTGTGTGGGGCGAAGGGGCACTTTTACTACAGAATGTCTTGAAATTAATTTCGCAAGAGATTAGTGCGGATCTCACTCTTCATATCGTCTTGTCTCATCCTGTGGTGTGTGTGTGGAGGCGACAGGAGGCGAAAGAAGGAGTGGACTCCCTCTGCTGGTTATTAACAAAACAATCTTTGGCATACAATGCATGAAAGAAAAAGAAAATGATGAGAAAGAGGCGATCGGATGTAGGGGGAGAAAATGAGAAGAGGGGTATCGGAAAACACACACAGAGAGCCTGCGTGACTCAGGAAGTGCTGGCAAAGGCCCAGACAGGATGGGATACAGAGAGAGATAGAGATAAGTCACTCTAATTTACTGTGTTATTATTCACTTGGGATGAGTGCTGGGATGAAAACAGCCATACATTACTGAGGTAACACTGTCAAATAGTCCCCAGCTCTGCCATACCACTGGCAAGCTGCTTTAGTGCCCGTGTTGTGTTTTGAGGGGAGAGAGCACTACACTACAATTATCTAGCAGGTGACAGTAAAACGGCACTCTACACTGTAGATTAAATAGGACAAACTATCAGCATGTCGTTAGCGTGCCGTGGCACTCTTCCTCACTGTTATTGACCATAGGACACTGATTTTAAGATCATGTCTCACTGATGGGTGGCTCTTCTTCTTATGACGCGAAGGCAGCGCTGTGTCTCGGGCCACACAGGCAGAGCGGGTGCCATGGTAGATCATGTGTCTGAGGACAAGCTCGTGTTTATGGCCTGGTTTAAATTTGTGTTGATGTGGGCTGTGCACCGAGGAGAACTAAACAACGTCTTGCGTGAATAGAAATTATTTGTTTTGGGGGTTTGTTCTGAGTGCAGATGATTGCGAAATGCCGTGGCTAGCTTTTTGGTCACCACACACATACAGTACGCTCACATTTCAAGAAATTCATATCCAGAAGTTGTCTCTGCAAATGTTTGAAGAGGAGGATGAAAATTCATGAAGAACAGATGGGTTCGGGGGGGGGGGGGGGGGGGGGGGGGACAAGTCTGATTTGAGTAATGCCCATCCAAATTTATTTCCTCCAAATCTGGCACACTGGCACAACTCTTCAGCTGTAAATACTGATTTGTGCTGCAGCATATCTAAAGTGTCCTCCACATCTGCTGTTGTTAATGAGCGGAGAATCACTAAAAAGTAAAAGTTTTCACTCAACTGTTTATATGGCTTCTGATTAGATTACAAGTGAGTAAGTACAGGGTAGTGATTCAACTGAGTTAAGATAGTACTACTTTATAATTCTGTAACTGTTGTTGTCATTTGTTTGTCCCGTCCAGCTCCATGTGACGCAGATGCCTTCTTCTGCCACAGCAACATGTGCATAAACAACACCCTGGTGTGTAATGGCATGCAGAACTGTGTCTACCCCTGGGATGAGAACCAATGTAAAGGTGAGATGTTGCTTTTTTTTTAGCATCAAGAAGAGAAACACCAGGAGAGATCTGTTTGAGTGTTTCAGCACCACGGAGAGCGACAGCAAAACAGAGCGGGTTTGAACATACTGTACTTTTGGTGTGAGCCTGATACACTCTTACCAGTGCTTATCACGATTGCTATTAGTAGGATTAGTTGAATGCATCGTCCACTGATCCTGTTCTTAGTCCAGGTCTTTGTTTTCATTCTTTGAAGGTGCCCTTATTTGACCTTGTTTCCATATCTTACAGTAAACAAGGTCCTGTGTATTCTCTGACCTTGCGATACTGTCAATTTCTTAATTTCCTCTGTAGTTTGATCCCTCATGCACTCTGAATTTTAAAGCCAGCGGATCTATACATTGATCCCCAGTGTCTCGCCACTGGCAGCTCCATCATTTATCTGCACCTCAAACTGAGATTGTGTTATTGCAGCGTCTTCGTATGCCACATGATGCTGTTCCGATAATTAGCTGAGATGTGTGAAGACATCTGCATTATAACCGCCAATTAATTAGTCTTCTGTTCCTCAGCTTTTCATGAGCCATCACCGTATTCCAAGAACATTTGATGAGATCTTTACTGTCGCTCCCCTGAGCCCTCTGGCTTTGAAACTCCCACGACAATAACTACAATTTATTTTTTTGATGGTCGTATCGCTGTTGCGCTTCACTTGCATTTAAGTTGTGCTCTAGTTTGTTTGTGCTTCAAACGTATACAATGTGCACATTCACACTCTCTCCCCTGGAGGCCTAGAACCTAGAAAAGCTGCACACAGAGATGCTACGGTACTGTAACTCTTTCTTAAGCATGGCAAATAAAAGATTGCCTCAATTAATTAAACCCTACGCTGCCTATTCGTCATTTAGACTAAGATACCTTTCCACCCTGCAGTCAGAGTTTGAAATTGTGCAGAACTCAGTCTGAAGAGTCCATGTTTTTCAGCCTGTTAATCTGTCTTCCACCTTCTCTCTAGTAGTAACGCGTAGTGGTACTGCAGTGCCCACATTTGTCCTCATTAGTGGTAAAATGTCAAGTCTTATTCCTTTCTCCTCTACATTCCTAATGTAACCATTTTGCTGTCATTGAAGCTCAGTGTGCTGTGCTACATGATCATCCAGCGTTTCAATGCCAGACCTCTCCACACACTGTTAGTCAGTCTTTGTGGTTTCCCTCGTGATAAATACACTATAGTTATGACCCAATGTGACCTTTTCTCCGTCTTTTCAATAGCTAATGGCAGTCATGGCCTTAATCTTGTACATGATGAGGTCCATTTGTTAGAGATTTCTTTACATGTGACCTACGGCGTCTCCTTCTTTGAGCTGTTGCAAATTAAATCTTTGACCATTTGCTAAGCCCCACCCCCCCTTAACTACTAAACAGCTCACTTTGAATTACAAAAGCGCAGAGCAGAGAGATGTTTTTTTCCTGATATGCGTAGAGCGTCCAACAACAGAGGGTGTCTTTTGCTGTACAGATTATGAAGCCCCCTGAGGCAACTTTGTGATTTGTGATATTGGCCTATATATTTTTTAAATTACTTGACTTTAGTGCGTGTGTGTGTGTGTGTGTGTGTGTGTGTGTGTGTGTGTGTGTGTGTGTGTCAGTTAAAAAAAAAGAAACCATCCAAACTCTTTATATACAAACTCTATATAAACAGAGTATCTCATACAACAGCCCCTGAGACATCCAGAGCTTGAAAGGCCTGACGTGCCTAATGACGCTTGCTAAGCTATGATTGAACAACCACTGTTTGTGCGAGGGGTTCAGCCAAGGGAACAGAGCTGGTGATCATAGTTCTGTTGTCTCATTGTGATCGTTATCTTCACACGTTTTGCCAAGCATTTCAAAGGGACGTGTAGTTAATGTTCTCATTAAAGTTCCCTTTCTGTTGTGATGTCTTCTTACCCATGTTCAGAGAAGAGGAAAGCCAACATCTTGGACAACCTGAACAACACAAACGGGACCATAATTGGTGTCACTTGCTGCATCGTCCTCATCCTCCTCATCGTCTCCGTCATCGTCCAGATCAAGCAGCCACGTAAAAAGTACATCCTGCGGCGGGAGGATTTTGACCCCACCATGTTCCAGGAGGTCTTTGAGCCGCCCCACTATGAGCTGTGTACTTTACGGAGCGCCACCACAGCTGCAGCGGCCTCAGCCGACTTAGTCGACCTGGCAGAAGACTTTGAGAACTACCACGCCCTTCGCCGTGCCTCCTCTCGCTGCATCCACGATCACCACTGTGGCTCCTTCTCCAACCCCGGCTCCGCCCACATATCCCAGCTGTCCCTCAGTGGACGCGGAAGTCGCGGGAACCTGAGTGCCCGAGACGCAGGGGCCGCCACTCTGCTCACAGACCTCCCGCCCATGGCAGTGCGGCCCTTGCTGCCGTCCACTGGGAATCGCAGGAGCATCTTGGTCATGAAGCATAGCTACTCGCAAGAGGCAGCGGACAATGGATGCGACCTGGACGACGACCTGGAAGAAGTTCCCACCACCAGCCACCGGCTTTCACGCCATGAAAAGGCAGTACAGCGGTCAGTATCCATAGATTTCTGATGAGGAAAAAACAGCAACCGTAGAGTTAACTATGGGGGATGTTTGAAATGTGTGTGGGATACTTAGGCCTACATCAATTTATGTTTTCCTCTTATTTTAGCTTTCCTCCTCTTCCTCTCATTCTTTTCTTTTAAGTATTATGATAAGCATCTTCTTTTGCACTGATCCCTGTCCTTTCTCCCCTTTCGATCATTAAAAATGTTTTTTTTCACAAAGGGCTAAATTATGTTAGAAAATGTGCCCCCCTTTACATGTCAAGCGCCCCCTGCTAGTTTGTCAGTGATTCTTAGCTCACTCTACTGTATTTTGAGGTTTGTTACAGCTCTTTAAGCAAATACAGACCTCATTTTAGAAAATATGAATTATTTTTAGTTTTGACAGTTAACACAAGGGCTTGAATCTGTGCCTCGTAAAGACGACTAACTTCACTGACATGAATGCAAAATATCATAAAATATGCATTTATATTCCTAACTGTGATACTGAAATGATATAGCTTAACATATTGGCATGAACAAGATTTTCTATCTAAAAAAAAAGAATATTTTATTGTATACTTGCACCATGACTGCTTGAAAAGTAACTGTATATGTTTACAAAAACACTATGTGAAGCTATCGGAGTACATTTTGGGGGAAAATACGTTCCTGCATGCACTTTCTATGTGCTCTTTCCAGAGTGGTCTTTACTGTTTATTCATTTTCTACAAGTCTGCATGCGAGGCTCCCAGAGACTAGCAAAGCACTAATGACGTGTTTTTTTTTTGCTGTTATGTAGCACATTATGCATTCTGACCTCTCTATGCAAAAGGATATTTGATATTAAATGAAAGAGCCATGACATTTCAGGTTCTGCCTCATTGGCTCTTTGAGCAAACATGAATCAGAGTACAACACAACTAGGGTCTAAGAGACAATTTCAAGGTAAGCAACCCTATCCAACAATCTAAATCTCTATATGTTTTTTGTGTAGTTACCATTTGCCCAGTAAGTATATACTTTAATGTGAGTTAGTTTTCCTTTTCTGTGATTTTTGCCCGGGTTTATATTGTTTTTTTATGTTTTTTTGTATTTGTTCATTTTCACCAAGATGGTTTTCTTGCTTGCAGCCATCTTGCCCTCCGACTGAGTTTGTTTGAAGTATTTTGTGATGCTTAAGTTAACTGTATGTCCTCCCGAGGACATACATTGTATCACTCAGTGGACATTCATTAGCATGGACTTTTTCAATCATCTTTAGTTGAAAATGTTATCAAATAATATGTCTAACCTCTGCACTTTTCTCCCAGTAGGCCCACAGAAAATAATTCATATCACTCATGTGAAGTCACTTGTTAAGTCCACATAAAAGCACACATTGGAAAGCAGACGCAATCCCACGCTTTCATGAAACTATTAATGATTTTTGCACACACTAAAGAAAGCACATAATCTCTTTGTCATTTACAAATATTTCCTGATCACACATGTATACTAAGGTTATGCATGGTTTATGTCACTTGCAGTATTTGATTATATGTTTGGTTAACTGTGAAGCATAGTATTTATGCCTGTGTGTAACAGTTCATGTGTATGCTCCACGGCTGTGCTTTCATGAGGTTGCAATAAGCATAATACGATACGGTAATATAAACATTTTGATGAACACATTTGAGATGTAAATAACCGACGAGAGAAACTTGTTCATTAAAAAGTTACATTTCAATGCAGAGTGATAGTAGTTCGTGCTTGCAGCTTTATGCTTGCATAACATGGAGCAGTCACATAAAGTGCTACCTATTGTTTTGTCTTTTAATGTGTAAAGTGTGTGTGTGTGTGTGTGTGTGTGTGTGTGTGTGTGTGTGTGTGTGTGTGTGTGTGTGTGTGTGTGTGTGTGTGTGTGTGTGTGTGTGTGTGTGTGTGTGTGTGTGTGTGTGTGTGTGTGTGTGTGTGTGTGTGTGTGTGTGTGTGTGTGTGTGTGTGTGTGTGTGTGCTTATGTTCTACATTATGTTACATTGTCTCCATCATGTAGACTTCTTGAGAATAGTGCAATCCTGGATCAGTACGAACGGGCGTCACTCACATATGAAAAAGCGGAGCGGAGATTTACACCAGCATGATGATGATGATGATGATGATGATGATGATGAAGGGACACTTTGACGAAAGGATATTGAAAATGTATTCATGTGCAAAGATGAACACAAAGGACTAGATGAAATGCTGTGAAGCGCATCAGCTCTGTACGTACTGTAGTCAGCCCACATTTCATGTCTCACTGGAAAGAGACGGACCTTTAGAATGATCACGATTACTGATTATTCATTATTAATCTTTAAATTTGGGATGTTAGTCAGAAACATATCTGTCATAGTCATTGATTCCTCGTTGATAACTAAATTAATGTGATCAAACATCTTCATGTTTATTTCTAAGCATGTATTTTTCAAATGAATAGCACACGTTATGATTTTTATCGCAAACTATAGATGCTTGCAGTTTTTCAAATCTAGGAAAACTTATTTTATTAGTGAAAATTTGAATTAATTACTCACCTTAATACATTTAAAGCTGTTGGAATACCCAGAAGCAGTTTAATTTGGATAACAGTTCAAAGCCGAGATGTGTGGCTTGTGCATGCGTCTTTTGTATCCATTAAACATTAACCTACTAACATTAAAATATGAAAAGCCCCCCCATCCACTAATGCATAAGAGAGACATAGAGAGTAGTGAAAAAAAGCATCTTCAAAATGAATTAATTGCACTGCATGCTGTTGCTAATCCAAACCATTGGGTGAAGATAATTGCGCAAATGAATTTCACCGTTTTCATTTTTCACACTTTAAAACATTTTTTTTCCGACAAACATATTTACTTCAAGTCTGTTTGTCTTCTAGCTCTCTTCTACTGTCGGAGCTTAATATCTTTGTATTAAAACAGACTTTTATACTAGTACAAATTGAAAGGATGATTTTTACAGTTACTCAAATTATCTTTCAGGGCTGGTTTTACTGATGCTTTGTAAAATAAATGACAATAAAGCTTCTCCTTTTTTCTTTTTCTTTTTTAAATCGGCTTTTGGTCAACAGTTCCTCTGTCCCTTTAGTGTGTCCTCAAACTGTCAACACACGATATTCATGTCTCACCTTCATAAATAGATGTTCGTTTATTTGTTGTGGCTGATTTGCTTTAGACGAAGACCCAAACCAAAAAGATTTGTTTCACCAAGCAGGACAATAAAATCAGTCCTAGAAGGTTCAAATAGTCACAGACAGACAAGTTAAGGGACTGTTTACGTTGGTCCTTATGAGGTGGACCCTATATATTCTGCAGAAGGGACGGATCAGCCTCACACTCTAATGACGCTCACTGTTGGCAGGATGCTTTTGTAGGAAACACAACCTTTAATATATGGAAGGAGAGAACAGTAGATCAGCTGTGAGCACAATGAGAAACTAGTTGCACTCACTCACATATGACATCGCTTTTCTCACTTTGTCATCGTCTGAGTTCCAATTTTCCTCTTACTGTCTCTGTTTTTATGGTGTTTACCATCTATGTGTACATTATTTTCTGTATTCAATGTCATGTATGTATTATTTACATCCATGCTCTCCTTTTCCACCATATACACACACACAATCACACAGATCCATATGTCTGCACATACTGAATAAAATGTTTCTTTTCTGTACTCGCATCGCTCTCATGTCTGTGTGTTGTCTCTGTGTTGTATTGTTTTGCCCACACTTCTGTCATAGATATTTACAAAGCGGTCAAAACAGCTCACACAAATACTCCTCTCTTCCTCTCTTCTTTACGCTCTCCTGAACACACACACACACACAAAGTCACAAACTCATCTTCCCGTATAGATGGAGGCAGACAGCTGAGTAATTAAGTAAGTCTGAACCAATTTGATCACAAGCAGCCCAAGCAGCAGATGAGAAGTGTAGGGCCCCAGAACAGACTTAAAGTAATAGTGTTTTTATTTCTCTGCAGATACATCAGAGAGATGCAGCATCATTCCTCTGCATCTTGCCAAGTTTGACAGCATTCGAAGCTAAGGTTTAACTCCCTTGCGTCTTGAGTGAACTGTTGCCCTGAGCAACTTTACCAATGTAGAGATCTGTGATGAGAAAAAAAAAAAAAGGTTTGTTGTGTACGCAAGTTTTTCTTCTTTGCTTTGGGACCGCAGAAGTGCATTTTCCCCCACACCTGTGCTCCACAAGAGGCTGGGATTGACGAGCGGTGGAACACTGATGATATCTGATACGGGACTGAAACTTTGTTTTTTTTGTAAAAATAGAGTACCTTTAATGTAAAGTTGTTCTTGGAGAAAAAAAAAAAACAATCAGGTTTTTTTAAATCAGTTTCATGTTACCATCAAAATATGAAACTGCATATTTCAGCTGCTGATTTCACATTATATTTCTTATTTTGATGTAATTTCTTTACAGTAGAGTATCAGGTTGTTTTTATATCCAAACAAGTAGAGAAAGCCTTGTTGAGAAGACAAACAACTGAATGTTTAAAATAAAGTGATGTTAAACTTCATTAATTGGTGCAGAGGCCAATACGTGATTCTACTGACCCATCAACTAACGTTTATTTATTCCCATTTCACAGATGTCTGAACATTAATTACTTACTTTATCTTTGACAAACTTCATTTCATTGTGGTGTTTTTTTTTTTTTTTAACCTGTTGGCATATTAATTTGATAACAGAAAATGCCGGACAGAATGTTTTCAATAAACTGATGTTTACTGATTTTATTGTGATGATTTATTTTGTCAGTAACATATGCTCTATTCTATTCTTCACTGTTCAGGGGCATTGATGATACTTAGGTCATCAACTCAGTAGCTATTCTTTCCGGGAATTCGTAGGTTTTAACAACGAAGTTTATATTAAACAGTTTCAAAAATTCAGAACACAGGGTGTATATTTCATATGCTGATCCCTGTATTTAGATTAGACCAGATTAAATATACTTTATACTTAAACGTGACTACTTTTAGACCAATAAACTAAGGGTTTAGTATTACATACTTATTTTAACCCAAACCAAAATCTTTACCTAAACCTAACCAAGTAGTTTTGTTGCCTCAACAGGTTGTGCACTGCAGGGGCTTGTGCAGATGCACTGATCACTCTTGTTGCTGTATATCCATATGAGAACTGATGAAAAATAACTTTTTGTAAGATATCATACGAAGCGGATATATTGAAAAATAGGCATGTTGACAGACTTTCATATCAAGTTCAAATTTAATCATATGTCAATATTATGTTCTGATTTTATCAAATGGAACCAAATTGTATTTATTGTTTTGTTTGTTTTCTGAACAATGTTTCTTTTAAAGAAGCCAGTTTGTACACCTTTAATTATTTGTATGCTACTAACAACTATTTATAATACCATGACTGTATTCGTACCTGCCTGTGAACGTGTGTATATTGTTTTCTGTAAATATAAGGGCGAGCTACATTTGGTGCTACATTAAAAAAAACTCCGACTCCCATGAATCCGAAGGCGCGTGACGTCAACATTATGCGCATAAGGCACGAGAAGTAGCACGACAGATTTTTGACACAGACCAGCACAGGAGTGTTGTGTCCGAGTCCCCTGAGTAGGTTAGTCAGTGTTGTAAGTTGTGCATTCATGACGCATAATAAGTCACTTTACTATTATTTTAGCCTGCAGTAGGTGCATGTTAGTTTTGACAGCTATTGCTAGCTGTCGACCGCGCTAAAGTTACACACACTCCGCTTGCTAGCTGGCTGTGCTGCTCTTCACAGAGGACGTAATCATGGCTTACACGCAGATACTGAAAGCCCTGCTGCACCGGAATCTACAACAGACAGCGACACCGTACTGCGGGCTGAAATGTAAACTCACGCAAGTCAGCTTGCTCATCCACGCGCACAGGACAGTGTCGACGATCTCGAGACTGACCTTCCGCAGAAGAGTCGAGGCTCCTTCGTCTGTCTTGCCAGTGCTGGGCGGCTTAACTCAAGTACAGACACGGAGGCGTATCTCGCTCGATTCTACAGCCAGAAACCAAAGCAGCCCCGAAGAGAGAGACAGGTCGGTCTCCAGGTACCAGAGTGGGACCCCAAAGCCTTCAGCGACACAGAAAGGTAAACAAGACACGGACACTGCCAAACAGGCATTGCATTCAAGTTTTCCTCCATTTTATTGACTGTAGATTATAATATTTGTATACAAGTGACCAATGCAATGTGTACAATTTGGTGTAGGGGCCAATTTATTTATGCAATAAAGCAAGCACCTGTTTGCATTTGTGAAACTATAACCATCAAATGTATTCTACTTTATAAAGTACCAAATTGTTGACTGATTGTCTAGTAACTCCTACCCTCAATATCCTCCAGTGAAAGACGCTGGCAGAGACTTCACCTACTTGATAGTTGTCGTCATTGGGCTCGGGGTGACAGGTGACTACAACCTCAAGATGTCAATCAGAATAATCATCTCATTTCAAGTCAAATAATGCGAATGGGGCAGTAACGTGTGTTGTTCTGTGCACGTGGTTCAGGTGGGCTGTTGTATGTGGTGTTCCAAGAGCTGTTTTCCTCCTCGAGTCCAAATAAAGTCTATGGGAAAGCCTTCAACAAAGTCAAGTTAGACCCAGAGGTAAGAAAGGGATCACATGTTGCTGAGGCCAAACACTGTGTCTCTTCCCAACAGTTCAATAATCTAACGACAACATCTCCTCCAAAAGTGCACGACTATACTGTGAATGTTGCACTGAATGCGTGAATTAATCGTGACAATTTTTGGATTGTGCGTTGTAGTTTATGTTACCTATTCTACATTCAATTCAGCGCACATGTTGAAGTCTTCTCCTGTTGAAAAGTGGAGTGCAAAAAAACATTTTTGTTTATTGAAAATGTAGGTGATTGGTGCATTTGGGGAGCCAATCAAGTGCTATGGGGAGACTACCCGTCGAGGAAGGAGGCAGCAAGTCAGGTGGGTGTTTTGCTACTATGTGTAAGCTGTTTATTGTTGTTATAAGAGGGAATGAATAAGTTTCACATTGCAGTGCAGAGTTTCAAATAGATTGTGTTATTCATAAGTTAGCTGTGTGGTAGTAGTGATGAGGGATCCTCTTTGTTTATCTTGTTTATCTTGTGTGTTTGTGTTTCCACATTAAGTCATCTGGAGTACCAGAAGGATGGACTGAAGCTTATGAGACTTAAGTTTTACATTGAGGGCTCCGAGCCAGGCCGCAAAGGAACTGTGCACACCGAGTCAAAAGAGGTTGGTATTTGCCTTTGTAGAAATGCAGTTTATGAAATGGATGGGACATACTAACGTACCGTAATATTCAAGAATTGTAATTCCACTTGTGACAGCAGAGACTAAATGTACAGTGGTGATAATTATAATCCTTATATCCATCAAATTGAGATTCTGTTTTAAATGTATTTTTTATTTCACAGAATCCTGAAACTGGAAAATATGAGTTCCGTTACATATTTGTGGAAGTAGATGCCTACCCAAGACGAACCATCATTGTGGAAGATAACAGATATGGAAGATAATGGACTCATAATTGTCTCTTCACTGAAGGAGCGTTGTGAAAATGTGACGAATGTGTTTGCGTTATTGGACAAATAGCTGAAGATTTACTGTAAATGTAACTTTAATTTACTATTAAAAACTTGTGTTAAAGATCAACTATTTTTTTCTTTAACTTTGCCACAACAGTTGAGCATTTGATGAAGAGCTTTTCACCGGAAATGACAATCATCTTGTTTGTGTTATTGTTTAATAAATAATACACATGAACTACAAATCGACTTTTGACTAAAAGACGACAAGTTTACCTGCATTTTGTAATAACCTGCAATCAAATATGCTTTTAAATTGTAATAGAAATGTTGTCTGTTATATGCTTGAATATATATATACAAATTTTTTTCTCAGTGTTTCATAAAACTATTGATTTCGCTATGATCGATCTTTCAGCTTTATTGAATTAAAGTACTGTGAGATCTGTCATTTTAGACACCTTAAACATATTGCAGATTTCTTGTATTCTGCTTTGAAATAACCTGTCTATTACACACCCTGTATAGTCTGATAGACCTGCTTTTCTCTTCAATTTACATTTTTCGTCTTGTTTACTAGATAAATGTATGTGATAGTCCTTTTGAAATGGTAAACTGCGTTACAAAACAATAACCACTAGATGGAGGCAGAGAGTCGCGAGATAGGAACAACCTCATATGACCTTTTACTTAATATTTTATAATTAATTTACATTTCACATCCATTTGAATGAGTTTCTAAATAGTTTTTCACTACATCTTTGAAGGTGTCACGGGGAGACACTGAACCTCTGATTTGACCTATTTTATGGGTGTCGGATTAATTTCGCCTCTGACTGAATGCATTTTTGATAAATATATATTTATGTATGATATAAAGATATTTGTAATCAAAATATATTTATTATTTGGTCAGATATCCTTTTTGTCAGACAAAGTTATGCTACCTTAAATGAACCTCGGAAATATTGATATTTATGATGGACGTCAATGAAACTTCTCAGATAGATATATAGATAACATCCCTTTGTTTTATCTCTTTTTGTGACAGCGCTCCTGCTGAGACCACAGACTATACATAACAAGATTGAGACGTAATCTTTGGGAAGGTATAACTTGTTATTACTATTTGTAGTCCTTTATAAAGTTACTGTTTGTACTTGTCTTCTAGGGGCCATACTTTTATAATTTATTGGTTATTTCCATGATCCTCTGACAGCGCAAATAAGATCAGTGCTGCTAATATAAAGAGAATTACATTTTCTTACAGCAACAATGGCACTTGAACGCAAAAACTAACCGATAAATAGTGGGAGCAGTTTACAGGAAACACTAAAGGCAACACCGCCCACTGTGAACCCAGCGGACAGGGGTGTGCTAACGTAAGTCAGTAAATGTTACTGCGAGCTAAAACTCTCCACGGGTAGTTTAACGTTAGTTGTTTCTTTGAGATTAAGTTAAAGAGTAACTTGTCGAGCAACTAGCTAGTAACCTTGTCTATGATACTAGGAGGTATGTTCATAAAACAGGTCTGTTTTCGTTGTTTTGTTGTAACGTTAACGTAAGATAGAGTTTCATTTTAGCCGCTGTTGTTGTGGCCTGCTATCCTGCTTGATAGCCTAGCTAAAGCTAAACTAGTTAGCCTCCGCTCGATCCTGGAGCTCTACTCTCATCACATCTTCGAGACAAGGGGAATGGCACACCGTTTAAGCTAATTCACGAGGCGGAGTTGTCGCTATACAGTAAGTTCAACACCCTGTTCCTCTGTTTGCATTCAGCTGAGTTAGGTGACGTTAGCAAAGTTAGCCGTCGTGCTAAACGTACCATCTGTTTTAAGTTACAGAAAGTGCTTTAACGTTTAAATTCAACCTAGCTCAAACCGTGAGATGCTCTGCGCTCCTTCTTTTGTAAAAGTGAGCTGGTGTTGATTACAACTGTGTATAAGTTGTTCAAATGAAGCAAGGTAATGGACAGGGAAGAATAACTAAGACTTCTTATTGGTTTCAGGGCTAAATTGTGGGATTAGCCTGGGATCAGCAATGAGAGCCTCTACTCACTGATTGACATCTCACCAAAATGGAGCTGTACTGGTACATGTGAGTATAACATGTAGTTATTATTGCAAGTTAAAGATGGGAGTATAAAACTCATGTGTACAGTTGCCTATCCCTAACGCATTCCCCCTTCTCGCCCTGTCTTTTCAGAGTTGTTATTGTATTTATCATTATCAAGATATTCTTCTACGTGTGCTGGTACCGATCAAGACAAAGGCAGCTGGCAGCGTATTTGAGCAACCCACGCAATGCTCAGATAGTCATTGTTGGAGGAAGGGCCTACCTTCATCAGATGTGTGAGAGACAGAGTGTAAGTGCAGACCCACACTACACGCATGTCCTACATTTGAAACATATAATCAAGCTGAAGTGGTTTTTGCGTCACCAGGTTTTGCCTTTATTATGGCTTAGCCTAATCTAAAGTTTAGGTATTAACCAGAATCTCTACGTTGGCTGAGAGACTTGAGTATGGTACACTCAGCAAAAAGAGTGAGTAACATAGCAGCAAATGTGTTTCCTTTTTGCAAAAATTGACATTTTGAATGACAAATATGGCTATGACAAAATAGTTTTTCGGGACTTAAAGCATGACCCAGCTTGATGTCCTGTTTGCAATGAAGGCCTTTTCATATGCTGTAACCTTGACATAATCTACTGTCAGAGTCTGTGTCTCTGCTGGAAAGACTTGAAGTCTGGTGGAGCTTTTGACATCCACTGGAAGCACATGTATGGTCCTTTTTGAGAGAGTTACTGTTTAGGTACCTGTTGTATCCGGCCTTGCAGCTCCACTACGAGAGGCTTTCTGGTGTGTGACAAGTCTCAGTACATTGTGCTGTCTATCACAGTTAACATTACTGCTGGTATACAATAAATATGTTCGATGCCTTAAAATACGCAATACACCTTGGAGTACTGCCTATTTCGTCATGGTTGTGGAGAGCTGAGAGAAGCAGAAGCATACAAGCTATTTTTGCGCTGAAAAATATCCAGAATGTGTTTTGACTCTCTGTACGGTATGGCGTTCCTCTTTAAACTGCTTTAGCGTTGTTGGCCCAGTGGCAGACGCACACACACACACACTGGAAGTTGTGCATCACAAAGCTAAGTCTGGCCCTGTTCTCAGAACTGTGGCTGATTTCATCCAACTGGAGATTGCTGTAGTGAGAGAAAGTCGAGTAAGGTCACAGTTGTGTTACATTTTTTTGCAGAGGAGTTGTTTGCTCTCTCATGTGGTTTTCAGTCTGCTGCTTTCACAGGACGGGCCACGTTTCACTTTGTGACATACTGAGCGACTGTGTGGATGTGTATTAATGAGTGCAAGGCTTCTGGTTTACACGTACTGTGTATGCTTACATTTTTCTGGTATGTTTGTTTGACTTTGTTGACAACAGAGATCTGGCTCAGCGGGTCACAGCCTTGACAGTCATTCAGTTAGAAAGTGTAACTGGAACCTTTTTTTTGTAAAAATGTCAGCCGTGCATGTGAGATTTTTTTCGTGTGCAAATATCGGTAAAGACAGAGACAGCAAGGCATGCCTCTTGTGCTTTCCCTACATCTGAAAGTATATAATATAAGGATTGTCTCAGATTCTGATTAGTGAATGTGATAAGTTTGAGCTGCTCTTTAAGAATCCTTCAAAACTATCTCTCCATTTGCTTTGTAACTTCTTACGTTTTGCTGACACGCATGCCTTTCATACATATTCTGTAAATGCAGCTTATCTTCTATTGTTCCCTTCAGGTGTTCGTTGAATGTAGTTTTATTTGTGTTGATGTTGTCAGTGATGCGTCTCCAATAGTAATGCCTTTCCTCAACGTCGATTTGTATCAAGTCTTTTCTTTGGGCTATGCCACAGGTTTAGACAGCCATCATGCGCGCCCCCCCTCCCCCCTCCCCCCCAGCCTTTCTGCTTTACTGCCTCTCTAAAACAGCTGGAAGCGATCTCCGGGATTCAGAACCTTCCCAAACTCTGCTCCGTGAATCATATAAAACAGATTTCTCTCACTTGTTCCAACGTTACCCCACTACTTAGTGGTTATTGCAAAATATGTTGCATAAATGAAAAAGTTATCAGCACACATCTTTAAGAAATGATTAATTTAAAACGTCTCCATAAAAAGTAATTTCTTGTTGAGCTTGTTACTGCCCCAGCTTTTGAGGTATTTATCATTGCAGTACTTCCATCTAAGAGGCACTAACTGTGATATTTATAGAGTTGTTTGGAATATTTGTGTAACAGGAAATGCCCCACTTGTTAAAAAACAAATAAATGAAGCAGTTGAAACTCTGAGATAACTGGACTTTTGGCCGGGGTTTCCCCAGATCAGTGAACATATCCTGTGTTCTATCTGAAACATTTGTCCGATTTTTAGAGGAAGTTCAATCCAGTTTAAGAATCATTTCTTTCTTGCCTTTTTATTTTTAAATGATCTCTTATGGACGAGTTATTTTTGATCCAACACAAAAAATGCCTGCTAATTACATTTCAAGGAACAACCCCTGAAGTCCTCCTACCTCCTCCTTGCACACACCTTTTCTCCTTTTGCTTCTTTTACCCCCTACTACTCTTGTTCCTAATCTGTCCTTGTGCCACAGCTCTTCTGCTTGCTTCTATGTCCTCTCCTGCATCCTTTCCTTCATCTCCCCGTTGGTCCCTCTCTCGTCTGGTGTGTAATGTTCCCTGTTTAGATTTTAATGGAATGTGCAGCAGGGAGGCCCCTCGGTCATCCATAACCCAGCACCCTGAATGCTTTCTGGAGAGACGCTAGGACGACTCGTGGAGGTCCTGGGCTTAAATGAATCAAACCATAGTGTGTGTGTGTGGGGGTCTTTATGTAGTACCACTCACTAAGCATCTTGGACAGTCTAATTCACCTAAAAAGACAAAGTGAACCCAGAAGAGCCATGGGGGAAACCTTTGATACATAGCGGCCCCAGAGAGGAGTGGGAGATTCATAGGTTATTGAACTTCATCTTATTTATCAGCTCTGTAGGTCTACAGCAATAGGAGCGACTGTTATAATTATCTTGAACCTGGCGTGGTCTGTTTGTGCTGCATCGTTCTTCATCACACTCTATCACTCCCACAACAACAGGATGGCAATTTTGAACTAATTAAAACCTTAGTCAAAGGCATCAATCAGTAATAAAAAAAAAAAAAAAAAAAAAGAGCTGAGAGCTTCCTCACAGCTGACAGAGGAGATAAAATGGCTAACGCGTTCATTATAATGCTCAAACCTTAGAGATGCTTACTAACCTCTCTAACTCATCAGTTAATACAACGGACCATGGTGTGGCTGCTTGCTGCACTATCCTTTCTGTATTTAAAAGGACTGAAATCAAAAATATATCTTTTGAAAATGATATAAACACACCAAGTGCCTATTTATGTGATTCACTGTTGGACGTCTCGCCCCTGCATTTTGTGTAAACGACTTCCTGGGGCGTTAACATGGTTCATCAGGTTTGGGCTGAAAACGTTCCGTGCTGGTCAGCCCCGTGTTAAAATACAGAAAAGAACTGTTAACACAGGCAGCCGTGTCACGTACTCTTCTTCTCGAGTACTGTCTGGCTGTGTGTTTTTAGCGGTGCTCGTGCTTCAGTGTGTATAAACCTGCTTGTCAATCTAGGCCTGGAGCAAAGAGATTAAAGGAAGACTATAATCATGGCCAGCAGCAATTACCTCTCTCTGTGTACAGTAAAACCAGCCTAGTTCGTATCCTGATAGTGTTAGCAGCAGTGTGGACGTTTGTGTTGTTGGCTTTAGCTTTTATGTTCACTGGTGTATGTATCTATGCTTCTGCTTTTTTGTGTGTGTGTGTCATTAACTCTCTGTTTCCTTCCCTCTGCAGCAAACGTCTGTCTGGCCCAGTTGGTATGGTGTCCAGGATGACCTGTCCATAGAAGAGCCCTCCACACCTCTGCCACCAGCTGCATCCTTCTCCCACTCGGACATGCCACCACCATATGAGGCAGTCTCTGGAGGTAGCACACACACACACACTCTATAACACAGTACCATGTGTCTGCTGCTTGAGTTGGAGGCAGGAAGACGGCTTTTATTTAGACCCTTTCTACCACAGTAATGGGGGAAGGCCACCTCGTTTCTTGACTGAATATTCCCTGAACTCGCTGTCTCTACATAGTTTCGCTTTCTGTGATAGCGAGCCGAGGTCACTGTGAGAAGGTTTCAGTGGAGATGGCTTTGCTAGATGTGTTCTACTGAAAAGGAGACGATAACTGAGCCTTTGTTACAACATGCTTCATTTCTACTCTCATTAGAAGAGGGCTGCTACTAGTGGCTTCTTTTCTATCGAATATTCTACCGACGATTTTACAGATTTTGACAAACTTGTCTGTCATTGTGTATCAAAATGCAGCACAAAATGAAATCAAAGGTTTACCGTGCAAAACTGTAGGTTGATTTGTGCTCCTATTGAGATGTGCTATTTGTGGTCCTACGGAAAATATGCTCCCATATTCCTCCGTGCGGCGACTTAAGCAACATAAGGCCGGAATGTTACCAGGTGACCGCCCGGACTTTGTCGTTATGTTGTGAGAACGGAGAGCAACGTTTCCCTTCAAACACTTGGTTCAGTGGACTTTCTAAAGTAGCAAAATATTGCTGAAAAAATATTGATGTTCACCCCAACCCACAGTGTATTAATCCAGGTACCTGCACAGGCTGGAGCCACACATGACAAACTGTCCTCTACCGCCGTCCTTTAAAACCACCAGCATTCGGACTCCATCAGAATCGATGCATCGATTGCCTGATGGGAGATTCGTGTACCTTACTGATTATAGGGATCATAGCCACAACCAGCAAATTACCACCAGGTGCAGTCTGAGCAGTACTTGCATCAGTTAACTTGTCTCTTCTGATTCTAAATGAAGTCCCACATGTATGCACACACGGAGTACTTTGTTTGCTTCTGAAAGGGCAAAGTACAATTTGGCGAGTTCCTTTATTCTGTGTTCCCCTTTATGTTTCTCAACGTGTCATTGCGAGCTCAGGAATGAGCACACAAGTCGGCCAGATCGGTTGTTGAATCTTTGTATTAAGATTCGGTCTCCTCTTGTGCAAATTAATCTCTAATTTGATCCGAAGTGCTTGTTCCGTCTGACAGCAGGATGTGGTTCTAGCGGGTGGAAGTGGTGACATTTCAGCACTAATTCTATTACAAGATCTCATATTCGCCCCCACATGTGATATTTTTTCCTGTCAAAGACGGGCATGCTTTTAATATAGTTATTTGAATGTATAATAAGTACTAGGTAGGTCTTGCATCTGTATAACATTGCTTCTTACACTTCCCAAATTAAAATATCTTCCTGCGCAGATGCAAATTTAGCGTACAATCTAATTCTGCAACCATTTGAGATATCAAAAGATATGGTACGCCGTCGTCTTCACAGACGACTGCTCATGCGTAACCTTTTAATAGAGTGCTGTCTACTCGCACTAAAAGCAGCGAATTTCACAATGAGAGCAAACAAGAGAAGCGGTTGAGCGGACAGTAAGAAGACTGAGATAACAACTTGGCGACGAGAAGAAATTCAAAAGAAGTGCTGCAAACGTATTTTTTGATGAGAGCGACGAGGAGGACTCAGGATCCCACTGCTCTGGGGTCAGTGTTATCCGACGAAGTTTGTCTGTCCTTCCTCTCCATCACTGGGTTTCGGAGATTCTGACACGTTGTTGTTCCTAAAATTAAAATATTCTAGCACCGCATTTTGCTCCTGTGTCTCTCTTACTCATCAGATTAGCCCCTCTCTTCCTGTGCACACTTTTGGGAAATTGGGAACGTTGTTTGATACAATGACGCTAGTGTAAACATGGCAGAATCTTTGTTTTGATTGATCGTTTAGCCCTAATATTGAAGGTTATTTTAATGCATGTATGATTTCTAGACCGCTGATGAACTGGTTGACCCGTTTTCTCCTTTCCTTTCAGAGGACGATCTGAAGCCCCCTCCTTACAGCGAGTGTGCTCATGTCGACGAGACCGACGGCGCTCGTCCCTCCCATCAAGCTCCTTTCATTTCTGAGGCAGACAACATTAGCGTAAACGAAGCCCCGCCCCCCTACACACTGTCTCCCCCCGCACAAGTCGGTCAACAAGACGTCCCCGTAAGCCCCAGTGAGTCCCAGTCCGAGAGCAGGTCCACCTAATCGATACCGCTTTGCCTTTTCCATGCACTGCCTTCCTACATTCAACCTCAGTGATCGTAGCCAGCCGAACTCTCATCACCTGAGAGCAGACGTTTATTTGGATGTGTGAATGAATGTGCGTTTGGCGGTTTATAGATCCAAGTTGTTTTTCTACTTTGTATTGCGTTTAAAAAAAAAAAAAAAAAAAGGTCATCTGAGTTTGGCAATAACGGATGCCATCAGCAAGCCTGTGTGCCTCAGTCAGGGATGCAGAACCTGCCTCCCAGCTAAGGAGGAAGATGGTACCCTTCACCTCCAAGCTCACAGGGAGTCCCTGAGACACAGATAAGCAGAGAAACAGATACCTTCAAGTGTGTTCTGTTTGATGACGTTGTTCCCGCCTGTCCAAGGCCACTTCCTTTCACATATCTAACCAGTTGACTCTTTCTGCAAGCAGGTTTGGGGAAATGAGCTGCGTTTAGTTCCTGCTACCGGGATGCATAATATTTGAGACATGACTTGACCTTTTGTGTGCATCTGTATCGACGTTCTGAGCTCGGTAACTTGATAACAGTGCGTTATTTGCATTATAGACAATCCAAAGTGTAGACGGTCTAATTAGATTTCAGTGCACCTTGCTGCGTAGTCGTGCATATTAAATAGTAAGTATTTCAACTTAAGCAAACTGTTATGACTTTCAATGCTTCATTAATACTGCACGCGTGTTAGTTGAAGACAAAGCATGTTGACGGAGAACTATTTGATAATGAATGCACTAATTGTCTTAAATAATTACCTCATTAGCATACCCGGTTATGTTTAATATATCATGGTGATTAAACTGGGACATTAGGCAATTCAAGTGCCTATTACATCTGTGAATGGAAGTGAGCGAGGACAAGCGGAACCAGTCGGCGAAATAAATGAACACTTTATGGAGGTAGACAAGAGATTGTTCTCTGTTGGTCGTCGCCTCTACTGCTGGGTTCTGTCTGTTGCTGCGTTTATATTCGCACCTATATGCCAGAAATCAAGAATCTGCGCAAACAAAATAAACATGAATTTTTTTTATTTTATTTCTGTGTCTTTTAAAAAGTTGTGGATTTTTGGACAAAAGGTCTTCAGAAATCTGAGAGTAAATTGTTGCTCTCTCCCTTAACCACATTCTGTAGTCGTAGATCCAGCTGTAAGATAATCAGATCAGCTATGAATTGTATTGTAAAAAAGGAAAACAATCCTTTGAAGAAAAAAAAAAATCCTCCCAGGGCTGTGAACTCAGGCTCAAAACAGCTTTGGAGCTGAAGGCTGAAAAGTCATCGACAAAACTCAGTTATCGCTTCTCTTTTTTTCCATAATTGTTGCAAAATGAAGACTAACCAAAAAAATGTTTTTTTTATCAATGGTGCCGTCTATTCCTTGTAATCTCCATGCTAATCTACCACAGGCTGGTAGAGGTCAGTGTGTTTATATTCTCTGGTGTAGCATTGCTTTGGGAGAAGTTGTTACTGTGCTTTTTGTATCGCTGCAATTCAGAAAATCCGGAAATGACACTGTAAAACCATGCACCCAAATGATCCACTTCCTGTTTGTTTCAGCAACAATGTAATCCGTGTACACTCTCTGAACATTACAACAACAAAACAACACGAGAAAGAAAAACAATATGAACGCTGTATTAATGCATGTGGGGCCTTTGGGAAAGTATAACGGGGTCTTCATGGAGAATCAGGAGTTAATATGAAATGTGTTTTATTGATAATCCTTCATATTGCGATGACAAATCGTGGCGCATCCATCACTGATGCCTTTCCTGTGGTTTTAAAATCTGTCTGCAACAGAAAAGTACAAATCGGAATGTAGCTTTGAACTCCGTTGACTTCACTTAGAGATCGCCGCAGCAGCAGCAGCAGCATGATGCCGATCGACGAGCTAAACCATGGTGTTAGGCTCCCACTGTGATGTATGTCCTGTTTGATTACTTCATGTTCATTCCCATGGTGGTTGATTTATCACATCTCTCCACTTAGTAGCTTTTTGTGTTTTGATTTGGGGGGGGTAAATCCGTGTTCTGTATTAAACTGTTGTTCGTAATTGTGCTAGTGTTTTCTTGCTTTATCGTGTGTGTGTGTGTGTGTGTGTGTGAAGTCACTTCCAAACAATTTACCTGCGCAGAGGAACAGTACTACACTTCGGTTACACACATTTCCTTAATTTCACACTCATAATAGGTCATTTTCTTTCTATTGATGTGAAATTACTTTTTGGGGTATACCACTTTTATTTTTAGCAGATTTGATAAAGTTACATTTCTGTTGGAAGGCTCAAGTCCAAACCGAGACAACTTATTTGCGCAAACTTCCCTCTTTGTTTTTCATCACGGGCAGTTTTGTTTTTTTTGTCTTTTCTTTTGTTCTGAAAAGACTTAACTTTGAACGGTACTTCCTTGATTTGTCTAATTTTAGAAAACTGTCTTAACAACCAGTAATCACGAGGGATAAAATGCTGAGTATTGTCTTTATTGTTTCTGTGATGTGCCACTAGAGAGCAGTCTTGCACCAGTGATGACCCCCCCCCCCCCCCCCCCCCTCCATGTTTCTGTGCCGCCTGCACCTGTTGCTGAGCCCGTGTGCTGAGTGCGACACAAGCAGTGCGCCTTGTCGCCATCACGTCAGTATTGGTTGATGCATTTTATTACATGTTTTTGTGACAGAAAAATGGCATTGAGATTTGCTCCAAAGTTTTTTTCTTTAGATGGAAAACCAAAAAAAAATTGGTCTTGATCAAGATCAATAGCGCAGCCCTCTTGTGGAATATGTAGCAGAGTGGATACTCAAGGACATTAATTTTTCATATCTTGGCCTCTCGGCTGCCGCATCACTAAGCTGCATACAAATCAGCCCAGCTTGAACAATTCACAATGTGTGTACACATGATTATGAACCTTTTTGGAAAGTGAAAGATTGTGTATGAGACGAATCAGATAAATCTGACTGCCCGCTGCAAAAACAAGCCACAGAAGAGAAAAACAAAAAATACGGTCCTCTTTTATTATGATAAAATGTGCTCTCATTGTCATTAATGGTAAAAATATATATTATTATTATTAAGAATTACAATGTACTTGCATGCTTTATCGATTCTATTATGCATTGTTTTGGAGCAGTTCTTCAGATATCACTTTAAACATTGAAATAGATGCAATCCATCAAGAATGCAGCTTTCGTTCATTCAGGTATACGTGTGTGACAGTATGTATTGCGTCAGGGTTGAGTATAGTTAGATAAGCACTCTGTTGTGTTTGTCACTCCTGTATGCTGTGCACCGGTTTGGCTTTGAGTAATTGATGCTTTCGGGGGGAAATATTTGCATTTTGGGAAACGGGCAACAATCCATCATTTAAACCGCTTTACTAATCATTACATCTCAGTACAAACAGCTGTATAATGAATGCAACACGGCGCATTCTCCTCAAGGATATTTGCCGAAGCCCTTCCAAGAGTATTGAGGTCTTTGAGGCCATTTTGAGAAACGGAATAGATGGCTCAATTACTCTCCTTTGTCCGTCGAAGATGTATTGCACTTCCAAGCCTTGCCATGTGTAGGTGAATTGCCTATGAAATGACTAGTATGCATGCGCAGCGGTCGTGGAAAAAAAACATCACACCTTTTAAATTCTGCAAGACACACATTCCAGGCATGGGTGAGGCTGGATAAGATGTCAAAAAATGTGCCTGTTATTGACTTTCCACCTCAAAGTCATTTCAGGAGGGGATACCCGTCAGTAACCTGACCACCGGTGTTATTTTACGCCGTTTAAATTTTTATCTCCCCACAAATTCATATTGCGTCCTTGTGCAAGGACTGTAAAACATCACAACAGAGTTGTGTTCATAGGTTCTGCAGGTCATTTGCCCGCTAACAGATTTCTTCCTTTCTTCGTCTGAACACCATCACTTGTTTCTTCTAGCTTCCGACCTTATTTTGGTTGGGTGTGATGTAGCCATGTATCCAGTTAACTATGGCTTGTAATATCGATTAAAGTATATAAAACTACTGCTTTGATAATATCAAAGATCAAAAACAGTGATTGGGTGAATCATGTCGGCGTTAAAACACTTAACATGTCAGTTTAAGTGTAGACTGCCCACTAAACTGTGGAGCTAAACAGTTGCTCGGGCATTTCAGGGGCAAATATAATCCATTTCTACCAATGATGTTTGCTTTGCATCGGAGGAGTTTGAGTAAGGAAGAGCAGCAGTGGAAAGTGACAACGTGCTACAGTTTTAAATTGCTCACACTTTACCTGCAGTCTCCGTTTTATACTACTTGGTGGTTATGCTTTTTACTCCACTGCATTTATTTGATATGTGGTGATATTTTACATCAACACATGATTATTAAAGATTAAACCAGTGGTTTCCAACATGCTCCTCTAAACTTAATTCATATAACTATACAGTAGATGTTTCATTTATAGAACAGTTTGTGGCCCAAAAAATTACAACAAAAAATATTTCACAAAAGTAAAAGATAAGAGAATATACCCCAAAAATAAATGAATGCATATCTGTGTAACAGGACTTTGTTTTTCTTCTTCCCCGTGAATCATCTCACCACCGATTCATCTTGTGCTCCTTAGGTTGGGAAGTACCAGACAAAACGACCTAACTAGTTACAAAGCAGATCCAACCAGCAACAGGAAAATGCAACTTATTCATTGACGTATCAGCATTAACAATCTAATAATGTCGTATATATTTCGATACTTTGATACTACAAGTACTTTAGCTGAAGTATTTCTGTACATTTACTTAAGTAGGATTTAAAATCAGACCCTTTTTACTCCTAAAGTAGTTTTCTACCCTATTTTGTATTGGTAGTTTTTGCTTAAGTAAAGGATCTGAGCAGCACTTCTTCCACCACTGTTGTATAATCCATTCTGAGTTTCCTTGAGGCCATCATCATCCAGCGGTGGACATGCATGAGTTATTATAAGTGAATGGCATTTAAAATGCATTGATTAGTAATGAGGCACATAATTCAGTGATTGCAAGGGGACAACTCAGAAAGAGTAACATTATATCCGGGCCAGGAAGATTTTAAGAATGTGAAAGCAGCTTTTCTCTTCAGTAATAGGACTGTGTGTGTGTGTGTGTGTGTGTGGTTTGCTTCACATAGTGTTTTATTTAAATACTGCTGTCCATCCCAGCTTCCATCAACATCAAGTGTCAACAGCATGATAAGCATGTTCATCATGTCTCCTTGGCCGCCAGTACAGATGTAATCTAGAGGGCAGGGACGGGCCTGCTCCTGTGCCTTTGTGATGACAGGATAAGTGAGGATGTCAGAGGGGGTAGGATGAGCACCTGGTGCAGACAGGTATGTGTGTGAGCATAATGAGGTGGCACGTTGTTGAGTTTTAAGATTTTGATGTAACCTGCTGGATATAACCATTGTTAAAGAATCCACTACTTATTGTAGTCCCACCAAACGGCAAGAAAGCAGTGTAATACGTTCGTGTCTCTGGAGTCGGCACGTTTTGCATTTTTAATCTGAGAAAAGTTCTCCAAATGGAAAGCTGTCATCCACGCTAGTGAGTTTGTGACTTATATCCACCACTGGCTTAATCTGAATGATGAAAAGTGAAAATTAGAAATTCCCTCCTCAGCTGAGAGTTGGTGCCGAAAGAGTTTGGAAATATTTATCTGACTTGCAGAGAAGTGTTGTAATTCTTATCTGGAGTTAGTGTTCCAAAGTGTTGCATTTGCCCTTCAGCGTATTGGGGTTTTTGACGTGACGTGCATTTGCTGACTTTTTTTTAAAGTACCACGAGTCGAAGAAGCGTGTCAGCTCCTTTCAAACAATGTCTCTCCGCTTGTGCAGTTTGTAGAAAAACTTCAAAGGTGCAGGTGCGGACCAGATTGAGTTTTTCTGGGAGCTGTCAATATGCCAGCCAAAGACCTGCAATACACAGAAGATAGGTGTTTGTGCAGGAAGCGGTGAGGGAAACGGCACAGACAAGACCGGTCTGCAAATCCCTCCAAATGGCCCGAATCCTGCCGACCTCTGACCTCGTGTTAATTTTTGCATTTTCCCTGCTGCTCACCTGCTGTCCATCACAACAACTTCCAAGTCGCTTTGTAAAAAAGACGCCTCCTGTCTGGTGCCTGAGAAACTGAGAGGACTGTTGTTTCCCGTTTATCAGCTAAGCAAGAATTTACATTTTAATTGAATCCTGATGTTTTGGCCGAACTCTGCTTGCTGAGTAACTGGAACTCCCTCACAGAAACGACTTACAGGCTTGAAGTGTGAGTCCACAGAAGATGACAGGCAGTCAGACCCATTCACATTGACTATGCAGAATTCAACTGCATGTGCCAAGATTTCACATGCTGCCATCATCGGGAAGATTCTTGGAGAGCATGTGCGTTTGTGTGTTTGTGTGTGTAGGAATGTCACAAAACTACAGCCGGGCTTTGTGTGCGTATTTACACATCAGCTTCTATGTATTTTAATGAGTTTGAATGTGCCAAGATTTGTCATGCCTCCATTGCCAGGGACATAGTTGGAACGTGTGTGTACAGACAGCAGGGAATCAGAGTTGTGGGGACCTATCTTTGTGGGGACCAATTTGAGTTGTAGACCTTCAGAGTGAGGACATTTTTATAAATTGAGGACAGTCCTCACTTCGTCAAAGGCCTGTTTGAGTATCCGGACTTGGTTTTAAGGTTGAGGTTAGAATAAGGTCAGGGCTAGGGGTTAGGCATTTAGTTGTGATGGTTAAGGTTAGAGTAAGGGGCTCGGGATTTCATTATGTCACTGAGTGGCCTCATAAAAATCATACAGGGATTTGTGTGTGTTTGTTTGTGTGTGTGTGTGTGTGTGTATGAGAGATAGAGCGCTCTATCATACTAATTAGGATAGACGCGTCCACTCCTACACTCTCTTTGATGTGGCATGTTGGCAAACTCTGCTGATGTTGGAGATTCTGTCTAATAAGATATTGGATACAAGATGTGATTCGTCAGCACCTGTCTTTGTTTGGTCGACCTTTTACATCTATTTAGAATATTATATCAGACACGATAGGGGCGCATGCTATTGGCCCCTAGTTGATTTTGCAATGCCTGGTAGATTCGTGGTTTTTTACATTATTACACTGGTTGTGTATTAACAGAGATCTGGTGAGTTACTGAGGTTGAGATGCAAACTGTTTAATGCCAATTAATCTGTGGGTTAGTTTCTCAATTAATGAAATAATAATTTGGTTTATAAAATGTCTCAAGTTCTCAGAGCATAAAGGTCGAATCTTGTTTTATCTCTAGTGCGTGTGAAAAGTAAGGGAATCAGCATCTATTACCTTTTATCGCAGGTCCAATTACAAAGGAAAAGTTATCTTTTTATCCTTTTTTGTGCTCTCTCCTCTGTCTCTTTATGTCCTCTGCTCTTGCGGGGTCTACTAACTGATTTCACACTCCTGAAACAAGTTAATAGTTGGAATAAAGCTGCTGGAAAGACTGTGTACCCTCACTCCTGCAACATTGAATTAAAGCGGAGTGTTCTTTTTTGAAAACTTCTGCTCTTCCCACTTTCTCATTAGACTAGCACCAGTGCCATTTCAAAGGCATTGTTCTGTAGGTTTGCGACACAAAGAGCCACGGTAAAGGACCCTACTTACTCTGTGTCTCATTTGCAATGGTATGGACGGAAGCCCAACCCATTACAGTGCAATTAAAATGCTTAAAATGCAAATTTCAATTGTTATTATTACATTATTTCCAGACTGTGGCACCCGCAGCTTCCATCCAAGTGCTGTTCACTGCATCGAGATGGTGATTAACTTCTGCATTATCGCACTGATAAAGAGCAACTGAAAAGTCAAGAGCGTAAATTGAACGACAGGCTGCCAGCGCCAGTTTCCGAAAGAAGTCATTAGGATTCCGACTAATTACATCTAGTCTGACCTTCCAGTCTCATTGCTGCTTCAACCCGAACAAATAGATCTACAGCTCGCTGCTTGTACCTCGTGCATATGGAAGTAAAAATAAAGTTGTGTTAATAAACGGCGACATTGTAACTTGAGCTTCGGCGTGTCACAGGAAACCGTTAGTGTTGTAACAGTAAAGCAGATAAGAGCTAATTAACTGATAATGGCACCCTATTCGCTGTGAATGGAAATGAAAGGGTGGGAGTCAAGAGAGAAAAATGGACTTTCTGTAGATCTCAAAGAAAAGCAGATAATTCTATTCCTCTTGATTAAGTTTCACATTGGGGTGGCATGAATGCCAAGAGTTCTGATTGATCTTCATCACAGCTGCCACAACAATGTACTAAACCAACGAGTATGAATTGCATCATGTCTATTTCTATACAAATTGCACGACAGGCCTCTTGGAGGAAAACACAACACCTGTTAAATCAGAGCCTTTGATCTCTTGATGATGACCTCTTTCATTCACTCCTACTCTTCTTCTAAAACCCGGAATATGACGGCAGAACAAATCGATAACAACAGCACCAAGAAACTCAAAAGACGTACGGTTTTGTGGGAAGTAAACTTAACTAGAGGGCAAAAAAAACAAAATACAATTCTTCCTTTCTGTATGCGCAGCTTTTAATCAACTTTCCAGCTGGGCAAATCTGGGGTTTTATCGGCTCTATCCTCCTCTCTCACAGAAGAGAAACAATGTGCTTTATTCCATTACACTGTAAATCCAATCTCATGCTTCACGCTCTGTGGAAGAGTAGCAGAAAGAGAGAATGAATGAGATGGCATGGCGAAATGTTGACACAATCCCACAATCCCTAGGGCGACACCCGGCGGCCATCGGGGTACAGTTGAGGGATACTGAGCAATTAACCAATCAACCAGGGGGCTGATGGGGCCCCATGTAGCTATTATGGTAATACACGTGTCGCTGAAGTGGAAAGCGCTCCCTTGACTCGACAAAGTCGGACTGTTTACTCGTTCTGTAGCCTGTTCCAACCAAGACATCACACTTGGAAATCAGCGCCTTTTTTCTGAGGGAAAGCTTGCAAGTGTACAATTAGGAAATAATTAGTATTTTGCTGCTTAAGATGTAGACTTGCACAGATAAGGTCTGCTTTGTTACCACCATATAATGCAATAGAGCACATCCTGGTCTTCTAAAAGCAAATCAAGATGTCTGTACAAGACGGGCTTCAGAATGAATGCCTCTGTTTCCGCTCTTGACTCTCCCAGACATCCGATGAACACCATAATTAATAATGGATTAGGAGGAAATAAATATTTAATTCTTTAAATCTGTTGCAAACAGCTTGTAATATTCGTTGGTCTATCTCCTGCATGATTCACACAGCAATATATCTTTAAAAAGCCCACAAGCTATTTGTTTCCACCACTCGGCCAGAGCGGCATTCATCTCCTGGCATCAGTTAACAAAATGCCTCGCATATGGAGCAGTCTCCGTTAGGTGTTGCGTGCTGAGGAAGTGGATTATTACTAATGCTGTAGACGCATGTTATCGGCGGATGAAAAGAAGCCTGCTTGAGATCTAATATTGAATATTGCAACATAAAAGCAAAGCTGCGAATATCATCCAACATAATCGACATCTTCAATGGCTGATGCCACCGTACACTGTTAATTCAGTTGCAATAACATAGTTACTACATACATGTGATGACTTTGATGCTCCGCTGACTTTTCCTCTAGCGCCACCATGAGGTTAAAATCTGTGGCTAAAGATAAAATCTCTCAACAACTATTAGCTGGATTGTCATTCAATTTGGTTCAGGCATTTATGCACCATCAGCAGGTTTAAATTTGCTGCCAAAATACTTTTTGTTTATGACTAAATGCCTGTAAAGCTAATAACATCCAGCCTACATTTTAGTGTCACAGTTCTATTTCAAAGAATGAGAGGAGTGTGTGATATTCAGGCCCTAGCATGGCTGTAGACTTGTTAGTTTTTGAGCAAGGCGTTCAAAAGGAGATTGAAATCGAACCACATTTCCTATATATTCTACTCTATCAAATAAAGGTTAGAAAATAAAAGATCTGCAAGTAGGTCTGCATTTTTGACAGACGTGACCCCTCACATAAGCAGAATAAGTTGTTTGATTACCAGTGACACCACCTTTGAGTCATTACCAATTACCAGAATTAATGTTATGTGACTTCATTATTAAGCAGTGCATCATGCCCACTTAACACAGTCAAAACCCTCTGTTCAACAGAGTATGCTGCTTTTAAAAATCTTCCACCATGTGACGAGGCTTTTTAAATTTAGTGCAAAAGCATGCAGTCTGGCCAATACCATTAAACCATTACAAGCTGTCGGTGGTCTCTTGTTCTCCTTTGAATTCTTGCTCTTAGAGGCACTTTACTTCACATGAGCTGGCTCCGTATAGTTTGTCTATAGCGTATCCTGACTGAAGTGTTCAGACATTTGCTTTCATCTTGTGCAAAGGCATGCCTCAAAGATGGGTAAAGGTGAAAGTGACTCTGGGGGGTGGGGGTGGGAAAGGGTTGTTCAAAGCCGAAGCAAAAGAGTTTCTTCAAGAAAAAGAGTTTCTTCCTCTTTGCAGAGTGGCCTAAATTTCCTGCAAACTAGCAGGTGCTTCCATCTTATAATGCCATTTTGACGGTTCCCCGTTCCACTGTGTGGAGAACGCCAGACTCTCATGATCTCACTCTCCCGTATCAGAAGGCGGAGCAGCTCTTAAGGCGACTGCAGAGAGAGAAGTGTGTCTAATTATATTCACAGGCAAGTCGTCGCTCAAACGTGCAGTTGTTTTTCCCGATAAATGGAAAAATAAATAACAGACTCTCCCTCACAGACTCACACAGCCTGGTCCAGCATTGACTTCTAACCTCCAACTGGAGAGCTGTCAGCAATTGAAATTAATTAACTTGTCCAAAGTGAGGCAAAAACAATTACCCAAGCACCAGCGTATAAGAAGAACGGGCAGGTTATTACAGTTTCTTGCAGTCGGCCCTTACAGGAGACGTACAGAGATGATGGATGTCTGTATTTCCAGTGGTGCCTTCTTTCTAATGAGTTCCTGTGCCATGTTGTAGATTCATTATGGAAAAAAAAGGATCCGCATTACTGAGAATAATAAGAAATGATAATATCCCAGTAATTAGTACGATTTGTATCAGTTAATGCAAGTTTTGGTTGCTGTTGTCAGCCTTCTTGCTTATTTTCCTTCTTTTTAATGGGCCGGTTCATCAACGTCAGCGTTATGAAAGGAATATGAAGATTAGCTCTGTGATATACAAAGCCAGCGATGTGCTACATTTACCAAGGGAATACATATTTTAATGGAAGCTAAACATTTCTGCCAAAGCTTTTCGATTTCTTCCGCCTGTATCCGTTAGACTAGCAAACTGTGAAAGCCCCTCAGCTTTTTGACATTTTTCCTCTGCAGACCTAAGAAGCACACACAAATCAAGGTTTCCAAAAACTCTGGAGATAGAAACGCAGCGTAGCGAGAAGACCAATCTTGATTTGCTGCGGCACACCTGCTTAGAGTGCATCACGGTTCACACCAATAGAAACTCGCTCTACGCCGGCCGGTCTGAAGGTGTAGCTCTGTTTTGTGCTTGCATTGTGAGAGTGAGAAAGACAGAAACAAAGGCACAAAGTATTTCACGCACATTTCTTTAATCTACTCTTTGTGAATGTAATATTGGAGTGTATGATGCCTACACACTTGTGCATCGAGAGAACAGACAGCACCGTGCGGAGGGAAGCCAGTGAAGTCACCCCGAACAACACAAAACAGTGTTGAAAGAAACTGCTTCTGCCGAGTTTGGAATTAGAGGATTTGTTGCTGTGTTCTGAGACAGTTGGTCCAGTGCTGGTAAACAATGACTTCGGCCCCCTGCAGCCACGAAGAGCAGCGAACAGTTTATGTGTCTGCTTAGTCTGGGATGTAAATCTACGCTGACTATATGGAAGTGGGAAAGTGGCTGTGACTGGAGGGTGATTTTCTGCAGATAAGGTTATATATATATATATAGCTGATAGCATTGCCATAGTAATACAAGATCCTTTTTTTTTTTTAAATAACACACGGTTCATATGTTTTGACTGGACAATTCCAAGCTATATAAATTAAATATGAATTATTTTAATTGAGTGGTAGTCCTCTTTTAACTCTGGGTCTGCCTTCAGAAGATTACAATGCACAGGAGATGATGGTAGTTTTCCCCACTGTGGCTTCTCTGGATTATACGCGCCTTGAGTACTTACATAAGTGGCTTTATTTTTCTATCCATTTAGCCATGGGTAGATTTTGCCTACTTTATCATCACTTAAATTGCTTTTGGCTTCTCAAATGTACTGACTGGGAATAAAATATCTTCTTGACACAGAGGAAAATCAGCAGACTGCACTCTTTACTGTGAATGGCGAACACCATTGCCCAGCAGTCACATACATAATTGTCCTCTACAGCCTCACTCTCTCTATTTTGACATTAATTAATCTCAGGCAATCTCCAAACTGCCCATGGGGCCAAGACCTCACGCCTCCAAACCTTCAATTCCCATGATTGAATTTTACAGAGTTCATCTCTCCAGCCCTTAACTTTGCCACTTTGCTAATGGTGAACGAAAAAAAAGAAGACACTAAAAAAGAAGAAGAGAAGTAAAAAAAAAAAAAACTCTCACCATCAGCCATATTCTTTTTGTTATCCATCATGGGCCATGGAGGGGAGGACAAAGACAAATACAGCCAGCCAGAATCTGGGCAGAAAGCGAGAAAGATGACCCCACTGGACTCTGGTGCTGCATTTCATTATCTCACGCAGTCCATTCATTCACTACCTTTGGACGGACCGGGCCCTACAACACTCCATCACACCTCTACACTGCATTGTAGCGGGCTGATGTGACCTGTGACGCACAGCAACGAGATTAAGATGGTGTAAACTTCCATAATGATGTTATAAGTGAGAACAGGGAGTATAAACTTCACCCAGTGAAGTATTTTCTTTTACGACAGACTCTGACCTGGTTTTAAATTTTAAAACAAGATAAAGAGTCTATACAGCCATGCTAGCGGCTCTGTGAGGCTGTACTTAGGCACAGTTGAACAACTGAATAGTACAACGCATGCTAACATGATATGCTGAGATGTTTAGCAGGTATAATGTTTGTTCGTCATATTAGTTGAGCTTGTTAGCATGCTCACATCTGCTAATAGGCACGAAACACAGAGTACAGCTGCGGTTGATGGAATATGTTGTTAGTTTTGCAGGTATTTGGTCATAAACCAAAGTATTGGAGAAATAAAACCCGATGGTGGTGCTGGATAAAAAGTTAATGAGAGAGGTGTTTGAACTAATCCTGATCCAATAGTTCTAGCAGCCCAGTTGCCAGGAAAGGATTTTGACATTGAATGTCAACGTTTTTGCATTTGATGAGCAGAGCAAGTGGGGTAGTATTTCGAGCGACCATTATTGAAAGTTACGTGGTATAATAACGAGTATAGTAGTGAGAAAGTCCACTAAGGATGGATGGGAGGGGTGGTGGATGGGTCAAACAAACACTGGACGACTTTCACCCAGGAGACCGCTGTTTGTGTCCCGTGTGAAACCCAAACTAAAGGCTGACTTTGCGCATGTTGCTTTACTTAAGAAAGCCCGCAAAGACGGTTATTTATTTGTGCCAGTTACGGGTAGCTTTGTTGCCTAATCCTACCCAGTTGTTTCACAACGTTAACCATGTGGTATTGTGCATTTCTGCAAGCGTTATACAAGGCCAATATGAAACATACTTATGAAACTTTTCTTTTTAGTTCAGAAATGTCGACATTCAACGTATCCCGTGGTTTGCGTACATATTTTTCTGGCAACTGGGTTGCTTTTATAGATATTTCACAAAAACTCTGAGGATCAGTTTTCAGGATTCATCATGGGGGAACCATGAATTTTTAAATTTTGTGATAGAATATTGAGATATTTCACAGGATATGTGAACACTTTAATCTGCTGGTGGAGCAACAGAAAAAAATACAATCAATACATCACCAAAGTCATTAGTGTTCACGCTCCGGGCACCATGAATATGTACGACAAATTTCATGGAAATCAAACCAATAGTTTCATTCTGGACCAAAATGGTGGACTACGCGTCAGACCGACATAGCCATCCTTAGAGCCATGCCACTAGCATGACTGTAAGGGGTCAAGGTATCATCTCAGATCTGATACACTTCAGCCTCTTAATAATCTTGCTGAGTCTGTCACCTCCAGAACTGCTGTCCCTGCTGTCGCAGACATACTTCCACTGACACTGTGACAGTTATGGCATCATTGCCCAATCCCTCCTCCTGTGGAGCGTGGCAGTGAAAGTAGACTTTGTGGAGTCCTGGCTCTACAAGGCCCTGGATGCTGCTGCTGCAGGGCCGCAGTAAGGCTGAGTAAGCCTGAGAAATCGCATGGCTTTGGCCCTGCTGCATCGTGGGATGGCTCATTGAGTCTGCAGGTATGGAGCTCAGAGTGAGGAATGACTGCAGTCTCTCACAGCTGGCCGGTTTTGCACTCTCTCTCTCTCTCTCTCTCTCTCTCTCTCTCTCTCTCTCTCTTTTCATGTTCCTCCCTCTACCCCTGTCTGCCCCTCTCCAACACCCCCCGCTTACTTCCTTTGCTCCTGGGAAATGACCCCTTCTCTCTTTCACTCACCTGTCCTCTCACCTCACTGAGTCACTCATGTACAGTCATTCTTGCACAATCATGCATATGTGAAAGCATCAGAGTGTGCTCAAATCTCAACCCCCACATGTGAAAGTTTTGCATTTAGGTGTCAGTGAGCGTGTGTGTGTTTCGCATGTCCCAGTGGCTGGCTGGTTGGCCTGGTTCTCTTTGCAAGGTATGAGCTGACCTGGGTCTCCAAAATGGCAGAGAAACTGCACAACAGATGGCATGTTTGGGATTCTGGGGGCACGGATACTTTCAACCGAGGTTTGGCACCAAAGCGTCTCCCCTCCTTCCATCACTGTATACAGATACACACAATGCTCACACATGCCATCACAGATAAACAAGAAGCAAACACAACACCAAATACACATGCCAGGGAATATTCTCATCACAGTATTTTGTCCCGTCTGGTGTGGCGTTTTTTTCCATAACATAAAAGTTGGCCTTCAGCTTCTTTCAGTGTGACATTGCTTTGAAAATAGTGTTTGGTCACTGCACTTAGTACAAAGAATATAAAACCCTGTTTCTTCAAAAAGCCGAGAGATCAAACGTTATGCAAAGAGGCACAGCGTACACACACGTACACCAATACACCCGACTGAGATCTTATACCAACAGGTGAAAATTTTTTTGTGGTTGCCTGGCAACTTGAGTTGGTTTGCTTGACATCAAAACAGGAATGCTGAGCAACAATGGTGGCCACACAAACACACACACACACACACACACACCCCAGAGGAGACTTGAGAGCCAGTGTCGGTTTGATTCATTCTTTCTCAGGCCTCCCATCATGAACTAATGTACTCCAAACCATCCATCACCGAGTCTGATGGCTCATTCAGAGACACCGCATTATTTTTTACTGATGAAACTTGCTCTCTCGGTGCAGCTCAGAGCCGAAGCCTCACTCTAAAGCTCAGCTGGAGCTCTGTGGGTTACGCTTTTAAAACAAACATCTATTGTGCGGGAGAGCAAAACCATGCAGAGTAAAAGAACCTGCAATTCCTGAAGCGAGGAGAAAAACGTTCTGGAGGTCATAGCACTTTCACTGGATGAAACTATATTTGAGACTTTAGTTTATTGTTTTGCCGAGCGCTGACACGGCCTTTGGCATGCCATACCTTCATCCAGTCTGTTCTGATATTGTAAGAAAGCTCCCTGAGCAGCAACAGAAAATAAGAGGTTACCCACGCATTTTCCTGAGTTGCCCCCCCCCCCCCCTCCCCCCTCCCCCTTGTGTGTAGCTACATTTTTATGAAAATCACCTGATTTGAATATATATGTGGGTATACAGGAGCCAGGGCATTCACAGAAGCACGTCCCTGTTGAATGAAGAGGCGTATTAATAGGCTGTTGTTGACTCCACTTCGTGTCTGTCAAAAAGACAGACACACACTTGCTGACATATAAAGCCCTAAAGCTGTGTACCACACTCTTTGGGCTTTTGGAGCTTGGCAGAAGCTGCCTTCATTCACCAGAGGATAAATAGGTAATTGAACTGGGGATGTCGCTATTAAAATACACAAAGGCACAGAAACACAGTGCTGTCGCTTCTCCCCTCTCCTCACACACTCACACTCATATCTGACATGACATATTTTTTACTTTCTAAAATTTGCTGTTGTGGAAGAATGAATCTCTTTACTGCTATTTTCTCTGTGAAAGCAGTTACAAAACACTTCATTCACAACACTGGACAGCTGAGTCCCAGTGGTGACAGACATGCATGCCAGGGTTCAAGCCCTACTTTCACTAAGCATCCTTGGAACTGAATCCTTACCAGCTCTGTTAAAGAGGATGCAGTTTTCTAGGATTTGCGGGGGGAAAGGCTCTACAAATGATTTTAGTTGTCTATAAGCAGGGCTATACGTTCAAATGTAGGCTAAAACTCCCAGATTAACATGCAAATGCTCTCGGGGTGATTGCTTTTCTTTGGCTGATGTTGACCCCCTGACCTCCCTGGGTGAGACAACCCACAGGGGAATTTAACTGCTGGAATCAAGAGCGCATATTAAGGTAAAGACGTCGAAATAGCTCAACTTGTCCAAATGTCATCCGTCCCTCTTGTAGCCCCCGCGGTTTAGTGGGCTGTATTCCTGCCCTCCACCTGCAGGACAGCTGTGCGCCGCTGCCACGTTTCTTCCCCGACGCGCGAAGTGGGGGCGCACTCCTCAGCCATCAAAACCTCGCTCGTGAGATGCGCAGCTGGGACTGGGAGCAAGCATCGGACACGTCGTCCACCTCCACTCCGCTTGGCCTTTTGTGCACAAGCTCCGACTGTTTCAGTTAAAGGACAGTTTTTTGTTTTTTTTGCTTTTTGGCACCCGCTTCCCACCCCCCCCCCCCTCCCTCCCTCCCTCCCCAAAGAGCGGAGGCACATTGTCTGTGGCGCAGCGCGACAGTCCGGTGTCCGATTACAAACCGTGCGCCGAGCAGCCACCGGCACACAGAGCGCTTCTCTGTGGAGCACAAATAGCACACCGGGCTCTGGAGGGGCGAGAGAAAGCTCAGAGGAATCTCTGCAGAGAGAGAAGGAGTTTTACCGAGGTCGATTTCTGAGAAGAGACGCAGCAGAACGGAGGATTTATCTTCTTCAGCTCATCTTTATTTTTTTGTTTCTCCGTACCACTCTTCTGACCGGGACAAGACACGCAGCTTCGCTCCCTACTAGATGAGCGGGAGTTGGGCACCTCACTTGGTAAGACGTAAGCGTATTTTTTTTTTTATATATTGTGATTATTAACAATATATATCTACGGCTTCTGCAGACATTCCGTTTTTAAACGCGAGGTATTTGTTTTCTCCTGAAAAATAAACCTATGACTTTTACTGCTTGTCATATAAGCTCTCCATTTCACAGTCAAAAAGTTCAAATAAGTTCAAACATGTTGCAGAGTGGGAACATGCCAGTATGTCACTGAACTAAATGAAATTATCCACAAATACTGCAACCCACAATATAAATAATCAGTTTTAGAAGTTTTGCATTTTGCTTTGCTGTGTCTGCCCACTTGGTGGTGCTGGCAGAGTGCAACCATCACCAGATCCCTGCGAATTCATTTCCCTGTCAATATCTTTTGACAATTGATTAGGCTCTTGCATCATAACCAATAGTCCAACAAGTATTCTGCATCAATACAATATGGAAATATGGTCATTATGATTGTAACAAAAATAGTCTTTGCTGAAATTGTCAGTGCCTAATGTAAGTTGGGAAATGTTCACACTCAGTTGTTACTTGTGTTAGGATTTCTAAATATAATACGTGTTTTCTCAGTGGATGCATATTGATTGATATGTGACCTTTAAAGTATATTTGCTGCTATGTTTAGTTCTATTTGCTTTTGGTGTAGTGACGTCACTGTTAAAGGAGATGAACAGCGTGTGCCCTTTACGAGACATGCTGATCGCGTACTGTCTAATACTTGCATTTCACATTTAATGAAAGTGAATAGATGTGCCAAGTTTATTTTATTCTGCACAACCCTTTGTTGAGCTTGAAAGACCTTCCAGTTATAAACCTCAAACATCAGGCTTCCCACTCAATTGTAGAGCCAGAGCTGAGTCCTTGAAAGTTTCTAAGGTTCTGTAAAACTATCCAGAACATTATTTCACAAGTAGTTCATTTGAACTTTTCTTATAATCCAAATTAAACCGAGTTTTCCTCTTCCACAAAAGCCATCACAGCATCTAATGTACTATTTGTCTGTGGGCGGGTTCAAGAAGATGACACGAGGTGAATATATGGTTTGTGCTGGAGATGAACATCGTGACTGGTTTTGTGCAGGAGATAAGATATGTGGTTTGTGTGCTCTTCAGTTACCCCACGGCTCTGTCCTTGGCTCTTACCGGTCCTGGAAAGGATTTAGATGAATGCTAATCTCCAGCCCTGATCGTGCTGATTGGTGTACGATTAACTGGAAATAATTGTGAACTAAGTCACTTATTTGCCATTGTTGTTTGTTTGTTTTAAGCCTGAGGCGAGCACCTTTTTAGAGAACATGCAAATTCTTTCTCAGATGTTGTGTCCAGAGTATAAAGCACCCAGAGCCCTCTTTTCCATTTCATTGGAATTCATACGGGTCGCTGGTTGTTCTGGTCGTGCTAGCTTTCGGGACTTGAAAGCTACAGTTCAGAGAGAGAGAGAGAGAGAGAGAGAGAGAGAGAGAGAGAGAGAGAGAGAGAGAGAGAGATGCAAATGCAAATGCTGAATCAAGGAATCATGTGATATGATGCCTTTTGGCAAAAGTAGCCAGTTTATATTGCAGCTGAACTGTAGAGAAAAACTGCACGGAGGAGAAACATTAGAATTGCAACAATGGATCGGTTTCTGCAACTATTTTGATAGTTTATTAATTCCTATAACAATGTCTGGTTGCAGCTTCTCCAATGTGATGATCTTCTGCGTTGCTCTGCTTTATATCATTGTAAACTGAATATTTAGTGTTTGGACTGTTGGTCAGACCTTTGAAGAAGTCCCCTATTAATTGCTTAATTGAGATAATTAAGTGGCAACAATTTGAAGTCATTTTTAAGTGGTAATGCCCATTGACTAGCTCTATTGCTTCTGAATACCTGCTTTTATTGTACTCGATATTTGGGTTTTGGACTGTTGCTTGGATAAAACAAGAAAATTGAATACGTCAACTTGGGCTTTGGGAAACTGTGATGGGCATTTCCTGACACTTTACAGACAAGAATGAATTGGTTAATTGAGAGAATAATTGGCAGATGAATCAATAATGGCAATAATTATTAGTTGCAGCGCTAAACAACACTACCACTTACACTCCTGCCCGTCGAGAGAGATAAACCGCAGATGCAGATGAGCCCGTAGTAATGGATACCAGCCACACATTCCAGCGCCGACTGAAAAGCAGCATATGATTAGCATGATTGATGTTTGCACTGTGTTGGGAATTTGCCCGAGCGCTGATACAGAACACCAGCACAAACGCAGCAATTAGTCCTAGCCAGGAGGAATCCATGATGAAAATGACCCTAGTGGCCTCAGCGGGCTGTGGGGTCGCCATGGAAACCGTTTGAATGACAAGCCCTATTGTCGTCGACCTTTGTGATTTGGCGTCCCCCTCGGGGGTCGAGCCCTGTTGGGAGTGAAAGTGAAAGGCATTATCGTGCACGTGTAAACCAAACAGCCATTAACCCTCTGGCCCCTCGGTGCTCTTTAAGGCCCTCTGGTTACTTATTTATCTGACACCGGCAAGATGGGGCTTTGGGGCAGTTTGTCCCTGTACACACAGCCTCACAAAAGATCTGGGTTTTATTGGCTGTGAATTGCATGGAAGCCGTGGTTGTACAGATCCTACTCAGTGGATGATTTATTGCTTTTTATGCAAGTAAACTTGGAGACTCAAACAATAGCTGAAGTGGTTTGCTGTTCCTCCCTGCTGTGCTTTGTCCTCTCACCACCACGGGCTATTTATACATCACAACCACTTTGCCATTATCTCACCCCTCCCTCGTACTTTGCTGCCACTTCTGATTTCAAGACTGTAACTCCAGAGAAGCATCCCCCATGTGAGAAACCCTAATTCAAAAATAATTATGCTCGTTTTCAGTGCTTACTTGTGCCAGTAGCAGCATATTCAGATACATTTCTGACCTATCCCTACATAACAAAGGAAGTTGCCAGGGCGTGAGTAAACAATTCTTTCATTTCCACCATTCTCAGTTATTTAGTAAGATGGTGTGATGTTGCTATGGCTACTCCAAGGTTTCCTTCACCGTCAGTCACAAAAAAAAACAAAAAAAAAAACTGAAAATGTTGGCAAAATGAAAGTTTGTCATTCACGGCACTTCTGTTCTTTAAAGGCCAAAGTGTCACAGCAGTTGCCATGGAGAGCGCAAGGAAGCTATCATGTGGGCTGCACAATGCAGCCTCATAGCATCTGTTGTTTATCTACAATAAAGTCTGCATTACGGTTAAAGCGCCGTCTCTTTCCATTAAGGTCAGCTCTGAAAGATTTGTTGCTTGTGTGGTGGCATTATTTCAAAGGCATTGTGACTTTATTAGCACACACACACACACACACACACACACACAGAATGAGGACTGATTTATGAAAAGAGCAGGAAATTAAGTGTTAAAAGTGGATTGTGTATAAACACACACACACACACACACATACAGCACTTCTCTGATGGGACAGCTTCTTGTAAAACAAGGCAGGGGAAGCTGTGATAATTTCACACCGCATGCTAAACAGCAGAAACAGCACATGGGGCAGGTGGAGGAAATAATTTGAGTTCACGGTGCGTCAGGGAAGCACATGCAAGCGATATGTGATGCTGGATGCGCCATTATTTCTGCTGCTGCCGGATCCAAGAATGAATGACTGTGGTCTGAGTAAAACATCCAGTCTCATGTTCACACGTCAAAGGGAATTAGCGCCGCTGAAGCAGCCTTCACTCTCCAGCACTGTTACACCACATTTAGCTCGGTCCCTCTCTCTGCTACAACCTCAAAGCCCCACTCAAATAGCAGAGGGATCTGTCTTTTAACCACCAGTACAGGAAGAAAAGGGATACTATATTTGGGTCACGATTAAATAATCCCCAAATCCTCTTTTTCACTGGGGATCAGGGCCAAGACGATGTTTGAAAGGTTAAACAGAGATGGAGCCCAAACTTCTGTGACAACAGGAGAAGCGATTATTGTAAAGTTATTTAAGTTCGGAGTTTGTTCTACTACTTAGGCAACCGAGAGAGCAGTCGAGGAGAGCGTGTGTGCGTGTGGCGAGGTGTAATGAATCTGGTGGGTGGAGGGTGAAAAGAGAGAGTTTTTAAAATGAGAACTCCAGGAAGAGAGAGTGAAGAGGCTTTGCTGGTCTTTGTTTATTGACTGAATGAGCGCCACAGGGCCATTTGAAGGGTGAAATGAGTCATGAGTTGTCACCAAACACACACGGAGACAAACACACGCTTTTTTTTGTTTTTTTTTTCCCTCTCTGGGCCGTCACCCAGCTGCATTTCTCTGGAAGATGAATGACTTTGAAACGTGAATGAGAGCATCATTTGATGGCGGCGCTCAGCTCGTATATTTCTCTTTTATAGGAGCTGCTGCTTCTTTCAGGCTGCAGCTTGTACCTCTGAGGTGAGAGCGAAACTGGACTGCCTCCTGTGAGACTTTGACACCCGCCGCTATGTATAGTCACAGCTAAATTAGCAGCCTCCGCCTATTACTAAAGCAGGTGCGGTGTGTGTTTATTTGTGTGTCGTGCATTACCGTGTTTAACTTATGTTTTCCACATCAGCAGGAGCTGATGCAGCTGAAGTCTTTCGTGGGTTTGAGTTTTTCCACCCCTCGTGGGACGCTCATCGCAGCGTCTTATCTTTATGAAGCATATCATTAGACGATAAGAAGCTCTTTTGATGTGATGTGTTTAGAACTATCAGAGCCTCATCTAACAGCCAGAGAAGCCCTAATTTGATCAATGAGTGGATATAAATGCAGAAAATCCTTTAATCTTCAGCAAATGAAAACATTTATCTCTACTTTGAAATCATTAGGAAGGGCTAATCAGAGAAATATCCTTAATAAAAACGAGGATGCTTTGCTCAGCACATGAATGAGAAAAAAGAAATGACAGAGTGCGCTTTATTCTTTTTTTTCCCCGACCTTATATGAACGTTGCCGATAACATCTGAAAGATAACTGCTTGTAGTTCGGCCACGCGGGGAAAAAAAGGGGAACGGAAGAGAGATACAGAGTGAGATTAGGGGAGAGATATAAAGAGAAAAAGTGAGATAGAGGTGAAAAGATAAGAACTAAAGTTTCACAGACACAAAGAGGGGCAGTGCCTGCTTTCTGAATTCAAAAAGAAAAATGCAAAATGCAAAAGAAAAAAGGAATTATGTAGTGATAGAAGGGCCGATACGAGGACTGTCGAGCAGACGGGCAGACCGTGCGGGTTCGAGGGAAATAGTTAAATATACAAGAAGGAGTTCCAGCCGGTCCCCGATGCATCTGTCTGCTGGATTCATCTGTCAGTGCCAGAGGTCCTTAGAGAGGGACGGAAAGAGAGACGGACAGGAAAGACAGGAAAAGGCAAGAGAGGGGAAAGTAGGCACAGGCAGCAAGAGCAGGGAAGACAGGAGAGAAGGGAGATCTGACAGAAAGAAAGAAAACAAGATGAAGAGAAAATGAAGACGCACTTTCCACTGGGGAAGAAGGGAACATGTCGTCCTCACTCTTCTGTTTGACTCACTCATGTCTCTCTACAACCAATGTCCTCTTACTCTCAATAAACTGAGATTTACAAAGATGTTTCGACCATAGTCCAAAAACAACCCACATAATGAGCTTTAGAAATACGATACAATGTTGAAGATTAAACCTGTGGTTCACAATCTTTTTGCTGGTGACCCCTTGCAAATAAAAAGTAGTGTATAGTTGGGGCTAATCAACTCACAGCTCCTCAAATTCATCTTATGGCCCGACTCAGGTTGAAATGCCACTGAACTTACATACCAAACTGCTTATACAGTCGTTAAACCTAACCCCAATACACCAGTCACAGGTGCCATATTTAGCTGATAATACGTTGAATAATGGACTTTCCGCTCGCATTTTTAAATTGTTGTATCGATACATTTAATAAGTGAAGGATCTCAGAGCTTCTTCCAACACTGCATCGCCGCCATTGTTGCAGGAGGTTGCTGAGTAACTACACGGGCAGAAAACAGCTCTCCGCCTCCTCTGCATGTTTTTAATACTTTTTCTTTTAGTCACAGTTAATATTCTCCTTAAAACTTGCTGGAATTGAACATCAATCAAAAAGAGCCAAATACCAAGTCTCTAACAAGATCTAACAACAATCACCTCGATGTGATATTAAAGTAGATGCCGCATTAATAATGCAGCAATTTACATAGCAATTCATTAAAGGGCCTCTGACTTCATTGCGTGTCTGTAACCAAACATATACGCCTTTTGAAAGGAGAGGAAAAGAAAAAAGCGTGAAGCGAGTGAGGAAACACATTCGCGTGGTTTCTCCTCCACGCACACCTACTGTATCGTTTCCAAAAAAACACTCCACACACTCCAGACATGAGACCCTCATGAGTCACGATGTGATGAGTGTGAATGTGTAGTCGACCCTGTTTCGTAGACACAATGCTGCCTCAGTTCTGACGCCGAAGCCGCACAGAGGACGTGTGGTCGGATCTAAACCACCAGCTGTGAATAGCAGACCACGCATTATTCCTCCCGAATAACATCTCGTTCTTTCTTGAATAAACTGTCAGGGAGAATGAGCCCTCAGTTAAAAAAAAACCTGCCTGGCGGTCTTCCAAGCGGTGCACACCTTATTTTTGTTTATTGCACACTGACAGTAGCACTCTAAGCTGACTTGACTTTGACTTTATTTAAGCTCTTTGCACAAGAGGAAGTGGTCATTTGGAGTTGAATACTATTACACACAAGTGGGAGTTTGGTTTCAAGGGATATTTTGTTGTGGAATATTAAGTCTGTTAAAAGTCTAGCAAGGTACTGGGTCTCAGTGATAAGGATATTAGTTGCTGTAAAAGACAATGGGGTAATTCTAGCTGTATTGCCAGGAGTGTACTTTTCTTGAGTCGGTTGGCTCGTACAGTGGTCTGATTATGCGTTTCATGAAACAAGAGATTGTTTCTTTTCTCCCGCTCTGCCTATTGTGTTCCCCCCCCCCCGAAAAGTGAGTTACGTTCATGAGTTGTGCTGACTCTCTTCTTCTGCGCTGTTGGGACTCAAGTGGATTGTTTAAAGATTCTCTGGGATGAGATGTTGTTGTTGTTTTTTTACCGCGTCCTTTGTCTGGCATAGAAAACAGGAAAATAGGAGAATCAAATACAAACAGACACCAAAGTGTCTGAAAACACACATCCCAGTGTACACACACGTTAAGGTATAGTACGCTGTGTGCCGCCGTGTTGCCTTAACAGAAGAGACAAGCTTTAAACCTTGCAGCATCATAGAATGTAGACCGAGACCCCGAGAGAGGAAGAGGTGGTCAGATAGACAAAAAGATGATATCAATAAATAAACCGCCAAGAATAAGCAAACCAGAGCCAAGTCAAGGCAGTAACAGAAATATCCCTGTGTGCAAAGGAATATTAATAGTTCTGCTGCTTATTTCACATGCAGCCCTGCTCTCACGTGCGTGAGGTCAGCGGGGTTGACTGAAAGGAAAAGCCTCCAGTTTCACTTTCTCAGAGATGGGACTGCCTCCCACCGGTTGACCTTTAGCCTGAGCAGACCTGACCTTCCAACTCCACTGATGCCCTTTTCAAAGAGACACACATGCAGGTGTGCGAGAAAGATGCGCAGTTGCATGGAAAAACACTCTCACCGTCGGCAGCAGACTTAAAAAAAGAAAAGAAAAGACAATTGTCTTAATGAGGCTAAGCCGAGATCAGCTCAGTCAAATCAGTATAAATGACGGAGAAAATGGATTTTGTTGCAGGAAAGCTTCACGGTTGTTTTGGACTCAAGCTGTTCCAGAACAGGCGCACTAAGGGAGGACCTCCTACGCAGAGGATACATTTCCTCTGGACTTGCCCGTCCACAACACTTTGTTTGAGTGCAGTTCTTGTCATTAAAATCGGACCTCTGCCCTTCCAAAGCATGAGCCCTGTAGCATCCTGATTTATTTTGTGCACCACGCTGTTCCCCGAAGGCTTTCTTGGTCGAAAAAGCACTCCCTTCTCTGCAGCGGTTCAGGGCAAAAGGGGGATTCTATCCTGCAGGGTCAACGTCTTTTTATTGACTTAAGAAAAGCACACAAAAAGGGAGTTGTGTCTCACACTGCGAAGAGGAAACTGTTGCTTGAGCCCGTCAAGCAGCTGATACTCAGGAGGTAATTGTGCGAGTAAAGATAGTTGATTTATTTTTTTGGGGGTTTCTTTTAATGCCTCTGCTGGTGTTACAAAACCCTGGAATGAGCTCCACAAACCATTCCAAATAGTTTTTAGACAAAAGAAGATGTTTTCCCTCCTTTTCCTCAACCCCATTACAGCTCCCACCCACCTTCTCACTCTGCGCTGAATACCATAATATTAATACAATACTTAATTCATCCCCAGAGGGCAATAGTCCTTTCGCTCGCCCTCCCTCTTGATGTGGGAAGGTCAGAGTTGCCTGGCAGCTGGATCTGTGAGGGAGGCAGTAACTTACCTCAAGGATACTAGAAACCCCCGTGTTCAGTTGTGTGGCCAGTGTTGCTTCTTAGTAGGCATGAAACAACAGCACTTTCTGCTTCCTGGAACTGGTTCAGTCCCACAGGTGCTGGCAGGTCTATCTGAACACGATGAGACGCAATGTAACCCATCATTGTCCTCAGCGGAGCTCCACAGCCACAGCGCCTCCTTCTCTCACCCTTTGGGCCCCGTAGATCATAATTAACACTTTCTCATTGCAAATATATGTCTCGTCTTGGCTTAGTCTCTTGTTTTATAATTGTATGTGAGCACATGTGTGATTTCTCACCCTCTCAGATGCCTAGAGTTAATCGGTTCTAGCTGAAGCAATTATAGTAATTGTCAGGTTACATAAGTCCCTCTGTTTTCAGCTTTGATTTTCACTCTTTAGCGCTTCTTAGTCGTCTTTTTCCTCTCTCTCTCTCTCTCAGTGTGAGTCGATGATAGTCAGACTCCTCCCTGAACTCCTTCGGCGAAATTATGCTTTTCTGAAGCTGCAAAGGACGGTTAGGTCAGGTGTTGGAAAAATGATTTTAAAAGCAGCAAAGGCGGAAATATTTCTAACACAAGTGATCTAGATGAAATTATCATATTTAGCCACAGAGCATGATTACTGTGAAGAAAGGAAAGGATGTTAATTGCAGTGTACAGTCACATGATTTACTGCTATTGTCGTGTAGCAGTGGTAGCAGAACCCACTTAAAGAAACAATTACGCAGATCGCATTGTTATTTCTGCCTCAGCAGCTGGACTGCAATTTAGCCGCACGTCTGACTCTGTCACTCAAAATGACCGATTCCTCTCCTTTATTCTCTCTCTATTCTGCTTCTAACACACAGCTGCCATTTTCGCACACTCTCTGTATACACAAGAATGCAACATGTCGGGTTGATTAACGCAGATCATCCGGCTGTATCACTCCCTTGAGAGCAGAAAGCTTTCACACACATATTCCTACACTTGCAGCAAGATGAATACATTTTTAGATGGATATACAGTGATGGTGGGATACTAAAAGATGGACGAACATAAAAGACGGATGTCCATGGCGAGTTGGGAGGTTAACAAGTAACAGAGATGGAGTCTAGCACACCTGGAAGCCACATGTGGATTACCCCCGCCTGCCCCCACCGGCGTCCCGGCTTGGAAAACGCCATTGTCATCATTACAGCAAAGGGTGGAGGGGATCATTAAGTCATTATTTATGTGCTTTCTGCTGTTTTATCACCTCCAGACACAGTCTCACAATGCAGACACCCACACTCACAGCCCCAGAAGAATAACATAATTGTATGAGGCAGCCAGGGGGTCCCGTCTAATAGAAAAAGTGCAGACATTAATAGTCTGGGCCAGCTGTACAAGCGACCAACCCAACTTTTTTTTATTTCCCTGTTAGGCTCATTTACACCTAGTGTTGTTTATGTACACGCCGCTCACACAATGAACCGCCACTTCCAGATTTCTCCGGTTTGAGGCATGAGGTAGCAGAGTGTAAGTCTTTACAAGCAATTTCCCCTTTTTTTTTTGCAATAGCAGTAGTTTGCTTGATTAAAAAAACACATCACAAACAGAGCGCTTTCAACTGCCTCTCACCCAATTTTGGCTCCTTCGCCTGCAACATTTTCCAGCCTGGAAAAGCAGCGAGGTTGTTATAGGTATTTTTCTGCTAGTTTGAATCAATTTTCACCCGTCCTGTCATCATCTCACACCGTGATGGACGATAACAGTCACAGTTTACATAAAACAAAACCCCCCAAAAAAAGCCTGGTGTGATGGTGGAAACACAGACATATGGGCAAAGATAAAAAAGACATGGGTATTTGTAATAGAATAGGATGTTAAAGAGACCTGTGTTGTGTTGCACCTGGAGCTTTGGCGTCTGTGAGAGGCCATGTAGAGTCAGCTCTCTGGACATCGTCGTCCCAGATACTCCCCCGGTGTTTCCTTTCCCTTTAGTTTAAAAGGGGGGGGGACTGTTGCTTTTCCAGCTGTGCCTGACCACCTCAGCCTGAGTCTGTTCCCCTGTTGTTTTCATGTCCTTATTCAATTACCTCAGTGGGACCACTCTCCTGACACATGGCATACACACACACACACCGGACTGGAGATGTGAGGAATTACAGTTTTGTGGCATGTGTTATTCATGGAGATCCCTTCCACTCTTTCATAGCCAAGCCACACTTTCCAACCTCCTTTCTCTGAAGTGCCTCTAAATTCCTCTCTCCTTTTCCTTCCTTCCATCTAAACTCATCTTCCATTAATCCTATCCATTCTACTCCTCACTCAGCGCTCCTTTTGTTTCCGCCTAACCTCTTTAACGCCCCTCTCCTCTTCCCTCGAACCTCCTCTATCCAAGCCTGTCCCTTAATTTCATCTCATCCAACCTCTTACTCTTCATCCTCGACTGCATCTCCTCCATCCTTTGTTCCTCTATTCCTCTCATTATTACCGGCCTCTCTCCAGTAATCGACCTCAAGTGACCCTAAACGACTTTCTTGACGCCTCTTCCTCTCAAGTCTTTTGCAACTCTCCATGTTTCTGAGGAGCGGGTCAGTGCGAGTCTGAAAGCCATTACCTCGCAGTCTTTCGGTCTTCCCAGACAGCCAAGCAATGCATTTGCTCACATGTATGTTCTCATTTTCTCTTGTTCACACGTACGCACTTGAACAAAAATGATATACATGGCAAATATAATATATGCAGCCATCCAGACGGACTTGCTGGAGCGTACTTCGCAGCACATCTATAATGCGTCGTCACGCACATCTACACTTACATTTCTTCTGACTCTGCCCGCTGACTGCACGCATGCTGAACAATACAAATCAATGTGATAATGCATTTTGGGATTTCTGAAAGCTATAATACTACAGAGCATCCTAATAACACAGGACAGAAAATAAGAAGAGCACAACATTTCTACCATTTTATAAGCTTATATTTTGATATGCAACATTATTTGACCATTTACAGCTTTGCGTATATGGTGCAGATTACAGTATTATATGAGAGTAATCTCAGATAGCAGCATATCTGTCTTTCATGCTTAATTGCTGCTAACCTGCAACACATGTTGACATTGGAAGAGGGATTTTGTTAGATTCAAATGTTTTAAGAAAGAGAAAAAAAGGAATTAGGCGCACAAGATGCAAAAAAAAAAGCTTGATTATAATACCTCCGGTTGGGAAGTTGTCGCCGTATAATCAATTGAGCTTGAAACAAATGTTATTTTGTTTTAGATTAACGGAGAAATGATGCAGTCAAATCCAAATTATCACAAAACCCTACTGAGAAATCTTCAGACTTAAGCTGTTATCCCTCTGTGGGGATATATGTGAAGCCAGAAGGGTGTTATGGGTTGCTGAGGAGATGATGTGCACACACACCTCAAAAACCTCAACATTGTACAGCACAGATTAGTTGGTCCAACATCCTGTCGGGAAGTTATTAAAAAATGCTCACAAAAATGTCCAAGATCCCAAAGTAATGTCTTCCAATACCCTTACTTTATCTATCAGTCCAAAAGATATTTTGTTAACTTTGATATAGAACAGAAAAAGCAGCTATTCGTCACACTTAAGGAGCTGGGTTCAGAGAATGAGACTAATCACAAACACACACACACTTTCCTCAGGGTAAAGATACATTTTTACAAACATAAAAAAATAAGAAATGGCATTCTGTGGCACATACCATGACCACACATGAAAGAAGAGACATGCAAATATCAATAGATAAGATCAGATGAGCAGCTGTTCACACTGTTATATAATGTAAAACTAAATATAAGGAGGCACAGATACAAACACGCACTCACAGAGCAACATGCAAGTAAACACACACTGATACAAGTGGGTCAGGCACACTCACACTAAAGAGGAGGTATTTCAGCAGTAATAGATACATTTTGGTCAGGTAGACAGCTGTGCGCGCACATTCTATACACACATGCTTTAAGGTATAGGAGAGAAAACATGTACACCCACACAAACACACACACATGAGGAACATCTGTTTTTGGCCTACAATCAAGCCCAGATGGACCCCAAGGCTGGTGCGTCAACACCAGCGCAGACCACACGTTATATACGCCCAGTATTCTTTGCGACTGACTCCGGGGGGATTTAGAGCAGTAAAGGGGTATTAACCAGGACCACAACCTGTAATTGTTATCATAATGACACAGGAAGTTATTTCCAAATGCATGCCATAATTTCTAGGAAATGTAGGTCAGTCGACGAGCTTTGGTGTCTTTTGTGACTTGAGACTCTTAACGTGCGGCGTACGCTGCATTAATATGCATTGTGAGGACACGTTTTTTCTTTCTTTTTTTCAAATCTCTGCAGCAATACCAGGCAGAACCTAAACATAGAAAGTGAATTAATATATTGGAGTTAAAACTAGTGATATTCAGCTTTGATGTTGAGCCATCAAAGGCGTCATGAAACTTGGTTCAGAAGGGCAGCCACAGCGTTTGCGCTGTACTGTATTTAGCCGTGAGCTTAAATTAGACCGGTATAGACACATGCCATACCGACTTGTGTTTTCTCTTCATCTCCGGGAGGTTGATGTAGCTGTTCCTGCTGATTAGATGGGATTGTGTTTGCTCCCAGGTGGCATTTTGGGTGGGGTTGTGGCGGCATGTATGTATTAAAAGACAGAAAAGAAAACAACAAAGAAAGATGGTGTCTGTGTATGTGTGTGTGTCCCTTTGAGTAACTAATGTGTGTGTGATTGTGTCAGCTTGCCCTTGTGCGAGCCTTCATTTCAGTGAAGTGAGGGCACAAAGCAGCTGGCCCATACCTGCCTCATCAAGTTAGTAGAGGAGCCTGCAGCAGTGGAGAGTTAATACTGGCCCAAATAGAGACTACAGAGGCTTACTTTTATCCCGGAAACCTTGGAGTTTCCCCCACAAAACTCATTAAACACCAACATGAAGCCCTAAGCAGCTCAGTGCATTTACACACACACACACACACACACACACACACACACACACACACACACACATCTGCTCTCCCACTGTATACCTGCTTTGCTGACACACGCATTATAACAATTATAGAGCATCCACACCAACCTCCCAGCGAGACGGAGGGGTGATTTTTTTATAATTCTATCTTTGTAGTTTTACCCAAACGAAAAAATGTTAAAGACCTACTGCATGTGTGATATGTTGCAATTTGCAGCTTTATAAGTCTGTTTGATATGTGATTTGTCGCGTCGTCAAACACACACTCACACGCTCGCAGACAGACAGGATGTGTTTTCTCACTCTTTGGAGCCTCTAATCCCTGTCGCTCTCTCAGTGTTTCTGAAGGAAGTGATGACACATTATCAGAGTGATTTCTACTTGTTATATGGCTCATTCAGGTCAATTAGAGGAAACGTGTGCTGTGTTGTCTGTGTTTTGGGGGCAACGGTGGCAACGTACCTCAAAGATGTGCAATTAGTTGTCTGACTGTGACGTCTTCAAATATGCACAAATATTTTGTCATGTGGAGTTTTAAAAGGCTGCGTTGTTGCTGCGAGGCAGTTATGACATGAGCTGAAGAGAGACTTGACTGTGTGTGTGTGTGTGTGTGTGTGTGTGTGTGTGTGTGTGTGTAGCTGTGTGTCTGTGCATGCTTGTATGCAAGCTCTTGTACAAATGTGCAAAAGTATTTTATAATATCAGCCACGGTGGCATAATTAAAATTGGCAAGAACACTGCTCGAATATTTGCTTTCAAAGTGAATTTTGCAGTTCTGTTTTTTTTAATTTAGGCAAAAAAAAGGAAGAACATCCTCTGTGTCAAGGTTTGTGAATCGGTGTTACTGACATTCTTCTTGATAACAGCATAATTGGATATAAAGTAATGAATAATGTCAAGTGATAGCGATTTATTTGTTCTACGGTTCTATGTAGCACCTTTCTTTGTTGGTGAAATATGGCAAATTGTGCCACACTTGTGTGTGCGTGCGCGCGCGTGTGTCTTTACTTGTGCACACACCTGTGACTTGTATCTTTACATTCCCTCCGCCCCTCTTTCCATCTAACGTGGCATGTTGATGATTTAGTAGCTGTCGGAGGCGATTAACTGTGCAGGTCACGCTTTCTGTCTGAAGCTTCCTGCTTTTTAAAGGAGGGCAGAGTGTCATTGATCAGAGAAAGAGACAGTGTGGAAACATTACAGTGAGACCTGATTAGTAAGAGTGTAGCGTGACGCGCGGAGGGATCAGCATCAATAATGTCACCAGCGGAAAATCTGCCTGAGCCTCAGTTTTCTATTTCCCTCAGAAGTTTGATGTCTCCCCTCCTGTCCTTGTCTACAAAGTGGGGCCGCACCTCAAATGCAACCCCCCCCCCCCTCACACACACCTCCGTGCTGTTATGAAAGTGTGCCACATCCTGTGTAAATTCTACGAAGAGAAATTTCAATTTTACAGTCTTACGCTGACAATAGTAGTTAACCATTTAATCTGGTCAACATATGATGCCATTTTCTATCACCACGAGCAACTCCTTATATAACACCAAAACCCGTATTTAACTATTGTGTCTTACTTGGCACTCAAACTGTGCTTAAATTTACTGCTTCTTCTGACCTTCCAATTGGCATTTACAGAGGGAATCTACCTGTACAAAAGGCTTTGTCACAGTGGTTAATGAGCAGATAGTGAACGACAACCTGATCATTAAGCCTTTGGACCTAAGCATGAAGATAATGGCTCCCATTGATTGTGTGTGTGTGTGTGTGTGTGTGTGTGTGTGTGTGTGTCGGGTTAAAGAGAGAGAGGCTAGTGATCCTGTTGCAGGGCATAGTTGTTGCGTGGTTGTGTAGTTGTGCGAGCGGCCTCATTGTTAACAATAATTGCGCTGGTGACGTGTTTGCAAAGCCGGTATAGTTGTTGCCTTTGGTTTGCATCCTTTAAAACGTGTATATTGCTTATTGAGTCTGTGTAAGACTTTATCTGGCGTAACACTGGAGCGCTAGACACAGTAGGTGGGACCCCCAGGTTACCTCTGGGTATTTTTTGCACATTGTTTTTACCTGACAGCAGCACAATTGTTTTGGGGGGTAAAATATGGGTTGTTTATGGCATTAAGGTCAATGTGTTATTTTTGAACAAAGAAAATAAAAAAAGAGAAGAGAGCTGAAACCACAAGGCAGTTTGTATTGCATACTGCCGAGGTAGTGATGAATATAATGTGTTGTTTGATTGACGTTTTGTGGGCTATCATCGGGGACATAGTTGAAGTAGACTACAGTTATCATCCTCAAGTGAAAAAAAACCGCTACACCAGACATCATGAAGCAGCTCTGTAATGATGGACGTCTCCTCATCTATTAATATTTGTGATTGTTGCCCCTGCTCTTCCTCGCTTTCGCGGTTTTACCCCTCAGAGAGTGTGTTGCAGGATGTGTACGTTGTTGTGCTTCTTCAAAAACAGCCTGGCCTCTCTCATGGGGAAAATACACGCAGAAAAGGAAATGCAATTACCGCCTCCCAGCAGAATCTTAATCACTGAGCCCTGATGTTAAAAGTTAGCCTCTTTTAATGCATTGAATTTCAAAGACACAGCACAAACCATTTGATTTAGTCGCTCCCATCTTCACAGGATGTAAATAAGCTTATTAACCATTTTTAATGTGAGCATTCCATGACCTCAAGAGGAGCCAATGACTTCATTCAAATAGAATCTCTAAAGATACACCAGTGGAATAATTATATTTACACTGTTTATCTAAAACCTGAAGATTTCTGTTAGTGTAGAAAATCTGGACAAAAATATGAATCATCTTTGAACAAAGCACTTAGAAGTAGTTAACTTTCGGTTCAATGTTGTCACGACACATATTTCTTAATGTGCAGTTGCTTGCAATAAGTCATATCTGTTGCTGTGCACGATGTATGCACAGTGCATTTAACGTACGGTGTATATGAATGCAGAATCAATATGTTTCAAATCCAGTGCATCCTAATTGCACCACTGACTAATTAAGTCTTCTTCTGGACTCCAACTGGGAATCAAATGCCCAATTAAAGCCTTTCCCCTTAGGCCCTGCTCCAGTAGAAGTGAGCAGAAATGAGGAGGTAGAAGAAGAATCACTGAACTAATAAACTCCGTATTTGAAGTTTTGGGCCGTTTCGTGGCCTTAATAGATCCAGAGACACAAGTTGCCTGGGGCTAAGGTGTGTAGGTTAGATCTGAGAGTGACTTCAAGTCTCAGGTGTCTCTATTTTTGAGGACGCTAACCGTCAGAGTGGACTAGTCCATTCAACTCTCGCTGAAACGCAATCCTTCAGACTCCACACTAGCACACGGAAAAAGAAAAGAGAGGCAGAGACAAAGATGGAGGCCAGACAGAGAGAGAGAGATCATCCTACATCTGTTTGCTTGGTCTAGCAGAGACACGATCACATCGGATTGCCTGAGGGCTCCGTCTCCGACGGTGCTCCTCCGTTGTTCCAGTTTACCCTTGGGAGATATGTTCGGGGAGACAGAGACTTCAGGCAGGCACGCACATGCACACAAACACGCAAAGACCTCTTCTGCAGCATCCTTTCTGGTGTTAAAACAGCTGCTGTTAACCAAACCCATTTCTCCCTCTCATTAAAGCTATAGCTTTCTGCTATTGTGCCTGTCTCATGGCGTTAACGGGGCAAATTAACAACTTAGGCCAGGCACTCAACAGACACACACAGACACGCACACATGCCCACACTCGGGTAATTAATTGGTTCCAGTGGAGCCAAGAGCTAATTTACTATCCCTCCTGCCACATTTCTTCAGATACTGTAAGACGACTCATCTCAAGGCAGCTTCCTTATGGCCCCCTCCCCATCTGTAGGTCCTTTATGTGTGTTGAAGTATAAGTGTCGATGTTTTTTTCTTTCTTTTGCCAACGAGGTGGTTGTTGTTGTTTTTAAGGCATATAATTACTGAGCTGTAGGAGTTGGCAGCCTGTTAGGCTTGTTATCTTGGTTATGTTGATTGCAAAGAACATGTGGAAAGATTGATTGAAGTCCACTGTCTCCCTTCGGGTTTGACCAATCGGGACTCATGACAGTGACGGACCAGATTTAAAAGGAAGAAGATGAGGCCCTAAAGTTCACTTGAAGATCTAGCCAAGCAGCTGAAACAGTAAAGTTAAAGATAGATCATATTGCAGCTGACCTAATTTCTCCATAAAGTATAATCCGCTAGTGTTACACACTTAAGAATGGGAAAGAAATAGACACGACGTGTACAAAACACACAAAATTGAAGTTAGCATTAGATAATGCCTCATTTGCAGATATTAGCGTAACATTTCAGAAAACTTGAAGAATTCTCTTCAAATAAGTAATCAGAGAGGGACGTTACATGGTGATATCTCACCCATTTCCCCTGTAGTGTCTTGCAAAATTTTTCTATAAAGGCCGTTTTGTCGAAATGAGGTTACTCCCAGACTCTGAATTAGAAATCTCCACTTCACTAGCACTTACCACACTTTCTAGTTTCATTCCTATCTACAGTATATTGCGAAGTTTCATTGTTATTATAAAATGATAGCTGCATCAAAGTGACATGTCTGTATTACAAACGAGTAACAAGTACAATACCTCTGATATGTGGCGGAGTGCAAATATAAAGCCTCACATTGAGTACATGTACTGTTAAACCCTCCACCTCTGCTATAGAACACCCACCAACAGTACACACAGTTCAATGCTTTGTACATTTACAGCAAATATAACCGAAGAGACTCGACCTCCCTTGCAGCGGAATCTATCCGTATGAGATTTCATCCATCATTCCCTCAGTCATATCCTGTCACCGCTAAAGCTGATATGATTGATTATCATATTAGTAATGGTATGATTCAAAACTGCAGTAGTCTGTGCAGAACCCCCCCCCCCCCCCAAAAGTCTCCCACCACTGATTTCACATTCTCAACTGAATGAGAGCAATTTACCCTTGGATGAGTGTAATATTCTTTTCATTTAGAGTGTGGTTAGCATCAAGGTAGCATTCCGTTGTTGTGTGAGGCGCGTCTGTGCCCTTTTGAAAGGACAGATCTATGAGCTGGTCCTGTAGTTAGTCATCGCCCTTGATATTGGCAGAGCAGCGAGTGCAATCACTTTGCTTCTTCACCTCAGAGGTGCAGAGGGCAGGTGTGTTTGTGTGAATGGCAAGTCTGTGCCCAGCTGTAGACTGTGATAGCGTAATTTTGTGCCCGGTGAGACAGTCGACTACCCGTTAACCAAGCATGTAATTAAAGCTTTAAAAAAATGTCACCATCCCTCAGTGGTGGGCTTTATGCCCCCCCCCCCTTCGCCGCATGAGTTTAATGTTTGTATTTCCTGCATGTGTGGCGAGTTGTTTTTGTTGAACGTCTTCAGGTGTTGTGGCCATTCTCGCACCGCTGCCTTGATCAGGCGGCAGATGACACCGCTCCTCTCATGTGCATCGGCGCTGCTAATGCACCGCACCGAGAACAAAGGCTTTGAAGTGGAGGACATCTTTGATGCCAATGCATTACTCAAGCAGTTAAACATTGAGAAAATGACATGAAATTCTTCAAAACAGCCACGAGAGGGATTGGTTTGATCATCTCCAGGGTGAAAAAAGAACCTGTTATTGTGCTTGCAAATCAGTTGAGGGATTTGGGGGTCTGTGTTAGTCTCCAGTGCGAGCAGTCAAAGTCATCGATGACATTAGCATCGAAGACGTACCCTGAATCTTTGTAAAAGGGAGCTGGCAACCTAACACTTGCTTTCCTGTCAGAGAGGTGCATTTTTAGTACATGAGGTCATGGAAATATCAACTCTCAGTTGAGATGTAGTTTTGGGACAGGGGTGACAAACTCTCGGTTTCGTCTCTGACATTTAATCCTCTCCAGAGCTGCAAGGTTGTTGTGACAATTTGCTCCCTGTGAACAGCGCTTTCTTGACACTGAGAGCGGCTCAGACAGTAGCCGGAGGGTCTGGGCTGTGTGTCAGAGCCGCTGTCTCAACAGTCGATCGGTGCCTGCGTCCGCTCCTGGATTTCTTCACAAGTTGTCACTGTGTTATGCAGAAATCTCTCAGAACAGCAGCGGCGGCAGCAGCCTGGCTGTAGAGGTAGAAAGAGGGCTTGTGCCATGCTGTTCAGGGTGCGTGCCGTCCGCAGATCCCGATGAAGCTGATAGATGCATTCCTCGGTCTATGCTGCATGTGGCCTTATTTCATTTTTCAGCTTCTTCAGGGTCTTTTTCTCGTGAGGAAGGTTTGACATTTTGGAAACTCGAAACAAAGCTACGGCCTGAAGTGGGCTAACTTAGCCCAGCATAAAGACTAACAATGAACAGCAATTAACATGTTGCATTGCGTTTGTTTTATTGCTAAAAACCACAATTCACAGTTTTACAGGGTGTTATGTGTCAGGCTTTTTCTTGGCTCTGAACAGGAACCAGGCAACCAGCCAGGACACCAGAGAGTTACGCGATTTGTTGCTTTCACACTTCCGTTTTTTGTACTAATGAAACAAATGATCTATTATGTGTTGATTGGTGAGCTTTAGCATCCCAGTCTGACAATTTGTAAGACATTCATATTGCGCCATGTATTGACTGCAATGTAAACGCATACGCGTGAATATGCTTCACTCAAAGGAAAGAAAGACTTCGTATGGTGGGCGGGTGTTAGGGGAGGTGGATGGGTCAAACAAACACTTTAAACCAGGAGACTGGTGTTAGAGACCGGTGTTCATGTCACAAAGTGTAGTTGGGTTATGTTTTCTTTTGATGCGTTGTTTACGTTTTACGTGTTTACGAACTTATTTTAAGCCCATCCATGAGGTTTTTTCTAAACCTAGCAGTTTTTTTTCTTACCAGATCCTAGCTGCAGCTATTTCATGTTAACCATGTGGTGTAAAATGACCTGCAAAAAGCCTAAAGCACATAATTATGACACGCGGGATGTCCTTTAAATGTCGTGCTATTTATTTGCTTCCCATCAGGTTAGCTTTAAAAGTGCTGTTGGGTTTTGTTTCCTTTGGACAGAGCCTGGCTCGCTCTTTCTCCCTGTTAATAACTCTCGGCATGTATAGTTTCATGAGTACGTAAATTTCCCAAAATGTCAAACTTTTCCTTGAAGAAGAGCTTGGCACAGTTCCTAAGAAAAATGAATACAAATGAAAACCCAGTTATCTATTTTCATAGTACCCATGTCCGAAGCAGAGAAGAAACCAACTGACCTCAGAAATGATTAATTCTCTGTAATTATGAAGTCGGCCGTGTCGGCCACAAGTCCCGACTCTGCCTTACCTTGACCTAAATTTTAAAGCGAACAGTTTTAAAAGCCATGCTCTCTTTTCAAAGGCCATTCAGCCGAGAGCTCTGCAAAGGTTTTAAGTCACAGGTCAAATTGAACTACAGTACCTCCAGCAATCAAAGAGGCAGCAACGATTGGGCCACGTCATGACGGTAATCTAGTGCCTAGTGGCGCGTGAGAGCTCTTTCACACGGATGTTTGTCTCTTTTCAGGCATGATGTCACTATTCTTGCCACATATTGCATGTTGTTTAAAGCCTTTTCCTCGTCTGGAGATGTGTTGCGTAGAAACGCGCACCACATTCAGGCGAGTGGTAATGCATCAGCATGAGTGCTAGAGGGTTAAGCCAGTTGAGTAAAAATAACAACAGGATTTGGGAAGCTCTGGAGAGTTTGGGTGGGACTCGGGAAGAAATTGCTGGGTGTGTTTTTGAACAAGTCAGAGGATAGTCAGTGTGTGTGTGTGTGTAAATGTCAGTGATATACATCCCAGATTTAGCTGGACCAAAACTATGGTTGTGGTCAGGCCAGTCATCAGGGCTGGTCAAAAAGGCCTTTCACCTCAGTACAGTACACAGACTTGTGTGTTTAAGTTTCATTGTGTTTTTCAGCATGAACCAAAAATAAAAAAACAAAAAAATAGCAGAGAGGTGTGTGCAACCATTAATCAGGAGCAGAGGAGGTGACATTTTTTTAAAGGCTGTTTAGTACTGTGAAAAAGTTTAAGCAGAAGTTTTGCGTAAGACACTTTGAAGTTAGCTGAGTACCTGTGATGTTTCAGTCCAACACCAGAGAAGCTCTCTGCTGTTCTGCCCCAGCGCCTGTGTTTCATCAGCTGTATCACGTCCAAGTCATCGCTCTGTTTTCCAGATCATCTGCAGCAATTAAACTAACAACAGATTTCAATCTCGGAGCATCATTGTGACAGTTATTTGTGGAACATATCTGACTCATATCTGATGATGCCCAATGAGTGAATTTTTCAAAGACTAAGGAAATCTTTCTTGGTCACATAGTGTAGATCCCACTGGGCTTTAAAGTTGAACTGGAGTTTGAAATCTCACTTTGTGTGCAAGAAAATATAAACTGCAATTATTCTGCTGCATTTAAAGCAGATGACATATCTGTGGAAACTCAGCTTCAAGCCTCTTTGTGGGCGTTTCCAAAGCAGCGGCCACAAACAGACGTTCTATCAACTTCTGCTCTGTGGTGCACTACTGAGATATGTACAAAATATGTACTATATATATTCATTTTAACGCAAAAAGGATTCATAACACCTCGAGACCATTTTGCGATCGGAGCGCACCAGCCACGAAGCCAAATCGGGCCTGGGGCGTAAAGTGTGGGGACCACACCCACCTTCGATGGCGTTAACAAAATCTATCCACAAACATACAAACACTTGGCAAAGTACACAAAACTGCTTTTGTGGTAGTTCTCACTACAGTAGGTGTCTCCAGAACCATATTTTGCCATGATGACACACACACACACACTTACAATTGAAAACAATACCAGCTACACACTGTCGCAGCTGGCAATAGCATGCTCTCACACACACACACACACACACACGCAAGCAGAATTACTTATTTGATCCAAATGCAGAGAAATATTGGTTCGAAGTAGGAAGCTGAAGTGTGAAATGCATTCTGAGCTGGAGAGAAAACTGGGAGAGCTTTCTACTCAGGTGTGTGTGTGTGTGTGCGTGTCTGTGTGTGTGTGTGTGTGTGTGTGTGTGTGTGTGTTTTACAGAGAAAGACAATGAATGTGAAAGACTGAAAAGATAAAATGCACATGTGCACATTTGATTTTGCGCATCAAAAGCAATACTGTGCACCACAGATAAGCTTTTGAAACAAACAAGCCATCTGATCCAAGTGAGCTTTTCAATCTCACTCTTGGAGAGACACAAGCATTTCTTCGCACAGAATTAACCTGCCCCCTGATCCGGGGGTCGCGAAGCGGAAAGGGCCCTGCTGTGCGGCAATGAGCCTTTGATGGCGATATCATCACTCCGTCATTCTCTCTGTCATCCTCCGCCGAGCCCGCGAGACACCCGGTGGACTGAGAGCATAAATAGTGAGGGAAAAGGTCAATGACAGGTACAAACAGAAAAGGGGGGGGGGGGGGGGGGGGGGGGTCATGGGATTGATAATGATAGAAGAAATCCGAGAGATGTCAGTGAAAGAAAATCCTCCATGAAAAGAAGAAAAGTCAGTCGTCTACTTGGTCTGTCAATCATGTTGTGTTTTGCGCCTCATCAGTCTCTCCGTCACTTTGTCAGATCGTTTGTCAGTCAGTCCCCCAGCCTGACAATCAGTCAGTCGGTCGGTCATCTAGTTTGTCAGGTTACTCAGTCAGCCAGTTGGTAAGTTGTGGGTAGACTTCATGGCCATCATTTTATTCTTTTATCAATCCATAACGTAGTTCAATCATAAACTAATCAGCTGTCCTTTTCAACCAGACAGACAGCAAAGTAAAGAGCAAACATCGTCGTCATTTCTGTGCGTGCTTTGTGATTTTGGTGTCTTGTGTTTTAGACCAGATACCGATTGGCAGACAAAGACTCAGAACAACAAACAAAAACTGGCAATAACTCGTTTGATAGACAGAGTGATAAACAGACAAACACCCAGTCAATCACATCCAAGCACACACACACACACACACACACACACACACACATATAAGTGCTCTGTCTGACAAACATAGAGCTTTATGAAGCAGCTCTGTGGTGTCTTTGTGTGCTCTGGTCTAAAGCAAAGTCTGGGTTGATTCTTACTGATGTGCCCTGTTTGTGAGAGAGAGAGAGAGAGAGAGAGAGAGAGAGAGAGAGAGAGAGAGAGCGAGAGAGAGATATGCATATATCAGCACTGTGTTGTGACCCCAAACTCACCCTCCTCTGACTGTGTTTGGACAGATGAATCATCACTGCACCACTCACATTTGACAAACATGCTTGTATGTGAGCCTGTGTGTGTGTGTGTGTGTGTGTGTGTGTGTGTGTGTGTGTCAGTGTGATGGATCTATAGCCAGCGTTTATTAGGGAGTGTATTCATTATGTATAGTGTAATTTGACTATCATGAAGTCCCCTTCAGACAAAATCAATAGTGGTGTTAATATGATCCTCTCTCCACTTGTTACCGCAGGAAGACTTCAATTGATTAGTTAGCTGACACTTCAACTTCTATAATGCAAAAATGCAGAGGTATGGCTGTGTGTGCGTGTGTGTGCGTGTGTGTGTGTGTGTGTGTGTGTGCGTGTGCATGTGTGTGTGTAATACTGTCCATACGCAGGTGAACGTGCTATTTTATAACTTTCCAAAACTATGCAGCAAACAGCTATTGATTATCTGAGCCAATCCATTATTCAGCTCAAAAACATTTCACTGCAAGTAGACTTCACATCTGCATTATTCTTCGTCTACTTTTTTGTGAGTTGGACATATACTATGCTGTCTTTAATTGTGAGTTTTGACATTACACCACCATAATTGAACAAGCCACACAATTATTCAGTGGATTTTAATTGCCGTAAAAACAAGAATAATAACAATCGTAATAATTTCATCATTTGTGATAAAAAATGTGTGGATGCTAATATTATGCAAGAATCATTTGTCACTCGTTCGTCAATTATTTTTGAATTACTGAAACTCATAAAAAGATTTCTGCTTGACAGGTTTGGCAGTTGTCTCAAGCAATTTGCACGTGAGGATTTACACAATGAGCATTTTTAATGAACGGGTCTGAGAGTTAGTGTATAGATCATATAGATCATATAGATCATTAGCAGCGCAGTCACCAAAAAGAAAATGCTGCCATTTCGGATGGGTGAGACCGCTATTTGTGTCCCATGTGAAACCAAAAGTGACTGTTGACTGACTTTACATTACATTGACTTTACACTCGTTAAGTGACGCTGCGCAAGAAAGACTGGTAAGGACGGTTGTTATTTATTTGCGCTAGTTACGTCACGGTGTCACATTATTATTTTATCACAAACTATGATCTTCTTTCTAGCCGTAACCAATCGCAGAAATCTGTTGAGGTTGTAGATTTTCTAGGGTTATCATAAAGATTTTATGGATACTGTATTTTGTACTGAAAAATTGAGATTAAACCATTTTGACCTGCTAATTATGACTTTTGATGTTTTGTCAGTCTTCTATTTGTGGCAATGTAGTGTATGGTTCTAAGAGTCAAATGAATAACTAATATCTCGGATGTCACCCCGATGAAGCCAATAAACGAGGGTATTAAAGCATGCACTTTAGATGGTGGACGTGTGTTGCAGCTCACACTGTTTCTGTGTCTTCTCGTCTTCTCTTTACACTATCCTGGCAGGAATACTGTATTGTCTTATTTGTCCTCCACATGCGTTTCAAATGACAACATCGTTTACAACATGTTTCATCTTTTTGTATGGCTAGGAATCTCTCTGCTAAGTGCACCGGTGTGTTATCCATCACCGGGTCCCAGGGTGATTTCAGAGTGTGTGCATGTGTCTAAATGCACTGGCACTGTACGTGTGTTTTTGTGTGTCCTTATTTGTAGAGGTGTGAAAGAGAGAGAAAGAAGTAGGAAAAGGAGGAGGAGGAGGAGGCGATGGTGGAGGCTTGTACTAATGCCCTGGAGACGATTTAGAGTTTAGACCACCGAACAGCACAGAAAGCCCTTCCAGTTTTCTCCCACAGGACCAGTCGGTGGCTTGTGGTGAGTTAAAGACAAAATAGGATCCACCTGAGATCACTTTAGGGGGAATGAAACAATAAAATAGTTTGGTATTAAATCAAGTTACGGCTGTCTGTCTGTGCTCTGGTACTTAAAAGACATGATGCAAATGCACGTGTGGGCATAAATCAGGTCTTTAAAGTGACATATGCATATTTTTTCCATTTATAGCTAATGAATATTGACAGTATCTTAGATTTCACAGCTCCTAATTGTTTCACCATGCAATGCCAATACAGAGATGGGAGTAAGATTCATTGAATCCAGATGTAAGAAGGGAGGTAAAAACAACAAGGGTTTACTGACATTCTGAGTCTGATATTAATCATGCAACAGAAAAAAAAACTATTGGACATACTTTGGATCCTCATTGGAATATATCATAAATTATTATCATATTTCTTGATTTTTTTTGCATGTTTATTCATTAATTAAATGCAGGTACTGTTCTACTACTCTGGAGCAATGTCGTTATGATTGGGTCGCCACACACGTTCCTGTTGCCGTTTTCAAGCTATTCCTTCTATGCACGAAGAGGTGCAGCAATGCGCCAGCAAAGGTTAGGAAGAAGAAAACAATCTGGCAAGCATTGACGGAAACACTGCACGATTTATAATATTCAAAGATTTGCTTTGCAAGTGTTTTGTACGGAGGTAAATGTATTAATATGCATTTGTTTGACCTCAAGGTGCTTTGGTGGCGCTTTTGTTTTTATTTTATTTTTTGCTTTAAATCTCAGAGCACATTTTAATATTAAATTTAACAACTACAACTGAAAGGGTTTGAAAACACCCCATGAATCAGTCAAACCAGGAGAAAGCATGAGTGATAAAGAGACTGATAATACAAAATGGTTAGCTAAATGCTTGTTCTTGCAATAGCGTTACAAACTGTGCATATACGAGACGGTGGAACTTTGTTTTCTGAACATGCGCACGTGTTGTGTTGTATGTACTTGTGGTGCAGACATGATATGAGGATGCGTGTGCACGGCTGTTGCAGAGGTAACTCAGCTCCTGCTTCTGTCGTCCAGCCCTCTGCTGTACGTCTGCGTGTGTTTGTGTGTTGGGGACAGACACATATGTACAATACTTTTAACGACAGCCCTTTATAAACATGCAAGCACACACACGACTGTAAAATCATCAATAATCGAATTTCTTACGTCAAGTCCCCCCTCTTTGCCAAGCGGATCAGGTATATATTTCTCCATAGTGAATGCAGACATAAACGTTTATAAGACTGAATTAAAAATGACAAGAGTAATGTCCCAGCCACAGACTACCTGGGGGAAATGACTTGCTCGCTTTCGGTTGCAACAGTTAAAATGGCTTTTTGGTGAAGGGAAAAAAATGAGTCAGACTGTCAAGGAGACTGGCAGACAAAGAAAAGTGACATTCAAAACGACAGGTTGACTAAAACAAAGCTGCAAAAGAGCACAGAAGTTGACGTGTGAACCGTCAAGACGAAAGGGAATCGGAACAGAGAGAGGAAACTGGCACTGGCTATCACTGACTGGCCCCCGCCATGGATGACAGGTGTTTTACATTACTTCTGTGGGTGAAGGCAAACCGCATCTCCCCCGCTACCTGTGCATTTATACACTGGACTTTGAATGAATTCTATATTGGCCCGCAAGGTCATGGATCCTATTCATGAACACTGAAGGCAGAGTTAACTTTCCATCCATGGGGAAAATGAAATAAAACCACCACACTCACAGCATGAGGGTTTTCATGTGCAGGCAGGTGTAGAGAAGGTGCCTTACTGTATGTTTTACCCAATAGCCACTCAAAGCTTCCCTGCACTAAGGGCCATTCATACTTCAGAGGGAGAGGTTTGCCTTTTTTGGCTCAGTTAAATTTTTTTCTTTTATGTTTTATCTTCCTATTACATGTTGCCTTCTCAAAACAAACAGGGTATTAATAGTTTTTGCTTATTTGCAACCCACCATTCACACTAAATCCACTCTGTCATGGAGGGAGGATTCTTCTGTTCTTGCTCTACAAAGCACAATTTTTTTTTTCCCGCTGACTGGACAACAGATGAAAATCCACAGGTTCGACTGCAGAATACATTTTTCTGTTATGAAAACTGAAGCAAAGCAAAGGCTTGCCATTGCACTTTACAGCTGAGATCCTCAGCTCCTTCACTCGCTCCACCACACACGCTGCTCAAACCGGGGTATACAGTCAGGCGGGGAGGGGGGCTTATTCCTTTCTTGCGCACGGCATGAATCATTTCTGGTAACAGCATCACATAAATGATTAACAAGTAATGATGTAGACGGTCTAGAACGCTCATTAATTCACCCCCACATAGAAAAGAAATCAGGAACAATTGAGTTGTGGAAACGGCTTTGTTGTTCTTGCAGGGAATGACTTTTCTGGGAAACACAAATCTGCAGCAAGCATTATATAATAATCACATCCAGCAATTTGAGTGCTTGGTTGTGAATACAAACATCAGATTTACAGCAGCTATAGGAGTCAATTGACCCGCAAGGAGTGCTGCGCACTGCAGCTCCGTGCATGTATCCTTCACACATATTCACACAAACAGACTCTTAATAATGAAAAACTCATGCATGCACACAGACATGAACATTGAACCATTGCTGCCATTCACTATTACATGCAAACAGCTCCTCTGCAGTGGAAACAAAGACATGCACACAAATGGCACACATCATTTCAGCACACGGACGCACACACATGAGGTGTTTGAGGTAACGCAGAGCCATGTCTGATTCATGCACTGCGTGTCAGAGGTGTGAAGCACACTGGCTGGTTTTACTCAGGAACCCCCCCCATCAGTCACACTTTCTCCTCTTTGCACCTCCCTCCCTTGTTCCCCTCTTGTCAGAATTTATTTATTATGCTTTTCATCTCACGGACTGAATCCACTGTGCTTGTAGCGAAGTGCTATACCGTATCAAGCTTTTCAGCGCTTTGATTCAAGCGAATGTGAAATAAGTCTTTGTTTAAACCTAAATCTGTCCCTTTCTGTCCTTTCAGGTGTGTCTCTCCAATGCTCTTGGCCCCTGAGGCCTGAGGAAAAGTGAGCCAAGCCCAGGCCCCCATGGGACCTCCTGTTACCCAGCATGCACTGCTACTGCTGCAGTGCATGCTGGTCCTGTGGCCCGCAGGCGTGGCCAGTAGGAGAGGGCCGGTGCTGCTGCCTGAATCTCCCTGTCACAAGACAGAGCACCCACTCATCCCACACTCAGGTAAACATGCACACACACACACAGCAGGGAGACACCATAATTATGTGAACTGTATGCAATTAAACTGTTATAATGTTCTAATTATGCTTTCTCCCTACTTTTGTTTCTCACTGTCGAAGACACATATATATTCTGTTCATGTTTTCAGTTCACTGCGGAGCAACGACAAACGCATTCAGCCGAGGGTCACTCGTTAACATGGTCACTCGTTAAACCAAAACATTGTCAGCGTCTATGGCTGCAATAGACATGTTGACTAGTGTTGGACTGATCAAAAATGCAGATAAACTTTTAGTCACGGTGTTTGACGTTCTTTACATGACCACAGATAACGTAGTTGTAAGGATCTAGTAACTTGTACTCTTGTAATGTCTCGCCGGTGCAACGCTGGTACAGTTTGCTCCACCAAATAAATGTATCTCAACTCATCAACTGCCCCGACAAAGGGCTCTTATTTACAGTCTCTAAAATTCCCCTCCTCCCTTCCCCCGCCCTGGATGGCACATTAGACTGCCCAAAAAAAATAGAAAAGTAAGCCGGAGACTGTGTTTTCAAACCACTTTACGTTAGCTTACTTTGCCAACTAACTACATCTGATGCCTCCCTTTCCTCTTTGCTCCTTCCCTCGAGACACGAAAGCAGACACAACCTTCCTCGTATGCCTCGACTACATGGCTCTGCAGTTTTTAGGTACAGCATGTTCCGCATCAGCTTTCATCGTCCTCCCCCCTTTATCTCACATTGCTATTGAGCAACTAAACTGTAATGAAATGATGTGAAACGTGGTCAAAAGAAAGCATCGGAAGCGATCAATGCAGTTCTGCCTGCCCTGTGCGAAGCAGCAGAATGTCATTGAGCTGTTTTCAAATTGAAATGAACTAGCAGACCAAGGTCACTGAGTGTGTCCAAAGACCCACATGCCTGCCTCATGTTATGCCTCATAACGCCGCTCAGCACAGACGCGAGGACTCTTCCTCTGCGACCCTTTCGCTCTCTCTCAGCGTCTTTCTTCTCTGTCTTTGTCCGTTCATTGTTAGCTGAGGTGGCACTCTTCCCTCTGCGCCAATTGAGTGCAATGATGATGACTAACTGCCCAGCTAACATAATACGTTCCTGCCTTGTGCTTTTTGCATTAAGGGGGGTCACGCAGCAGCCAGCGGGTCAGCTGTGGTCGACGCGTTTGTGTTCTCTAATGTACAAGAATGGCCCATTAAGCTCCGGTGGCCTAATGCTATGGTTAAAATATAAGAGCGTTAATGAAAAGGGTTTACATTTCAGCTAGTAATCAGACATGGTTCACTAAGACAAAGCCGACTGTACAGAAGAAGAGAATAGAAAGTGAGAGTAACTCAGAGTCTTCACCGTCTATGGGTCAGTGTCTGAATGATCAGCTGTGATGATACAGTGGTTTCCTACTGCAGGAACGATCTGAGGCTTCATTGGAGACATACAGTAAGGTCGACTGTGGCTAAGTGGATAGCAGGGCCGTCTTTCAATCAGAGGGTCGGCGGTTCAATCCCTGGCTCCGGCTCTGCTAGTCGCATGTCGATGTGTCCTTGAGCAAGACACGTAACCCCAAAATTGCTTCCGTAGTTGTGTCTACGGTGTAGAAATGTGATAGACTCTGAATTGTAAGTCGCTTTGGATAAAAGCGTCTGCTAAATGACTGTAATGTAATGTAATGTATTATATCATGGTAAATATAGTACTGTGAAATATAGTACCGCTTAGCTTCTTTTTCCAATAAGGCTATATGGGAAACCTGAGGCAGTCTACTCAGTCCCACACATGCATTCAGAAGGTTAGTGAAAAGGTGGAACTATTGTTCAAATAATTAAATTGCATGCATACACATGCACAGTGTGCATGTACATTTCATTGGCTTGTTAATGTGGTTGACCCCTAAAAGTTCAGCCGAAGTTTCTGAGCTCACAAGCTTGTTGACTTGCCTACACATCAGCTTTGTTGCCCTGGTTTCAAAGCTCGAAAGCTCCACAGACTTTCCATGTGTAGGGTATTTTTTTTCTTCTTTTTTTTATGCTTTCATGACGGGGACAAAGAACAAAAAGTTTCCCTTTTAATGCTGGTTTTATCTTTATGCTTTGTTTACTTGCATTCCAATCTTATTTATTCCCACTATATGGTAAGAATCAGCACCTTTTGCAGAGCAGCTGCTTATTCCCATAGTCTCATGAAGGTATCCATTCATCTTTGCACTTCTCAGTTATATTGAAGCTCAGGTTTTTTTAATGACTTTCATTTCATGGCCTGATGACAGTCTTTTGTGCCGTTCAAACACATCTCATTGTTCTAAATCAGTATCCACACCGCCAAACTCCAGCCCTAGCTATGAGTCATTGCAGAATATGCAGACACATATGCACGCATACGTACAGACATAAACAGACAGTGTGTGAGGGAAAAGAACCCTCTCGTTAAACCTATGATCCTTCTATCCTTTGTGTGTCATTGTGCTCCGTGTAATGCAGTGTAATCCCAGGTTGTTGAGAATGTGTAGAGCGAGTCTGCCGTGGATCCTCTTCAGCCAAGTTGGGAGGACTACAAACACATTACATATGCCCCTGTGGATCACAACACGCCGGCTCTGCTCAGGCGATACTTTTCCTCTGAGACATACATTTAGAGATCTGTTTTGAGTCTTATAGCTAAGGACATGCAGTTGATGAAAGAAATGTTGGTTTCATATTTTGGTGAATACACTTTGCTTTCTAGTCTAAAGTTAAATGACTTGCTGGGGAGAGAGCGGTATCAATCTTCTCATCATATTCTCACCAGGAAACCATATTATTCCTTTGAAAGGAAAACGTTTTTTTGGACAGTTGGTGGGACAAAACAAGCAATTTGACAACGTCACGTTGGGCTCGCATATTTTCACAATCTTCCTGACATTTTAGAGGTCAAACAATTACTTGAAAGAAATGGATTAATCAACTACAATCAGATGAATCTCTTCTGGCATGTGATAGAAAAGCAGTCTTTTTATATTCAAGGTTTGGCTGACAGTAGAGTAGGTGATGGAGATATAAGAGTGATATTCTGCTTTTGGTTTTTTTTAGCTCTTGGACTGGGTCTGCTGTTTGTTCACCTTGCTGGTAAAAAAAAAAAGATTTAACAATATCTCCAAACGTATGTCCAATATACTTTTTGTGGTTGTGACCAGAGAAGCCAAGTTCAAGGATCGTCTGAATGTGTTCCAGTGACAGCATTTCTTTCTCTCAGTGTGATTGCGGCCTGACTGTGGAAGGGCGTGCCTCACATGGGTTTTTGACCCCACTGGAGAATGGTGGTTTTCTGACTTGGCACAACACTTGGCTGACAGACCTGCTACTGTAAAGTGGACACTATAGTCTAAAAAAACACTTTCTGCTTCGTATGGCGGTTTTAGAAATGTGGGGTTTCAGAAGGAAAGTACACCGTACAGCTCAGCAGCTACGTTCAGGAGGTTTATACAACATGTACACTCGCTACGCCTTCGTGAAAACGGGTCTGAATATAGCTTCAACAGAGGTCCAATGTAAATGTGTGTCATTTATAGAATTATTTTAGGAGGGGTGTTGAAAGATGGCGGTGCACAGTGTGCATGTACATCTATCCCTATATTCTTGGTAAAGAACAGGGTGTTTTTTTTGCGAGGTTTTTTTCTGACCTAACATTTGTAGTGTTGTTGTAGCTCAAGGCCCCTGAGATACGTATGCTGTATTAATAAAGTGTTGCATTTAAGAAGTGCTCCTGGGTGAAGGCTTGAAGGCTTTTAAAGGTTATAAACTGTGATGTAAACAATGCCAAGTCCAAGTGGACTTGGCCTGTCTCTGAGGAGTGGAACCGGCAGACTTGTTTTACAGCCACAGACTGAGCTCAGCTTTTATCATCCCTGAACGGCTAACACATCGTTATAGAGAGGGGAGTGAAAGCAGGGAAATAAACAAATGGCTTCATAGCATTCATAAACGCAACAGGCTACAACTAGTTTCAGAGATCTTTTGGGTCATTTGGGGGGGGGATTCTTTTAAACTGAAAGCCCTCCAAGGTCTTGGGCGCTTGAATTCCAAAACATTAAGTCTGCTTTATTTTTTTCCGAGGTCAGCTATGTTCTAGCCATGTTTTATTTCAATGGATGACAGGCTGTCAATGGCATGAAGAAGGGCCTGTCCATATTTTTGGATTTGTATGTCTTTCATTTACCCGCTGCAATAAAAGTCCCGCATGTCCTTTCCCTACATATATATTTTCATCCCTTTTTTATTTTTAAGTGGCCTAAAGATATTTGGTCATCTTCTTCAATAGTTGTCTCTTCTCCCGCGACCCCTAGAACCAAACGACTCCTAAATACACATTAAGATTTAAATATTTTATTGCACACTTGCTTGTGGCTTCACATGCATGTTTTGCATGATTCACTCGTGGTCCCGGGGCCACAGCACAGCCACAGTAGTATACGTTTTTAGGACTTTTAGCTGTAAAATGTGCTTGTTTTTCTTGCTCTAAATCACATAAAAATAAAACAACCTTCGAGGAAAGAGCAGCGTGCGAAGGTTTTAACTTACCTCGCCTTTTGCTTTGGATTTTGTCAAACTGAGCAGGTGTTTGTTTTTTCGACAGCTCGGCCAAATCGTTTCCTCAAATCAACTTGACGGAATAGTTGCCATTCATTTTGCCGCCCATCACCACACTGCTGCATTTAGAGTGAATTGGCTCTTCATGTACGCGAGCGCGCTCGCTGCCACACTCTATTTACACCACTCACAGACAAGCCATTCATATTTCAGAATTGGTTCCACATGTTGCCATTGTTGCTGGCCTTGCAGTACTGAAGAGCACTAACTTTGAGCAGCGGCAGACTGAAGACTGGCGTGGCCACCGATGCTGGGTGTAAATATTTATACATCCTGTCATTTTGTCTTTGTGTCAACTGCTCCGTGTCAAAGCGGGGGATAACAAACGGGCTGTGAGTGATGGGCTGTTCTATTCTGAGGAGGAGGGAGACAGGGGTTAAAGGCATAAGATGGGACCGAGAAAGGGGGGCTGGGGTGTGTAAGTGTGTGTGTGTGTGTTTGTCGGTTTTGTGTCGGCTGAGAGCCCTGGCTTCTGAATTCTCATCCCAGTCCCGTGAGTGTGAGTCTGAACGCGTGTGTGCGATTACGCATTTGTCTCATCGGCATCCAATCCCCTGATTCAGGCAGCTGCTGCACAACAAGCATGGCTGTGATGTGATTACATTATCACATGCATTTAGAGTGGAGCGCATATGAACCCATGTAACATGCAAAGCAGGCCGGAAATCTTTTTTTTGGTGATAATTAATAGCTGGGGTTCGTCCTACTGTTTCGTTTTCTATTGGATTAACAACAAGGTTTATTTTATGGGATCATTAAAACCCTAAAATGAGCTATTACAGCCCATCCAAAAACAAATGTATATCACAAGATAGATCAGAGTTCACATAAGTGGGCTACGTCTCTGGTGAAGCTAACCAAATATCCTGCAGTGTGGTTTTTAAAAATCTTTCCAAGTGTGCCACAGTATTATATCCACATGTAGTAAACCCAAACAATAAGCTGCTAAACCCCCACGAGTTTGAGTTTGTGAAGCGTATATTTAGTTCCACAGCTTTGGGAGGGCCCATGCTGGATGTTATGAATGTTTATGAATGGTCCTTGGCCCCGTCACAAAAGGCCATAAATCCTTTGAGTGCTGTTATGTTCAATTAGAACCTTTTGCCCCCTTCTTCACACAACAAAAATATCCTCTCTTCTCTGCTTCTGTCTCTCACACACGCACGCACACACACCCAGGCACACACACTCACACACTCCATCACCCCGTTAGCGAGCCTCCCCTGGTGAGTCAGGGAGATTTATGGGGAGAAGCTGGGTTCGTTGAGCGGCGTCTTCCCCCGGGGGGTGTCACTGCCACATCGGTATGCCAGGGATCCTCTCGATGGCGTGAAAAACAAGCCCAGTGGAGCCAAAGGATTGGCACATCCCAAACTTTGTGTCTCCCTCCAGAATGAGCAGAGCAGCCGCCATTAACCAAAATAAACTCTTCGGGGTGAAGTTGTTCGTGATCTCCCAGATATTTATTTCACCTCTGCTAATGAAAATGTATTGGAGCTATAAAACCTGGAGCCAGTCGCGGGATGCTTTTTCCGCTCGCAGTTCCCTGGTACCCGTCGCTGGAGACTTGAAAGAGAACAAGGGAACATGTCTTTGCATACAGCGGTGCTGTCTCGCAGCAGATGATATTGTTTTGTTCGGAGACTTGGAGTTTGGTCCCACTACGTGAGCTGGAGGAGGCAGATGTTCCTTGGAAGCTCCCAGTTTTCTTGTTCTGTTTGTCTTCGTTCTGAATCACCAAAAACCCCAAAAGTACCTGCTTTTGATGCAGTCAAGGGAGAGCGGGCTTTCATTTGAAACGCTTGTCTGACAGGTGTGCCTGAAGATAATGTGTTGCAGGGACGATATTCAAGCTGTCCTCTCCCTCTGTACTGGCCCTGATGGAGAGCTCCCTGGTAAATTAAAAAAGTCCCTTTGAAATTTTTAGTCTGGAAATAAATCACAAATGGAGTGATGAATGATTTTACAGTAAATCACTGTAGCAACTGTAGCACTGCTAAAAACTCTGCAGGAGCTCTGGCACCTTACTCAAAACTACTAATTTCTAGCTATCTGGAGGAAATGTCCTGTATGTGGGGATGGTCTTTGGAAGTGTAACCCGAGAGTATGAGAAGAATACGGTATTATGACTGCAGATTAAGCATGTGACGAGTAATGGGGATAACGCGTCACTGTAATGACTGATTGACCACCCTAGACTAGACCTATCGGGTAACCAGGCGGTAGACAGGCCGGCCTCATCGCTCGGCAACCATACGAGGCCTGTGATTCGATTGGTCAGGGGTTAATGGGATGGGCGCCATGAGCACAGACAGGCATGTTGTGGATAAGATGTCAGTGTCTGTCTGGGATATCTCTCTCTCTCTCTCTCTCTGTATGTATTCACCATACCAAGGTCAATTTCCATAAAAAGTCTGACTCTCATCGGCCCCCATCCTTCATCCGCAGTATACATTTACATGAAAGCGGTCACTCAACAGTATAGCGATGGTTTACAAAAATCAAAGGACTGCCCACTGAGTCGCAAGAAGCTAGATTTCAGTATTTTGAACATATTCACTTATGAATGGAGGTTTCAGGCGTCAGGTTTGTTTTTTCGAGGCTGAGAAGCACTAATGTAAGAGTGCTTTGATCCGTGGAAAACTATCTTTTGAATGAATGGATTTCTTCTTCCAATGACAGCTCTACGATATTTTGTTATTTATTCAATCTCCTCTACATTTTCTTTAGTCGGAGAGACAATATTTGCATCATGGCTGATCGTTTTGTTAAAGAATAGTAATTACACAATGCTAAACTTTGTCATTGTACCACAATGAAAAATGCTCCTCCTGCCGTGTTCATAACACAGAAATATGATGATCTATCACTGTGTCTTAATTGTGCAAAAGGAAAAACTAAATCACCCAAAATTGTCTAGAGGACTTTGCAATGTGTAACAAAGAAGACTATTAAAAGGGATGGAGACACGTTTTATTACTTTAAAGATCATTTTGGTCCCCAGATATTTCACTTAAGTAAGAGCACCGATACCACAATTACTCCATCAAGTAAAAGTCCTGCATTCAAAATCTCACTTTAATAACCGAACATTACCATCAGCTGAAAGTACTTAAAGTATTGAAAGTAGATGTACTCATTATGCTTGCTCCTGTGAGTGTATTACTATCATATATTGGATTATTAGATTGTCACTGATGCAGTAATGTACAAGCAGCATCTTATAATTGTAGTTGGTTTGACATGGAGCTCATACTCTATATACTTTTAGGTCGTTTAAACTATAACAAAGCATTGTATTTCACCAACTGATTTTATGTTTTGTATGTCAAATCTGACAAGTAACTAATAACTACAATTATTGAATAAATGCAGAGGAGTGGAAGTATGTCAGCATGAAATGGCAATGCTTTGTTTAACTTTGACAAAGGTTTTGACATCATTGACATGCTGTATGTAGCAGGTACACCGACACCCCACGCAGTCCATTATATTAAACCAGCCCCACCTCTTCAGACTGTAACATGCCGGCTTTCCAGAAGTGTTTTCACCTGCCAATAATGCAGCATTACCGCCCTATAACTAAAGGCCAGAAAATGTTTTGTCCATGTAAACTAGTTGTAATGCAAGATACAAGTGCGATTGCTCAAGTGTTTACATCACAGATGTTTCACAACATCACAAGGTAGGAGGAATGGTAAAAGTCAGAACAAAGGCAGTCATGGACGGACTTGCTGCTGTTGTGAACTTGGCCTTTAAGGATTAGTCAAGTGGCAGCAGCCCTTTGCACGCACCTCATTCATCGGTACAGCTGTCGTCGGCAGTCATAAACTCTCCGCTCTGATTGGCTCACTCTTTTTTTGTCTTGTGATGTCGTTGGCAGAGATGGAGCCGTGGATCTTCAGGTTCAAAGCAGAGGGCACGGTGGATTACTCACAGCTGATCTTCGACCCGGGCCAGAACGAACTGATCGTCGGTGCCAGGTAACCCATATATGAGTGTGTTTTTTTGGCTCTTTCTTTTTTTTTGTCTCCCGTCTCTTTCTTTTGTTCTCTGTCGTTTTAGTGTCTTTTCTTGATCAGTGATGATCAGTCAATAATAAGTTTCTCTTGATGTCTTCAAAGGACAGAGAACATTGGCTTTGGAGTTGTTTCCAAGCCCATTGTCTTTGTCATGCCCAGCCAAGTGTGTGTGTGTGTGTGTGTGTCTATACGTTCACACTGTGTGAGTCTCTGGCTGATTCCAGATGAAGTGCGGTCTGCACTTTTCTTAATGGCTTGGTTGTCAATAGAAAGAAACACTCACCACAACGTGAACAACAGACAACAAGGGAGCCAGCAGGAAGGTGAGCAGCAAAACAAACAGAATCAAAGTGAGCCCAGGGAATTTACTAATGCACCCCAGGACCTTAGATGGAATCAGCTAATCAGGGAGAGTGTGTATGTGTGCACAGATGAAGAGCAAAGGTTGAGGAGGCGAGTGGATTCTCACTGAAACTGCTGACAAAACTGTGCTAATATAATATAAAACACATGTGAAATGTCTTTTTTTTTTTTGCTGCCAATCTTTTCATCTTAGCTACAATTCAGCCAGTTCTATTAACACATGGTATTTGGAGCACTCAAAAAAAGAAAATCTAATAGGAGATTTAGTTATATTCTCGGTGCCAACTCGCCAACCAACTGTGAAAGGCGTTGTGGCTGGATGGATGGCTGCAGGCTGGGTTAGAAGTATGAGTGATAATGGAAGGAAAGAGGGATCGATGCAAATATCAATAGAGTAAAACAGGGGGCCGCTGCCACGCTGAGACCTGGCTGATAGCCACTCTTCAGGAGATTGATAGATCTCGCTGAAAGTGTTGTATGTGTGTGCAAGAGCGTGCATGAACATGCTCAAAGATATGGAATTAGTTATCTACTTTATGAAAAAACAATTCTTGCTCTTTAAAAACGATTGCTGAAATAACAACACATTATGGGTTGTTGTTAAAGCTATTCCAAAATCTCTGCCTGCAAAATAGATTTTTAAGCGATGCAAAGAAAAAAGATCTTTCAGGTCGATTTCTAAAAAGGGTTTTTGCTGTGATATGCACCAAACTTACCAAATGCTTCAGACAATTTTCTTTTGCCGGCATGGACTGACAAGACAGGAGTCTCAAAGGGGGAAGGAAATCACGATAAATTATGCTTTTAGTCCAAATTGTCAGGTTTCATGTGATCTCATCCGGGTAATGTTTTATAATGGTTTTAGTAGACAGCCCGAGACATTGTTAGTCAGTATACAGAATATTCCTCTTGAGAGGGCATTCATTAGAACCTAATGTTTCTTGAAAAGTTGTAAATGCGAAAGGCTTCAGGTAAAGCAGGATAGACACTTATTAGTGAGGTTTCACCGCCAGGCTTTTGATTTTTCAATCTCTTTCTTTGTCTCTCTGTTTCTCATACACACAAAACTCAAGTAGAGCATTCTGTAAAACGTTTTAGCACTCCTTCATCCAGTCTTTTTTGCCTCCTAATTATGTGTTGAAGAAACCTAGATGTCCATTGTTTGCTGCAGTGGTTGAATCCAGCCATCCACTGCATTCGGTCCCAATGAGAACCCTGATGAAACCCATACAGCTTTTGACACGAAAGAAGAATGTGTGGAATAAAAAAGACAATATATCCGGTTCTGCTGCACCAATTTTGATCATTTTTCAAACTGTCCCTCGTCACTCCGGCAAGGTTATAGGAGTGCAATGCTAAATCAGTGGAAAAAAACTCTGTTCAGTGTATCGACATCCTCTGAACTGTTTCACCCCCAACTTGCTGTTTAAGCAGTTTAAGTCTGTCTGCTCCCTTTTGGGAGGTGGAAATCCCTTAGTGCTGGTGGCACCATGGGTAGGGGGGTGAAAATGAAGGAAATAGAGAGATAACACAGATTAAAAACGGCACAGAGCTTTGGCCTTACAGCAGTGATGCCGTAACATCCACACATCCTGGTTTATTTGAAGAAAATGGCTCCATCAACTCACATGCTCCTTTTTTTTTTTTTTTTACAGAAATCACCTCTTCAGGCTCAATCTGGAAGACCTGACACTGATCCAGGTGAGGGCTAATTCTCTCTTGCTCTGTCTCTCTGATTCTCCCTCAGTCTGACTCACCGAAATTTTCTGAGCGAGTATGTGCTCACTCTGTCTGCTCTTATACAGTCACGCTGGCGCAGGTATCCAGAGCGCTGCCTGCCTTCCAACAAGCGCCGCGCTATAGTCGTAGCGTGCTGCCAGCTCCCACAACTTTAACGCTGTTACAGTAAAATGGTTTAGCATTTCACATGTCACAACAAGTTCCCATCCAGTGGAGTGACAGTGGGTTCGGGGGCGACAGCGCTGTGGGTTGATACACAGACCGAAGCGAAGAGTGATGATATAAAGAGCAGACAGCATAAATACCCTGCGTGTTTAAATCCAGTTTACAACCGTATATGACACATACTCTGCAGCTGTACTTCCACACATTTTCTAGGGCATTAACATCTTTTGCAATGTCTTTAATACAATTCTACCATTTTGGTTAAACTCTCCTGCTGGTGAATCAAAGGGTCTGAAATATTAAACAGTAATAAAAGAATGCCAACTTCAGGGCTAGAGCCCTGCCTTTGGTGACATGTTGTAAAATGTGGACAAAAATGCTTAAATACAAGTATGCTTAAGGTAGCAATTATTCTTTTTTTCCTCTTCTCCCACATGTTGTCATTCTCATTTTTTTCTGCATCCTCTCATTTTTTTTTTTTTTTTTACTTCACTTGTATGAGCCCACATCCCCCCCTGTGGCGCTAAGCATTTTGTGACCCACTGAGTTACCATACAAACATTGACAGATTGAGGGGTTTATTGCTTGACGGTAGCAACCAGGCTTCTTTAAATGCTTTGACAACTCATGATGTTTGCCATTTACACCCTGGAAAACCAGGGGAGAGGATGAAGAGAGGAGAGAAAAGAGTATAGCTGGATGGAACAAAAGGGAGACTGGAGGGGGGAGCGCTGGTGATATAAATCCGCCTGGAAAGGGACAATGAGAAAAAAACGGTCCGACGAAATAAGAGGCAAGACTGAATTTGCCGGATAGGAAGGAGTGAAGGTTCAGCACGAACAAAGGAATCAGGGAGCAGTGAGACAGCACACAGACAGAGGGAAGCAACCCCTGATGATTCATGTGGTCTTTTGTGGTCGCTCGCTGGGACACAAATGCTTTTTAAACAAGCTCCGTGCCAGCCGTGCATCCAATCATCCCTCCTTCCTTATTTCATCCTGCGCTCGGCTCGCACTGCAGAATCAGAGAGGAGATTCCACCGACCCAATCAACCCCTCATCTCCAAGACATCTTCTCTTAAGAGAACAGGAACCTGGTAATCCCTGCCAAGCCCTGGCGCCAATTTAAGGTGACCTGTGCCCTCGTGCCTGCTTTGCATTTGATTGGACCGGGGGCTGCAGAGTCAAGAGGAAGGCTAAGTTCAACTGCTGGAGTGATATTCTTCTATTCGCCTCCCTCTGAAATCCTTTTCTCTTCTTCCTTCTTTTTCACCCTGGCATAAAGCAGGAGATTAATTGCAAAGAGATTTGGTTGCCTCTGTTGCTCGGTTGTTGGATATGAAAGACTTGAATGAATTTCCCCTTTGGCACCCGTTGCTCCACTCACATTATGCATTGCTGGTTGATCAAATATATTTGCAAGGGACCATGCTGCTGAGCGAACAAAAGAAAGTTTGAGCACAAACAGTCGTTAGTAGCCCAGCGCATTTTCTTGTGGTTGCACTGCTGTTCCAAAGAGTTGCATGAGGCTCTTGTTTTTTTCTTCCTTTCCCGCAGAAGGAAAACAAGCTAAAAGCTACACCTACGCTTTCCTTTGTGATTTCACCCCATCCCCATGCATCAGCCATGTCAGATAATGCCCAGTGGCGGTGATTTGTTCTTGCATGGCTGGCAGCGTGAAGAGGGGAGGCTGTGTGTGTGTGGTTTGACAGAGCACAAGGCTTAGAGCCGGTGTAATACAAACAGCCTATAATACGCTAAAGAGGTGGATATAATTACCATATGATCGATGACGGGCTGATCCCATTCTGTATGTGCATGCATGAAACATTTATGAACACAACAGTCAAGGACTTCTGCTACATGGAGGCAAAATGAATCCCACCCACTTTTCTTGCCCTTGGTTGCAGTATGATGAGTTGTTTTCAAGCATTGTGCAAGGCGGACAATAAACACTGAATGCTTGGTAGGCTTACCATAGTGGTATGGAGGGTTTAGAGTGTAGTGACAGTTAGGGTGGTAGCTAAACACTGCTGGTCTAACCCGCTCTATTGCACATATCGAGTTGAGACTCACGGATCGATAGGCCTGAGCCCAGCAACCATAATCTCTTCAGTAAATGCCCTCCTAGCTTGGAGGTAATAAAAGAATGAACAACAACATCAGATGTCGGAGAGAGTAGGGAACTGGGAACTTTGTTAAAAGAGTTGACGTGAAGCCATCTGAGAACGTTTACGCTTTCATTGCCCAATTTTAAGGCTACCCCTCTAATTTTTCCTTCAGTGAATCCTGGAAGTGGAAAGGGTTCAGTCACTTATAAAAGAAGTCACTTTACACGTCTGTCTGTCTGCGGAACTATAGACATGTCAGGAAGACACTTTAAGAATCACAAAGAGAAAATCGTCCACATTACGCGAACTTGCTAGCATGTACTCGAACTGCATGGCAATCAGTTTGAAGTGGGAAGAATCAGACGGTGAAACATACCCAAGCCCTTTTGGTCTTGATTGGAGTTAATATCTGACACTTGAAGTTTATTTTCTGCAGTGTCTCAACAGTCTGGAGAGGCCTTCCTCTCCCTGTCATCCTCTACCCTCATCCTCACTGATCTGGAAAACAATGTCAGGAACAAAAGGTGGATCGTTTTGTCCTTGCTCCCCTTTCAAACCTGTGCAGCTGAAGTGAAAAAAAAAAAGGACTTAACTCTCTGCAGAATGCACAGTGCACAAGACTTTTAGAGCTAACTCAGTCAAAGAATAAGTAATAAAAACGGCAACCGCAAAGCACAATATCCTTCCTCCATCTAGAGGTGAATCCCACTTTATACCTCACATCTGTTTGGTATTGTCCTTCTTCCCCTTCTGTCCGTCATTCAGCTCCCTGCCCTTGTCTGCTGCCATCTTTGGGCAGGAGAATCCTCACTGTCATAGCCCTTATCCACCTCCCATTGCCCACTGCAGAGAGGGGACAAACACTGATGAACTGGCCCTTCTGCATTTGCATTGTGTTCAATTTCCCATTATGCTGCCAGGGCTGATGAATAGCCAAACCGGCTCGATGTACCACTCAGCGTTGTGTTTCCCGTCTGCCCATGTGTTCCCCAAATAATGTCCTTTTGACGTTGTTGAATACCCTAATGCAGTGATTCCCGTCACCTGCTTTTAGCTCCATCTTTACACGTTCACACCTGGTATTACAACAGGCTACACACTTTCATGCTGTTCCGGAAAGCTAAAGTATCTAATTTGCAGGCACAATAAGAGCTTGTTGAATTCACAATATCCGCAGCAAACGGTGCTAATGTTAAGAAGACATTAAATGAAGAAGATGTAAGAATCCAATATTAGCGCGCTGTTTCCCTGCTAAATCGAAACAGGATGCGGACACTGCGGCCCGAGTTTCAACAGAAACACTGTGGCACAGCCTTAGTCAATATGCACTAGGATGAGGAGGATCAGTGGCATTGTTCGCCATTCGATACAGCACCAGAGGAGAAAAGTAGTGGATATTCACTCCAGCCTCTCTCTGTTGTCACGAAAACTCTGTCCATAAAAGCTCCTCTTGGCAACAGTCACTGTATGGGGTTGAGATGTATATCGTGGCTCCATTTTTCTTCACTGCCCCTCGTATAGTGTGGTTACGACGGAGAGGGGACTCCAAAGCAAACAAAAGGCTCCCCTCCAGTCACACATGTTGTATTTCATGGGCATGCCTCTTGCAATTGTAATTCGTCAGACAGGCAATTATCCCTGCTAATCAGCAGCTTACAGAAACTTTCCTCCGTAGCTCTGGCAGCATAGCTAATTCAATTGCTAGACCCAGTGACTCGGCCATTTACATGCATGGAGTGAAACGCATCAGTGGGATTGGAGATACAAATACCAGCACATTCAGTGGAGATGTTTAATCAAAGTAGTAAGCGGCCGAGCAGGGGGTCATTACAACTCTGACTTGTCTTTTTATGGTGTTATGATGATACGTGTAGTGACGCAGACCTACACATTCGCTGAGACATGACATCAAGACCGATTTCGTGTGTAAATCTTTCAGCGGCTTACATCAGCAGACATCAGTGTGAATAGTATAGTGAATAATATTGTGCCATGCACATCAAAAGGCAATATCAGCTATTCATAAGACAGATTCCATTTCCCCGGCAGGATTTGTCCAGCTCTCACTCTCAAATCGCGGTCCCCTTGTAATGAGGCACACGGCCAGTCGTTTCATAGAGCTAGACAGCTGTCAGCAGCGAGTGTGTTCTCCGGACCCTCTTTATGCAAAATATATTCAGTATCATGTCTGGAAACAGCGCTGTTTTGAAATTCAGCTCCTCACTCCCTCCTCTGTCTCACTGACTACTTCGCTCTGCCCACACTGTCTCCCTTGTTCTGGCTGACTCCTAAGTTGGACTCTGTTTTGTCTTTGTTGGGTTTCTTTTTATTTTTTGGTCTGTTATTTTCTGTTATTTTCCGTTTTTTTTTCTTCTCCTCTGTCTCCTTCTATCTCCCTCCCTGCCCACTCTCTCCCTTGGTATCTGTCCTGAACGCACCTCGACCACAATAGCCTCTCAGTGTGAGCGCTGACGAGAGCACAATGGTTCATCTCTGAGGATTACAGGGGACAGTAGCGAGGGCGGACACTCGCAACATAACATCGTAGAAATCTTATTTGTTATCGTCCCTGAAGCAACAAAGTACTGCTACCAACTGGGCCAAATTCTCTCCGCCTCTCTCTGAATTTACACATCTTAATCACATTCCATTTATGTTTACTTTATTCTTGACTGTAAACCTTTTGTTAATAAAAAAAAAGTACTCACCAAGGGATTGCGGAGATATGACAACACGTTCTAACTCCCAACTTCTTGAATACCAACGCTTGGTCAGTGGCCTGAACTTCAAACTATGACGCTCTAAGGAACCCGTCTAACGTCAGTTCTGGATGTGTCAGGGACAATGTGTCAGTTTCGCATTCAGTGTCTTTTCAAAGTAAACTTTTCAAGAAAGCTGGACACTATTTTCTAAGATGGCACTAAAGATTGCAGCCACTACATCAAAATTGATTCACAGTCCGTTATAATATCTGGGGGCTTGCAGTTAACAGACTTTATGGTTCAACTTTGATCTACTGTACTTCTCGTTGTCACTCTCAGTTTTACATCCAGATGAAATAGGTTTAGACAAGCTGGATAAACTTTTGGCTTGTTTACAGCGAGTCTCATAATCATCCATGGTTTCTTTTTGTTTTTTGCCCTGGCTGTTGTAGTGATGTCAGTTGTTCCCAAATGTTTCCCTTTTACATACTGAGTGAACGAGTATTATGTTATCATACCCAATGAAATTAATGAAAATAGATGGTTGTAATAAACCATAATTATCCTCTAGCTGCTGTATAGCTCTTCTTTTTCCTCAATATCCGATGGTTGCTTCTCTCCAGAGATGATTACAGTGCCATGATGGATATTTCATTTTCTTTTGGGCCAATTCGCCACCATGCTCAACTCACTAAATTTAATCCTGGTCCTCTCTTATTCTCTCATCTTCTTTTGTTTCCCCTCTAAGTCTCCATTTCCGTTTCTTATAGGTGACAAAGGCACAAAAAACTGTCTTTGTAATGCAGCTTTCTAGTTATTATTTAACGACAGCGTATTCCAGACATATTTCTGTTCAAGACATATTCATCTCAGGAGCACAGTGGCTGAACAAAAGCATGTTAATGAGATTTTAATGTTTCCTAATGGTACTGGCATTTGTGATTCTGTTCTTTAGTCTGGACCATTTGAGGCAGGGCAGTGAGATAGGGGGGCTGTAGTGGTCAATGATGCCAGCATATCCCCCACTTACAGACCTACGGACATCACCCCTTTCAGCAGTCGTAAAGCTGATTTCTTAAAGTCAAGATGAAATGAAAAATGCCTTTTTAACCCTTTTAAATCATTTAACATATACTGTATAGCCTCTGCCGTCAGTGTATGAATGTGTGTGTGATTGGGTGAATGTTGACATGTAGTGTAAAGCACTTTAAGACGAGAAAGGCACTATTAAATACCGTTTCACAGGGGAATATGTCACAGTACAGTAGCAGAAGACACTCTACTTTCCATTCCACTGGGACTAGAAGATGTAATACTGTATACTACCTGCTTTAAACTAATTCAGGTGACGATAAATCACATCTTCGCCCCGTAATGATAAAAGCAACCACTTTACCCCCATTAATGTAATCTCAAGTTTTAATTTCGCATTGTATTATGATTGATTTTTACCCTGAACATGACTGAGTAAGATTTCGGGCCATTAACAGGTCCCCCCCCCCATCTCCTGCAATTAGTGAAAGCGCTTTTCAGCCCCTACATTCAATTCAGCTGGGACACGCTGTGTGTGCAGGCTGTGCTGCTTGTGCTGATGTGTGTGTTTTGTGTCTGTGTTGTCTGCGCCGGCAACCGGAATAGCCAGCTTTGGCCTGGAATGTGACCCGACACACGCATACACACAGAGAAGAGCGAGAGAGAAGCCAGCTCACGTTAATGCTCCATATCTTATCCTCCCTGAATAGCACCCCTCACCCTGAGCTCTCTTCGCTCTCTAAGCTCCCTCCTGTTACTGCCTATGTGTGCATTTATGTATCAGCGTGTACATACGGGTCGGGTGGCTCTACTCCTCCCAAAGGCCAGTGGGGCGGAAAGCAAAAGCCTTGTCATAAAACACACACAGGAAACTCAGAGCCTGCTGAAAGAGGAAATTAAATAAGTTTTCCTCAGTGCTGAGGGGGGCTCAGCTTTTGTTTTCCCTCTTTTCCTGGCATAAAACAGTCCTGATACCAAGGTGAAATCTAATATTCTCTTTCAGTTCGCGATATTTACTATATTCCCACAGGGAGTGAGTTCCTGAGCCTCTGGCCACTAGCCAGGTTATTACTGCAGGAAACTCTTGTCTATGTGGCCAAGAAAGAAGTTCAATAGTTTCACTTTTAGAGATTTTTCGTGACTTGGCGTTAAGTGTATTGTTGCAGCGGCCAATTTTTCTGTTAAGTATTCCTCTGTCTGCCAGTCGGAGCTGGTGACAGTGATGGCTAATTCTGCGAGCGTGAGTGTCTTAGTGGCCCGGTGCTGTCCCGAGGCCAACACTCATGAATAGAGAACTTTTGTCGATGAGAAAGGCCCCCCCCCTAGAGGTCACGCTGAAATTAAACGGTAGAAATTGGAGCACGCTGGTGTCTTCACCCCGGGGGAGACGAGTCAACGTTTTATCTTCTTATTCCTCTCCCTCCTGTAGTAAAATGTAAAAGGCGGCCCGCTGTTTCTTCCTCACATTTAAATCACGTTGACATCCTACTCCAGGGAACTCACGTGTTACGCCTTCAAGATGCTCCTTTTTTTCCCTCAACCATAAATCAAATCGGGCATCCGGCTCTGCGCAAACTTGTCACTCGTGTCTTGAGCTCTCTGCTTGGTATGCGCCTTAATTGGATTTTGCGTCTGTATTTAACCTGGCTTATAAACTTATACCGTATACCGTAGTTGGGTATTTGTGAGTGCCTATATGTGGGATTGAGACCGCAGTGAAGCAGTAATGTCAAATTCATTTCCTGTTAGTTTCTGCTTTAATCCATTCCTCCTACTCAAGTCACAGAATAATCAGCACCCAGAAATCAATGCTTCACCAGCATATCTGACTTTTCGCAGTATGTGGTTTTCTATTACACTTGTGACCGTGTTTCATGTTTTCTCTGGCATATTTATTGCCCCTGCTATCTCAGACAAAGTCACCAAACATTACACTTACTTCAAAAAGGTGGGAATTGTGCGAGTTGAGAGCCAGACATTGTTTTCTTTTGGTACCCTGAGTGGTTTCTGATGTTTGCTTCTTCTTGATGGTTTATTGGGAGCCTTATGCTGTATTTTCTTTCTCTCCGCAGGAGGCTGAGTGGCGTTGCGATGAGTTCACCAAAGGAGCCTGCTTCAGCCGTGGCAAGTCTGAGGTGAGTTTAAGTGATGCCTGAGCTGTTCAAACGTCACACTTTTATATTGCCTTATCTGACACTTTGCCCCATGTTGAGAAAAACAAGTTAGTGTTAAAGTGATGAAAAAAAAAAAAAGAATGTCTGTAAAAGTACACTTCATGAATTTGGTTCATGTTTGCGACTTTGCGGCTCACTCGACCTATTGGTTTTAATAAAGGCGATTAAGGGGGTATTCAAGCAATTTATTATCCCCTTAAGTTTGTTGGTGTGTGAAGGACACAAAGCCTAGATCCTACACTTCCCATTATACAACTCAATAACATCTCTTTGTTTTGCTGCTCCCTATATGTCTGACAACATGGCTAACAAACTTCAAACTCCACACTGGTGGTATAGTGCAAGAGTCCACAAACATGTTCGTGGCTCTGTCAGGCTGTACTTGAGCTTAATGCCAACATCAACATGTTACTATTGACAGAAATACCACATGAATGAATGCTGTCTCCCAGTGGAACTGAATGCCCTTGATGTCAAACTTTCCCACCAGCGAATCAATGCTACATAACAGCTGCAGAAAATAGATCTTCAAGAGAGAAATCACAGATCCCACCTTCATTTTTACAGGCAGTGTTGATCAACTCCAGAGAGCACATCAAATAGCTCACTAAAATGTAAAAGAAATGTCACGTTATGATGAAACATATTGAAGACTGAAAGCAATGTGGAGCGCTTTATTCAGCTTTAAAATAGACTCTGTGGGAATTCCTGCTTTGTATGAGAGATCATCCTCAAAAAGGATCTAAATCAACTTGTTCCAACTTCCAAAACCTCCGCCACACTCCTATTTATAGGCCTTTTAAAGGGAGTTCCTATTGTTTTTGTAGTTTCGTTTTACGCAGAACTGTATGTTTTTGTATGTGGTTAGCTGGCAAACCCCTGTCTACCAAACAGCTGGTTTAGAGCTGAACTTGATTTGTAGGTGAACTGCCCAGCCCTGATCCCTGTATGTGTGTGCACCGCTGTGTATTTATCCTCCTGTGAAAGGTGGTTAGGGACCCATAATAGGCATTCTCGGGCTGGCCAGCATAAGATAGCTGTTGTGAATTACAGACCGAAGCTACCTCAGTCCCTGAGAGTCACTGCTGTTGCCCAGAGTCAAATTGTTTTGCTCACTGAGGATCAGATCCTGTGATGTACACTAAGAACAGCATTAAAAGACTTCATTCTCCGGCAGTTGACAGGGCCGCCGATGGTTTATTACCTAGCTCAGCGGGCAGCAATATACCATCGCTTAGGCTATTATACAGATACCGTGCCTGTGCATTGAGTGAATTTACAAGTGATTGTTTTTGTTTTTTCCCCTAATGCACGCATCCGCTCTTCTCTTGTGTATTTGATTTATTTCAACCGGGAGAAGAAAGGAGAGTTAAATTGACTTGACAGGACTTGATTGCAGACTCTGTTTTGTTTTATAATGCGAGAGCCAAGCATAACAGCCTCTGTATTATAGTACAGACGTGGAACATTTGTCACGAAGTTTTTGTAAACAAGTCAAGACCGTTAAGCTGGGCAAATATTAAATATGCCGTTGTTTACCGCAGAAACAAACTGCAGTGGAAGAATTTAATTATGCAGACCCCTCACAAGCCACCCTCACTCCTGCATCAACGCGCACACATTTACACAAGCATACAGTGCACGATGAACTGCACAATCAGCACAGATATATAGGCGCACCTAACACGTTTTACGACCCACACAGTGTTTTGAAGAGGCACACACATGAACGCACATACTTAGGCTGTGCTTAGCACCGGGGAAGAGAGTTGTTTTATGAGTCAACCTTCATCTTGATAGGGGGAGATAAAAGCCCTTCCCCTCATTTCTCCCTCCACCTCTCCAATGGGTGCCCTCTACTTCTAATGCAGACCCTTGAGAGAGGGGGGAGGTGGTGCTGCCCTGGGCACCTCCAGTGGCTCAGACACTAGCAGATTTACAGGGTTTTAAATTTCTACGAGGGTCCCAACCCTGCCGTGGCCCCTTTCAGATGGAGCAGACCCAATGAGTTTATCACCTCGTCCTAGGACTAAAAAAAACAAACGCCGCTCTCCGACATGACTACTGACTGCTGTTGTTTTGTTGATGGAAATCCCTAGTAAACCTGCATGAAAGCCCTACGGCGACGTTGCAAGTTCACGGCGTTCAGCAGCAATCAATCATTCAGTCAATCAATCATTCACCGCGTCTGCACCGCTTTATTTGTCGCGTGCTTTAAAACCAAGCGCTGAGTGGTTTGCTAGAAACCCCGGCCAAAACCTCAGAGGAGGAGCGAGCCAGCAAGAGAGTGGTTAACGTGTAGCCTACTTCACCGTGATTTAGAGAAATCTTGTTTTGAATTGGTGAATGTCAAGAGCATGCCCAAAATGCTACAAAGCTGTGGCAATTTTCTAAACTGACCCCGAGTGGTCCTTTCTCACGTTTGCTGCATTTATCTGTTCTCTACCTCAATCAGATCCCTCTCCAAATCTGGTCCCTGTTGAATTAAGATGTGACGTGGCTAAGCCGTGTGGGCATTAGCCTTGATTTGACTCTGTCAACCTCGGCCACGTTTTAGAGTAGCCCTCCCGCAGTTGCAGGTGTTTGTCTCATTTATTGGCATAAAGTGTAATTTTGTTTCTCTGCCTAATACTGCTGCTTGTCAATGGATAACTAATGGTGCTGTTGCCCTTTGCCGGTGTGTTTCCACAGGAGGAGTGCCAGAACTACATCAGGGTGCTGCTGGTGAATGGGAACAGGCTGTTCACCTGTGGAACCAACGCCTTCACCCCCATCTGCACCAACCGAACGGTATGAACAACAGCAGCGTTTCTTTTTCTTGCTTTTTTTTTCAGACTTTTTTTTACCCTTTTGTTTGAAGGGTTCATGCAAATGCTAATTATTCTTAACCAAATTAAGGCTTCTGATATAATTTAAATTACTGTGTTGTTTTATTTCTTTTTTTTGGGCAACGATTATAGTTCAGTTGGAATTTGGCAAGTCTCGTCTTTCTTCTTCATTGTGCTGTTTCCTCCTAAGTATTTGAGCTTTTTCCAACCCAACACTTAATCTGGTCAGTTAATCAAACAGTGCTAGACCGTTATTTTTTCAAAGAAGACAACACATTCTTTCCACTTACAAATGAAAAGGAAAATTCATGAGCAATAAAAGGTTTTATTTCTCTGTTCAACACAATCATAGATTTTGCCAATACAGCCTCACTTGGTGTGGTGGGGCTAATATAACCAATAACTTATGGTAGCTAATGTTAGCTAGACATATAATAAATATTTCATTTTACTGACTTGATTACTCATGTCTTCTGTTGCTCCTGTTATACAAACCATCACCACTATCCCATTATTCTCACATTATGTGGCCTCAATGGTGGCTATTTAGCAAAAGTGGAATTTGAGGGAATGAGGGAAAATTTGGAGATAATAGAATTGTAGAAAGATTTAGGCATTGATTTCTATTAAAACACAGTGATAAGTGACAGTGCTGTGGCCAAACTAAATAGCAGTGATAAAGAAGCAAGCAGACACGCTAACAAGGCTATAACCGAAAACCAAAGATAAAGATTTGCAACAAAAGATTTATCTAACAAGTTTAAAACATGTTGTCGGGTTTAATACAGTGCAGGATGGAAGTTGACAGCAGCCGTAGTTGCTCAGTTTTCTTTCTTTATTTCTATTATATGCCACGTTCGTTTGTCAGTCACACCTAATACCCCAGGAACACATCTTGATAAGTCATTATCCTTCAACAGGAGTGATATTTCAACCTGGGTAAGCTTGATAACTTCGCAAATATAAATTGAAGTGTTCTCGATCAAACTGACAATGTCAGATAGAAAAGGCCAAGGTTGATCAATAGATTTAATCAAGACGTGACGGAATTGTGATCTTGATATCACAGGATTTAATGCAGTGTGGCTGTTCTCGCTTCCTCTAGTGTGCTGTCAGGTATGTAGACTAATTATAAGATGAATCTTATTTAGCTCGGTTATTTAAGAAGTCGTGTTTCTTCAAAATTGTTAAACATCATAATCAAAATATTGTCTGAAGCTCATTACTCCTGATAATATATCCTGGTCTCATCTGTGCTGCTTTGCCCTTCTTCATGAGTCATTGCCGTTAATTAATTTGTTTATTTTTTTTTGTATCAAATCATGTTGTCTTTTCTTCTTCTATATCTAATTATTGTAAGGTACCACGATTTCAATCCTCTCCCTCTCATGGTTCTACAAATACAAGTATCAATACAAGTAACTAAAGTGTTTTCTTTTTTTCCAAGTGCCCACTGAAGTTCAGTAGAGACCAACATTAAAAATGTCAGACTATTGCTCACCTCAGAACATATCAAATACCTATGTTTTCTGTGTGGTTTCAGAAGGGGAGGCTGCAGGAGTTTACCATTATGATGACATTTGTTTTGGTCCAAAAGCATTGCACCCAAAGGTCACGGGCTCATAATTACTGTTTACCGCTGTGAAAATACATATAGTTGAAATGTCATGACATTATTATAGCAGTATTTCATCGGGGGCTGTCATATTTACTAACTGAGTGTCGTTAATGTGAAACACAGGTCGAGCACAGCAACAGCAATGGAATCATGCTCAGACAGATTTACTATCGGCTGTGATGGATGGACAGATGAGGAGCAGAATATTGTATTAGTTTAATAAGTGCTGGGAGGTTACAGATTAAACAGCTGTTCGTTTCTCTGACTTTTCGCCATGCTGCCACGGATGATGGCGATGAGAAGAATAGCAGCCTGGAGGATGTCTTTTAATAAAAACATTAAAAATAGCACATTTCCGGCATTTTAGCTTCTTATTATTGAAGGAGTAGTTTGGGTCAGTGGACTCTTTGGTTTCATCACGGAGTACTAGATTTATGAGGTTTGCAGGAAGAGTTATTTTTGCCAATTCAAATATCACATGAATTCAATACATTTATTTTTGCTTATTTGTACATTTGTACGTTTGTATGTTATGTGAGGAATCATTTAATGTCTTTCAGAATAATAAGACAAAAATGTTTCATCGATGCCACTTAAAAAAACTGCAGTCTTAACATAATTACACTTAAGATATCTTATCAGTCAACTGCAACTGTATAGTATTTCAAAAAGCACCATCAATTGGAATTGACTTTCATAATAGTTTGTCATTTTGGGAAATACGCTTCATTTCAATTCACTTTTTTTATTCATGTTTTGAATGAGCAGAAATCTCAATCTCTAAACTCCAGCGGTTTATAAATAATTCAAATTAATTTATGGATCACTGACGTATATATAATTGAAAGAGATTACATCCCCAAACAAAGGACGCAAAAGAGGAGGGAAGAGTCAACCATGTCTACATACGTGTTTGCTCAGCAGAGATTGCAATTGAGAGAAGTTGGATCTCCAGGAGAATAAATATTTGAAAGCAATACAGAATATCTAAACGCCTTACTGCATTATATTCCATTATATTTTTATATTTTCACTTGTCATCTGCCGCCTGGATTTTGTGTTTTCCTCTTCATAAATACAGACATTTCCATCATAAATTGGGACATAAAAATAACCACAATGCAGGAAATAGTGTTTGACACTCAAATCCCCCCCATTAATGAAACAAAAGCTTGGGTCGTACCACTGACGGGAGGCAGTGGTTGTGGAGCTTGTGCCAAAAAAAACTCAATGACAGTGATAATATTTCAACTTATGCTTAGTGATAAGTACGTCAGTATGACAAAACAGTTTCGTACAGCGACAGAATTGATTGTTTATTCAAAGTTCAGAGTTTATTTAACTCGTTCATTCTTTTCACAATCACTTGGCAGATAGCTGCTATAGGATGTGTGTGTTGCATCAACGGTGGGATATCAACGATAATCCTGTTGCAGCAGGTCCGAGGGAAAAAAGCTTGTGGCGGGATTTCCTGTCATAGTGTGTAGTTAAAAATTCTCTCAACTACCGCAATAGCCTCTCAGGAGCACCACACATAGCACCCGACTGGCTCTCACAGCAGCCTCTGTAAGCTCTGAGTTGTCTCCTTCTAGAAAGTCTCTATTGGAGGGATTCAAAGTCGCTTCAGTGTTCTACCCACACAGCTGCTGGGTGCACTATAGAGACGACTTTCACTCCACTTCCTCAAAATGCAAAGGGCACACTGCAGTCTTTCCATTTATCACTCCTCCTCTTGTTTTTCTAAATGACCCAATTGACCTAAAAGTATCTATTCCGACCCACAGAATTAGCCCGTCAATACCAGGCTTTCATCTCAGGCTGGCAGAGCTCAGACAGGGCTGCTCTGTTTTGCTGTGGTTTGGGTGGAGTAGAGGTGGCAGAGCAGTTAACAGAACCCTCGATCCAAATTGACCGGCTCCAGGAAATTGGCTAAAGAAGTCCCCCCCCCCCCCCAACACTTGCGTCGAATGGCATCTGGCCTCCTGTGTAGAAGTGTTGTCTACCAGTGAATCAGTCGAAATGTGTGACAAGAGACTGAGCTGTGAATCTTTCGATGCGCTGCCACTTGAGGTCCTCCGCAACCACGGAGGAGTCAAAAATGTAGAGCCCTGATTGATAGAAAAGTAATCGGAGATAGAATAATTATAATGATCATTTTGCGGATTTTAAAACCTGAGATTAGTGCAATCTTTTCACTCATGCATTTGCCCTCAGAACTTAGATGAACTTGGATGGAAGCACAAACCATGAGCTAATCCTCGTATACGGTGTTTACTTTTGCACCATAAAATATAATTGCAGCTTGGATTTAAAAAATGCATTACTTCGTTTTGGTATTCAAGGCTGAGTCACTGAGCTATGGCCTGTTTTTTTTAGTTGTTATTTTTTTTTAACTAGGAACCAGTGCAGTGTGTCAGGGCTAAGCCGAGGTCATGCAGTAAAGTATTTTTAAAAAGCGGGGAGTTGGATTTGGCCTCATATTCAAATGCAGAATGCCGGGGAAGGCATCTCACATCAAGCCACGTTTGGACTCAGAGAGGCTTCTCAAAGATGTGGTGCAATAATGTTATAAACAGACAAACAGCTGGTTGTCCTGTAGAGACACCAACCACACCAAGAAAAACTACTCTTGCAGCCAGCCAAGAGTAACTGGATATAAGAAGCCTGTTTTAATAATTGTATTGCTTTCTGGACAGGCTGCCTCGTAACATTTTGACTTAAGGCAGCTGCTCTGTTTGTGTGCTTTATATATATGCTGCTAATGATTCTAAATGCGTTCTCTGATTATGTTTGCTGCTTCTGAAGGTTTTCCTCACACATATATATATATTGTTGTGTGTGTTTTGCAGTAGATGTAAACTAAACAAGACATAATGAGAAGTATTTTAGTCTGTATGCACCATTTGCATATTGGCAGGAACAAACAACATTACCAGACCTCTCCGGTTTGTTTTTTAATTTTGCACTTTGATACTCTGTCCTATATTTTTATGCAGTACTTTTTCTGCAATGATCAATTATTTAGAAATAAGGAAAATATACATCTTTGTTTATTAACTCAAAGGATACTCCTGTTACAATCAAAATAATGTTCTCTTAGTGATATCTAGGCATCGCCTGCGTCGATGCTCTTTCCAGTGTAAACACTTTCGCCCCCCCTACCTCAACCTCTTCTTTTTTCTTATGTTGCAGCTGACAAATTTGACAGAGATTCACGATCAGATCAGCGGGATGGCTCGGTGTCCTTACAACCCCCTCCACAACTCCACTGCCCTCATCACCTCCAGCGGGGAGCTTTACGCTGCCACGGCCATGGACTTCTCTGGGCGGGACCCCGCCATCTACCGCAGCCTGGGCGGCCTGCCACCTCTGCGCACGGCCCAATACAACTCCAAGTGGCTGAACGGTATACGGGGGCTGCTAAAGTTTCGGGTCCAGATATAGATGGAGATGTTACTGTTTATGTAAATGTATGTAAACATTGCATTTTATATAGAAAGAAACAGTAAAGGAGAAAATAGCTTTTTAGCTTTTCCCACGTCAGCTATTGAAAACCAGCCCTGCAGCTTGTGGAGATTCAGTGTTTTGCTCAAGGGTACTTAAGCATGGTTGATGGTTGAAGGATCGTATTCCTCCTCAAATCACCACTGTGTGGCCAAAGCAGTGTAGCAAATGCTGGAAAATTGATCAATTGATAATTGATCTGTTGCATTTTATCAGTAAAAACAATTATTTCTAAAGTTACGAAGCAACTAGAACATCTTTATATTTATCTCACCCTGTCTTTGAGGAGCATGAAATTGTTAAATTGTCAGGAATCGATGTATTTTTCCCAAAAAGTTCAGACGCGCTTCAAGCACAAACCTCCTCAGTGCAGATTGAAGAACTTCAGACGGCTTAAGGTGTCCAGCCTACAGAGGAGCGGGTCAATCGGTATCTTGTCAGCAAGTGACTTTTATCTGATTCACATTTAAGCTGAATTGAAAAAAATTAATTAAAAGCCACCACATACATTGCTTTGCAGCAACCTTCTGGGAAAAAAGGTTTAATTACTAATTTTATGGCGAATTGATTTTTTTTTCCCCCCTCCGTCTCCCCCTGCACTACCCTCCAAAGGTGCAGCGAAGAGGAGGGTTGAAATGAGGAGGAGGGGGGGTGGGGGGGGGGGGGGGACACTTTAATTTAAGGGTGAATTAAATCACTGTCAGTGAGAATAAAGTATGCGGTTCAGATCAAACAATGTCATACATAAAAATGAACGCCTTAGCTGTGACAGTGTCGTGGAGGTCGCGTGCTTCAGATGGGGTGAAAGCTATTACGCTACACCTGTTTTGGTCATTTCTCATCCTAACCTTTAGGTTTAGGGAGTGAAAAATGAGTTTTCTTATTACAGCACAACGCCATTAATAACATGGCCTGTCGTTATTAATCCTGATCACCTGCTGTTGTGTGGGCCTCACAAACCCCGCAAGTCAATCAGTCATAACACATACCCATTCGCTCTCCCACTCACTCTTCCTCCCACCGCCTTAAATATTATTCTTTCGGTATTTCTTCTTCCTCTCTCTCTGCACTGCATCTTTCTTTCAAAGCTCGCTTCATTTATTTTTTTTCTGTGTCTTCTTTCTCCCACTCATTTTTCCCGTCTCTTGCCACCTCTCCTTCAACAGAACCGAACTTCGTCTCCTCCTACGATATCGGCAACTTCACCTACTTCTTCTTCCGGGAGAATGCAGTGGAGCATGACTGTGGCCGAACAGTGTTTTCCCGCGCGGGGCGTGTTTGCAAGAACGACATCGGTGGCCGCTTTCTCCTGGAGGACACGTGGACCACCTTCATGAAGGCCAGGCTGAACTGCTCCCGACCGGGCGAAATACCCTTCAACTACAACGAGTTGCAGGGAACGTTTTACCTGCCTGAGCTGGAGCTGCTCTATGGTATTTTCACGACCAACGTGTGAGTAAAATGAGATTTTACAATAACCATAATTACCAACTTTTAAAACTTTAAATCTATTTTCCACAGTCACCCCAGTTCCATCGGTATATTTGACATCTGTATTGTTTGCGTTGTAAAGAATGAACCAAAGTGAGATCCAGCTCGCAGCATCATGATAACAGATTTAAAAAAACGCCAATTTATATCATTTTATTTTTCCCTCATTTGTTCTTTTTAATGCATCCGCGGAATAGCTTCATGTATAATTCACAGTGATTTTGGCATCACATTATCAGTTTTGTAAACAAACACACTTTCACTGCATTAGCTTGGCATGTGACCTTTTTGTAGCATGCTCACTGAGCATATCAAATTGAGTGATATGACAGTGAAGTTTACATGGCCAAGTGCATCTTAAATTGAATTTCCAGTAGAAATATCCACCTATAAACACTCAAACCAGTTATTGCAGTACCATCTGACATTTAAATCCCATGGAAAAAGCTTATCGTCACTTATTAGAGCGTACACTGTATCATGCACATGGGGGATGTAAGAGATGGCATGCATCCATGGATGAAAAGTATAATTTTCTATTTTTGCAAACATTCTTTCCTCTTTTTGTCTCTCCATCTTTATTTCTTATTTTTTTTACTTTCCCATACTCACACACACACACACACACACACACACGCACAGACCATTATTACTGTAAAAGCTGAGTAATCTATTCTTTATGGTCAATGCCTTCACATTGCTGAAAAAGAAGTCTTTTGAAGGGTATTGGAAACATTTCCCCCTGCAGGCACAGAGTCTAATGAACAGCCGCATAGGATTATAATTCACATCGCCCAAGTCTCTCAGTTTAAGTTGAGAGTTAATACTCTCATTCTTTACTCTCTCTTCGGAGAGCAGAGACTGGTACTTGTTGAAACTGACAGCTTAAAAAGTCAAAGCTGTATTTCAGGCCCGAGATCTGAACAGTTAATCAGACAGGCTGAACATCTTAATTGTGTCCTGTGGCTGGATTTATAATCCAATAATGACGATCACTTACGCCAGCGTCTGCGTCTGTCTGTCCGGTGTTTGATTTGTATTGTTGGCTAAGAGCAATACAAACACACAGAGGTCAGATTCACAAATACTGCACCAACAACATCCGTACAGAGTTGTGCTATGGTGTCCTTTTTAAAATGCCTTTAATCCAATACTTTCCTCTGTTTCTCCCTCACTCATCCATCATTCCCTCTATCCTCTCACCCCCTTTGTTGGGTCTCTCTTCCCTTTTTTTTTTTCTGTTGCTGACATTCAGAAACAGCATTGCTGCATCTGCGGTGTGTGCCTTCAATCTCAGTGCCATATCACAGGTTTTCAACGGGCCCTTCAAGTACCAGGAGAACTCACGGTCAGCGTGGCTGCCCTACCCCAACCCCAACCCGGACTTTCAGGTAACAAAGCCATACAGAGGATCCCTGTTTGTTATTTGTTTGACCAGCAGAGAGACTACGCAATTTATTTGTATTAAAAAGATATTTTAATACAGCCCAAAATTGGCAACACAGCAGTCGCGCCGCCAGCATGGCGAAGGCAGTTTATGAAGTGTGAGTTAAAGTTCAAAGCTGATCTTTAACGATCATTTGTTCATGCTTGAGGTGATTTAGACCCAACACACTGCTAAACAAGCCAAAATAGTACGTGTGCATGGGTGCATGCCTAAGGAAATGTATGCATGTGGTGTGTATGTGTGTTCGCCCTGATGAGCCTGCCTCAGATCTCCAGAAAGCTCTTGACTCTCATTAATTTCCTCTCGTATTGAATCATCTCTCTCTCTATTCATGGACAGACACATTACGACCGCTCGTTTTACAATCCAGTGGTTTTTACAATGGCACAATCATTCCTTTAAGGTGTTTCATAGCCTCGTTTTGTGAACTGTATTCCCTTTCTATAAATATACTGTCCTTGTTTTGCACAAGTGGCACTTTATGTTTATACTCCGTCCTGAAACTCGGAGGGGCAACCAAGCAGTGCCAGGGCGCCTTATCCCGATTTTAGGCGCTGCTGTATACCGATGATACAGAGGGAATCTTGTATTAGCCGAAGTGCCTCTCAGTTGCAGCGGGTTCAGCAGATAGTGAGGGAGCTAATCCACGCGGCTCTCCGTGAGGGATTGAATTCCCTCTGAGGTCTGGCTGCCAATGTGTGACACACGCCTCACTTCCACACGTTTCCCCATCACAGGCCCTCGATCATGTTTTCCGTCAAGCCAGCAGCTACATGAGCATTCGCGATGGCTGCTATCGAGAAGTCACACACACACATTATCTATAATGACTCATGCGGGGAAAAAAGCGGACGAAATGTCCGTGCAGAAAAAAAGTGCTAGCTGTGGCAGTTTACTAAAAAAAAATACATACCCATCTGTAACTTACAATATGTCTCACCGCCGTCATGCGTTCATATATCTACACGTCTGAAATTCACTTACCGTCAAGAAAACCAATTTCTTCTATCTGTTGATATATTTGTTTCTGCTCAGAATACTGTAGTACATCACCAAGATGTTTCTATATACCATAGGCTTTTATGAGGCTGTTTTCCTCAATGATAAACCGGGATCAGTTCTTCCGCTCCATCCGCATCTCTCCATTTAAGCTCGGGCACAATAGCTGCTCCTCACCGCTGGACCGATGCACACTTTATCTAGGTTTCAGTGACATCTTCATCAGCATTTGTCAATGTTGGAGGATTAGATTTACGAGCGCAGGATTTATGGCCTGCCCATTTTTTTTCCCCCAGCCCTTTGTACGCACACACACACACACGCGCACACACACACTTACAGTCATGCAACATACACCTCGAGACCAGCACCTATAAAAGCCACCAACCAAAATACACATGTATTGTACACAAATACGCCCACAAAAATAGAGGGTTGTTGATTGCTGCCAAATAGGGATAATTATCACAGTGAACTCATCACTCAACACACACGCAGACACAGACACTGGTCATTGATTGAGAGCTTAATTCCCCATCTGTCTGCAGAGAAAATCCTCCCATTTATTTGCGGAGTGATCCTGCTGGGTTTATTCAGTCATGTTCGACGGGCGTTTGGAGCTAATACTGTCTCTGTGTTGTATAGGTTTTCTGTCACACTGCAATTGCTTACTGTACAAACACATTCATTGTCAAGCTCCATGCGCAGAAAAATATGGAAAACGCAGCACCATTTATGTGGCTGTCCAATCAGTGTTGATGGTCAATGTAGTCAATTGAAGCAATACATTCTTCAGGGTGTGCTATATTGACAGGGTAAGCTGATTTCTCCTGCTTGCGGTACCAGGATGCATTGCACGCAAGCTTCTGTTCGACGTCGCCTCTACGCGCACGATGAGCTGCTTAATTTGTGCACACACTTTAAACTCTACTGTACATTCACTTAATGTCATCGCTAAACTGAAACTCTTCTCTGCTCCGATCGCGCTCTCTTGTCCGCTCACACCGCATCACTCTCTCTCTCTCTCGCTCCACCACACACACACACACACACACACACACTACAGTTCTGGCTCCGCTCTTCTCCAAATGAGCTACGTTACTCTAACAACAACCAGTCGGTGTTTGCTCTCTGTGGCAGAGGTTCTGGAGGGTCTCTGCCAGCCATTAAATCCCCGCTGCAGCGTCGGCCTTTCTACGCTGCAGTTCTTTGTACTTATACTCTGACTTGAATAAATGCGGCTGATTATCCAAGTCAGGCAAAACACTGTCGAATGTATTCTCGTCCATAACACCCTCTGCACTCATATTGAATCGAACAAGGTAGTTCTGTTTTAGAGCGGCATGGAGCACACCCATGGGCTACCCTGAGAAATCCAAGCTGAAATAGCAGCCTGTAATTCTTACTTGCACCACGTCATACACCTACGCTGGATGCAGGAACAGAACAACAGATTTTTGCAGCCGCAAACTCAGCTTTCTGGGTCAATACGGCACACACTGAGGAATTTATTGATTAAATAGACTACTTTTACCGTCAACACTAAAATACACATAAAAGGTGCCAAATGTCCCGATTATCTGGAGCCAAAACTGATGAACTTTTATAACCAGATCGAGGGTGATGGAATATTTAACGACCTAGGGAGGATTTTCAACAAAAGCCCATTTTGGCAAAAACATGCTGTAATACAACCATATTTCTCAGAGGCACTTATCACCCTGGCAGAGCACAGTGCGCTGACGATGATCACGACAGCTGAGTGTCGGATGGGTCCTCAGCCAAATGATGGTTCTGTCCCTCACCTTGACTGTACCGAGGGAATCACCACATCCGTCTCTCTGTACATTCACAGATGTCATAGACCCTCGCTGGTCACATGCAAGGACAAACCACAGAAGGAAACCTTAGACATATGTTATTATATAGCCCTCAGCACACACACACACACACACACTACACATTTTGGCACACAACCCTGTCCTTCAGGGTTTTAATTTCCCGACTCCTGATGTGTCGAGGGCACTGATCCGTTGCCTATCCCGGGGAAGCCCACCTCGATTCTCATCCGTCAGCCCACGGAAGGCCAGGGATTGATCTGTATAAAGTGCCCATACTGTTGCTACCGTAGCTAGTCAGCAGGAACTAATCGCCACCCAAGGTCCAGTCTCAGCTTAGTACAACGAGGCTGCGTACGGTTAGCCTGGAGCAAATCCGTGCAGTGCATCTGCAAATCTATGTTCAAAACAAAAACCGTACCAGTCATTTGGGTCAGCGTAATTGTAGAGCGTGGCTTATTTTTGTTTTCTCTTCTCTGTATCGTGGAGTAGGCCATATTCTTTGAGGATTGAGCTTTAATCCACAATCCTCCTGTCCCCAGTCAGGGACCTCTTTCCCTGAGAAGGACATGCATGGTTAGCTTAACTGATCCAGCTCTGCCTCAGCTGGACTGGCTTTGTGCCTTGGCTGGCTTTGTCCCTTTCTGCCTTTTTGGGGGGGAAAAGGCACTACATTCCCACCCTTAAAAGCATGAATATTGTCACTGGACAGCAACAACGTGCTTCAGAATGTATACTGTATGTATCTTGCAGTTCGATTTTAGTATCATATTTGCGATACATAGGTCATGATAATACATTACGCTTCTAATGGCAGTATATGCTGTATAATGAGCAATATTAAAAAACGCCAACGATCCCTTCATATTAAGTTTCCTAGAAGAAAAGAAAAACACCTAAAAATATGAACACATTATATTGTTAAAACACATTTATAAACCTGCAGTATCACAATAATTGAAGATCTATATTGGACTGTGTAATATTTCCCTCTTTTAACTCCCATTTGGAGACAGTTCATTTTATTGAGCTCGTTTTCATATATAAAGTCGGGGAAATGTCTAACATATTAGATATTTCACATTATAACAGAGTGCTGCGGCACTGCCTCTGCTTCAGTAGAAAAACTCTGCTGGGACACAGAACAAGGACTAACAGTCAACAGTACCTGATAAAACCAAATTAATTTGTAACGATGAAATCTCTCTATTTATATGAGATACTTCTGTTTTCTTCTCCCTCTGTTACTGGACTCTGGCTCTGAAGATAATAAAACACTTTTAAGATATCAGCTTATTTTTGGGGTAAAAAAGAGCAATCAGAGACATTACTATTGGTGCCAACAAAACTCACCAGCAATATATATGCATATGAGGAAAAATCTAATAAAAGAGCTACCTGCCCAGTCAAACATTCATTCAGTCGTCTTCCATCAGCCGTAGTGTATTGACTACAAAGCCTTGAGGTCGTGAGGATAGCAAACCATCACAACGAGGCTGCAATCGACTTTAAAGCCTTGTTCATTTAATCATTCAATCCCTCTCTTTTATCATCTCTGGTGGTACTTCTGGACAAAAAAAAATGAACCATATTTACGTGGCTTTTCATCCCAAAGAGCTTGGAGCTTGTATTAATGTAGTCAGTCCATCATTTCCTGCTCTGTCTTCCCCACCTCCACAGTGCGGCACCATTGACTCTGGCTCCTACGTGAACCTGACTGAAAGAAACTTGCAGGACGCTCAGAAGTTTTTGCTGATGCATGAGGTGGCCCAACCCGTGGTTCCCGTGCCCTACTTCATGGAGGACAACGTGCGCTTCACTCATGTTGCGGTGGATGTGGTGCAGGGGAAAGACATGCTTTTTCACATCATATACTTGGCTACGGGTGAGTTCTTCTTAATATGTGTATGCATTGTGTTTGACTTTAAAGACCTTGAGACAGTATTTGTGTCTTTATTCTGTACACATTATTTTCTCTTTTTTTATTCATTGTTGGGTGCTTGCATGTGCCGTCTGAGATTTTGTGACTTCTTAATGATCATGAAAACGTATATATCAATCCCCTCCTTAATATTCACGATCAGGTCCTACATAACCACATCATTTCTTTATTTGGTTATCTCACAAATAAGATTTCTGTATTTGTTTCAAAGGTTTGATATGGGGGGGGGGGGGGTTGGGGGGCTGATGTGATATACTTCAGGGCACCAATCAAGATCGGTGGATGTGAGTGGAGCAGTGAGAGTTTCTGCTCCTCGCTCGCGGAGCTGTTCATACCCACCTATCCCCCCGTTGAAAGCCGCTCCAGGCCGCTCCGCTCAATAACGCTCCGCGCTCAACTCCGATTTCACCCCGCTCCACTCAAATTGCTCACCGCTCGCTTCTCAGCTTCCTTTTGAAATTACTTTGTGAACTCCATTGTCGAGGTTGCAACAGCCGATTTCTGTCAGAAAATAGTGTGGGTGCGCCGATGCATTCTGGGTCAGGCACGGGCATGCTTCGGGCTCATGGTGTGAGTGGTAGGTGCTCCAACTTCTCAGAAAATCTGCTCCGTGCTCCGAACGGTTGTGCTCCCCGCTTGTTCGTGCTCCGCTCTCATGCTCTGATCAGGATTCAAACCTACACAATCTTGGAGCAGCAAATTAGCATAGATTAGCATTTCAGGAGAGTTAAACTCTTAATAAGTAATATCTAACACAGCTTTGTAAATTGAAGCCTGAATTCTTACTTATATTGTCATGAATATTTATTGTTTTTTTATAGAATACTTTTTTTTAAAATCTAAAATACGTTTAATCTAAGCCGTTTGAAGTTCATGCATTGGAAATAAGAAAAACCTGTAAGAATAATGACACCAATAGATCTGTACTTCTGAGGGGGCTTCAAAGCTTTGTCTTCTGACCCAAGTTTGATCACTTATTCCTTCCATATGTTCTTCATATGCACTGACAGAACACGTGCACGTCACATCGCACATCACTCCCATGCAATCCCTCAGTAAAATATCGAAACAGCCAACAGCCATGTGACAAAATAAAACAGACGGTTAATTAATAACACACACGTACAGCTCTCACTTTACCCTTACTCGTCTTCCCTGTCTAAACTGCATGGCACCACCTGCTTATCAGTAGACTGTTTGATCGCGCCGGTGTGACAATATGTGATGTTAGACTTGGCAAAGTGCTAAAAACAGTATCAGCTAGACACCAGATACACACCCGCCTTTAGTGTCTGTATTATGATATAACACACAATATGGATTATATTCTGGTGTACTGAACAGAATCTGAACGTAGCGACCCACTTCACTGTGCTAATATACCATAGCTCCCCTGGGAAATGTCAACATGATCTTCCTGTTGTTAGTCAGTGTTATTTTAGGATATCACACATGCAAGCACCCATACACAACCTGTTCCAGATCACTGGCTCTATGCTTGGCATCTCCCTCAAAAACTCCCCTCTCATTGTTTGCCTGGTGCTGTGATCAATGTAGCGTCGGACCAGAGCTGCCCACACTGCAAGTTCCCCAGACACTAACCAGACGCTAATGAAAACATCTGAAACCCTGCCAAGGCCATTGGGTAGCGCACATACTGTACCTAATCACATGCTATTATTAACGCTTAAAAGCACCCTGCTCATTGGGGCCATTGTGGAAAACCTAATAGCTCCAACTGTGGGTCCAAAGATGTCAAGGTGTAGGGTTATTTTTTTCAAACATGTGGCTTGCAGCAAATTTACCCTTCCTCGTTATTCAACCCTCATTAGTAATTTCAGCCCTGCGGCAACATTTTCTCTTGCAGTTAACATGAACAGATTCCAAATAAATGTAAAAGATTTCCTTGAAGTTCCTGGTTTCTAACCAATTTTGTGAAACTCTACGTTGGTGAAGGTACCTGCCTTGGGAGAAAAAAATAATTATTACTTACTCATTAGGTATCACTCATTAAAAAAAAGTAATTCCATCAACACATGAAGGATTCGAAAGGGAGACATTATAAGATAAGAAGAGACTTATTTTGTTGCAGAAGCACAAAGACAGAAAGGTACAAATTAATTGAGAAAAACGTATAGAATAAATGTTGTATGTACAGTATAATTGTATGTAAGTATTTAGTGAGCATCAACATAGCTTATCCTTAGCCACCGTTGGCACACAGCTCTTCAGAAGTCCCGTCCTCACAGTGAAGCTTCAGGGCTCTCACACTGTCCAACTGTGAACAAAACCAGGTGATTTCAGGCTAGCTAAGAAGCTAGCACTCCCGGACCGGAGACCAAACTGATATCCACCCTCCATTAAATTAGCAAACAGGTAAAATCTCCAATTGTCAAAATAGTAATACTTGAAATGGTAATCGCATTTCTTTAACGTGCCACTAAGTAATGTGTTCCCGTCCTACGCTGCTTAGGGCAATACTTAACTTTCACATTCCTGACTTTGAAACGATGTATTAGCAATTCACCCTTATTTCCTTGGCATAACTGTGCACCTAATTACTTTTTCTTCACCCAGCGAATTGCATGTATAAGAGAGTATGTTGGTTTTTGCTCTCCCAAAAGAAATTGCCCCCAACTTCGTCTCACAGGGCCTACCTTACATAAAATAAGGGTCAGGACGCATTCGCAATGGCATGGGTTTCCACACTTTTCTCTCTCAGAACTACAAGGTGGTTTCTTCCCCTGGAATATCATATATTCATGTGCCATACATTACCAGTTCCCTGGTTGCATATACAGCACTGCATTTTGACGGCATAATCAAGCTTGACAAGCCAGCCACCACCAGTCTTTTTGACAGTCTTATTTCAGAACTTCTGTTAGGATGATTGTTGTGTGGTTCACACTGAGTTCACATTGGCTTATGCGCAGTTTTGCTCATCCGAGATATATTTTTTGTTGTTTTTCTCATATCAAACTCTCTGCTCTTGTTACCCTCCTTTTCTCTCTACTACTCTTGACCAGATCAACAACCGCCTTCCTCTTTGTGACTCTTCCTCCCCTCTTTCTCTTCCAGATTACGGTACTATCAGGAAAGTTCTTTCCCCTCTCAATCAGTCCACGGGGAGCTGCCTGTTGGAAGAGATCGAGTTGTTCCCGCCCAGGAAGAGACAGCCGATCCGCAGCCTGCTGATCCTGCACAGCCGCAGTGAGCTTTATGTGGGTGTAAGAGACCAGGTCATCAAGATCCCGCTTAAGAGATGCAGCTACCACAAGAGCAGAGAGTGAGTACATGCACAAACCAGCACCGTTAATCTCAATGGAAACTGTCAAAAATGTGCAAATTTGTACACAACAAAGTTTCAAAGCTCCCCTCTTTCCATAAGATGCTCTTTATCTTAGAGGGCCAGGCCTGTGTGTTGGTCGGGGGCCTTTGCTGATATTTAAAACCCTGTAAATCAGCTTTTGTCTGAGCCACTTGAGGTGCCCACGGCTGCCCTCCATCCGTCTGTCTCACTGTTTTTCCCTCGTCGTCATCGAACCGTGCGTTTTCTGCCTCGCGAACACAGTTCTCTTGCCGCTGTGTGTGTGTGTTTAGCAGATATATTGACTTTCTGTCCGTCTTGCGAGACGCTCTGCCAAGGCATAAATATCAGCGAACAAAAACCCGAGACAGAGGCTGGGGTGTCGAGACTCACCACGAGATTGGGATCCCATCCATCATCGCACGCAGAAAAGGAATCACACCTGCATTCCTTATCTCTCGCGCAATGAGCTGTTATTGGAATGCACAGAAGGGTTAGGCTTCATATTACAGCTGTGGCACTTCATTATCTTTTTCCTTTTTTTCCTTTTTAAGAAAGTGGGAGAGAGTTAAAGAGAGTCCGAAAACAAACAAAGCGGACAAAATAAATTAAACCATGCACACAGACTGGCAGCTACAACACTGGGGGAGTTACTCGCTTCGTCACTGATAGGTCTTTGAGGTTTACCTGCTTGTGTGCTGCGTGGCTCACTGAAGGGTGGTGTACAATCTGCAAGGCCCGTAAGGCCCCCTGAAAGACAAGTATTATCTTGTGCTTTCTCCCTTTCATTTTTTGCTGCTGTCGTCACCCCTGATATCCTTGTCGGTGAAGATATATAATGTTCTGCTTTTCGTTAGTCACCCAGACGCTATGTCAGCCACCTTGTGTGTTCGCTAGAGTGTGTGCCGACAAGCTGTTTGCCTTTCTGCATTTTCACAAGGATGGATGCATATGATCTTGTGCCTCGTGTTTGTGTCTGCGCTCAGCTCATTGTTATGAAACCCACAGACAACTTTAGTTACATATCACTAGGGGCATGTCGGGCTCCGTCGATGCTTGTGGCTCAGAGATATGTCATTGTGCCGTCACCGCAGACTCCTATTTGCATGAAAAGAGTAACATCAGGCTTTTTATTGCACTCCGTAAACCACCTGAAGCAGATGCGGCAAAGACAGAACCCACTATCTTTGCTACGGTATCCTCGCAGTGAATCTTTGTTGAGCTGATAAGGCATTTGAGTCAGAAATGTATGTGTGTGTATGCGGGCTCGAAACTATAATCCTGGTGCTTGGCTGCAGATTACCTGAGAAATCAGTCAGCACATTGTGTTAAGACATGATTTTAGGACGCTGATCCAATGTAAGCATTGTAGAGAATTGCAAGACGCTTATTACAATTTTTCTCCTGCCTTGCTTATCTCTCTCCTCTTCTCTGTCACTTGAGGAGCTTCTCTCCTCCCTCTCTTTTATGTTCATTTGCTTTGTGCTCACCTCTTTTTCTACACCTCTTCTCCTCCTCTCTTTTGCCACTCTCTTCATGGTGTCCTGTCACAATACAGAGCTATCTCTTTTCACATGACTGGTTAATAAAAGCCCATTAAAAGTGAACTTTATTGTCCTTCCAGAGCCTGCGTCGGAGCCAGGGACCCATACTGTGGTTGGGACCTGTTGTTGAAGAAATGCACCACGCTGGAGGAAAGCGTCAGGATGAGCCAATGGGAGCAGAGCATCACGAAATGCCCTGTGAGTGTCCCTGAGCTTGCTGCCTGACCTGTACTCATTGTAGTTCACTTTGCTGTCTCTACTTTGAAACTTTAAAGTTGGTAGAATACTCAATTATCCTTACTCTGCCTTCATGGTCGCTCTCCCCTCCACATGAATTTAACACTCGCATTCATCGTTGTTCCTCGCCTTTGAAAGCTGCAGCCTGCTCTGTATTCTTTCCATGCGCTCACTTAGAAGCAACATCCCCTAAAACCAACCTGAGAAACATATCTTCGCTGAAGAAAGGCATCTTGGGACTGAACAACTTGACTTTAGGGGAGCGACGTGTACCCCGGGAGTGATCCAGAGCGCTGCCTCAATCACTCACCTCTGACTGCTTGTTCATTAGCAAAACAGCTCTTCCTTTTATTTTAACACGCACCAAATTTTGGAGCGGTATGAGGGGGCCGGCAGCTCTGCTCCTTTTCCGACATTTTCAAGCCAGTCACAGCGGAGAGTGCCGTGTGCCTACATGCCCTTTTATGTGGCTTCGTGTTCAGAAGAATATTTTGGCAGTCAAGCCACTGAGCAGCACCCAGTGGCATCTGTCAGCAGAGCTCCGGCAGAAACACTGCATTCTCATATGCATTCAGATATATAAATGAACACACATAATTGTACATGCATATGCGGATACACAGACACACACATATTCTAATTTTGCAAAGTCACAACTGGTTGCAGCTGAAAGAAAAATTCTTATGTCAGAGGCTCCCTCAGCCAATCAGAGTATTTCTGTAGTCATTACTACATCAAACATAGTCATACTTTCATGTAAGCAATTTCAATTTGAAACTAGTCAGCCTATAGTACACATTTTATAGTGATAGTTAAACATCTCGCCTAAAGTTAGATGAGGCAGATACCACTCGCATGTCTGTATGATGACTTATGAAGCTGGAGCAAGGAGACAGTAGCTTAGCTTAGCATAAAGACTGGAAACAGGGGGGAAACACCTCTATCCAAAGATTAAGACATCTGTGTACCAGCACTTATAAAGCTCACTTAATAGCAGCTTCCTGGCAAATGCTCTTCCCATAAAACATCATTCTTACGACCACAGTTTTTGTACGGAGTAAATAGACCATATATTAAGCAATGCGTTAACTGAGCTCCAGAGGTGCTGGTAGATGTTTCTTCATGCTAAGCTAACTTGTCTCTAAACTATTACTTTAAATGCAGGCTTTGATTAAAGATAATGTCAATGTTTCCAGCAGCAGTGTAGCCACCAATCCTTTAGTTCTGATGTATTTTCATGCGGCCACATACCACTACCCACACTAGTAATGGAATATGTATTTACCCACTTAAACCTTGGTCTAAGCAGATCCAATCCATTTTGAGTGAACATGAATTAACTTTGGCGGTAATCACTTTGTATTCTGACAGAGATAAATGGCTTTTACAATAGGGCTCGTGAAGCCGGACCAGAATGGGAAAATTGTCTGCTTGCGTCATTTCGATGCCAAGACGTGAAAACTGAAAAACAAGAAGTTTCCTTTCATCACAGTTGGTGTTTCACTCCCTATGAGTCCATTAACAGTTTTGAAAACAGCTAAATTGGCTGAATGTCTGCTCTGTTACTTTCTCCTGCAAAGTGGAAGTATTGAGCTGGAGGCCAGTCAAGGTTTTTCACACACACACACACACACACACACACACGTAGTGTAGGCAGAGACAGGAGATATGCTTTACCAACTTATTCACAAACGCCATCTGGCATCACAGATTCACGTCTATGTGGAAACAAGCAGAAATGAGTTTCTCTGTAGTTTTCGGGAAGGTACAAGTCTTACTCGCTTTTCTGTATGTTTCCACTCAAGAAAAATGGAAATGTTTACTCAATAAATGTTTTGTTCAAGGAACCCACTAAAAGTCATTTTAACCAAGCCCCACTCTAAAAAAAACATTATGTTACAGTATTATTTAGAATAAGAAAGAGACAACTGTTATAATTTCAGCCTGGGAAAAATAAATTACTTTTACTCTTATAAGCTGCATAAAACATGAGTGCTTTTTCCCTTTAGTTTCTGTTTTCCCATTTTGATGAAATGTTCTTTTCACACCAGTAGAAATACTTATCTATCTGTTTAATTATTTTTAGAGGCAAATAGGACATAGATACAGACACACGTATCATAACATTTATAGTCTCGGCTGTAAATTATTAGTAAAAGATGTCGGATGTCTTTTTCTAGGCAGCCCATTGATGCAAATGTTGTCTGTCTTAGCCAAGCATCCTCCATTTAGGCACACGGCAGAGTACAATTACCAAAGAAGAGCGCAGGGCAGACGTTAGTTCTGCTTCTGCCAAAGCAGTTGATGATCACGCTCTCTTTTCTCCCCGTATGAAATTGTTCTTTGCATTTGTAAATCACCCTGAAATGTAGCGGCGACATGGCTCATATCATCTGCAGCTCTGAATCTCTCACCGGTACGTTTTTTTGTATTTAGCTCGTGTGCCCTGGACATCACTCGTAATTCATAGCTCCTGTAATATCTGAGCCTTCCTGTTTCATTCTGTTTTGCTTCAGATATCTATTTATGCTGCCACGTTTATTTCCCCGTATTTCTTTCCTTTGAATCTGGCCATTCACAGCTTTCATTTGCCTTTCTGAATCTCTCTTTGGAATATCATCGTATCCTGAGACAATTTTCATATAGCTTCCTCATGTTTTCAGCACATTTTCTCCATATGACTGCACAATTTTAGATGTGCTGTAGTTGATGTCATGCAGTTATTTTTGCATCTATTTGAGGAAAATGGATTTCTGTTTCCATCCACACCAGCCGTGGGCTGCTGCGTCTCCCAGAGCAATACATTCCTGAGAGTTTCAGTCTAATGCAATGACCGGTTTCTGAGAAAAGCCATTACTATCAACTGTTTTATTTGTGTCCCCTTTTCATCACAGATCCGTAATGTGACGGTTGATGGAGGCTTTGGCGCCTGGGCAGGCTGGTCCACATGTAGTCATAATGATGGAGGCAGCGCGGGGTCCTGCCTGTGTCGGACACGAGCCTGCGATAACCCCGCCCCTCAGTGTGGAGGCCAGCATTGCTATGGCATCAGTGTAGAGGTCGCAAACTGCTCCAGGTACGTTCTTCGTTGATACACATCTATAAATCCTCCTTCTTTTTCTCAACACACTCTATGAATATCAATGTACCTATTTATATACTACAGAGGATGATTGCGAGCTAAGGGGATAGGTGTAAAAAATGTTAATTCATTAGCTGCATCCACACACCCACTCCATCTGAGTGGGTGTGCGAATACAAGACGTTTGACTCCGTTTTTTCGCATCTCTCTCAATGTACTTACACAGAAGTAGAAATCACAACAAGACAACAAAGCTTGACAAATAAAGGTAAAGGATAGACAGGACTGTCTATTTGATCCGTACACAGTAAGTTGTTCCATGTTGCAGTAATATGGGAGTTGATCGGATGTTCTGATTTTCAACACTTTCAGAGTTGAATTTACTGAGAGGCTGCTGTGCGTCAAACACTCCCTTGCATGAAAGACACAATGTGTTTGTTGTTGATGACGGAAGCACCTTTGGATCATATTCATTATCAATCAATTAATCTTCGAGTCTTCATTTATTTCTAAAAAGTAGTTACCAGAGCCCAAATGAAATACTTATATTATCTGACTGAATTTACAGTGTAACAGAAACAGAAGAATACACCTATATGAAAGCCGTAACACAGAATTGCTTGCTGATTGTGTTCGTCCTGCTACCATCACCGCTCCATCAGTAGCTTGGACTGATGTTGCTCTGTGTGTCTCTATAGAAACGGAGCGTGGACTCCCTGGACCTCCTGGTCTCCCTGCAGCACGAGCTGCGGCATCGGCTTCCAGGTCCGTCAACGCTCCTGCAGTAACCCGACCCCTCGCCACGGCGGACGAGTATGTGTGGGCCAGAACCGTGAGGAGAGGTATAACACACACATGCACACACAGGTCTATACATTCATTCACACGTACTAATTAAAGCAAATAAATGCTGTACATGTGTGTTTGTATTTCTGTGCATGTTGTAAAAAATAGAAAGCTATTAGCCATCAGTTAGGAAGCCATGCCTTCCACTGTGACTTTTTTTTCTCAATTCTGTCCAACTTTGAGACAGCCAATTAAGGAATGAGTGGGATGGGCTTAGGCTTGGGTAATTATCTGGCTTTCACACACAGGCCGAGTCTACGTTTTGAAGCTTTGGAGGCTTTGCAGTAGAAATAATCGCCTTTTTATAGATGTGTTTGTGTGGTTTCTAAGCAACCTTCTAGGCCTGGAAAAAAAGATCTCTATTTTTCCGGGAGAAAGAATGTGAAGAAGCACAAAGAGCTACACAAAGCAGCCCAGGTAGATCAGGTCAAGATATGCATATTCTTAAAGTTAAAGTTTTGTTCGTCTCTCAATTTCTTCTGGCATCTCAAACTTTATTTCATTGTCTGCCGAATCAGTAAGTGACTGAGGAAAGCTGTGACAGCTTCCATGGTGTTTTAAAATTAGACGACAGTGGCTATATTACATTTTTTCAATTCCATCTTAATAGACGCTGGTGTTTCTTAATAAGATGAGGCAATCCACTTCTATATATATATGACGCCTCTGCGTCACCAAGCAAGACATCCTGATGATGTTTTTCATCCAACTCCTGCAGTTAACCAGAGGTGCAAATGCATACAGTTCAGAGAGTACAGGAAAGCAAAAAGTAGAAATGAATTGTTACCGAGTGTTGCCACGGCAACAGAAAAAGCATTGTGATGGACGTGTAATTGGATATGGCCTTAAAAGGATGAACCTTATATTACATCCTTTTTTCTTTGCTCCTTTCTTTGCACTTTTTCATTTCTGACCTCCCACTTTTCTTTTTCTATCTCACTGATGCTCCTTGTGGAGCAGTCCTTTTCTCAAGGACTGCTCCGCCAGAGGCTCTGAGGGAAATAAATGGAGTAACCGGCACATCCCTGTTACTCACAAACCACACCAGAAAAACGCTGGCTGGCACTAAAGACCACGGGAAGCCAGAAGCAGGTTTTGCCACCCCCTCCCTTTCCTTCTCCGGGCTTTAATCTCCTTTGTTTCATCTCCCCTTCCTGCTCTCAGTACTTGCTCTGTTCAGCTCTTTAAAACACCGTAGGCCAGTTAGGGGCCAGCTGTGAGGGCTGGCCAGGGATCTTTGTGAGGGAGGAGTGAGAGGAGAGGAGTCTTTGTGTGTTTTAGTGTGTGTGTGTGTGTGTGTGTGTGTGTGTGTGTTTGTGTGTCACTGAGAGACAGAGGGATCAAGAAAATGTGTTAACAGATGAATTATACTGTGTCAGTTTAAGTCTGCCTGAGGAATAGATAGGGGTGCTAGAAATGGTTTGTGTGTGTTCAATATGAGCATATACCGGTGTATCAGGCATGTATATCAACAGTGCTTGCAGAAAACGAGGACATCTTCTCATTAAATGTTCAACCCGTGTAATGGTGTCCAAAAAACTTCCACCACATCTGTTGTTTATCGTTGCCCATGTGTGAAATAGCTCTTCTGTACAAGCTTTAATCCGCATGGCATGAAAAAGGACTGGCACTTTATCAGCTTTTGCGTACCGAACGATTCTTTTAATGCTGTGAAAGACTTTTATTTGATGGGGCACGGGCCCCCCCTTTTAGGCGTCTCCAATAAGCCTCACTACTCACTTTGTTCTTCCCATGTTGCCTCGAGTACCCTGTTCGGATTATTGCGCAAGACTTATGTTCAAACATGCATGCATATGGTGTGAGCTCATAAGTACACATGTTTACAAAAAAGAAAAAAAGCTGATAAACTAAACCTCTTCTCTCACCTCTTCCTTTTTTTTAGCCAACAGGCTTCCAATAAGTTTGGCCCTGATTGTTTGCAGCAGGCAGAGCCTTTAAAAATAAGGCAAATGTTCTGAAACCGGCCATGCACGGCAGCGCTATGGGCTTAAATCTGGCTGGTTAGTGCCTGCATTTATGAACCGTCTGTTGGTATTTCCCTCAGCACACACGGACATCGTCCACACTGCTTACTCAGCCTACAGCGAGCAATTAGAAGCGTTTTAGTCCGATCAGCTGTGTGTTTTAGAGTTAAGGGAAAAGGGGGAGATGGACCAAAGCTATGACTTGTCTGAAATGATTAACGTGTGTATGATGATGATGATGATGATGATGAAGATGATTTTGAAGCTGTAAAACTGCTTGATCACAGCAGTTTTTCATTGTGCTGTGGTGCAGTAGGGGTATTTCGGGTGTGTGTGTGTGTGTGTGTGTGTGTTTGTGCTTGTGCGTCTTTCTCCTTCTCCCAGGCTTCTGCAAGATTGTAATCCCCACTCTTCCTGACTTCTCCACACTCCTCTTTCCCCACTGTATCATCCCACTACAAGCGTGCAGATTAGTAAAGTGGAGAAAGAACACACTGCTCTGAGGATCTTTACAACCAGAAGTATACAGAATGTAGCTTTTGATTTACCATGAACAATAGCAGAGTGTTTGGGAATAGTACAATAGAAATACCCAGCCTGAGCCTCTGGAGGAAGGATATAAAGTTAAAGCTAGCACAAGAAGACTTGGTTTTCCTCAAAAGGCACCCGTGTGCCAAAACACAGCAAAATAGCAATAAAAGCAATTTTATAGTATGTGTTAAAGTTATAAAAATAAATTATATGGCTCTAATAAGGCTGGCAATTGTCTGTCGTTATTGTATAATGAGGACTGAGTTATTAAGTATTTTAGATTTTGCTGTAATCCTGTCTTGTAAAAACAATGTAATTAGAGATGATGCATACATCTTCCTGGCTTTTTCAGTCGACTGTATCATGAATTATGCAGAATGTAAATGCACGTTCATTGAGATCTGAGATGGAATTTTATATGTACTTTTATGCAACACTTGCCATTACACCATGCACAGAAATCTACCACAGACCCGTCTCTGGTGGCATGATTCAATCAGATGTTCTAGTTCTCAGTGCATCGTGTTCTCTCTGCTCCATGGCCACATCAAAGCTTATATATTGGGTTGGTTTGAGTTTCCTTTTCTTCTTCTTTTAAGTGAAGTTTACATGCCTTTTCAAACATCCCTGCCTGTGCAATGAACTCTTTGTAGCTATTTTGATTCAATTCAGGGGCAAGGTTTCAAAAGTGTGGTGACGTCTCCAGTGCCCTTCACTTATAATTCCAGTGCCCTGTCGGATAAAGTTGCTTTTCCATTTTCCACAGACCACTCAAATGACACAGTACATTAGCCAGTTTTATGTACCCAGTATAAGTGAAGCTCTGTTGTCAAAGTTTGCTCACTACCTCATATATCCTCTGTCATGTAAATCAGGTAACTACAATACACAATCCAGTAACTGAATTAAAGATGCACTAATCTTTATTTTAACTTTCCAATGTATCAAAAAGAGTTCCCGATTCATCTCATTGAACGAAGTTATGTGCTGATCCCACGTGGTCGTTCCTCTCGCCTCCCAGGTACTGTAATGAACACCTGCCCTGCCCACCGCACGTCTACTGGTCGGCCTGGACGGCATGGGAACGCTGCACCGTGCCCTGTGGCGGAGGCGTCCAGTCACGACGCAGAACCTGTGAGAACGGCAACGACTGTCCCGGGTGTGGCCAGGTATGTCACACAAAACAATAAGCTCTCACATGCACCGTCTTTAAATCCGTCTTTGTCTCTTGTCTATTCATTGTTTAGGAACTCAGACGAAACCATTTGTCAGTGGTGATGAAATTGGAACATCTTACACGACCAAATCCCCCGGCTATATTTATACAGTGGCAGCAGCCATCAGATTTATTACCAAGGCATATTTAATACCACACAGTCAGTAATCACTCCGCATATGAATAGGCTTATTTTCTGCCACAAAGCTTTCTCCAAAGCACGGATGATGCAAGGAAGTGGTGAAATATGAGTGTTCCCCCTTGTTGACAGAATTATGTGAATTATGCTTGTGTTATTTCTGGTGCTATTTTCACACACACGCACACAAACGCATTCCCTCATCCACAGTCCTGGTGAAAACAAGCGGTAATGGCCATGATAGCTGTAGCTCCTCCTGTCCCTCTTGCAAATGGCTTGTTTGTTTGTGGGCTTTCTTTACTGTTTTGGTATAAAAAAAAAATTGGTTTTGGATGGTTAAAGGAAAATGTCTGATCCTGGTTTAGAATTAAGATTAACATCTGGATTGCGCTCATTCACTCTGTGAAATTAAAAGGATGAAAGATGATTTTTTTTTTTATCTGCAAAATGCTAAAAAAGCATTCAGCAACCACATCACATTCAGACAAAAAAAGACATCCAGCGATCGCACCCTCAAGAGCATATAGTATTTGATAACTACCCATGACACATTAGTAGCTGCAGAAAACCCAAATGAAAAGACTGACTGTCATTGACCCGTTATCTTCACAGTGGCATCCTGGGAATGCAGTAGCGATCCTAGAGTAACTCAGTCCAGAAAAGGAAACCGATGACGAGCACGAGGAGATCTCTGTGCCTCGTCGCTGCTGTCACCAAAAGGGAAAGCCTGTCTTTGTCTGTCTGTAGTTGTGAGTATTTCTGATGTGTGAAGATGAGCTCAGGCTCACTCAGCAGGAGATATTTGAAGTAGTTTTTAGTGGTGTCGAGGGGAGAGGAGAGTTTCATACTGATTACAGACAAGTTACATTCACTTACTTTCACCTTTTTGTTTTGTTTTGTTACCTCGTCGACTCCCTGTCTTCAGGCATTGCAAAATAGACTTAATTGGGGCCGCCTCACCACCGGAGTTGTAATTATGCAGATTTCAGAGACACTTTCTCTTTTTCTCTGAGAACTTTATTTGGACAGCTTGGCTAACTTGTATTATAGCTGCATATTTACTCAGATTGAAGAAACACTTGCTACCTTTCATTTACAACTGTGATAAGGGTCTTAAATGGCACAGCTGTCGATGTTTAACAATCGCTTCAATGCACTTTAAACCCCGAAGAAGTAAAAGCTCAAGTGTTCAAGACAGGAAACAGTTTTTGAAGCGACATGCACCTTTCCAACAAAGTTTGATTTTTAAATTTGCATTTAGCACTTGAAGATCAAGTAGGAGGGAATACATTCTTTTGATATCTTCAAGGACCGCCCCCCAAAAGAAGTGAAAAGTGTGATGGAGATTTATTTATTTTTTTATGCGCCATCTGTCGGTGTTCTCTTCCCCCGGACAGATCCATGTTTAATTAAACAGAAGGAGACCACGCACACATAATCGCTCACACACACATACATACACACAGGTTGCAGCTTCTGTCATCACAGCTACTTTATTTTAGACCGACCCCCTACTGAGACCTGAAAAGATGAACACTGTGTTTTTTCGTGGACGTTGTAGCGCAAAGGTACGTGTGTGCATTAATGTTTAGCTGTCAGGATTGATATCGCCGCAGCAGCCACCTGTGATCAGCTCCTGGCGTTTGCCAGACATTAATCGACAGCGATGAGCTAACATCTGTTTGGTGTTTTACAAGGATCTCATGCAGAGACTTTGTGAGAAACACAAACCTTTGTAACTTATTTCTGAAAAGCATCAAAAATGGACTGAAGTTGGTGAGAACAATCTGGTCAACACTCCCAACATGTTGTAAGTGAGTTGCTGAGAAAAAAAAAAAATCGATTCAGTTGTTGCTTTTTTTGTTTCTCTATTGATCCCTGAAGCAAAACCGTCTGTGCTTACACCCTCTCCACAGGGAGCTCTCAGTGCACAGTCACACACAGAGTAGCTCAAGTGAAGCAAGTAGGGACTCAGGTCAAGGGCACTTTCGTTGAAACAAAAGTGTTTATACTCACTATGCAACACTGAAATCCTAAAAACAAAATGTTGCTCCATGCATGATTAAAAGAGCAAGCTCTCGAGCTGCTTCATTTCCATGAAACCTGCCGCAAGTTTGCCCTGCGTGTCATTGACTTAAGCCTCAGCAGTCTTATCATCGTGGAAGTATTTAGTCCTGAGGGTGCCTTATTTTGCTGATGCAAAAGGCCACCTGACTGCAACTTCATCAGTCTGAGCCCTCCTCCATGCAGCGCTGCTCCGTCTCTCTCTCTCGTTTCACTGTATCTGCATTACAGGTTTGCATCCCCATAGGAGCAAGCTAAATCTGGGCTGGAAATAAACAAGCAAGGCTCTGGTGGCCCAGCAGCGAAGTACTGTACCACGAGTGCTGTGCCCCATCTTCTCCTGAAAAATCTGCTAAAAAAACAACAAAATACAAAACAACATTTTAGTTGATAAACTTTATTGCAAGGCTCACTAATAGGCAGACTGCGGTCCGGACCCAGACGCTGTTGTATCTGGACCCTGGACCTAAAACCGATAGATAATTGAGAATTATTCAATTTTGACGGATAGCTTCTATTTTAACCAGCGCAGCTTTTCCAGCCTTTACGGCACTCGTACAGCGGTCCAGGAAACACAACAACCAATTACATGAGTTGTAAATCACATCACGTGATACTGCTCAGCCAATCAATTATGCGTATTCTGATAAACTTCCTGACTCAAGTGAGATTTACACACACAGGGGAGACGGGGAGAGAGACCGAGTAGTCGGAGAATAATAAGTGAGTCAGAAGTTATTTCACACGGCGTTCTCCAAAAAGAGAAAAGTGGACAGAGAGATCGGAGCCTTTAACCATGAATAGACAGACTCTTATATGTTCATTCTTCCCACGTCAGATCAAAACTAGTATGTCTCATATGTTCAGAGGCTGTGACGATTATTAAAAGCAGCAATATGAAGCGCCACTACGAGACAAAGCACAACTCTTTTGAGCAGACGTACCCACTAACATCCGAAATGAAAATAAAATAAACAATCTAAGAGCCCAATATGATCAGAAACCTAATTTATTTCACTGCCCAACAATGATGTTAACAGAGAGGGAATAGAGCTGAAACAAGAGGTTTCAATAACCACAGATAAAGTCCCTGCACACAGTTGTCTCTTACTAGAAGATGAGAATATAATATCGTAACTTTTTTGGTTGACATCACTTCACCCTGAATGAAGTGAATTTAAAGCTGCAGGGCAAAGGCAATTCAGTTAAAAGTAATTTATTTTAAGTCACATTTTTCAAAAGCTTAAATGCATCCCTTATTTTACTGTAAAATAGAGAAGAACATGTATTTATTAATATCGTATGTATTATTTAAAACAGTCAGTTGTTGACATACAGACGTTAATACAACTGTAGGCTACTTTAATATACATGGGACTAGATCAGTTAGACATTATTGTGATGTTCTGGACCTTTGCGTGAGCGAATTCTCTCGAAATAGACCTCGTTGAATTTGAATTGAATAGCCCTGCTGCATTGTTTCATACGAACCCTTTTGATGATGATCACACCACGTATTTTCACAAGTAGTTTACAAGCTAAACCCCCCCCCCCCCCCCCAAAATAAATATCTTAGTAATCATCAGACAACATTCCAAGATTGGATTTCCGCCAGTGCGTCCCTCCTCATTTGCTCTCCACGAGGACTGTTAACCACCAAAGCCTGTTTGAACATGATCGGTCAATAGATCTCAGGCTACAAACGGACCCCAGAACATTTCCGATACCAAAATATTGTCCCTTTCCCTGCAGATTCAAATGCAAAATCTGTTTATATGGTATTAAGTTGAACTCTGTCATCACAGTATTGGCGCTAGCGCTTGAAAGTGCAACACATAAATCAGTTGCTGATTCATCGATATAGTGCGATGTGACATTCACATCGCTCACATACTTAATTTAATAGTATTAGAGGAAAGAAGAGCTGCTTCAGGGGTATTCACCGTGGTATTTCCTACTTTATACAGTAAAAGTACATCAAATATCTCTCACATCCAAGGATCAAAAAGCACCATTATTCTCAGCTGAACAGCACATTTTGACTCTGCCTCTCAGAGTTATATAAATCAAATGAGGGCCATGCAGAACTGGCGATGCACAGAGCTGCTTAATGACACCAAGAGCTGTTCTATTTACCTGCCAGTCGTGCAGCCAGACTGCAAAATGAAAGTTAAGTACCCAGTGTTTGTGTAGGCACTGGCAGAATGACGTGTGAACACACTCGTGTGTTTTTGTATTGTTCAGTTTTAGTCATTGTGTGTGTGCGTGCGTGCGTGCGTGCGTGTGTGTGTGCACTGGTGTGTAGCCAGGAGACCTGCTCCTGGCCGACGGCAAGCTTCATTTTGGAGTCAGACTGGTGGGGAGACGGAGAGCGAGAGAGAAGTCAGAGTTTGACAAAGTGTGCTTTGGTCGGCGCTGCTAATTGAAGCGATGTCTCATGGAGACTTGAGGAACATTAGGCCTCCATTTCTGTGGACTCGACCGCACTAGATAAAGATGTAGGCACTTGAGAGGATTAGTCGCTTTCAAATCTCACATCTGGACCATTCACTTAAATGTTAGGGTACAAATGTGTATATGTAGGCTTACGCCGACACACATACTCTCACTTTCTCTCTCTTTCTCTCTCACACACACTCTCATCTCTCCCAGTCCAACAAGATGTATAATGAGCATAATGATGCTCGGAGGCTGGAGAGGCACGATTCCGTATTATTCACCTCCTACCGCTGAGAGCCTACAGAGAGCCTTTTATACCTATACACACCTACACACACTCTATTCTCTCCACACATACACATGCAGAAGTAAATATATACAATGTATTTTACCCTCCACTCCACATCCATACATTTTCCAATAAAAATAAGGAGAGGCTGAGGGCTTATACTTCCACAGCACTCAGACACTATTATGACACACACACTCTATCTCGCTCCATTTATTTTTTGCGCTTCTTCTTCCTCAATTTGTATCCCCCTAGCCTATAACACCTAACAAAAATAAGCAGAAAGGTCTGCGGATGGAGACAGAATGAGATAGGAGCTGCCTGAATCCATAACTCAGCCGTGCATAAAGTTATAAACATGCACGCATATCGCACACACACACACACACACACACATACACGCACGCAAATCAGTGCCAAAGTGCAAGTAAAGTCAAACTTTCATTCTACAGTCAACTTGACACATTCATACACAGTCCTGCAGATACACACACACACACACACACAAACAGCCCAACCACCACTTCCGTACTGACCAACCAGGCAGCTTGTTTGTGTGAGGCAGTAAAATGCTATCAGGCGTCCTCCTACCCAGCTCTCCTGGGCTCCAGCTAGAAACACATTACAGTGCTGCCCATCTGTGAGCAGCTGCCTGTTAAAGGTGTTGCACAGCATAAAATCGTTGCTCTCCATTTGCCCACAATGCTCACTGCTTTTGCCAGAGGGGGGGTGGGGCACAGATATGAGTAGAAATCAGCGGACTAATTTAATCCAATTTTGTGTTCCACATGCCACTTGTCACATTCGACTGCTTTCCGCCATGTTTTCACTTTCGGTTAATTTCCCGAAAAATTGGACTGTGAGTGTGGCTGAAGAGTACAGGAAATGTTTCCTGTTTTTTTGTTGTTTTCTTGTAGTTTTATTCCTTTGTTTTATAAGCTCACAATATCAAATGGAAAGACTGCGATGAAACATTTAAATAGCTCATTTTGATCAGCTTTTTTTTTTTTTTTACCCTAACAGTGAATCAAAGTTGAATTCCAGTGTAGCGCCTTTGTTTTGTTCAGAGGCACATTTCCCTAGCCAACACGTAATATATGCCTAAGATGACCTATTCACTGCTCTGGCTCAGTAAATGTCATTTTAATGGAGTTATTTTATTAGCTTGTGGGTGTATGTGTGTGTTGGCTTTATGGGTTTCCATGGGCAGGGCTATACTGATGTTTATTTCACATCCTCGGGTCCATTTTTAATGCATTATTCAAAACGCGTTATAAAAATTGCCACTAAAAAAACCAAAGGGACTGTTTTTGTTTTTGTTATTATTCCAGATTTTGTATTCACGTGCACACTCACATGGCTCTTTTATTGCAGGAAAAGACAATAAGCTGTCCGCTGTCCTTCAGCATTTGTTATTGGATGAAATAGTCCGCAGCAGGGATCTTCAATGTTTTCTTTATATCATGGACGCTCAGATTGTACCGCTGCGACATCGGGGACCGCCATCTTCTTCATGGCATTATGTCATATTCTCACCATCCTAGTTTATTAGCTTTGTTACCAACCTACTACTACTACTACTACTATTACTACTACTACTACTTCTTCTTCTTCTCCTTCCTCTTCTCATTATTATCATTGTTCAACTTACATTGACTTTTCTAAATACAACTCAGCGAACGGGCCACTACACAAAGCCTTAAGCAAATGCCTATTCCCTTCCACATATATAAGTAAGTAAGGTGTAATACCTGACATGTTGTACGTTATTATATATATATATATTATATTACATTATTATATTATATTTTATATTAAAAAAATGGTGAATTGGGACTCCACATTTGAAAACTCAGGGTCTACTTTGACAATATATGTATTCAAAGTTGCAGCACATTAATTGTTTGTCCTCTCAAGCAGCCACAGAGCTTTGTGTTCAATCAGTGCGACTCTATCTTTGTGACATAAACACTGACCACCTTGCTGTAAACTGCGTATACTTTAGCTGTACTTGATGTGGACACCTTCTGAGACCTTGAATGAGGTTTAGCTTTAAACCCACTAATTATCTCCTTAGCCCTCTGCATCGACACTAATCCTCAGAGAGTGCAGGAAGAAACGCTTACCAGACAAGCCTCATTAAATATTTACTGTGTTTGGCCACCATCAACAACTCACACAACAAACACCGACATATCGTTTGCCTTTTTCCCCTCATTCATGCGACGTGTTGCATTTTTTTGCGCCGTAGGCAGCGGCGAGACGCTGAGGTCGACTCTTTTTTTTTTTTTGCTTCCTTTTTGTTATTGGCTGATAATCACAGTGGGCTGGTCTGTGATGCGTGATGATGTTAAATATTAATGTCTGGAGATGATTACTGCGCTAGATGGAGAGAGGCAGGAAGTGCGGTGGAGGTGACACCCTCATTCATCACGGGGCCTGAACAGAATCTAAATCCTTCCTGTGTTTTTAACCTTGGTACCCCGGGGAAGAGAGGTGGGGGGGGGGGGAGCGACGGAGAGGAGGAGGCAGAAACGAGGGTGGATAGGGAGAGACAGGGAGATATGAAGCAGAGGCACAGAGGGAAAAAGAAACACGGAGAGAGAGAGAAAGAGAGCTGACACAAAAGCAGGTTATGAACAGTGTGTGAAGAAGAGGGTGAAGGAAATATAAAGATAGATAGATGGATGGAAAGTGAGACCAAGAGAGAGCATTAAAGAGGAGGCGAGATGGTGAAAGATAGCCCTGCATACTGTATAATGTATAGTGGTCCTCTCCTCCGCTGACCTGTCAGCCGGTCCTATGTGACAGGCTGACGGATTGCAGAAAGGAACTCTTATCTTATTTTGTCAAGGTCTGGCAGTCACTCAAGGCCTATTCAGCATAAATAAACAAGCAGTGAGGAAAGGAAAATGGCAGCCATCTCACCTTCACTTCTGTCCTTTCATCCTCTCCAGACGTATCACTACCTCCACCCCCTTATTTATTTAGTTGGGCACTAAAGGGGTCTGAACTGCCTATTACCCACCTATTATTATCCTGTATCGTATCATCAAATATAGCACCACAGAAGAAGAAAATTTTTTTTTTTAACCACTAGTCCAAATAAAATTTGGTTGAGAGAAGTAGAGGCAAGATATATACTTATGGTACTCCTGAATGAGACTCACATATCATACTGTTGGTGCGTCAGTGTTGCGTTTTTCATTTTTATTGCCCGGCTCTCAAAGCCAGATGCAGAGGGGGGGGGGGGGGGGGGGGGGGAGAGTTGCCATTATTGCCTTCATTTTGCTCCTTCTCTATCAACTTCTCTATCACCCCTCCTCCTCTTTACCCCTCCTCTCCTCCATCCTTTCCCGTTGGTTATGAATTAACTTGATGAATGACCTTTTATGCCTGGCATGTTTGCCTCTTGCCATGTTCAGCAAGTGGCCTAAAGAGAATGTATCTTTAGTAAGTCCATGCAGGCAGAATGACAGGTGTGTTGGAGCCAGGCAAACATTGCTCGGTTGGTTTGTGAGGGGTATTTTGGGGGATGAGCCGTACTGGATCTGGCAGCATACAGTACAGTAAACCAGCCAGAACTGGAATCAAGAGGCTTTTAAGGATGAATGATGATGAAAGCTTTGAAATGGCTGTTTATTTCCTCATAAAAAAAAGCTGTTTAATTTCATATTAGTCACTGCTGAGAATTTCAAAAGCCATTGTCCTGTCCATTATTATGCTTGGGTAATACACCACATATTTCTGTCTGAGCTTGTCATGTTTAATTATTGCTTTAATGATTTGCGATTATCTCTTCCTGCGCGGAACGTGTCATATTCACCTGCCTGTAAACGTGCTTGCCATGAAATAAGTCTGCCTTAAATGCAGCTTAATGTTTTCCGTCTGCAGGAGTACCAGTCATGCAACACCCTGCCATGTCCCGACCTAAAGAAGACCACTCCCTGGACTCCCTGGACACCTGTCAACATCTCGGACAACGGCGGGCACTATGAGCAGCGTTTCCGCTACACTTGCAAAGCTCGCATCCCAGATCCCGGCCTGCTGGAAGTGGGCAGGCAGAGGATCGAGATGCGCTACTGCTCCAGCGACGGCTCCACCGGCTGCTCCACTGACGGTGAGTGCAGAGTGGAGGAGACAGATGGTCTCTTTCCAGCTATCTCAGCCTCTGGATGGTTCTGTTATCTCACTCCAACTGGCTTTCTGTGTCTCTGCAGGCTAGTTATTGGCCTACTCGCCCAAAGCCATTTCTTCTTTCTGTCTGTGTCGGTTGTTCATTAGATCTTTCTTTCCTCTTCAAACGTTCCCCCTCTCTGTCCTGCAAAAGTCGAACGAGCGCTATCTTAATCAGCTCGCGTGTTTAGTGTCCTGTCTTCCTCGACTTTATCAGAGTATCAAAGCGTCAGACGTGTTAATTAACTTCCAGTCCACAAAACCGATCAGCAGTTTACGAGTAATTTTAGCTCTCTTTCACACTCACACACACACAGAAACAAACACACACCAATGCATTCACATAGTTCAATTATAATCCTGCGAAGAAGCACAAACACATACTCTTTATCCATCATCCCATCTATTCCCTTCTGGCTGTATGTGCACCACACAGTCTCAGTCAGCCACACCCCGAGTGAATTAAACGCTGTAAACGTTTGTACAAGCAGGCTGCTAATTGACAACTTGTTTATGTTGTCAAGTGGAAGGATCCATATTAGAGGGGAGAGAGGCGGGCTGGCATCACACCACAGCAAAGAGGCTTCAGATGCATCAGTTAAAGTTTGTTTATAGCGCTTTGCCTCAGAGGGAAAAGCTGATTTTTTTTTTTTTGAAGGCATAAGAATTAGTACTTAGCTACCATGTGCCGGCCTCCCATAACTTTGACTTCTTCCATGTCTCTGGGTGGTCTGCCGCTACACCACTCTCATGCCACATGCTGCGGTAATCACAGAGGATAGCCCTGACGTACAATATCAGTGGGGTTTCCTCTCTTTTGATCTGTCTCTTCTTCCTCACTTCTGATTATTAATCACTGTCTTTCCTCCAGCGCTGTCGCTGGTACAAGTTGTTCTCTTCACACTTAGAAGCCAACGCTTACATGTGTCTGAAGGGTTTTAAATGAGCGCTGGCAGGAACAGAGAAAACCTGACTGCAGCCTCAAAGCCGTAAGAGGACTGACAGCCACACATCCAAGACGTTACAAGTGAACAAAGATTTGAGCTTTAATAGGTCTCTCTTAGCGGGACGAAGTAACAGACACAATGTGTTGCATTAGAGGTTGTCACCAGAGGCCTGACATCAGATTAGCTTTAGTCTTAATTACACCAATTTAAAAGGCATAGGCGGAAGGTTCAGCAGTCGCTGTTGGCTGTGAGTCAGGCTGTGTTGTAGGATGTAAGCAGCCTATAGGCAACAGCAGGCAGATGGGGATGTATGAGCTGCACAGTACGAGTGTCAAATCCTGTCAACAACCGGAATACAAACATAGCTCTTGTTTTTACGACTCTGCCATCAGGAAACATGGGAGACACTGTTAACTCCGCTTATTCAGGTGCAAATCATATACCAGCAGTGCTGCAGGCTATTCAATTATTGTTTTCTTGCAGAGGAGGATATAATTTGTCTGTTAATAGATACAAACTTCATTTTACACTAAGATTAACAACAGCAGAGATTAGTAATGTTGCTGTTGCACTTCATATTCCACCAACGTATTGGCATTTTATCTCAATAACATCCCTGCAGCAATATTGCAAAAGCGCATGGCCTTGAGAATAAAAAAGTGATTTTTGTATGAACTCTGAAATGTATTCACTTTTTGTAAATGTTCAGTCAAACAAAATTCTTTTCAACGTTAAAACGGGTTTACCCAAAGTCATGGTTCTTCTTTTAATTAAATGTTCAACTGTGTAAGTCTGAGGGGAAGAAAACTTCAACGTAGAATAATGAATCAATGTCAGATTCCTTCGTTTTGCGATTCGAGCTCCACACAGAACCTGGGCTTTTCCTGCCAGAGCCGTCGTAAAACGATGTAAGCCGTGGAGGGCAAGTTACTTGTATTCAATTAGTCATTGCATATTACTTCTTGAAAAGTAAATGCATTACTTTACAACACTCAAAAGTAATTAATTACACTACTCATTGATTTCATTACTCAGCCCAGCTTCGTGACGTGTGCCTGTAAACAGCTCTAAGTCCTCTACACCCAGACACCCTCTACATTCTGTATTTAACATGTGTAGATAAAGAAAGAAAGACATTATGGGTTTAACCCCTGTGACTGATCACATGAGCACTCCAGAGAAGTCCCGTCCTCAACTATAGACTGACAAACTGAATTTCAGCAAAGACAACTTTTAAGTTACAGCTGCCAGTAGCTCCTCACATGACGCCGATTGGTCCGAGTTCTGGCTTACCGGACACAAGCGCATTACTTGACGCCTGAGGAGATGGATTTTCCTGTGATATGTGATCTTGCGTGATCTTGTGTCATCGCGAGAATCCAGCTGCCGTGCTTGGTATATCCCACAGCAGTCTATCTGTTGTACGCGCAGAGCAGAAATGTATTCAACCCTTCATTAAACTCCCATTAAGAAGGCAGACTAGTTGATACCCCAAATTGTGGAAGAAATGAGGATCACAGGGATTTGCAACTGTAATGCTGAATGTCAGTATGTAATCCCTTACCCGACTTAATACTGATTAAATGAATCTCGTTATTGTAAAAATCATGTGTTTCCGCCAACACTATATGAATGTATTATATGCATGTGTATGTGCATTCTCAGGTCATCACAAAATGTAATAAATCAGCGATGTAAAATATGTGTGAAGATTGTATATGCAAAAAGAAGACTTTTTACCAAACATCTTAAAGCAAACGAGTAGAGACTTTACACTCTCCCTACAGACAGCGCTGTCCTTTTTGTTTTGAAGCCGATGCATGAACTTTAAAAGACTATTTCGCTGTCTCGCCATCGCACTGATGTCGCTCCCCCGCCACTCAATAAAAAGCCCCCTCTGCCATGTTGTCTTAAATCTTCTTCATCGCTCCCTGCTCAGGCAGAATGTCACCATGTTCTGTAGCTATCAGATATACCTGACATTTGACGAATCCGATTGTATTCGGAGACACGGTGCATGTTATTGACAAACACCTGGAAGTTTCATCTGTGAAGCAGAGATATGGGGAGTTAATCCCCCTGTCAATGGAGAGGATAAATCGATGTTCGAGATATGTTCGCAACTTTCTCGATCTCCACCCAGTGTCTCTTTTCCTTTGTGTCTCCCGTATTAAGTTCTCTATCTGTCTTTATTATGAGAGATAAATTATGAATATAGGGTTCAACCAAGCATTTAAAGCTTTGATATAACATACTGACTTGTTTCATATCAGTGATCATAGCTTAATGATAGCGATGAGTTAATTACTTAAGATCTGTAGTGATTTAAAGACCTCTCTTGTCTTGCACACCCAGTGATTAGTCTTAGAGCATTTGGAGCCAATTTTCCTTTTTATCACTTTTTAAATGCCTGAATGAAAACAACAACATTTGATCATTTATATTATTGCCTGGATAGACGTGTGTTTTTGAACGTCCGTGAAGCAAAATCCAGGCAATTTATAAAACATGGCTTTTCTTTTTCTGCCCATTTTGTGCCTCTTCTCTTCACTAAACAACACAGTATTAATAAGCACAATTTGTATTACTAGGTGGCTTAGACAAGACAGTTGCATTTTTCTCTCATTCTCCATCTTGCACACTGCCCTAATGAAGTTTGTTTCTCTATTAGATTGCTCAAAAGACCTCTGCAGAATAAATGTTAATAGGGCAGTGCCCGTTCCGGATGTGAGGCTGCTTTCGGAGCATGTGGCTGTTTGGAGCGGGCCGACTGCTTATCCCTGGAAAGTGCTGCTTAGAGCGTTTTCAGAAGCGATCATTGCTGGTTGACTCCATCGAACAATGGAGTGAAGAAGAGTTTGGCTGTAAAGTTAGTATATCCATCATCCAGCCGCAAAAGTGAACTGCGGTTAATGAGCCGCGGCCCTCTAAAAACCCGCTGTGGACGACATGCTCAACTCAGTCAAGGCTTTATTTATTAGATTATTAATATTGAACGTGTCGAAATTGCACCAAATTCAACACTCGTGTCCTTGTATCCTCAGCAATACAGGTGGCAAGTGTGAAGTAGATCAGTTTATGAGATATGCAAAGGACACACATATATATATATATATATATATATATATATACAGTATATACACAGACAGACAGGAATTCCTTGCTTTATAGTAAGACTCTTTGCTCTTGTGTTTCTAGTTTTTACCACTCTCCCAAATCTTTGAATGCAGAGTATAAAAGTGCAGTCAGCTGGTCTTATGATGCAGCAGCAGCAGTAATATCTGACTTACAAAATACTTTTTTCCCATTTGCATCTCACAAAGACAGAAGCAGACACATTGAGGGAAAAGAAAGCACTGGAAAGATAAGAGATTTCTCCAGAAGACTGCGAGTTTGTAATTTTGCCGGCTTGTGTCGGTGAGTGATGGCTTCATCTTTTTCCCAGGGAGAAACGGTGGAGTGTCAGCAGCTTGATGTGTTTCACTTCAGCTGATCTGGTATCAAGGCCAGAGCCTTCTCATGGGCGACAGATTAGTTTCTCCTGCACGGATGTCACGAGCAGACACTGAGTAGGCACAGGACAGTGCTGAGGGACGCCTCTGACAGATGACAACCGTTCTAGTATCCTTATTGTTTCTCTGTTTCTCTGTTCCGCTCTCTCCCTACAGTCAGGGCTCTCTTTCTTTTTTCTGTGGACTTCTCTCTGTTCATCAAGAAAGAAACAGAACTAACTGTGGTAATAAGTAAACTCACAGTTGAGTATAGCTATACAACCAATGTCTGGTCCCTGAGGTATGTGTTTTAATAAGGAGATATTATACAGAAATGTCATACAATATATACAAAATATGACAAAATATTTCTTCAAACTGTTGTTTTTGTCATACTTTCACACAAAACACTAATATTACATGGTGAAAAAAACGGACCGAGGTTGAATAGTTCTGTGCTTTCACAACGCGAATACAGGCATCAACCAATTAGGCTACTTTTTGCGGAACGGTTTTAGTTGCGCCTATTTTTAAAGTTATTTATAAAAACAATAACTTTGAGCTCCGTAGTCCGAAACAGTGATGGCAAACTTTATTACTCCTTTCAACCTTGACAAAGACAGTGTTTACCAGATCCACTTCTTCTGTGTTCTTTCCCAATAAAAGCCCTTAACATATAATATTCACATTTTCGTGTCATTTCGTTGCCCCAGTGTGTAAAGGCCTTTAAAATGAAGAAAAAGAAAATATAATCCTTGTCGAACTGCCAATTCTTCATTCAAAGTGGGAATGGGTTTGGCTTTATTGTGTCAAACAATGTACACAATAACCATATGTGCGATTACATTTAGATTATATTGCAATAAATCAGTCAATGTTACTCTTCCTTTTTCATTCCGTCTGTCCCTCTCACCCAATCACTCGTCCCCACCTGGTTACTCAGTCTCTAAGATGTTGTGGAACTACTGCATCTCTTATAATACAGTAGCTCTTATTAGGCTGATGTTGACAGGCTCTCTTCCTACGTGGTCTCTCTCTGTCTGTTATGCTTTAGTTAAGTACGTAACCCATGTCCTCTCCCGGATTACTGGGAGAGGACATAATCAGATGGAGTTCACAACCGTATTGCAATTATCCTTGACACCAAATTAGGAGAGTACCATTGGAGTGCCGATGACATTTGTCCTCGATGTGGCTCTCGTAGAGGGGCACAGTTGTTGGTGACATAGAGTCAACAAATTAGCAAACCAGTGAAGGAGATGTAAAAAACATAACTGCATGTCAGACAGAATCTTCTTTGTTGGCATGAAGCCACTCCTCGCTGAACATGCCTGCATGTGATTAAGCTCTGAGCTCTTGAAAACATCATAACAGCAGGTTTTGAGAGATTAACAACACCCAAAAATAGTTTCTCACACATTCTGAGTTAGTCATGAGATGTCTCCGCCTGTCGTCCCTGACGCTGGTTCACTTTTGCTTTTTTTTATCAGACTGTATGCTACCGCAGAGAGGAGAGCAGTGCTGTGGTACTTACAATTGCCAGGGAGAAAGGAAAGGGATGTTTCTTTGATGGAAGCAAGTTTCCCTCGCGAGAAAAAAACCAAATGTGTGTCTTGTTTGTTGGCAGATTGTTGACATTGTCTCATTCTTTTGAAAGAACCTACAATTAAGACAAACATGCACTTGAAGTCTGCCACCACAACCAGCAGTACCAGCTGGAATTGTTGTATTACCTGTTATTGGAGTGGCAAGAGGGATAAATGGTCTTGAATATTCCCATCTTATTTGCTTTTTCTGCTTTGTTCACAACAACAGCCAACTCATTCTGAAGAATTTTGAATAGAAAATGTACTTAAACAAAAATGCTATGAATGAGTTTTACATTCAAACTATTTTCTTAAACATACCATAAAGTTTTAGGCTTATTCCCACCTTCGAATCAGTTCATTTCACCACAGTCTAAAAATCATCCTGTTGTGACTTGAAACCTGCATGTGGAAGGTGATCCATCACAGTAAACATTTAGTCGCCTTATTTTCTTGTCAAATTTGTATTATGGTCGCAGTTTGGAGCCATGGGGAACATTTTTAACACTCTCCGTGCTGGCGCGCATTCAAGGGTAAATTGTGAGTCAGAAGCTGAAAATGATATCATGCAATGCTAAATTACATTGTCAGAAAAATCAAACTCGCCAAATAAACAACATCCATAGATGATGTGAAAACAATAACATGTGATTGGTTGTTTGTTGCATTGAAAGGTTGCCGTTTGGCAGCTGACTAAATAAATCTTTGGATGTCCGTCGGCAGTGGTGGAGACAGTATGTGAGTTGAAGTTATTACCCTAGAATTACAACCCTGCACTGGAGTTTTTAACTTATTGCAAATCCTTTTTATAACAGTAAGCCCTGCAAACGCCACAAAGCAAAAGAAATATGGCTCATGGTGACAGTAAGTCTAATATTGTGCTCTGCAATCAAACCTGTAAGTGGGGAAAGATGCTTTGGCAGAGGACACTGAAGGTGCAGGTTGGGCCTTTAATCCTCCTTTTAAAAATGTGTCACACTCGCAAGCATTACCTCGAGTGAATTAATGAAACATCCCACAACACCCATAACTCCCTGGGCTCATATCAGGTTAGCATGAACATCCTTGTTCTATTTGCGCGTTGGTGTTTCTGTGCATGTGCACTGATCCCTCTACAGGGTTTGGGTTTTAATTGCACCCTTACAAAGTTTAAATTAGCTCTTCCGTGAGAATATCCCTCTGGTGAGTTTTAGGGTCGACCATCGCTTGGAAGACCTTTGGACAGCTCAGGGAGGACTGTCAAATTGTGCCAATGTAGGAGAGCAGAAAGCAGGGCATGACTTGTGCAAAAACAGCCATACATTTTTAAGATGTTAATAATGAAGTGTATGTACAAACACACAAATTCACAGACAGACGTTGCTGATCTGACAGGGAAAGTAGAGGAGGAGGAGGAGGAGGAAGGGAAGAAGAGTAATGGGGAGTAAATGTGCTGGAAAGGCTGGAAAAAGCACTTCTCCACTTTTTCTCTCTCAGTGTGGTCCAGTGTTACTTTGATGTCGAAAAAACTCTGTTCACACATGACAGTGCATCTCTTCACCGCTGAAGGTTAGCGATTTTTCCACCTCTTCGTCTCTCACATCTGTCCGTCTCAAAGCGGAGTTGTCTCGCTTGCAGATGTCATCTCGTCTCCATCTCTGTCTATCTTTTTTTCTCACTTCCTTTCTTCTCACATATGTTTGAGTGCCTTTACAGTTGCCTCTAGTGTACATTAGATTCCTCAGAATTGCATATCTGTGTGGCCTCACAGGATCCCCATTCCTCTTTTTTCCACACATGCATACGTCTGTTTTTTTCTCTCTCACACACACAGAAGTTCATACGTTTGTTTACAGTGTGTTTTGCCTTCAAGCAGGGTGTGAGGTTGAGCGAGGAAAGGGAGGGGGGAACTATTTTCATGTCCTAGTTTCTTTGCAGCGGGGACTATTGGATGTTGCGCCGTGTCCTTCTTAGTTTTGGCTCGGCCAAGCTCGTCGGGAGAGCGAGGATTAATTCTCTCCGGCTGTGTGTGGTTCTTGTGCCGATCGATAGATCCAGTCGCTTCCTGTTTGAAAAGGAGGGCACCATGTTGTTTGTTTTGGCGACGGGAGGGCAGTCCCTGTGAAGTAGCATTAACAGAGCAGTCTCAGGCCAAAGCTTGAGCAAGCAATGTGGGCAAAGTACTGTGTGTGTATTGTGGGCACTAGTGTAAGTAAGTGTTTGCATTTGTAGCTGGATTGGTATGTGCATGAAAGTGTGTATGTCCAGATTTCGCTCTTTTAATGCGTTTGTTTGCATGTATGAGGGGTAGGCACTCCATTGCCATTAGAGAAGAGGAGCAGTCCAGTCTCTTGGGCTACAGAGGGCTTGATAAAGACTACGGGTCACAGTAGCAGGGGGAGCTGTCCGTGCCACTGCCTGCTCAGAATCGATAAAGAGCGGGAGCCTCGAAGGGCCTGTCAACACTCACGGCAGCTTGATGCCGGGGCGAGTCAGCCAGTTCACTACCAAGGTCGGCCGTAGTTATGAAGAGGTTGAGGATTGGGGTTAGGTAAACACACTGTCCTCTCCGTGAGAATACAAAGCAGCCGTGCCACGCTAACTGTCAGTGAATAGAACACGCTGACAAAACAACGAGGCCAGGTTGGGGGACAGAGGGAGGGGGGGTGAGCGACAAAAAGTGAGAGAAGGTTAATGGGAAAGATAGACAGAGAGGCAGAGAAGGATAAAGAGAGGCTGTGAGCATAATAGATGGGCTAGTGATATAACAAAAAAGAAATCAGAGATTATAGAACCAGACAAAATGGAAGGTTGCTGTGGCATGGTCAAGTGGTTTACACTATAGGATCCAGATCCAGGTGTGATTCTGCTGTCTGTTTCAACAACACGAAAATGCTCTTCCCTCTTTCCTTAAAAGGCAAAGAGATATAGATCGAAATAGCGAAATGAGACAAATTAAAGACCTCCACACTGCCATCTGAAAAAGTAGATAAAAGTCCAGTTTGTTGAATGAGTGAATCATCCGAGGAGTGCTTGGACAGTGACTGTAATTTCATCGGAGGCGATTATCATTCACTCAAACAGATTAGTTCACTCTCTTCATTCAAAATGGCCGAAAGCTTTCTCTCCTCACTCATTCTGCTCATTTTCACAGCGTTGATTAATGCATGCAGTAATTATAGTGTAATAGAAATGACGGCTTCATATTTCATTAGGAATCCTCTATTCGACTCATTCCAGATGAGTGTACACAGATTAGTCGACTGATTTTGTTTGATGGGGGGCGAGCGTTTGTGTGTTGACAGGACACACTCGGCTCTCACTGAATCCATCTTTAGAGACTGACAAGAAGTCTGTGAAGAATTAAATGATGGATAACTTCTGTACAGGTGTTATGTCTGACACCATCAATGTGGTATCTCTCTTTCTGTCTTTCTGTCTATGTACTGGTTTTATCTATCTTCTGCATTCTCACTCAATATTGCTACTAGTACAATATTTGAAATAAAAAAATAGCAAAGCCTGAATACAGTAATTTTGCTTACCACTACTACGTTCCTTTACAAACAAGCAAACAAGACTACAGCCATGCTCGCAGCTCTGTGAGTCTGTACTTAGACACAGTGTGCTAAATGCTAACATCAACATGCTCACAGTGACAATGCTAATATGCTGATCCTTGGCATGTATGACCTTTCCTATGTTTAACATCGTGCCAACAGTTGCTATTTAGCACGAAACACAAAGTACAGCGGAATGTCATTTTACAGGTATTTGGTCATAAACCAATGCTTTGGACAAATTGAAACTTTGGCCTGATGATGGCGTTAAAGTTATTGCAGTTAATCCTGAAGGAATCCATCCAATAGTTGTCGGGTTTTCACTCAAAACCACAAATGTGACCCTGGCGCTGGAGGAAAAGTCATTAAGCTTCATCTACTTGGGACCATGAATGTGCAAAACGGATCAATCACTAGAGCCATGCCACTACCATGGCTACTAAAAATTATAAATGAATGATTTTCTCTTTGTGTCTTTGTTTCTATCTGCTGAAAGACATCAGTATCATTTAAAACATGATTTAATAAACAGACACATCTTAAGATTAACAGCGTCTATGAGCCTCTACGCTTTATGCGCATAATGTTCCACCAGGGGATTTTTAATTAAATCTGTTGAATCGCTTTACAGCATAAGATGACTTAACCACACAAAACATGTAGTGGGCTCTGCTCTTGTCGCAAAAATCAAGTTAAAGCTTTTGGAGTATCTGTAAAAGCTTTAGAGTAACTGTTATCACAAGCTGCTATTGACTCTCTGCCCTCTCCTTGCTCTTCAAAACAAATGTGAACAGTGATGCTAGGAATGGAGGACACGTAGTATCCGCTTTCTTGCACAAATACAGCAGGATTTCATAGGAAGTGATGTCTTATTGCTGACAAAAGCTAGCAATACCACAAGCGTGACATCCAGTCGAAATTGTTTTGGCAAGAAGTCCAAAAAAAATTTGTCTTGTCCCCAATCTATTCCCAACAGGAGAGGTGCTTCACCTTGGGAGGATCTCAGGCCACACGGTGAGCGGTGGCTGGTCGTCCTGGAGTTCCTGGTGCCAGTGCAGCAGAGACTGCAGCCGGGGAATCCGTAGCCGGAAGAGGACCTGCAGTAACCCGGAGCCCAAATACGGAGGTCAAACCTGCTTGGGACCACCACAGGAGTATCAGGAGTGTAACATCGCACCTTGTCCAGGTACGAAATGCACACATATATACACGTTACAAGTCAGTTTTAGTTGCAGAGACTTACACAACAGAGGACACCGAGATAAGAACATTCACAAGACCAGAAGTCATTTACATGGCCAGCTGTCTTTGTCACTCTCACACAGATAAATACATACTCCTCCTCACCATACTCAAGCTATGGTTTGCCATGATTAATGGATAAAGGGTTACAGTGACAAAATTACTTCAAATTGTCGGGAACCACAAAAGAATTCAGTTGCAGATAAGAGGTGTAACAAAGACCCCAATTTACACCAGGAATCGAAGAGAGACAATCCCTGTGGCGATCCAGTATGTAATTACATTGCAGGGTGATTATGCTGCCAGCTATGGGAGGCCTTGTTCTGTTGTGAAAAGCCCTTAGACAATGCATTTTCACCACTCCTCTAGCGAAACGCTGAGGGAGGAAGGTTTCCAATTAAAAGAATACCCTGTCTGACTAAGGAAGTAAGCTGTCTAAATGGAAATCCAGTGCTTGGCATAAAGAACACCTGGTATCCTGCACAGGCGCCAGGCAGACGAGCAGGAATGTTGTCTTAGATGATTATTAATCAATCGTCCTGGAGGAGGGCTTAGGTATATCACAAAAAGCCTGGATCTGCGCGTCATCTTCAGCAGCCGCGATTTGTCTTCATAACTGCTGCCACGGCAAATGAGTGCGCGGCCATCGATACTATTTTTTACAGCCGGCTAATTCGTTCCGTGAAAGTTCACGGCATTCAGCTTCCCAACAGTTTGAGCTCGGTCACTTACAGGGTAACGCTGTTATCGGCTACGAGCTCAGACCAAGACTTTGGATCTAAGAGCATCACAATTGCTTTGTTCAGGAAGGCTCTGCCTGTGTGGTTGCCACTAATGTTCCCCTTGAGGATAATGTAGAGTGAATGCGCTTTGATTTTCTTGCCCTGTATCACTATGCTAATACATGTAGTACACCTATTCTGGGATGTTGACTGTAATGATACCATAGCTACAGTATGTTGATGAACAACTCCGCAATCCCATCCCCCAAAGGAATCGACTTAACCCAGTCTGAGTAGTTATGAATACTAATGCATTCTCAATTAGCACCCCTCTGAAAGTGAGATATTACTTTGAGACTGTGCTGGTAGACCAATTGTACTCCTCCTTTATGGCTAATCCAGTGCTGTATGTATGTATGGAGGAGAAGGTGTTATGCCGCCATCCGTCTGTTTTGGAAACAAATGAATCCGTGTTTTTTTTCTTGCGCCTGCGCCCGAGATGAGACGATCCGTCATCGAGGGCCAGGAATCGACTTATGTGTCGCTTTGTGATAGAGAAATTACACTGAGATGAGAAAAAGCATCGGCAACTTCAATTACCTGCACTGTGCTGCCAGCCATCATCAGGTCTTTAAAAGCAATTCTCAAGTGGTTCCCGAAAAGGTAATATCTCTCTGCCACAATGAAGTAAGGTTTCATCGACATGATTGGCAAAGGATATTTCCCTCTGTTGTTATTCACGGCCAAAGATTGCCCCCATTTTATTGCTCTTTTCCCCCTATCTCCCTCTTTTCATGTATTTATGTCTATCTTCTTTGTGTGCCGATGCTGTCGTGAATTTTCACACGTTTGCCACTTGGCACCACGTACAGTTACGAACAACAACAAAGGCATATTGTGATGCTTCATTTATCTTTATTAATCAGAGGAGTATTCGGGGGGGGGGGGGGGGGGGGGGGGGTCAGGCGTTTGCTGTAACAGCTGGATGAAGCACACTTCCTGTCATTTCAAAACACACACACACACACACACATCTCCAAATTGCTTCATATTTCTGCGTCACGCATCACTGTTTGAAATGGCTTGGAATGACTTCCAATCACTTGATGTTCAGAGGAAATTGTCTTTTCAAATGACCTGGAACCCAAATCCTTGAGAACACGAAAGCACACATTTTAGGGAATATTCTCCCAGAAAAACGAGAAACTGTGAAATTTAGTGACTGTTTCCTGCATCAATAACAGAAGAAAAAAGTGTTTGTAATCATTCAGTTTTGTCAGCATTAACATAAACAATATGACACTGATGTCCTCGGTTTAGTGGACGGCAGCTGGTCGTGCTGGTCTTCATGGTCCAAGTGCTCCGTGACGTGTGGAGGGGGACACTACATGAGGACGCGCACCTGCAGCAACCCCCCGCCAGCTTATGGAGGGGACATCTGCCTCGGCCTGCACACTGAAGAGGCACTGTGCAACACACAATCCTGTCCAGGTACACACACACGCACACCTACACACACCTCAATGATAAGCAGCTTAGGGCCTTGACTCGGCCACCAATCCATCACAGGTTCATTGCTTATTTTCTTTAGTCTCATGCATGACTAAAATGCAGCTGAGGGGGTCACGCGACTCATCTAAACACACTCACACATATGGACGCATACTTCATAGGCTGTAAGATATACTGTCAATGCCATTCCCAGAGAGCTGGTCCAGCTGGTCGGAGTGGTCCCACTGTGACTCCAACGGGGCCCAGATGCGTGTGCGTCACTGTGATGTCCTGTTTCCCACTGGTAACCAGTGCTCGGGAAACAGCAGCGAGAACAGGCCTTGCTCCCCTGACTCCAATTTTATACCAGGTGATCTCACACACACACACACACACACACACACACACACACACACACACTCACTCACTCTGCTGTCTACGTGTCCACACAAAAACTGCTTCTCTTCTGGAATGTCTTGGCCACTCATGCGTGACTTAATACACAACTTTGAGCGCACACACACACACATTCATTCTCCATCACCCACCACCATATGCCCTCAGCGGTAATTCAGTTCATTTCCAAGAATCCTGTGATAATGAAATACGTTAGTGATCCCTCTAAGGGACTCGTATCAGGTCGGAGGTCAGGTTCAGCGGCAGGGCAGCACTTTTCGGGCAAGGTAGGGATAGTTGCTTGCTCAAGGACTCCCGAGTGCGGCAGGTGATTACACGGAGGCGTGAACCCGGGAGTTACACTTAAGGGCAGTCTGCCTACTCATTCCAACAACCCTGCTGCTATATTAGTTTCATTACGAGTCTAGGGGTCTTGTCAGGCCATGTAAAAAGCACTTACACCAGCAGTTTTACTTTTTTTTTATGTTGGAAGGAACGGGGGAAATGGCTCTTGTGTGCTGTTTTCTGTACCGAGTCTTTCAAGCATTTTTATTTTTTCTATACTATTTTCTGGCATCCATGTTTTTGTGATAATAATGCAACATTTTTCCTAATGAGTCATTGTAGAGTTAAATAGACAGCTTCTCTGTTTGTTTGTTAACAATATAAGTGCAGTGACAGTGTAAGATACTTTTTTTTAACTGGTAAGACAAGATGAGATGAGATCAACTTGATTCCACCCTGTGAAATTGACTCTTAAGTTCTCTAACCCCTTCCTCCCTTGCTCTGCATTTCAAGATGTCCGTATTAACTGGAGACATTTAATCAGCAGTACCTAATAAGATTCTCTTGTATTGTGTTTTTCGAAATGGACATCAGCTGCTTATTTGATGGTGATGAGAATATAAAACTCTGATACAGAGATGATTCTTTGCATGTAAAGTGCACCTTTTTGACCCGTTGCCCACATGAAAGACATCTTTTTAACTATTTAATCTTTTTTTTTTTTTATATATATATAATGAATCTCGCAAGGTAAGGCTGAAATAAAAAAGACTTATGGAAAATAAAAGACCCTCCCCTGCCCTGTTCTCCCAAAAAAAAGTAATAAAAAAAAGAAACTGCCTTCAGAACAAATATAAATCTAAAACTAAATCTAAAAACTTTTTAAATGCCAAAATCACTTGTGTGCTGTCTGTGGTATGTCTAGTTACAGTTCCTAAGCTAGAATAAGTCAATCGATGTGGGGACGGGTGTAGCAAACAGTTGTTTAAATAAACTCTTTCTGAAAGACTGAAAGTTCAGAAAGTCACTCTAGAACATAAAAATACATAAACACACATATCTCACAGAAAGCATTAGTATTGATATATTGTTAGACAGGCATCTCCGTATTGACAGCCAGTGAGAGAACCCTAGAGCACTGATCTGTGCTGCACAGAGATCATTAAAACCTCTTCCTTTAACAAAGGATGCGTATGGGATTAACATTGAATCAATGCAAACACTAAAACTGCTATAAAATGTTTGTAAATATTTTGGAAAAAAAAGCGTTTCATGGCTAGAGTCCTGGAGTTCTTAAACTTCAGGAATCATTAATTGTGGCTTTAGAATAAACATTTGATTGAAACAAAAATGTGTAACCTTTCTGTATTAATTAGCAGGGACATAATAATTATGAAAGCCTTCACAGGTCTTTATAGAATTACCCATTTGCCTTTATACCTTATCATCCATCCCCTTTAATGGGAAAGGTAGTCCATTAAGGTTCATTAGATACGTCTTGTACTTCATTTCCTTTAATGAGAGCTGATACTTTTCATAAACCACTCCAGGTGCCACAGTCGTGATTAGCTTGTGGTTCTTTTTACGATAATCTGTTCCATATTGGGTACAGCTTTCATTTCCACACTCCACCTTCGAGGGTACAATTTGTCATGCTAACAGGAGTGTATGTGTAAATGTACATTGTTTTTTAACCCTATTTCTGCCGCCCTTTGCTGTTTCTTTGCCTTTGTCAGAAGTCTCGATTGCACGCTCCAGTCAGGAGGAGAGGCGCTGTGGAGGTAATTTGTGTGAGTGTGTGTGTGTGACACTTGCAGAAAAACATATGCAGCATATCAGTTATTATATTAGACTCCCATTTTACTGGCAGAATCATTGCTTAATTGCTTAATATAGCAGTATAAATATGTATATATATTTATATTTATTATATATATTTAACTATTCTAAATATATAAATATATTCTCTTTTTCTTCTTTTCATTTTTGGCTGGCAACAGACACTTTTATAAATTACACAACAAGAAGTAACACAGAAGAATTAAACTATAAATTACTTTACTTAGAAAGAGAAAAAGAGAAGAGAAGTGTCTTTTTATTATTGCAGAACACTCCATCATTACCATATGAATTGCAGCTTCAATTACCACTTTCACCATGTGAACTGATCGGGAATTACCTCCATCCATACTTCTCCGCCCTTCTTTCCCTTCTTCCAGACTTTAACCTCTTCCACATGATCGCCGTGGGGCTCAGCAGCTCGATCCTCGGCTGTCTGGTTACCCTGCTGGTCTACTCGTACTGCCAGCGCTACCAGCAGCAGTCCCACGATGCCACCGTCATCCACCCCATTTCAGCCGCACCGCTCAACACCAGCATCACCAACCACATCAACAAACTGGACAAATACGACTCGGTGGAAGCCATCAAGGTCTGTGGACAGGTTTGCACTGGGGTTGACTGCGGGCCACACTTGACTGATGTCCAGATGTGTAGAAGCAAAGCAGCAGTTTGTAACATTTCCTTACTGTTTGACCTAATCAATTGATGTCGCACTCCCACTCCCCGTCGTTGAGGAACGGTTTGCCTCTTCCTCCAGTGTCAGTTGTGATTAAATGCAGTTCTTACTGCATGACTCTCACTGTCACGCCACCTCCTGTCGTGCACTGACACTCTCTAGTTGTGTAACAGATAGACAGGTGTGCGTACATCTTCTCTCCGTGTGCTCCTCTGCTGTGTGTCTCAGTGTGTGACTTTGTTCTGTGTCAGTGGTCATACACTGCTTTCTCATAACATACTAATGCAATTACTAATCGGTGCGTGGGAAATTAATTGGCGAAGATGCTCTGCATCTGCACATTTCCCTGCTTAGACAGGTTTTTTATCGTGTAATTATTGCATCCAAAATTGCAGACAGTCGGATGCACCAGAACCAGGGACAGAGATCCAGCAACTCTCATGGTACAAACAGCCTCTCATCCACTGATACATCAGGCTTTTAGTGCCAGTCTGAGCCGGGTGATTAGTGCCTGTCCACAGCTACACTGTGCCACAGCTGGGCTTTTTTTTAAAGGTTCCCAGTGATATGTAATATAGAGCAATTCAGTAACTTCTACTCCCTGTGCATTGTTTACCCTAAAAAGAAGCTTCAGAAGTAATGAATCTGGTTGCATTATTTAATACCAATCAAATTATTTGCCTCAAAATAATCTTGGCGATTACATTTGTAAGACAGTCTGGCACTAGCAGGCCCCTTAAAGGCTTTTGAACCTGTTGATCTTCCTGCTGATGAGCAGCTATAGGGCATAGATATGCCTGTGTGCTTTCCAATTCCGCGGTTGCATGTATGCAGTTTACAATAATAATAGTCGCAAATTTACTTTTTGACATTTTTTTTAAATAGTGGATTTTATTAGCTGTTACAGTATCTAGTATCTTATTAAACGAATGTCAGCTTCATGTGTTTCTTTCCCTCTGTGGCTGACTTTTTATAGCATTTCCCAGCTGACTCGTTTTACAACAAGTCCTTAAATATACACTTGATAGCTATATATGTGATATTACACTGACAGACTGAGGATAAAGCATGTCTAGGCAAAAAGTCAAAGAATAAGACATGTTACGAAGTAGCATTGCTTTTAGTTACTCCTAGTATTATAAATATGATCCAAACACTCCCTGCTGCTTCGCTCACTTGTTCACTTTTAATATGACAAAAAAGGCTTTAGGACGAGAAAAATTACTATTTTTTGTATTAATTTTGTTTTTTTATTAGGATCTCTTTAAGCCCAGCTTGTTGTTGAATAGGGTTGCTGGTGTGTAAACTTCCCTAAATCCACTGAAGAGCACATCAGTGCCGCTAATCTTAGCCTAATGGCATCCAGGGCCTTGGTGGCCTTGGAAGTAACACCCAGTTACTGATGTAGGCAGCAGTGTTGTAGCACTTGAGATCATTCTTGGTTTCAAGACAACTTTTTGAACGTTCGTCTCGGAATCAATTGCGTTTTTACTCCGTCTCGTCTCAGACAAAGAGGACTCCGAATTTTATTTCAAGACTGGTCTGGACCACAACTGCTGGGATATCCCTGGATTGCCTGTGCATTGCCAGATTTATTTGTTAACATGATTAATGTGATTACTTATAGAGACCAAAAGACAATGTCCACACATATATTTCACCTCTGCAATGCCTTTTGATTCTTTTATCAAGACATTTCTCATGGTACACTTTTACATACACACATGTAAAATCAGCATGCCAATAAAAGAGGTAAATGAAGAGGATTTTTTTTTTTTTTTGCATGGTAATGTGGATCTTTCAGATCAATTTGAGGAGTGTCTATGGCTTGCATGTTCCACATTTTATCCTAAGTCTTTCATGGCAGTGTGGGACTCGCCCCGCCTTGATCTTGATCTTGTCTCTTGGTCTCAGTTTCGGTGGTTTTGGCTACAACACTGGTAGGCAGTAAGCTAAAAGACGAACATGCTAACACTTACAGCTACGTTAGAGGAGAGAAACACAGCGTTTCCTCAAACTTTTGCTCTTGTGTTTTGGGTTTTGGACAGCGTTTGAAACATCACCCTCCAAGCTTTTTCCCTTTGCTACGCACCCCTTCAAAATGAAGGGAAATGCAAAGCTTTACAGACTCGTTCAAGGGAGGGGTTTAGCGCACAGTCTATTGGTATTCTTTAAAGTTTTACACTGAAACTCAACTTGGTATTATAACTTGTTTTTATTACAGTGCTGATAAATCAGCAATTTTTGGCAGATTTTCTATTTGTGTTTGATATCCTGTCAGAGGAAGTCTTCAAAATCAGACATATATTATAAACTAAATGAATACCTGGAACTCTGTTTGCAGAAACTACTTATCAGATATGAAAGTGCCACAGAGCGAGAACAGATCCTTTGGCTCCGAGCAAACATCTCTGAATGTAATTTCATTGCAGAATAAAGGTGCGAGGAGCGTTCATCTGTCATGCAATTAGAGTCAGACGCATAGAGCATAATTCAGTTTGTCCAATTGCAGATAGAGGCGGATATGAATATAGACAGACCATGAGGAAATACAAAAGGATCTGCATGAAAAATGGTCACTGTCTAATTTTCCAAAAAGCACATTCTGTCTCCAACCCTCACTCACAGAGCCTAAACCGTTTGGGTGTTGCAGTGAATATTCAACCATTAAGTGAACCAACACTGAATATGCCTCCTTTGTGCGTTTATAGGGAGGAATGATGAACACTTGATGCCAAATTTGAGAGTTTTTGGCTCAAATCTTTTATGTTTATCAGTCATTACGTTTGTTATGTATTTCCAGCTGTCTAGTTCATGATCACAAACCCAAGTCACCATGTAGCTGCAGTTTTATGCACAGCTACATGGTGACTGTTTAGGCTAAAACAGAATACGGCCTTCGGGTTTCTTTGAGGATGATTCTTGCCCATTCCTCTCCTTGCAGCCAGATGTATCGGTACTCTTGCCGTTGGACGACCCAGCCATGCACCAGCCTCACTCTGCTAACATGGGGGTGTCAATGCGTGGCCTGGAGCTTTTCTACTAACCTCTACGACATCACGCCTCTCGATCCCCCCCAACAACTCTTTGACCCCAACCACCACTACTTCCTCTTCCCCACTGTGCCCTGCCCTTCCACTTCCTGTGGCACTTCCTGTGTTTGGCAGGTTGGAGTACAGACTCTAGTTTCTCTTTCTCTGCTCGGACCCCTTCATCCCTCCATCACCTCCCCCCTCTCCCTCCCGGCTTGTGAGAAGGCAGTGTATCCCTCCTTTGTTTTTTCTCTTTCAATAAGTGCCTTCATTTGCATGTTTTTTTTCATGTTCGTCTTTCTTGTTTTGTTTTGTTACTTGATAGTTTATCTGATGGGTTGAGAAAGAAAATCCATTGTTATGCTGTTTATTATGCACCTCTGTTACCTCTCTATCACTAATGCCACTTCCTAGATTAAGCACATTTTGTTTACTGCACCACAAACTCAAATGTAATCATTCTTCCACCAATTAAAGAGGTTTGAGGCGGGAAGACAAAGTAGATCATGCTAATAAGCGTTGTAGCACAGCTGTTTTAAAAGCAGCCATGGGGCCACCTGCAGAGACGCATAACCGTCGCCGGGGCTGCAGTGGTGTTGATTACATTCCCTTTGTGTGCAAATCACATAATGGGAAAGAAGCAAAATATGAGTTGTCTTTTTTTGGTCCAGGACACTCGTTCGCTATCAGTGTCAGTTGGAAACATCCATCAACAGCAAATGCAGCATCATCAAGTGTTCAATTACACTGCCCCAAGGGACTCCCAGCACACACACACACACACACACACTCTCCAACAGACTGCATATGAACGGATCCATTTGGCAAATTGCTGATGCTGTATTGAGCACCACATCAGAAGCTCCTTCCATGTTTACTCTGTCACGCGGGGAGAGAGAAGATGCCCCCATGGCTCTTCCTTATTGTTTAACTGAAAAGAGACTCACTCTTGATCAATTTTTATGGCTTAGATTGTCCTAGAGGACCAACAATTGGAGGGCCATAAAAACTGCTGATGCCGGGTATTAGAGATGACAGAGGTGGACATACGGACATGCATCAAAATAATTTAGCCCTGTGGTGGCTTATCATTTTTCCAGCCTGTTTGCAAACGCTTTGACCTTGCTCTGTGAAATGTATGTTTCATTCACTGAGCGACCTCTCATTGATTTGTGTTGCTCCTTTTTTTTTCTTTTGTGGCCTAGATGGATTTGCTTTTACCTTGCCGTCTGGGCTAAACAACCCCTTGATGCGTACTGACTCCCCTCCATTTCTTCTTTTGTTATCCACAGGCCTTCAACAAAAACAATCTGATTCTGGAGGAAAGAAATAAGTACTTCAACCCACAGCTTGCCGGGAAGACCTATACAAACGCATACTTCACCGACCTCAACACCTATGATGACTATTAAGCCTATATTTGGCAGTTCAGACTCCATTCCATAGCTGGGACACCAACCCTTGTCATCCATTTTGACTGTATTCTTTTCTTTGTGCTTTGTATTGAGATTCGTGACACCATGCGGGGGATAGTCCCACTCTCAGACTCGATGGCAGCTGGTATGTAATGAAAACACAGACACGCGGTGTTGCCAACAGAGTGAAATGCCCACTTTCTCTCAGGTGCCTTGGGGTACACTCTGAAAGTTCAATTTTTGTGGGCAAACTTGCCTTGCCTCTCATTGAGAAACTGACAACTGGAATTCCCAATGTGGACAAAAAAGGGAAAAATATAACTCAACTCAAAGAGACTGGGAAATGATGATCCGCTTCTAACTTTCCTGTGACGCCTCTAAAACAGACCTGTATTTGTAATGATGGGAAGTAACCACAAAACCGCTTTGCATGACTTCATCTGACGTGTTTTCTCTGATGTTCTGTTTCGTTTTTTTGCATGGTTTGATCGCATTCCAGGGTTGGGGACTCGCAAGCAGCGTTTTTTTTTTTTTTGCTGGTCTTTGATTCAGGACTGGTTTTGTAAGTCATAAAAACAAAGACTGTGGTGATGCCTGATGGCTATTACCATTCACTGCTGCAGCGATCTCCAGATGGATCAATATCCACCCCCAGTCCTAAAATCAGGATGTAGATATTTGAAGTCTGTGGTCAAGTTTGTCCACTTTGTTTTCTGTTACAAGCTCTAGCAGCTAGCAGTGATTAGTGTACCATTTATTTTTATTTTTTATTTTATACATTTTTTGCTTTTAACGGTAAATATGTTTTGTACAGAATGTTAAGTTTGAAGCCTATGTCTGTAGTTTTTCTAAATACATGTATTCAATGTCTCAAGTGTTTAAAGAATAAAACATTTCCTTTTGAAAAGAAAGAAGTTCATGTGCATTCTGACAAGTAATCAGTAGTATTCATATCAGCCTACATCAAGTTAAGTCTTTGTCATCGTACTTTTTATATTTTTTGTAAAACAAAAAAATAATGTTTTTGAATTTTGATAGTGTTCGCTATTCCTTTGGCCTCTGAGTTAAATACGTAATTTGTGAGAGCAGGATGTTTATGGCGTTTACTGTACAGATGGAGCGTAGCAACGGCTTCTCTCCTCAACCCCAGCTGGAGTGCCACCCATGTACTACGAGATGAAATCCATTCATCAAGTTGAGATATTTCTGTTCAGAGTGTACAACCAAAATATAAGGTTGTTCAGTTGAAACTAACTCTTTTTAAGTTTGCTTGTGTTACTGTGCATAAATTAAAATCTGCTTCGTACACAACAGACTTGTCAGAGTGTGAGTTGTACAGATTCATTTTTAGAATATCTCATTTGTAGAGCTTTGGTGCCCTCGATCTCGTAAAATTTGACTTTCTCTGCCGCTCTTATAAATGACCTGAAGATGGCTTCAACCCGAGTGAAAGCAGTTACAAGTGTGGGACACTTCTGTCCTGTGTGGTTTACTCTGACAACTTTGAAGACTTTGATGTTCCTCGAGGAAAGTACTGTTATACGACAGCACGGTGAGCACGCACCAGCACTTCATAAATCACTCAAAACCGGAGTAGAAGAGTCCTACACCCGACTTTTAAAGGAGACTTCAGCACAGCCCTGCAGTGACAAATGGCATCAGCAGCAGAAGAAGGATAGCTGAAGGATACAAATCGCGCAAGGCAGCAGGGTAAAGGTGGAGCAGGGCTGAAGACCAAACTCTAATCTGTATGGTGGCGTGTAACACCACACACAGTGCTGTTCTCCATCAACCTTCAACTTGACATCCCGTCTGTGTGCTGAGGGTAATGGAGGGGGTGTTATTAATCACCCCACCATTTGGTCGGTTTGAGCTAGGGGGGGGGGGGGGCCTGATCCAGCCCAATGTACAGCCCAGCGCCGTGTGACTCCAGAGAATCAATCTGTCTACCTTGAGTTCACTCTTACTACCTGGAAAAGCGATGCAGACACACAGATTGCACATATGCACATAGTTTATAGGGGCTGGAGGACAGTGGGTGTATGTGCAAGTGTGTGCACACGCAGGGCTCAACAATGAGGTTTGTCCGAAATAAGATTTGGCTGCAGAAATTAAACGCATTGTTTTTTTCCGGAGCTGATGATGAATGTTTGTTCCTTCGCATCTATGAGACACGTTTTCCTAGTTCTGATTAATTTACTTAAATAAAGATGAAACGTGACGGTTAACTTTAGTCTTTGTTGTTATTTGATAACCGCTAATGAATAAAACCATTTGTATACGAGCAGGTAAAAAAATGTACCTTGGGCATAGCTACTTGAAATAAAATTTAAATAACGTTGAACCCTGACATGTACATGTTTGTCAAAGGTTGGAAAGTGGTGTGGTTTCTCCCTCATTGGTTATCCCTAAAAGAATTGACCTACCAAGCCTTTATTGATGAATAATTACTGAATGCACACATAATGTATATTTCCTACACGCACACACTCAAATCTACAGCCAGCCAAGTGAAGCTCCTTCAGCACCATCCTAGCAACATGAGCTATACAGCTCGTAGTCAGACACACGTGACATTCCTCTTTGACAGCAGAGCTGGGTACAATAAATTGCTTTCCCAAAGTAGCATTTTGGGACTGCTAAAGGTCACAAGAGCAGGGCTTGTGCCTGTCAGAGAAATTGACATTTACATGCTTGCATGTATAAAGATGTCAAAGTGTTATGTGACCCGCAGCGAGAGATGGACTACCATCAGCTTATTTTTTCTGTATGTGTATGTAAACGGTGGTTCAGAAATTCATGGTTCCCAGATGATGTATCCTACTGACTGTGGCAACCCTCTAACTTTTCATCTATTCTTTGCTTTGTGACTAAATGCTTGCAAAACTAATGGCATTCCCCTAAGTTGTAGTTTGTGAGTTAGCAAATCTAAGCATGCTGACACACTGAACCAATTTGGTGAATATGGTAAACGTTATACTTGCTAAACATCAACACTGATATCAGCATTTACCTCACAGCATCCGCACTGCCAGCTGAGCTCCTGTTTCTTTTGGAGCATTAACTACACATATTTTATGTACTGAGGTTGGCAGCTTTTTTTACATCATTATCTCTTTCAGTCTCACAAAATGTTGTGAGTTAAGCATGAGCAAATATGTAATAACAAATACAAATTATATAAATCTACTATTAAAGGTGCTCCATATAATATTCAACCGCTCAACGGCCTAGTCCCCATCAGCTAAACACTGTTAGCTCTTAATTCTGCCAGCACCTTTGATGTTGTTTACACTGTTAGCGCTGCTAGCACAGTTAGCTGCTATCCGCCGACTTATCCGTCGCCATGATTAGAGCCGTTGAGAAGCAGTAGAAATGCTCAAAATCTCATTTTTAACACCTTTATAAGGACACTACTATATGTTTTTTACTTTAGGCTTCTAAAAAGGTCAATTCAGATCATGACAAAATGTTGGTCATGGATTTACAAGAACAAAATAATTTTTTAAAGTATATAAAAACGTCAGTAACATTGAAATAATTATATTTGTATTACTGTGGTGTCCAAATATCTCTATTTGACCTAAAACAAAGACCAATAAACATCTCATCTAGAGTATCAAAGCTCTGCTACCATGGCCAATTTCTGAAAACTTGTTTGACTGATACCTTTGTGATGTGATTTGAATATAAAATGCATTTACTATAAATAGCTTTCTCCAAATGAGCCAGGTTTCTCTGCGCATGTAACCATTCTGCTCATGCAGCATTCAGGAGCTCTGTTAATTAGCAGCCTGTATACAGAGGCCACTGAGTGGCAAACAAGGTGAGTGAGGGAGATTGTTCCTGTCAGGCAGGTAACAGAGCGTGAACGTGCCATTAAACACTTCTTTTTGCCTCTCGAGACCAGAGTTTCTCCCATTCACATGAATCACTGTTCTTTAGCTGGCCTTTCAGCAACTCCTGTGCATATGTGCCGCCTTGTCGGTAATATAGCAAAATTAACCATAAAAATACCCCCAAAATGATGTACCCTGACTACAAATGCATCGGCTGTTGTTATTCAACGCAAATGGTTAATCCCGCGGAAAAAAAATTCTGTCATTGTGGGGAGAATCAGAAGAGAACTAATAGCTGAGTGTGGGACGAGACCCCATGCAGGCAACACAGTGAACTTTGAAAAATGCTTTCAGGGGGAAAACCCAGTGATGAATGTATGCTGTTGCGTTATGTTTGTATGAGCTTTGAGAAGTGATGGAAGTAGATGTTGACTAAACAACCCCAGGGAAGACTGAAGACTGCTCAACAATTTATGAGCTGTCATGAAATGTTGTGTTTTTTGCAGCAGGAAAATAACAGTGATTACCGACGCCTGTCATGCAGTGGAATCCTTGAACAGCGGGGTTTACAGTTAGTGCACGGTCATCTGTGCACACACAGACACACAGATCCTTTAAATGAGATACTCTCTCACAGCATTGCACCACGGTGGTGTAGTTTACCTTACTCTAACTCTCTATCTGTTTCCACCTGAGGCCAAGGTGAAGCCCTGTGGGTTTGCCACTTAATTAGTTGTTACTTTGAGGCTGTAAATAGGCCGACTCAGACAGAAGATTCTTTAACTATCCCCCAAAGCATTAGCTCGTCCTCCGAAGAATATTTTTCTCCGTACTTGTATGTTTTGAAGCAAACATTCCTTAATGCAGCTTTAGTCCAGATTAGCATTGCTACGTATTCAAAGCAAACAGATGAGAGAGATTTTTCAAAGCAGCTCTAATCTCCATAATGCCCTGGCTGCATGCTTAAAGATAAATATTTTTCATTTCAGTGACATTTTCCAGGAAAATGTGTTTTTACTGCTCATGTTTGGAATCTATACGCATTTCATTAGCATCTGTATGAATTCCATGTTTCCAGATAGCGCGGCAGTCCTAGTTTCCTGCACAAACTCTTGCTTTCTCTTCATCCCAGACAGAAGTACAACATTCAGCTGTGCTCACTCAGACAGATATGTGTGGCTCGGAAGCTGGCTCGATGCTGCCAGTTCCATCATGCCAGACTGAAGGATGAATGTCACCATAGGCACTAATGCCAGTTGAGAGATGCCACCATAGATTCCACCCCAAGACATCTGGAATCCCAGGTGCCCCTCTCGCCGATCCAGGTCTCAGCTGCAGGAAGCCAAGAGCCCTCATGGATGCCAAGAGCCTCGCGACACTAGCCAAGCCACACTGAAGCTTATCAGCTCCACCACAACCCTTTATGGGCCTATTCACCTCTATCAAATCTGTTATTTAGGTAACGAGCCAAAATGGCGGATATCGCTGCGCTTCAATTACCCACTATGTCTCCTCCATCTTCCCCTGCCAGCTTCCCCACAAGTCCTGATTCTCCTCAGCGTGCCCAGCTGCTCTGGCGCTGCTCAGCTTCCTCCGTATCTGTGCAGAAGGAGACCTTTCAGAACAGAAGGGCTCTGTCGGGGCTAGATTCACTCACAGGGGCCGTTGATGACAGCTATGGTGTTTGGTACAGCGGGTCTTATCAACGGTGTCTCTAAAAGTGCAATGTCAGTGGCCAATACTGATGTCCCAAGTCAGAGCTGTACTCCATTGTTTTAAATAACATGTTAATTAAAATAATTATAGAAGTTTGAAAACAGAGCTACAGAGCTTCTTTTCATATTTAGTTAATTAGATTATATCCAAAGATGCAGAAACGAGAAAACGACTTGTATTTTGGTTGTGTCCTCTCCCCCCCCCCCCCCCCCCCCCCCCCACCAGCAGACTACTGCTGGGTGGAGGGTGTTTTTAACATAGTGGGGTAGTTGGTTGAAGTGGAGCTAATACTAACTATTTCAATAAATATAGTCTGGTTCATTCATCTTTAGTAATCTATCATATTTTATAAACTGATGTTTTAGGTGAATTTATCTGAAATCTGACTCAGCTGTACTTTGTGTTTGGCTTAGCAAATGTTACCAAGCTAGCAAACTAAAAGATGGTAATCATGCATGTTAGCGTTGCCATTGTGAGTGCGTTAGCATGTAGCTCATTAGCTTTTAGCTGGTTAGCATTTAGCTCAATGTACAGCCTCACAGGATAGTTAGTGTGTGCTCATGTATAAACCTGAAATGTTTTTCTATTTTATTCTTTTTTTTACTACATTTGTATTTCCAGTATACGGAGCATATCTGGCACATTTTTTTTTGTTTTCTTTCGGCAAATGCAATGAAGCATTTCTCCCTAAGCTCACCTTTGATCAAGTGTGCCAACAAATGTGTTTTTCATCTTGAGATGGCGACATAGAAGTAATTAACGATTTAATCCAAACAAAGCAATCCACCTTGTGGCCCTGTTCTCTTCATTAACAGAAACAACAGAATATGTCTCTAAATTGACTTGCAGTTCATACAACTCAGATTCAATCTTAACAGCAGGTCATTTAGGGCTTTTTCATCAGAATAAAATGTCAAAAAACAGTTAAATTCTTCGGGATGACTAGTCAAAAGCTGATTATTTAGTATTTACTCATGTCTTTGGTTCACCATAAACAAGCATGACCATGACCATCACTTACATACTGAAAAGTAAGAAGCCACTGAAAGTGATTATTTTGATTATCAGCAAGACCGTATCCAGCGGAAAGCTGCACGTACACCACATCTCCTTCATCTAATTGAAGATTTAATGCATTGGACAGGCACAAATGACCTTCATTATTGCTGTGTTTTCTGGTTATTGCGGTATAAGTATAGTCCAAAATTTCCCAATTGCAGCCGTCAAATGCAGTAAATCTGAAGAAGTAGACTCCTCTGACTGGTGCAACAAACCTGCCTGAATAAGAACGTAAGTGAAAATAACTTAGTGACAATTAGGAATGTGAACAGCTTGGATCTGTTTGTTACTTGTGCCTGATGTGGGATTATAAGCATTGCCAATGTTGGTTAGAAAACGTTAAGCTAAATGTTTTTAGTCCAAATTCTCCAACTTTTCTTCAAGACAGCTGTAAACATATTTCAGTTATGGAACTCGGACTGAAAGTATGTTAGACTCAGAGCCTACAGGTGGATTCTGGGTTGGAGGTGGAGCTGTGGAAGGTGATATGAATAGCAGCAGCGTCAGCAGCTGCAGCACCAAGTGGTAGGAGCAGATAGCCTAGCTTTCAGGCGAGCAGGACAAACATTGATGTGTAGAATCGGTGCAGTTCCCCTTCAAGTACACTTCCATTTTCGAAGTGTGAATTGGATTCATGTTGCAATGAGAAGAGTAAGTCATGTCACAGTAGCAGCGGTCTCAAGCTGCCAGCCTGAATTATCTTCTTCAGTGGCTGTATCTCAATGTGTCGCATGAGTGCACCCACTGCAAAAAATGACAGCACGTTCTGTAAAGTTGGTAGATTTGTTTGTGTGTGGTGTTGATGGTCCCATGATGCAAATTACAATGGAAAATGAGGATACTCACGTCTCGAAAAATGTGCTAGATTAGGGATAAATAGTGGTCAATGCTCAGAAAATGTCATTGTTGTGCGCACTGACAACATTGTTATATACTGTAAGGAACTGGAAACAAAAGCACTTCAATAAAACTGAATTCTATATCTACATATCTTTCACCTGAGATATCCAGACTAAGTATAACAAGTAAAATGGAAAACCTATTGTTTTGTTTTTTTAATTAGACTTCAAATAGTTGTGCTACAGACATTAATAGTTCAATTTACATTATGTGACTTTCTCAGGCTTTAAATAAAAATAAATTGATTTTTAACCTTTTAGCTTCAAGTCATTCATCTAATTCACCTGCAGACTCTTTCTGCAGTAGATGTATTTCATTGTTCTGGAGCTGCAGCTAAGTCGTGGTGCTGTCACTACTTCCACCTTCTGCTCTTCTGCTTCTTTTTATGGGCTGCCAATTGATTTCTTGCTCTGATAGTGCAGACAGAAGAGCGAGGACGTTTTTTATTATCTTTTTAATAATAAATATAAGTACAGTGAATATTAGTAATAGTGGAGGTCATCATTTGTGAAGATTTGTAAAAAAGATTTTTTTTTAAAACAAGGTTAGCTGGTTCTAGTAACTGATGCTACTTCCTTGTTATGTGTGAGGGAGTTTGTATGTTTCAGAAAACTTTCTCAACTAACTAATAATTAGTAATATGTGAGTAGTATGAAAAAAATCAGATGCTCTTTTATAATTATTTAACCTGAAACTGCCTCATTGATCATTCAGACACAAGCCACGCTAGAATAAAGGCTTGGTCTTTATATCATTGTTGGTATCCAACATGTTTTTGTTTTGTCCAGGACGGTCCTCTACAATTCTCTTAATGCTCCTTTAATAGTGGCAACTCTCCTGACCTGATTGTCGAGGTCTTTCCCACTGGCTGCCACTCTCTGTCCAAAACCCGACAGTTCTGCTGATTGCACTACAATTGTATTTGTTAAGGGGAAAAGAATAAGCGGCTAATATACATTCAACACATCTATTCAAAAACAATCTCCAACCTGTTGTAAAAACTTTCATTAGAAATCAAATAAAAATATTCAGCATAGCCTTGAGCAAAACTAATTTATTCCTGAAAGTAACATAACATTTGAATCAATATTTGAATGAATAAACAGTGATAGAAGTCATAATGAAGTCCTTTAAACCAAACTTCAAACAAACCAAAATATTGACTCTGTGGAAACTTTTCCAACTAAAGGACTTGTATTTCACAGCAGAGCTGACAGTTATGAAGCAAGAAAATGTGCACATATGCCTGTGAATCATCGTGGATATTATTTCTGCATCCATAGAATCAGGATCCCATTTATTTGAATCCTCAGAATAAGGAGCAATTCTTCAACGCTGTTGTGAATCATCTGTTTACTGTTTGTTGCAGAGTGTGTGAGATGTACCTGCTTTCCCTCAACCTTCCTTATGTACTTTTACTTTTGATAGTCATACATCAGAAAAAAAAACATATTATTGTAAAATATAATCTGTCTCTTGTCTAGGAGTTGTTAGCAGTTCTACTAGAGATATTTCTATATGTAAATACATTAATATAAAATATTTCTACCTGCATTTTTCTTCCCCAGCTCAGTCATCTTGTGCTTAACAACCAACAGCTCTGCACTCTGCTCCTCCACCTCTTTCGACGTGTTACCCAGTTCAGTTGTCAGAAGCAAAACTTCACTTGTATTTTCCTTTGCCCGAAAGCTCACTGTCTCTCATTCGGGTCTCCAGTCTCCTCAGCTCTACCCTCTGCTCCACCACCATGGTGCCGAGGTCACGCAACATGTCTCTCAGCATTTTCAGTTTAATTCCAGATAGCAGCAGCAATGGATGGATCGGACGTATGAGCCATCACTGTTGAAAACTAAAACAATAGCTCTATCTGAACGACCCAAAACCCTCTTTCTGAACAAATTTGAGAGATGATTAAATGTCATCTGGGCAGCTCACTCGCCTTATATACAATCAGTATGTTGTAATCCATTGGATGGGAATGTAGCAACTATAACTTTGCAATCACAAATGAATAGTAAAGCCTGTAAATGTCTTTGTTAAGGTGTAGGAATGTGTACGCTGACCTGCCAGCTCATTTAAAACAAAGTTTATTATAACCTATGCATATCGTGCACTGCTGTAACTAAATCCTGCTTAATGCCAGTGGTGAAAGATGGCTGATTACATACTTCAGGCTCTTTGTTTGTTTGAGCCTTCAACTATGATGTCATTTGATGTTTCAGAAGTCATCTAACCTGAACCAACTCCTCCTCTCAATCCCAGACCCAGTTTGAAACTAGTTGGTTGAACAGAGTGGATGATATATCAACATTTTGTTTACAACTTGTTTCCAGTGCCCTTAAATGGCCCACAAATGTAGTTATTGCAAGTTTAAGTAAAAAAGTATTAGATACAAATTCTACTATACAAGTATCTCAAGATTTTTCTTGTACAGTACTTGCATTTACAGTAGGCTGCTTGAGTAAATGCATTATTGTCCACCCCTGCAGACATGTGATATGTTATACAGATATGTTTTCATGACATCATTCCTCTTATAGCTTTCCTGTTTCAGGGAAGACTGGATTTCAACCCTAGAAAGGTCAATTGTTACTGTTTTGGTCTTTGTTATATGGAGGTTGGGTTTTATCTCACATTTTCCCATAATCCGCTATCACAAACCTACGTTACATTTTCGGTAAAGACTTTTTCCATCAGAGTTTATTTGCACTGGTTAAAAAAGCCTTTTCACAAGTTCTATAAAAGGACGTGGACGACCTTGTTGTAGCTCGTAGTTCTTTTTAGAAAGTGCTTTTGCTGTGACTAAAACCATGACGAATGACTGTGACAGGTTAGCTAAGATTTGAACAGAAGACATGACATGTATCATGTTGATAGGCTAAAGCCTTTGTTTGTGAAGGCTTACGGTGAAAGATGACATTTTTTCAACCGAGACACACATTTACAGAAACAGATGGTAGGGGAAACTATATGTAATGTGTGAAAAGAGTAGGTGGTAAATATTTATGTTCTCAGACTGATTTAGTTTTTTGTAATTTTACTTAAAATGCTTTATTACCTGGGTACAGGCTCACATGTTTACCTGTAATTGCAGTTTCCCATGTGGAAAATTCATCACATCTGGCACCTTTGAAGGCTAAGAATATTGGAAAAGTTTTTACTTCCCAGGTCTCAGTCTTCTTGCGGGAGCATGAAGCGGCATAGCTGATACCTCATTAGAAACAGAGTAGAGGTCAGGGTGAAAAACATTGCACTCATCACCTGCTGGATGACAAATGAAGCCCTTCATGAGCCACAGGAAGGGAGGAGATGAAAGAGAAAAGAAAGTTAGTGAACGAGAGAAGTCGACAGATAGAGGAGAGATGACGGTGGAGATGGATGCAGGCAAGAGAGAAAACAAAACGGAGGGAGTTACTCGTATTATTGCCTCTTCTGGTGCTGTAATATCTTTCATTTTTACTCATTATGAAGTTTTTTGTTTTACTGCCATTTTCAGAATTTACAACAAAGGACTAAGCATCCCGGTTTGTCGAGTTGATTAATGAAAGCCCTCAACGCAGGCAGTGAAACACTTAAGGGATTCATGCTCATACGAAAATTGATTACCTTTAACTAGAAAACAATGGAGAATGAGGAAGTGTAATGACTGGGCACCTGTTTTACTTCACGATCATTACAGGGTCCAGGAAAGCAATCACCATGTTCCGTACAAATCTGGTAATAATGGCTCATACAACTAAGAGTAACATCCCTATAAAAGAAATAAACACTTGTACTCCGAGACGACCCGCATTATACAACAAAATGAAACATTAATATCACAAAGATGGGAGTTCAGTTCTGTTTTGATTAAAATGAAGAATTCTTCCTCACGCTATCCCTTTTTTAAAAGTTGGCCGACCTTGCAATTACATTGAAAATCACATATGTGGCTCTAAAGACAAGTCCGCCACAAAAGCTGTTCACGGGAGTAATCAGTGTTAATTTGTGCCCTATTTAAAAACAGCCCGTGACCCATCCTTCTCTACCTCTTTTCAACTAACAATTAGAATCAGGCTTAACTGCTTCGGATTACACCAACTCTTCATTTCAGCACCCCATTAGATTTATCCTCTTTGCTAATGGGCCTTGTGATGAGCTATTGATCTTCAGCAAGGTGTCTCAGGAAGTGAGAGAGAAAAGAAAAGCGGAAAAACAGGGCTTCTCAAAGTTTTGAATAAGGATTTCCAATTTAGCATATAATTGAGGAAAAGTGCAAATATAATACGAGAAATCTTTTCCATCAGTTCCACATTAAACTGCAGAGTGGTCCATTCATAATGCTGACATTGGCTGACAGCACTGGCATTGATGACTGAACCTTATTCCCACAGCACTCAAGGCGTGCCATCAAGAGCTTACAAGTTTTCATTCCCAACCGGACGGAAGCTTCTTAGGGGGGGTGCAGCTGGATGTAGTAGCTGGGAAGAGTAAGGTATTGAAGGTGAAAGCACTGAAATGGACTGCATATGATTCAAATATAATGCATGCATTTCATGTAACGTTCAAGGGCCGCATTGCATGTTTCTGAGGGCCACCACACGCCTGCGGGCCACAGTTTTGGAAAACTATTGTTTATGACATTTTGTATGTCATATTAAACTATGATCATACGGCATATTTGTGGCAAACAAAAGAATGGCATTTAATATGAATTTTCACGACATGACATTTTTATGAAACTCTCCTTTTGGCATAGTATACTGGGATATTTTCTTACATGTCTTTGATGTACTATACTGGTAAAAAAAAATCTACAAACTATAAAATTACTTTTTTTCATAATAGTATTTTCAGCATTGTACTATGACTGTTTTTTTATGAAATTCTTTGACATACTATACTACGACTATTTATATATTTCTTTCAACACTATAATGTGACTTTTTATCAGACATATTTTGACATACTATACTATTACTTTTTATCATGATAGTATTTTCTACATAGTATACTATGACTTGTTTTCATGAAGTTTTTCATGTTTTTCAACATACTATTCAAGGATTTTTTTTCATGACATTTATTGACATAGTTAACTATGACTTTTTTTCAGTTTTTACGACATACATAATTTGAATATTTTTCATGACATTTTTGACAAGTTAAACTAGAACTTTTTTCACAATAGTTTTTTCCACATACAATACTATGACATTCTTTTCATGACATTCTCGGTCATACTATACTAAGCCTTTTTTCATTACGTTTTTTGACGTAATATGCTGTGACTTTTTTCATATATTTTTCAATAATCTGTAATATGGCTTTTTATCAGACATTTTCAACATGCTATACTATGACTTTTTATATATTTTTTCATCACACCATTCTAAGGCTTTTTTTCATGACATTTATTGACATATTAAACAATGTCATTTTTCATGATAGCTATACTATGAATATGTTTATGACATTTTTCGACATACTATACCAGGGGTCACTAATAGGCGGACCGCGGTCCGGATCTGGACCCAGACGCCGTTGTATCCGTTGTATTTTTTATGACTTTTTTCGACAAACTATACAATGACTTATTTTGACATGCTATACTGTGACTTTTTTATACATTTTTTCGACATACTGTACTGTGAGTTTTTAATGAATTATTAAACATACTATGAGTATTTTTTCAACATGCTATACTATAACTTTTTGATTTATTTTCTGTACTCTCTTTTTAAAATCCTGTTCCCATCACGGGAGTCGGACCCGGGCCGCCTGGGTGAAAACCAGGAATCCTTACCGCTAGAATGTGACTTTTTTTGACAGGCTATAGTATGACTTTTTTCAACATGCCATACTAAGACTTTTATTGGCAATGTGTAGACACACTAAATTATGACTTTTTCGACATATTACACTATGACTTTTTTCGACATGCTATACTATGACTTTTTTCAACATGCCATACTAAGACTTTTATTGATAATGTGTAGACACTAAATTATGACTTTTTTCACCAGGCTATACTAAGACTTTTAATTACTTTTTTTGACACATACACTATGACTTTTCGCTTTGCATTGTGTATCATATTCTTAAAATCCTTTTCCCATACCGGGAGTCGAACCCGGGCCGCCTGGGTGAAAACCAGGAATCCTTACCTTATGGGACATATTTATAACTTTTTCAAAGAAATGCTATACTGTGACTTTTTATGACTTTTTTCGACATGCTATACTGTGACTTTTTTCAACATGCTATACTATGACTTTTTTCGACTTGCTATATTATGACTTTTTTCGACATGCTATACTATGACTTTTTTCGACACATTACACTATGACTTTTTTCAACATGCTATACTATGCCTTTTTATGACTTTTTTCCACATGCTATGGTATGACTTTTTTGACATTGTGTAGACACACTACATTATGACTTTTTCGACACGTTATACTATGACTTTTTTTGACATGCTATACTAAGACTTTTCGATTTGCATTGTGTATCATAATCTTAAAATCCTGTTCCCATACCGGGAGTCGAACCCGGGCCACCTGGGTGAAAACCAGGAATCCTTACCGCTAGACCATATGGGACATATTTCTGACTATTTGAAAGACATTTTTTGACATGCTATACTATGACTTTTTTATGACTCTTTTCGACATTTTATGACTTTTATCGACAGGCTATACCAAGACTTTTGATGACTTTTTTGACATGGTGTAGAGACAAACTTATGACTTTTTCGACATGCTAAACTGTGACCTTTTTCGACATTTTAGGACTTTTTTCGACAGGTATACCAAGACTTTTAATGATTTTTTTTTGACATGCGTAGACAAACTAAATAATGTCATTTTTCGACATGCTGTAATATGACTTTTTTCAACATGATATTTTATAACTTTTTTTGACAAGCTATACTAACTTTTTTAATTACTTTTTTGACATTGTGTAGACCAGTGATTCTCAACTGGTGGGTCGTGACCCAAAAGTGGGTTTTTTCACCGACTATCTGAAAATGTTGATTTACATATCGACCATATTTCACCGGCATTTGCAATAGTGAATTTTTTCACCCTCTACACTGTGCAAATAATGGTATATCGGTCATTTTAGAGGCTTACTAAGAAACCACATCCACATTTCTCATCCACATTCAAAATACTAATTACCTTTTTTCATGTTATTTTTCAAAATGTTTCTTAGGCCCGCAGGCTGCAAACTATAGGCTTGAGCTTGGATGCTTGTGCCTGCTATAGAAAAAAAAATACTTGTACAGGCAACACAGTGGTTAGATATATGCTTTGATGTTTTCAAATCATATGTTTCACCTTTTCAAGAGCAAAAGATTTGAGGAATAACCGATGAGTTTAGCTAACTTAACGCTATCTAACAAGTTTGGTTGCTGGAATGTTAACTTTCTAAAATCACATTTAACTAGAATTACCACCTTGTGGTTGCATGCCTTTGCCAACCAGTCAAGTTTACATCCATGTCTATCCACTTCATCATTTTCTCTTATTTGTGATCATCATGTGATATCACGCTCACAAGAATGGACCCCACGGACGTAATAATATAGTATATAAAGCATCATAAACTCTGGGCCTCTAAAAACAAGCTTAGTAGTAAGCTAGTTAGCCAAAAATGTTAACATTTGCAGCTTACGATAGAGCACAAAAAGGTTTCCTTCACATTTATTTTAACCTTGTATGTCCCCAGCAGTGAGTGGTCTTATTCTGGTCACAGGAAAATAGTGCAAGAACAATGCAACACCAAACCGGCCATGAAATTAAAGGTCACAATGTGAATAGTTTACCTTTTTAAATTAATGTTAATCAATCATTTACCTGTTTAACTTAAATGCTAGTTTGTCAACATGCCCTTTCCTTTCTGCAAACAAATGGCGATTCATTTTACCTCGGACCACCTTGAAGAAGAAAGAATGTGATCAAATATCAGCAGGAAGCTGTTTCTTGGTAAAACTCCTCCTCAGCTCGGTGATATCAGTTATTAGTGCTGAGGATTTCAATTTTCTGAAGAGTATCAGATACATTAGGAGCAAGACTGAGTGATGACGGTAATTAGGATAGAGTTGTCCTTTCTCATCTCAACCTCTGCTCTTCGACCTTCTCCAGACCTTTAAGGGACTTTATCCTTTTCGGTCTCATGCCGGTTCTGAATGAATGATTAATAACATCCATCAGGAGCTTGTGATTATGAATAAGCTTTAGACTTGTAGGAATCATCCTGGAAAAGAAGACAGCGATGTTTCCTTACTAATCACCTGTACAGCGATGTTTACAGCAAATTTGCCTTTCATCTACAAAGAGATGCAAAAATGATAAGCAATTTTCATCATTCAGCCTGTAATTACCCTGATTCTCGTTGATTTATTTCATATCCAGCATGACCAGACTCCCCACCGATAATTCATAGATACAGATACCCAGGATCCAATTGGATTCTAGTGGTTCAAACACAGATCGATATCCTACAGTTCTCCATTTATTCGCCTGCTGCTTGGTGAGATTTGCGAGGCAGAAGAATTTGATCCCCCCCAGAACAAATTCAGATGTACTGTACTTGCAGCGCTCGGCAGTAGGGCTATCCAGCAGCTCGGAGAAGCCATGTTGTGCTGACTAGACTTGAGCGCTCACCTCACCTCACATACCTACACAATGGACCTTTATTCCCTTGAGCTGAAGGGAAAACCAAAAAGTGTGCATGTGCGTGGTTCTGTGGGTGTGTTTTGTGCCTGTGCTTATGTGCTTTGGGGTTTAAAGAGTACATTAAATTGCACTGGATGAAAGTGTTGGTCTGTGTGAGTGCACATTTAGTAGCTGCACTAGGGGTACTATATGCAAAAATGAAGATGCCCGTACTGCAATGCTGAACCAGAGGAGAGGTTTGAGAGTGGGCAGAGAAAAAAGAGGCATCTGTCTAACTTTTTCTCTCAGAAAGTGAGAGCAATGGACAGGATGATTCTGGATTTTAGACACATAAACACCTCTGAGAGCCAGGCAGGGGCCTCTGAGTTCATAGGATTGATGTAGCGGAGCCCTAGCTCCCACTCACTCTCTCTCTCATGCACAGATGCACACATACATAGAATGGCTCTTTCTCTGCCTCCCTCCATCTCTTTTTCCCTCCTACCTTCCCCACTCACCTTTTCTCATGATTAGATTGACTGGCTTTGTTTTGGACCCAGCAGCTCAGGGCAAGAGAACCACTGTGAGGGGGAATTGCCTTTAACTGAGATGAGGCTGCTGTCGACTCCCGTTTTAAGCCACAGGGTATTCAGCGTGCATTGCAGCATACCGCCTGTATGCGTTATCCTTTGCCGCGTAAGGTAGATCACTCCGATCAGGTTAACTTTTTTCGCCTTTATTTGTTATTGCATACCCCTATTTAAATCCACTACGGACACATCATTAAGAGCCACAGAGTTTGGGGATCAACCCTGCATCAGCCACTGAGCTGAAATTGTATTGCAACGATCATTTCATTGAGAATTTATATTGATGGTGAATTCAAAATCAAAGATGATCCGCAGCATCTGATGCTGGTGTGTGTGTGTGTGTGTGTGTGTGTGTGTGTGTGTGTGTGTGTGTGTGTGTGTGTGTGTGTGTGTGTGTGTTTGTTTCTGTCAGGCAAAGTGAGACAGAGAAAGAAGTGAAGAGAAAGAAAAGGAAAAGAGAAATAGTGGAGGTAATGGCAGGTGGAGGGGGGGTAGTCTGGGTTTCTTTCCATGTCACAGGAAGAGTGTCTGGCCCGTAACGAAATGCCAACCAAATGAGGACAGATCAGGGGGACGAGAGTAAGCCACCCTGAGCCCCCATTACTGAGCACAGAAGATGGATGGCACTGCTCGTCCTGAGAGAAAAAAGAGAAACACACACAAGCATTGATACACACTCTCACATTTACACCCATGTCCACAGGTCCCAAGGACACAGTCATACACACAAACACACATATACAGTATATATTACATACAACGGTGCAGAGATGAGAAGAAATAGATGTAGGTAAGTGGATAAAGTACCACAATCCCTAGAGAGGACACATACATGTATGCTCAATTCATACTGACAGTCTGCATTCAGATAAAAACTCTCCATTGGGGACGCACATCCAAAGATATCAGGCAGCAAATAAAAGCCCAGACGCTGACTCACTGACTAAGACACACATACTTAGTTAACACAGCAAATGTCTCACTGCTAACAGAAGTTGGCTATGCTAATCTGCAGATGGCAAATCATCAACCGCGCAGCCAGCACAGTGCACAATCATGATGAATCATGAAAGATAATGTGATGAATTTGTATCTAAAAAAAACAACTGATTTCAAATACATATTTTGGTCTTTCAGAACACTAAATAACTCAAATTGTTTGCTTGTCTTGTTGTCTTTCATCAGACTCTGTGTTGTCTTTGAAAGTATTCGCATCAAAAATACGCCAAACGCTTTCCTCCCAGTGTTCTCTAACGACTGCAAAGTGTAACTTTATGGGGCACGACTAAAGCACTTCTTCTTATTAATGTTTCTGGTCAATGGCTTCCATCAAAAGAAGAAGAGATGATCAGAGGAGCTGAAGCAGCTGAACGAGGGAGATTTATGGAGCAACCCTGGCGGTAGTAGACCCATGTTAAACGCCACGACAGCAATCAAGCCTTTTACAATGGCTGAGCATCAGGCAGTTCTCACAGTGTAATACAATACTAATATCACCCCTGCTGCGGGAAAGGAGGTCGGAGGGGTTTCAACTTATTCAGCGCCTGTTCAAGAGCACTTACACCAACTGCTGTTTATATGAAGTTTTTAATGGATGTGGGCGATTGGCGTTTAATGTTCGCACACAAAGTCTTACATAAACTCAAGTCAGTAAGGTGCTATTCTTTACTAAATTGTTACATACTGTTTCTTTCTTTGTACATGCTAATTATTCCTAAGTGGGATATGATGCTGATTGTGGAATGTGATTTCATTAACCCATATCCCATCATGAAGATTAAGGCCCCCCACTAAGCAAATGTAAAGAGGCAAAGCAGGTAAATCTTTCCATTACCCCACATGTTGAAGTGATGTGAATGGGGCGGTAGTAAGAATGATAGGAAGGTGTTTTTTGTTTTTTGTTTGCCTTTCCCAATACACGAATACAAAATACAAGTGCAAAATTGTCTGTTCCATTGTAACCTGCAGCATGTCTGGCTAACTAGCTTGTACAGTAGTAACACACATTAAATTCTACGACTAAAAATATGTTGTTTCTGTGCAACTGTAAACCTGGCGACAATTGTATGACGCAATTCTATTATCCCTGTTATGGTCAGTCATGCTATATGAAACACAGAGATGAACTAGTCAGGTGTGTCTGCAACGTCCACAGCTGTATTGTGTGATTTATTGAATACAACCCACACCTGCTAATCTCCCATCTAGAAACCATTCAGCTTGAAGTCGTCGCATAAGACACTATAAGCAATCTTGACAAAACCAAATGACTCTCTCACTCACTCACGGACGTACTCACACACGCAAACCGATCACATGATCTTCCTGTCGGAGATTTTTAAAAAGCATACAGGCATTGAAGTCAGCCAACTGTAAGATATTTTAAGCAAGCAGAGCAGGCTTTATTAGTATGAGCCATTAGCATGGATGAATATGCGTGCGAGTTGTTTTGTTCTTCCACCTTTGATGAGAGTGTATAGGGCGGGACAGCCAAAACCAAAGACAGCAATAAAGCGAGAGGGAGTTGAAGTGTGTGTGAAGCTTTGTAACCCTTGTTATTTCCCCCCTTCTCCCAGGAGGCTTGGTTCCTATTTCAATTAATCCCTAATTAAACTGGGAGCAGCGAACATGATCTGATTTGGCCTCCCCACACAGGAACGGTCTAATCAATTTCCCCCAACCAAACATGATTTGGAGGCCAGAGGACGAATGCCTCCACTGCTGTTGAGATTGTCCTCTGAGATATTATCAAACACTGTGACATGTCCTACCCAGATACTCCCAATGTGTCTTATAGGCAGTGTCACCACGCATAATTCGGCAACTGTACACTTGAATGCAAGGTGATAGAGAACACTGGCGGTATTCTGGCAGTGTTAACTGTCCTCAGGTGTGCTCTTGAGTTTGAACAGGGCCAGATAGTGGAAGTCTATTGCCGGCTGCATAATAGCTGATGAGAGAGGAGCTTGTAAACAGAATTTGATATATTATTCACACCATGGCAAAAAGGTGTCCACCGGTACCTGATGTTGTGATATGCGGTGACACCTCACATCTGCTAATGAGTCTGACTGCAACAGGGCCACCTCGTCAAGGGCATCAGCCGTTGCCCCACTGCGGGATACAATAGGAACTACATCGCCTTAAGGCCAAGCTTCCGCTGCAATAAAGAACAACAAGCAGCTGCAAAGCACCAGGAGAGCACTTACATCAATCCATTAAAAGGCTGAGACGCAGCACGAGTGAGGAAATAAACTCAGTGTACAGAGAAAAGTGGAGTACAAGACAGAATTAAAAGTAAACTGAAGGAGACACACAGAAGGGGAGGAGGAGGCAATGATGAACACAAGCCTATAGGCAAAACAAGAGCTAGAAGGAGATTTGGTGAAAGATTCCCCGGCATGTTGATTGAGCAACTCCCATTTATATAAAGTTTTTTAAAAGCAGCCGTACTTTCAACAAATGATTCCTGCAAGGACACAGAGAGAGGGCATGGTAAGAATGTTAATCGTAGCAGGACTATTATAATAGGAAATAATGCAACCTTGGCGAGATGAATGTAGAAATGTCAATAGAGTGTCTGGAATCTGTGCACCCTCTCTGGTTAATTAAGCTGACCTGAGGTTAATTTGGTACCTCAGTGCCCTCTGGAGGTCACTATCGTATTTCAGCTGTTTAATAACCCAGGCTTTACGTCCACATTTCGACAGTATTAATTACATTGTCCATTTATGGACAGATACAGTTTGGCACCATATGTTTCTCAACCCACCTCATCTATTGCAACTTTCAAATTGAAAAAGAAAAAACACAATGTCAGGTATTATCTAAAGTTTACCATTTAAAACCCTCAGCTGCTTCATCATTAACAGTGCTGCCAACATAAGCAAACAACCACACAACTGGCAATTGGATTTAAATATTGCTAAAACTTGATACGTGCAAAGAAGTAGATGACGTCAAAAATACAAAAAATGTGAATTAACAAAAATTGTGTGTGTGCAACATAACACTCCCCATAAAGCAGGCAAGAAACTGTTGGTTTGCTATGTAGGCCAAGTAAGAAACCTGAGCGGTATGGGCCGCATTGCATTCTGGTCCACAAAGAATTATTGGTGGTGGAGAAACTGTTACGCCCGTCGCTATTGTGATGGACTTGTCCTTGTGTGATTGCTTGCGAGTGCAAAATGTTGAGCTTTGAAAAAGCACCTGGCATTTACCACTGATGCTTTTATTAACTTGGAAATATTCTGCAAATCAAACTTTAAGCGTCCTATATTGTGTACATCTGACCTTTTAAGATCAATACACACCACGAAAAAACTAAATAGGTCCAGAAATGCAAAATTTGCAAGGTTAGTCTTATGTGCAAAAATCATTTTAAGGTGGATATTCCTCTAAGTACAGAGAGCTCACAAATATACCAGCATTGTTCATCGTGCGGTTTTTATGAGTGATCGTGTGCATCAAAGCGTACTTCGCCTTTCATAAAGTGCTCTGGAAAACAAACACCCACTTCACTCAACTCTCAAAACATGAAGCACGGAGGGAGCGAAAGTAAAGTGAGCACCTCATTTATCAAACCCCAGTGGGTCACCAGTGGGTGGGCATCACTGTCAAAAGGCCAATTAACAAGAAGCCCATTGTGAGCACCACAGAGCAGCACAGGAGAGACTAACCATTAGCAGAGATTCATCATTAGGAAATAATAAGTCCGGAACAGGAAGCACGTCCTCGGCTCCAAATACTGTCAGACATGAAGGCTATTTCTAACCGGAGGAAAAGGATGGTGTATCTATCTTTTCCTTCTGCTGATTTTCCAAAAACATCTCAATTACAGTAACACCATTGAGAAATGAGCCAGAGCAGCTGCATGAGCTCACCGTGAAGATGGAGCTGAGGCGTGTCCACCATTGCTCCTTGTCTTCAACTCATAAGTCAATTGTGAAGAAAGATACGAACAGAGGCAGGAGGAGAACATGGAGATTTCCGATCAATACACGCACAGAGAATATCTGAAGATGGTCTCTGGTGTTCAGGGGCAGACAGGGATTTTTAGCGTTCTGGGAGACAGTTTGTTTCATGCATCGTGTTTTTTTTGTAAGATTCTTTTGTTCAATGTAGACAAAAATGAGAAGAACACAGAGACAAAGATGAGAGATTTGGTGTGTATAGTCTGGTAATGTTATTTCAGGCCCTTTGTACTGAATGTGCTTTCAGGTGATTGACAATTGAATTCCGAAGAATCTGTCTGGGAAAATAGCTTGTGAATTTTTTCACACTTATTCGGCGTGAACAGGGCTGAAAGATTCAGCAGAACAATTTGTCATTCCAAATTGAAAGAAAAGAAGGGAGGGGACTTCACACATCATCTTGAAAATCATCCTGTAACCTAATTGATGGGTTCAGATTCAAAGGTGATAAAACTGCTCACCATATTTATTCAAATACTTTTAATAATTCATCCGAGTGAAACCTCAAAGTAAATGTCAACCACCTGACCCAACAGCCCTCAACAGAAGGACAAAAGGCATCGTCCTTTCTCACATTCTGTTCTCTCTGCTCTCACCTTGTCTTAACTCACTTGCTTTTATTTAGGTTCACTTTGAAAATTGTAGCTTTTTAGTTAGTTAGTGTGTGTGTGTGTGTGTGTGTGTGTGTGTGTGTGTGTGTGTGTGTGTTGCTGTGACTGGACTTTGAAGGCGCTCCAGGTCGAGGTTGCCTGTTTTGTCCTGTCCTGATTAAGAGGCTTTGTAGTGTTTAATGGCTCTGTGGGCCAGCGGTTCCACAGCGGCTATTCAACCAGTGGCACAGACGCCCCATTCTCCTCTGAGGAGACCTACTCCTGAACCAGCAGCTCCTACAAACACTATTACCTCGATTAGAAAACACACACAGCTTGAAATTCACCGCACACACCGGCCAATGCACTCGTTACATTGCACACTCAATGCTGCCTGTCTCGCTTTTTTATCTCTGCCTCTGTCTCCTTCTCGTTTTCTTTCGCTCTCTTGTTGTGCCTTCTCCTCTTTCTGTCTCTCACAGTGTTGCTTTACACTCTCTGTTTCTCTTGTCTGACTCTCTTTCTGTTTTTCTTTATTTCGGCCTGTTTCTCAGTGGTTGTATCAGTCTCTATTAAACACGTGGCTTTCTCTCTCTCTCCCTCTCTCTCTCTCTGTTTGTCAGTAAAATAACCTGCCAAGGTTGGTCACAGTGATCAGCTGTCAATCCACCTGGGGGGGGGGGGGCAGGGTAGCACGGGTGCAGTGAATCGGGTGGATGATGAGGTTTGTGCATAAATGTGTGCGTGTGGTGCAGGGAGGGGGGCTTTGGTTGTGTGAGGGCGGGGTCTGCCAGTGTGGGGCCTAAAAAAATAAATAAGGTGGCGGTGCTGGTAGGGGTGACCTTGCTACGCAACAGCAACGTCTGAGTGGCTCTGAAGTAAAAACAAAAAAAAAAAAAAAAGTGCATGAGCTCAAAAGTTTGGGACGGATGTAACAACAAAAAAAGTATGCTTGGAGAAAGTTTTATGTCTGGAAACTTTTCAGGCATAACTTCCATGTGTAAAGACAATAACGCTATAAATACACACACATATGAACATATTACTGTTATCTGCTACCACCTTAAAAATCTTTCAAACCAAACTCAACGATATGCTCAGGCTAAAAACTTAAAAGGCTGAGCTTTTGATGACTAAAGGCCTTCTTTCCGGGGATAAGCCCGAGTATAAAATAGAATTGGACCTCCAAACCTTAATTATTGGTTAGTCTGCAGTACTGTTCATTGTTTTGCCCACAAGAAAGGAGGTTCATAGCTTTTCATGGTATATATATATATATATATATTTCCGATGCAATGGAGTTTAAAAGGAAGTCATCGAGTGCTCAAGAGGTGCAAATGAGTCTCTCACTCATGGATACACACATCCACAGGGTTACCTCATTACTGTCTGTTTGTCTTTATTGCATTAAAACCTCTATGGGATATATACACCATGTAAGGCAAGAAGGGAAGAAAGCTCTTTATCGCCTCTCTCTCCCTAACACACACACACACACACACACATAAACACACGCAGACACACACACACAAAGAGAAATCAGCCTTCAGGAGGCGTTGCAGTGGATATCAGTGTTAACACAAGTAATTGCCTTCCTGCTAGGGAGCTTGTGAGTGTTAATCCAGCTTGACAAAGTTTGCTCTTCAGTGCGTCACTCGGAGCACAGCGTTTTATCTGCACTCTTGGTTCAGCTTCTGCCCAGGACTACATCCATGGCGGTTGCTGCACTTGTCTTGCAGTTGATAGGACTATGGAGGGCTACTCACTCTACAAAATGAAGTGAATTTGTCACAGAGAAACCGAGAAACAAGAAGTTCCAAAACTGCTAATGTTGAGAGAAATTCTCCCGGTAGTGCGTGGGATGAGAAGGAGTACAAACCCTAATCTCATCAAATAAACACATTATCACATTCCCCTGTTGAAAGCAGACAATGCTGGCATCACTATGCCCACAGCAGCTGCAGGGTTTCTTATCTTTTATCCTCATGATAAGATAAAACATTTTCTCATTTCCTTTGTTTTACATTTCACACATCGGAGACAAGGTGATCTCTCCTGGAGGTGTGAGTTCCCATGTTAAGCAGCCTGTTACTGACAGGAAAGATGTCATTCATTATGAAAAATGCTTAATGAGATCTTCCCGTGATTTGAAACTTGACTATCACCTCTACATTTTTAATGACAATATTAAATATTTAAGTTATGAATAAAGACTGAGTTGACAAAGCAATTAGATATTGACTGACCTTTTCAGAGTGTTTAGTATTCTGTATCCCTCACTTGAGATTCATTTTATTGCCCTACTGAGCGGTGAGGAGAGGATGCGGTGGTAAAAGTGCCACAGATCTATTCCAATCAATCAACGCTTGAGGAGTCCGGGGGACAATCTCAAAGTTTTCATGTGTTAGGCAAAGCTCATGCAACAAGGCACGGCGATATGAGATGGCGCTGTGCTACCTATGAAAAGTAATAGAAGGACAATTTACACACTGCTGAAGTGGAAAGGATGGCGCCCGGTAGTTTTGATCAAGAACACTCTCAACATCAATTTTAAAAGCACAAAAAGGCTGGAGGGAAAATGCCAAGCTCATTATTTCACATGTCTTTATCATGCCGTACTTCCAAAGACAATCACAATGGTGTGAATTTCCTCACGTTCTCGATTTGTACTGAAAAGGTTGCAGTGCCAGGAATGGTGAAATGGTACATCCACGCATGAAAGAAATGCAAAATGTCAATGTACTGTAATAAAATAGCAATAAAACCCTGCTATATTGTTTGCCATCTGAAGTATAACTCCCACTGACTTACTGCAGTCTTCTTGAAAATATGGTGGGAAATGAGCAGAGAAAGCATTTCTCATTCTGGGATATTCCTTATCGTCTTTGTTTGGGTTTTAGCAGCATTATTTTCACTTACAAATGCTGTAATAGACAAACCTTGTAGCCAATCAAAGGTGGACATGTTCATCCCGGTCAATGCTATTGAGAGCCTTTCTGACCGTTGACTGATGTGCTTGCAGACATGGGAAGCAGCTAGATTGGCAGCTCTCCAATTTTCTGTTCTATAGCAATTACAGCAAAGTCCCGTCATCTCCTCTGCCCTCTAGATAAGGAGCTGAAGAGGAAAAAACATCAAAACAAGAGTGCTGTCTGAAGGTCATTACACACTGGCTGGTTCCATAGTGAGAGGACTAATACAGCAATACTTGACCTGGGCTTGAGATGGGATCAGTTAGATAAGGGAGCAGGGGGCAGACCTATTACCACTGACATGAAGTAGACACAGTCAGGCCTATGTAACTGCTCATGACGCCAAAGCTGAAGTTCCTTACACTAAGTGCCACCTCACCAAGTATGTGACAATTTGGCAGCCCTTATTTACAGCAGCATCGACTGTGACACACCAACAGAATATTGGCCTGTGAAATGCCCAATGGGAAAGTCCCCACTATCAGCCCAACAGACAATGCATGCATTTCTCCCAGTGAGGTGGAGGATAAAAAGCACACGTCCTGAACCTTAAAGAGCTCCAAATGCCTTTGGGGTCCGTCTCTAAGCATGCAGTTTGGATGATGAACCAAGAAAGCACAAAGGTTGCTCTGCCTCTTGGCTGATGTTATGGAAAGCGATACAACGATATGGACAATGGTTGATGGGTTGGAAAGACTCCCCACAGAGTGCCTCAAGGACCACAAGTAGCTCCCTCTGAGGAGCAGATGCATGTGTCACTGATCCTTACCACCTGAACCCTGGCAAGAGGAGTTTCAGGAGGGGATGACTAAAGAATCTCTGTTTTGAGATGTTTTGAGGCAAAAAAATGCATTTTTTTTGGCAACACCTTCCATAACATCAATGTCACACATCTTCCTACATTGGCAAAGATCAAATTTGTTTCAGACCAGCTGTGCCTGTATCTTAAAGACCCTTGACAGTGTGTCATGGCAGGAAATGGGGAGAAAAGGGGCAATAAATGGAGACTTGTGGCAGAATGTGAGGCATGCTGTGAACCTGAGGCATTGATGTGAATTTTTTCTTTATTAAATTGATGATAGAAATGCATACCTCTCAGCAAGACTCTTTGTTTCCTCCTCTGTCCCCATACGCACATGCACACTCCCACACACATGCCATGGCATGTGAAGGTAGAAAGGCCAGTGACACCAGTGGCTAATTAGTGACTTGCCTCATTAGTCGCTTAGTCTCCATCTCTGGCCCCAGCAATTATCTCCCTCAGGACCAGACCAAGGTTGAACCTCCCTGTCTTCATCTCTCTCTTGCATACCCCCCTCACACACTCTCTGGCTGTATTGGAAACTGCATACTTTACTAGCAGTACGTACTAATTTCACCAAAATATAGCATATTTGACTAATTTGGAAAAAATCTCCAGTATGCATTGGACCAGTCTACCTCGCCTACTGTATCCCACAATGCAAAGCATCACAACAACACAAGCTGAAAAAAAAAAGTTTTTTTGCAATTTCAGACCCCGCTGTGAGATGGCTGGAGCAGGATACTCCGATTGCAGCCACGGCGGGGAGCATTCCTCGGCTGGAGCTCTCTCAAGAGACCGGTCTAGTAGACAAGATGCTTTTTTCCCCCTGTTGACGGATGGTTTGTTTGAATATCACAACACAAATGTCCATTATAAAATAAACAGGGACTTGTGGTTATCTGCCTTTTCAGAGCTGAAAAGCTCCACAAGCACCTGAGGGCAGCTCGCTCACCGGCCGGCTAGTGACGCTCGCAGACCGGCTACAGAGCAGCAGGCAGTGGCGAGGGAAAGAGCAAACTAACAGGGCAGAGAGACACAAGACAAAGTGACCCTTTTTAACATGACTTTTAAACTGACTACAACTAATACTCTCGAAAAGTGATAATATTCCACTGTTGTGTTGCTGTAACTGAAAAAGCAATTTGAGCAAATTTCATCAAGCAATGTTTTATATTACAGTCATTTAGCAGACGCTTTTATCCAAAGCGACTTACAATTCAGAGTCTATCACATTTCTACACTGTAGGCTCAACTACAGGAGCAGTTTTGGGGTTAAGTGTCTTGCTCAAGGACACATCGACATGCGACTAGCGGAGCCGGAGCTCGAACCACCGACCCTCTGATTGAAAGACGGCCCTGCTATCCACTTAGCCACAATCGCCCCATATTTTATATTTAACAGTCTCCCCTTATGATGTCTTATTTCACCATGAGAGAATGAATTGTTTAAATGATGGGGGAGCTAAACCATATGGTATATTATCAAATAAACAAACATTGGTCATAAAAAAAATAATAATAATAATCAAAGTACTTTCTTTTTTTTGTGTAGTTGCAAATATACTTTAGACAAACATTTAGGTCTCATAATTTGGGTTAGGGTTTATGTATTTGCAGCATTGTCATTAGAGGCCTATCATCTTTTATTGTTTTTGATAGTGAGGAAAGTTTGTGTTAGAATGTTAAATAACTATACATGTTTAGCAATGCTAGCGGCTAACTTTTCATCTGGTGCCATCATCTGGTCCAAATGCGTATTTGTCTAATAATGGTCTAATAATGTCTAACCACTTGCAATGACTTTCCCACCATCCACAGTCGAAGCTCACTGACTCGCTGGTGGTTATGTTGGCCTCCAGTAAATTGCCAGAGAAACGGAGACAAAAATCCATTTAAAAATTGTGACAACATTTAAATATGAGGACTGGGTTCCGTGGGGTAAAAGCACCAAGCTCCATTAACCTACAGAGTGACCTACATAAATACCAAGTGTTAGCCAAATTAGCTTTGTCCTCTAGCCTTTTAGTATGCATATATTACTCCTGTAACAAATCTGCAAGTATTTATTCAGTATTTTAAATAATGATTAAATTAATATGACAAAGTAGAAAAACTCAAAGCAATATCTCTTGGATTTGGAAATATGTCAATGCTTTGAAAAGTAAATAAAAAATATTCTCACTTAATTCATCATAATTGCACCATTTTCTTTTCCTTCTAATTCAGCAGGCCGCAGCGTGTTGACAAGGATTGGAGTAGGTTTCTTCAAGTTGGTTGCTAGAGGAGCATACACTAGAATATTGCCAAAATAGTATTCCACATTATGCAGCAGGGCCGTTAGATCTAATTGCAAACATGAAACCCTTATTAATATATATTTTCATTCCCTCTCCTGTGGGTCTTGAATCTTTGATTCTGCATTAAAACTGTTAAACTTTCACCCATTTTTGTCAGTCTGGAAGAGAAGGACGTTGACCTCTTTTCCCCAATGACCAACAAGTTAAATTTCAAACTAGACTATTTAATAAGCTGCTGGAGTGGTCCAGGTTTCAGGTATTTGAGTGGCATATTATTTGGATATCACTCTGCCCTCCCATCTCATCATCTGCACCACTCGGAGGAATACATAATTAGCTGCGTCTGCTCTGCATGCTTCAGCAGAAGATGATTAGATTAGGTCTATCTGTTCAGACCAGGTCGGAGCCCAAGGTAAGTAATAACACAGAGCTCCCCCCTTGGCGTAACAGACTGAGCAGTACAATCGTTGGTGCTGGTGCTTGACTGGTTCACTTATTTAGTTGTAGCTAACTGGCAAAGGTTCTGCAGATACACCTCATACCTTTTAAATTCCTCCTCCGTCAGCTTGCAACTTTGTCGCTTTACTGCAGACAGCAAATGTGAGTCAAATCAAGAAATGAGACATACTGCTGGCTCGGTGCATGCAGAGTCAGGTGGAGTAATTTACCATGCTGACTTTTACATGTATTTTCAAGAGTTGTTTGCGTTGATGAATGATCTTGATCCAAAACTGCATTCTTTGAAAGAGACTTTCACTGGCAAGGACCATGCCATCAACAAGATGTTTTGAAAAACAAGACTGATGAGCGAGGCTTGAACGCTTGTAGATCATCCGCTTATAGCCGAATGCGCTGTGGGGAGCATCGCCAGGGAATCCACCGTAGCACCCAAGCACAACAACCCCCCCCCCCCCCCCCCACCCCACACACACACACACACACACACACACACACACTTGCAAGCTCCAGGGGCCATTCTGTTGCAGAGGCCGTCTTCCGTCAAAGAAACCCCAAGAACTAACAGAAGAAGTGGCAGCGGTGTAAAGATGGATTTTGTTGGGTGGGTGTGTCAGTTGATGATTGTAAAAGAAGGGTATCCCGGCCAGAGTTTGGCATGGCTTAAACTGTCTTGTGCGATAGACACACCTGGAATGATCTGTAGCGCAATCTTTAGGTGGGCAAGGAGGGAAAGAGGTTTGGTTCAGCATGTGGCGAGGTGGAAATTGGAGATCAGAAGGCTGATGCTGTCAAAAGTGATTCAGAGAAACTCAAGGAATGTGGAGGGGCCTTCTGTTTCCTCAGCGCACAGTGGAACCCTGAGGTCGGAGAAAACTTCATGACCAGACAGGGTGTTGATGAGGGAGGGGAGATGATGAGGAAATCGTCCAAGAGACATACAAGGAATGGAATGTTATGGGTGTAAAACAGGATCCAACCGAGGGCTTCTGATATGTCAAGAGTCTAGGCCTGCTTTTGCAACTGTGAGCCTAATGGCGAAGAAATATGTGCCTCACCAGCAGACGCTGAAGAATCGCCAGAGGTTGGGCTGAATAAGGAGAACATAGAAATCGTGGCGATGTCTGCTTTCAAGAGCCACGACCCTTCCCAGGGAGTTTGATGAGGGCGATGGCATGGTTAATGGTGGTGTAATGAAGAGAGAAGTCTTCACTCAGAATCAAGTTGTTAATCCTGGGAATGATACTGCCGTGGGGTGCTGAAAGATCAATGATGATGATGCGTTTTTTTCCAGGAGTATTTGCTGGTTGGGATACCGAGGGGGCTGAGGCGGAAGTTAGGAAATGGAGGATGAGTGAATGGGCCGATCATGAAGGCTTATTTGACTTCCTTAGCAAGCAAGCGGTCGGGGGAATTTTGCTCGTTTACGTCTGACTGAAGATTTTTACAGTGGAGAGGGGTGGATGTTTGTTTGAAAATGCCAGGGTGGAAGACTTCTTTAAACCCCTTGATGAGGAACTGAATGAAAGCAGGATCAGGGTTGTTTTGAAGTTTCTGCTGCAAAGGCTGGAATGTTGAACGGCATTAAAAGGTGCCTACCTAGGTTATGCAAAGTGGGGTTGTGTGGGCCATCCCTCCTCCACAGACGGAGCAGACTTGGAGGAAGCGGCACTGGGGCATGTAGCAACCGGTATCATTGAAGTTAATACAAATATCATGACCTCCTTGATAGAAAAAGGGCCTGCCTTTTTATCTATGCCGTGTGTTTGGAAGATATTGGACGGGGCTGAAAATGCTGGTTTTGGAGGGGCACAATTTAGGATGTTTGATGCAATACTTTAAAATGTCAAAACTTACTTCTTCACATTCTGTTGATAATATTTTTGTTAGTTCATTTTTTTGTTTTAAATAAAAATTCCGGCCATATCTTTAATATTTCACCATTAAAAAATGGAACCACAGTGGAGGAAACAAAACCGACTTTTATTCTACACTGCTTGCAGAACAGAACACGCTCCTCTCTCGCCTCAAAGTTTGCTTTTCACCAAGACACAACAATTGCATGGTACAATCCCATTTAAACAGAAACAACCTGAGGGACACTGGGGACATCAGGGAGGACAAGAAGCTGGATGTTCTCCTCTCTAATTAAAACTGGAACAAAGAGAGAGTCAAGACCTTGATAAGGGATGTTCTTTGTCTTTATCTTGTACTGCTTTAAAGTGCAATATGATGACGACTACAAGGTGGTTTGTTTTATTAATCTCCAGAATTATCATGTAAATATTCACAGAGTACTGCTGTGACACCTCTGGTTCTTTGGTATTCGATCAGAATAATAACATACTAATAAAGTTTCAACAATTTAAGCAGCAATTCGTCTTGTCTTAAACCAGAGCATTCAGTAAACAATATATAGTTCTTATAGGTATAGTTAGATTTAAGTTTGCAGGTAAATGTGTTATCAAACCCCAGACTATACCTTTTAACAACACAATTTGAGTCGAATTGTCGATGGTCATTTCCATAAAATATTCTCAGCACTCAAATGGCTCACAGTCCCCCCCCCCCTTCTCTCAGGGTGATGTACATGATCTTGCATGAAACCTCGAGATATCGGTCTGAGACTGTCAGTCTGCAGATAAATGGCAAAATGTAGGCTTCAGCAGTTGTCTCGAGGTTAGTTTGTGTGTGTGTGTGTGAGCGCATGTAAACACGAATACGTAAGCTTGTGCCCCAGCTCTTGAGGGAAATATATCGTAGACTCATACAGCAATGGCTTTTCATTATTGGGATTTTATAAAGCATGGTAGTCCTCTCAGTTTATTCGTTTTATGATATGCTCTACAGTGACGCGAAAGTGAGACCGGAGCAGTAACCTTGGATCCTGGTCCTCGGGGCCCAGAGCCTGCTGGTTTTTATCCTATCCACCCAATCAGGGATGGATTTACACCTGGAGACACAGGTGATGACAATTAACTGCAATTAACTGGCTGGTTGGAGAGGAAAAAAAATCAGCAGTATACTGTGAGTACTGCATGTGGGATGGAAAAACAGGATTTAAAACCACTGCAGTGGACAGAAGAAGCATTGTAATAACGTGTCATGATAGTATATTGCTGAAGCTAAAACACAGAATGAGAACTCAACACGAGCAAGCGGACTGAGAGTAAAGCGACACCAGAAGTGATATATCTGTGTGACATCGGCTGCTCTTTTAAATCGGTTGCTTCTGGGCATGTTGACGAGCAAAATCATTGTTGACTAAAGAAATCAATCGTCCTGAAATTGCAGCGTGCATGTCGTTGCATTCAAGAATGACCCAAATATATCATCAATCACTAAATTGGCAATGTAAATCTGGTGTTAGTTCAGTTCAATGAGCACTTTCTTTAGTGTAATTAATACTCGAGTAATAAGCCGCTTTTCACAGAAAACGTCACAGATGTAAATGATAAAATGAATGATGGCTGAATTCCATTTAGCTGCTTCAGTTTTAGGGTCCTTGTGCATGCTGGCTAACTATCCCACTGTCATGGCTCAATGGAACAATATTACTTTTAAAAATGTGGTAAAAGTCTACTATGGTGTACTCTGGGCGTAATATTTCTGTTGTATTAAGGACAAGGACATGTTTTGTTAAACATAATCATTATTTTTATTATTTTTTGTTACGTTTCACCTCTTTATTTTTGCAGCTTCATCATTACAGAAGTTTGAAACGCATGAACAATGAGTTGTTATGAGGGAATAAATGACTTAATCAGAACTTGTATTGCACATTTCATCTTGTTACTTTGCTGAAACAGTATTTTTGCAGTATTTGTTTGTTTTCTAACTCTGCTTATAACTATATATGATAGCACAATTGTGCAATGCGAGATGCAGTTCAAATTCAAATATGAAAATAGTCGATGACAATCTTTTGAGAGCGGACTGTTTGGGGCATCAAATTCAGCAGATTAACACTGCAGCAACACTCTTCGGGTGTTTCCAAAAGTGAGGCTGTCCCTTGGTTTACCTATTTCATTTCACCCTTTGATTAAAAGAAAACATCATCCAGCGCTACAAGTGTTACAAGCGTACCTTAAAGTGGGCTGACACTCTTCACTGAAGAGCTACTAGCGGGGTGCCTCTTAGGAAAGTGCCCTTCCTGTTTTCTTCAAACATCACTGTTCTCTAAATTATATCACACTTGCGTGTTACCACATACTTTAAAACTAAGATGTGTTCACTGCGAATTTTGAAGCTCTCTCTAATCTGCAACGATGAAAAGATTAGTTTGCTGTACCAGTTACTTAGCAACAGCCGTATCAGTGTATTATAGCACTAAAATGGCCCTAAAAAGAAAACTGCCATGTGTAAGCTCTGTTTAATCACTGGCTCTGGATCAAACTCCGGTGTAATGCTTCTCTGGAAAAATGAGATCCTTAACCGAGTGCGTGGGTGTGCAATTGTTTGGTCCGTCGATACATTCTGTAATTTGATGCTCAAATGGTTTTCTCATAGCGTTGCTCTCAGAGAGAAGGCGCTCACTTGGTCAGTCTGGACAGTGTACCGGAGTTAGGAGCATTCGTATGTAGGGTAGCTTTTATGTATTCCTGTGTTTATGTCCTTACTACGTCAAGTGGGTTGGGTTTGGATACAATACTGGAGAAAAGAGTGGAATACTTAGCAGCTAAAGAGCTACTCTGGAGTTGGCGGAGACCAAAAGAGAACTAAAACAGGAGAAAATATTTTACTTTTGTCAGGCAGCCATGAACATCAAATGTCTGGTAAATGAAGCTGAAGCCAGGAGATGGTTGTCCAACAAACAGAGAGGGGTAAACAGGTGGGGGACGGTATTCAGACTATTTCTTGGCTGACAGCAGTCTCTTCCTGAAGCAACCAACCGAGCGTTCAGCAGAAACGGCAAATAGGCAATCATTTAACCCAGGGGTAGGCAACCTTAGGCACACATGCGCCCATTTGCACACAGTAGCTTAACCAACGGCACTAGGAATAACTGCTCTCTCATCAGCATGCAAAATGACCTCTTTCACAACCATGACAGTTGCCTGTTATTTAGTTTGATTGAAATGCTGTGCTATGGATAGAATAAAACTACACATTCATTGGATATTTACATTTTGATGTGTCACGATTAAGACTATACAAAAATGACACTTATCGTTTGTGTTCCCTGTGGTGTTAAGCTGTTTTTTAATCTCCACTTTTAATACACGTCTATATCTCAGATCTCTGCATATCAAATTCATTGAATGCCCAATCCCTCAAATGAACAGCAAATGTGCTGCTGCATTGATAACAGTGATATACTGCAAAACAAACAGTATTTCATACTGTAGCCTGTAATTATTCTTCCTACATATAGATTTTTCAATAAAACAGTAATTACTGAGCGAAATCCCGGTTGTCCCATTATATGCTCGGCACAATATGAGAAGATGATTAATCACGCAAACAGTTGCTCATTTTAAACACATCCTAAATGCTTCCCCCTGCCTCGGGGGACTACATATCACCTCTCTTCCACATCCTGTGCTTGATGACGTTATGAACTTTTTACATTGCTCTTGGACTCTTGTTACGTAACAGAACCACCAGTTTGGGGTGTAGCTGTCCAAAAAGTGTGTGCGTGTGTGTGTGTTTTGGGTGACTGAGGCTATCTCTGCGGGAGTCAAATCTGAAATAGGGTCAGGTGATGTTGTAACTCACCCTGGTTCACCTCCCACTGCACAGAAAGCACAGTAATAAATTCAGAGTCAGGGACCTTGCACATCCTGCCGCTGCACTCCTGCCTGCTCCTGTTGTCAGTCCCTGTTCTATCCTCACCAGCCCTTATCTGTTCATCCTGCTCTCCTCAGAGGAAAATGGCTTTCGTATACGCCTCTCTCAATCTCTGCTCCTTCTCTATATTTTACCCAATTTCCAGGCACTAACTGTCAATCTTTCCCTCTTTACAATGTCATTCTACTTTCGGCCTCTCTTTGTTCATCTCTTTCACAGCGTGGTGCACGGAGTACAGCTGGACATTAATCTGCCACTGATGAGGCGCACTCACCAGACAGCTCACGGCTGCTTATCAGGCATTGGGTAAAGATTAGGACGGTCACTGGTGCCAGTAGAGTTTCAGCAGGAGGACAATGAAAAGACTTCGGTGAAAACGCTGTCATTAAAATTTCACATGACTTGTGAAGACTAGAAGCCCATCCTCATTGAAAAACAATGAGAGAAATGGCATTCGTTTCGTGTTCATAGTACGATTCCTTTGATACATTTCTCTAAAATGAAGTATCACTACAGCGATCCTCTAAACCCCCTGCTTGTCTTCTTTCTTAGAACTTTACTTTGAGCTTTTTTTCCCTTTAATTATAAAGTGTCAGTTCACACCCACATCTGTTGTATATATAACTCCACAATTATTGTAAAGCTAACAGACAAAGCATATGGAGAACATGTCATTTTCACATTAACCTTTTCGTGTGCGTTTTTAGGTATCTAGGACTTCTAGACTAAGCTCCATGGTGACACACGTTACGCATCTTACACAACAGATAAAGACAAATGTCAAGGGCACACAGTTTATCCTTCCATCCATCCATCCTTGTACATGCATCTTGTTTTTGTACTGAACAATCTCAACTCAGTACTTAACCTCCAATTTGCATAAGCCATTATGGCTGAGGACTGAGGAGGCTATAAATTCTGCTAAGTGTTCATCCATCGCAAGTTTAAAAAAGCCCGACCAATTTTTACATTTCTTTGACTAATGGAGACGGAAAGAGCATCCATCGCTGTGAAATCATTAATACATCTGATGAGCCAAGCAGTTTCTACTTAATTCACTTGAAAAAGCAGCACCTGAATCTGTCGTAATGTCAGTGATTCTACATTTATTCTGATATTTTTTTTTTTACAGTATTCTTTCCTTGGCCAGTTTAATCTACTACAGAAATGATTATTTAAACCCTCTGGGAGAACAGTACTTTCTTATTGAACACATTCTCCTCTCTGCCAGCATCAATTACAGCAAATGTTTGTTCTGCCGAATGGGAAGCAGGGGTATCTCTCCTGCTCCATCAATAAACAGAGACCAGAACAACACTGATATCACTGCAGTGAAAACAGGAAACTCAATAGAAGTGCTGCCGCCTCTTTTAGAAAAACATAGATTTTCCTCCAGCACTCCTGACAGATGCTGAAGTTAAAGTATTTGTGCACAGCTGGGACTCTGGAAAGCAGGCCCGACTGTGGCTCTCCATGCGTCTTCTGTGTAGGTTTGCGTTCTGCAGGCCAGTCATCAATGCCACATCAAAAGAGCTGAGTTGACATTCTTGGGTCATTGGCGGCAGACTGAGAACGGCAGAGACGGAGTGGAGGTGTCCTTTTTAAAATGATAAAACACAGGTGAGGCGAAGAACTTTGAAAAGATGATGCTTTCTGCTGATTAATGCAAGTAGAACAAGCTTTCAGAGAAACATCTTGCCAACAGAAACTAATGTTGGGAATCCAAGACAGAGATTGCGCAAAAGATGGATAAACTATTTCTGTCATCTTTGGTCAGATTTTATTGAAACGGAGACATTGCGTTCCATTCAAACTGATATTTTGTGGATGACCTGGAAAAAATATGCATCCCCCATTACCTTCCATGCCTCTGCTGCTCGCACACAGACAGTTGCATGCATGTTTGCAAAGTTGAGTCTCCCAAAGTTTTGTCATTTACTCCTAAAACTACCACCACGTCATTAGAACCGCAGTCATAGCACACACACCGTAGGCAACTGAATTGAACTTATTGTCAGTCCTCCAATTAAGGCACACAGCTTGCAGAGCTCAGGGAGGGAAGAGTGTGGGAGGTTCCACTTACTTTCCTCATCATCGCTACTTGTACTTTCTGCACCAGGAAGTCGAATGTTAAGCAGGCAGGTTTTTCTAAAATCTCCGAGCTCATTTGACATGAAGTGCATCTCCCCACTTGGCTCACTCAACACTTCCGTAATAAGAGTCATTATCTTCAGCACACATCTTTCTGCTTCATTTAAGCCATTCTTAACAAGGGGTATCTATCACGGAGGTGCTACTGTTCTGCGGTCGCACTGACCTCCAGCGCTCTGATTTATTCCCGTCTTTTGCTTTTCGCTGCGGGACAAAACCGCCACTGTGGACCTTTTTTTAATTATGAAGACATAATTTAAAACTTCATCAGTCCTGGGTGGTTGCCGGACAGGGTGACATAAGCAGGAGGCAGGTCATTTATTAACTGGAGATGAGGGCAGGTAAATAAAGGCAGTAGAGCAGTGTACTTCCAAGGTTTTAAAATGATTCACTAATAATGATCAAGCTCATGTCACTTAAGATGAAACGTCCCTTCTTCCTACAGCATGCAAGTTGTTGTAATTTCAACAACAAATTGTGGAGTCTTGCATTAAATGGAGGCCATGTATCATGCGTGTCCGTGTGGGTGCGAGAGGAGATCCGGTGGTGCCGTTAGGAGCATCGTTATTTTGATTTTGTCCTCCTCCGCTCCCGTGACCTGGCGCAGCAGCGAGACACACAGAGAGATGAGGGCGAGGAGGTGCAGCCAGCTGCGCCTGGACAAACACAAGGACAGCGCCGTATTAAACCAATTATTCACTACCGGGGGATTGTTTTCTGCGACAGCAGATGTTTTGTTTACGCCACTCAAAAATGTAGCGAATGGGGGGGGGGGGTGTCATCTACGGTGAAGGCGGCGGAGATTGTAAACATGTTTACCTCAACCCCCCCCTACAAGAGGATAAATAAAAAGACTGCTGTTAGAAGATTTAATTCTGAGAAGCCCCTCTCTAGGGCCCCGCGCTGTGCTAAGAAGCCCATTGCGAAAAGCCTTCAATTAGCAGAGTACGCCTTCATCTTCCGACCAAAGGCACCTTGAACAATCAAATTATCTCCAAAGTTATACAAAACAATCACATCCAATCAATCTGAGCTTCCGTTCGCGCTCGTTCACACCCACACACTTCAAATACACGTGTGAAAGGTCATCCACAGACACACCTGTGTGCACAATTAAAGGAAAACAGTAGACGGCAATAATTTCGGCTGAAATGTCGTTTAATTCCTGATGACACAAGGCACAGCTGTGTTTGTTTTAACCACCGTTTGGGAGATTTTAGTTGGGTTTTGCAGGATTTAGAAAAGTTCACGGTCTCCAAACTGGCAGCCTGCTCAGTATGTGGTGGCAGAGAAGCACAAACAAAGTCAGTTAAACAAATCGCTCTGGTCGGAGCTGCACATTATCACTGAGAATCACGCCCTCTGCACACAGTAAAATGACAAATGTGATAACCGTCATCGTCTCCAAGGACTTGAAAATGTGACTTGTCCTTAGGGGTTGTTGCATACATTAAAATCTGTCTTTATTACCTTAAAAACAAAATAAAAAGTAAACTACTTCCTGAGTAGTTTAGATGAAAAGATGATGATGTTTATACAATACTAAAGTAAAACCATAAAACCAACTTAAAAAATTAAAAGAATTGCTTATTGATGACTTCAGAGGTAAATCGTGGTGGTCTGGCTAGCACATTGTGTGTGTGTGTGTGTGTGTGTGTGTGTGTTGGTAAAGGGCTACAGATTGCTGTGTGGTTTTCCATCTAGGTCAGACCACCCCCAGTCTCATCAAAATCACTCCATCGCAAACCGATGGAAGTAAATGCCTTTTCCCCAGACAGGACGAGCGGAGGAGGCTTGTCTACACTCAAAGCATTTTCACACTGCAGGACCAATCTCCAGCTCTATTGCCCTGACCAAGATCATTTCTGTTCAAACAGCAGAGCCCAAGATGATGTAGTGAACCGATATCCCCGGGTCAGCATGGTGAATTCCATCTAGGTAGCATTGGCTGGTGTAAACTACCTCCGGGATTCAGCATCCACAATTTTACGGTTTCAGAGGTTACAGCTGAGCATGCTGATTTTTTATTTTTTTTTTAAGTTGTAAAAAAGGCCGAGTGGATGCTGCAAAATGCCCTCATCTGGTCATCTGCTGTCAGCCCCAGATGTCCTGTAAGTAGCGTTTCTCCTCTCTCAGCCCCGCCAGTGTCTTCATGGCGTCCAGTTGGTCCACCTGCAGCTCTGTTTGGATCATCTCCATCAGAGCGTTGTTCACGTCTTTAGCCATGTTCTTAGCATCTCTGGTGAGGAAAGGAGTATGAATATATGAGAGGAAAGGGCAATACAATCAATAGACATTTTTTGAGTCAAGAGAGAGATATATATATATATATATATATATATATATATATATATATATATATACACACACAGCGGTAAGCCCATATTTTTGCTGTGGCAGCATATCGGGGAAGATTCATGGTCCTGTGGACCTAAAGTGATATTGTTTTGACTCTGAGGAATTCACACTGTTCTGATGTTTCAAAGATAATTTACTCATCACTGGCAGTGACGAGAGAGCAAAAAAGGTGTTTTCTTTTATCCATACAAGTGGACATGACGTGACTTGTTATAAGCCTGATGTGTGTTTTGCTTCTTGTCTTTGTACTGACTGTCGTGACATGGGGGAAAAAAAAAAACACACTATATTTGCTACAAACTGTACAAGATGTTGCATCAGTATGAGGTCAGCAGTACCATCCGTTTTACCTCTGTAAGATGCTTTCTCTTGTTTCAAACAACGACCACACTTGCGCATCAAGATAGAGAACCATTAAGTATTTCCAGAGTCTGTTCTGAACTCTGCAAAACTGCATATTTTTGCTACGCACTCTCAAGAAAGAAATTGGAAAAACAGACCGGGCATGCAAAGAAAAGAGCTGCGAGTGAGTGGAAACACTGAATACAAGGTCAGCCCGGGACATGACACAACCATGCCGGGAGGACAGTGGGATAAATGTAATGCAGAGTGAAAAAAAACAACACAAATGTCACTAAAAAAATAAAATGTACACCTGAATTATTATCATCAGTGCCAGTCTTACCCGCAGACATAGAAGTAACCGTTCTGTTTGAGCAGGATGTCGGTCATGTGTTGGCTGTTACGTAGCAGGTTGTGTTGCACGTATCTGGGTCGTGCTGCTGAGGTTGTGGCCTCCTCCTCCTCCTCCTCTTCCTCCTCCTCATCTCTGGAGAAACACACCTTGAGATGGCTCAGTGTACTGCTGGACACAAAGCCCTCCAGCTCCTCTCTGGAACAAGCAGAAGGATTGCAGAGACATATCCAAACATTTTAAGGTCATTGTCAATTCAATTTCGTACAGCCTGTTCCTAATTTAACTTTTAGTAACTGTTATAAGCATCTTTTTTCTCTTTACAATCAATCCTCCCAGTCTTGCAGTTGGGTGTAACCTTGCTCCCTATCGGTGGTTTGCTTGCCAACTTCTCCTTCTTCCGCCTCAGTGTTTTTACAGGGCCTGGGGTGCTATTGGTAGGGAAGGAAGGAGGAAAGGTGGTGAGGGAGTACGGTTTACTGGGGCTCAGAGCATCTGGTTTAAAGTTAAGCAGTCGGAATGAGCAGAAAAACACACAGACACGGACGCACACACACTCGTAACAAGCCGCGGCTCTGAGATCATGGGTGAAGGTCTCCGCCTCGGGGGTCTGTGTTTTGCAGCAACCCCGAGACTAAAATAAGGCATTTTTTCTATAACACACAGACACTGCGGTGTAAACACTAAAAGGAACTTCTATGTGAAACATCCAGAATTGTTGCGTTTGCTAGGATGCTTACTGTCTAACCTTTGATTCGAGATGGAGTCATTAAAAGAAATGTAATTGTTTATATATATGTATGTGTGTGTGTGTGTGTGTGTGTGTGTGTGTGTGCGTGCTTATTATGGTTTTTATTTCCTTCCTGGCGGAAACCCACAGCTGACCTTTCACCTAAACTAATTGATGGGGTGGTATCAGAGCAGTTTTACAAATAAATGAGCACTGTATCGGTACGACACCCGGTGATATCGGTGCATCCCTAATTCAGATTGTTCATGTCAACTTGATATTGTCATTTGTAATTGAAATACTTGCATTGGTCTCGTCTGTCATGAAAACAAAAAACTATAAATCATTAAAAAAGAAAGAAGAAAAGAAATTTCATTGTTTTGACCAAAATGCGTGACTAAAAAAATCTGTTTGAACAAGAGCGCAACAGCATGAGTCACAAGGAGAAGGATGGCGGAGTCTTGTTTTTTTTGACGTTTTAATTTTGATAATCATCGATTGATAATATTGTGAGTCAAAACTGGAGAATGACAAAGGACAGCTGATTTGTTAGAAGAACAAAACCGTTGGGCGTTTCTGAGAACCAAAATGAGCCATACTCCTTGGTGTGTTTACACACGCACACGCGCACACACACACACACAAGCCTGTGGCAGCAACACTGTTTTTCAATGCCAAGATTGTGTCACATTTGTCATACTGCGTGAGTAGCTGGGCACAAAGCCTCCTGTACAACACTCAAACCTGTGCGGTCAGTCGACCACCAGGCTCTCAAGGTACTTGCCAGGAAGCCAAACACCTCTCACCGCTGTTACTGCCAAAGAGATCATGATGTACTGAGCTGGGAAAATCTTCTCACAGTTAAGGTTGTCGAGAAGATTCTGCACGGCTGGGCTCCTCCCCCGCTTAGTGCTTTCATAAAGCAGAAACAATCAACAATCATGGTTAAAAAAAACAATTAGTTGATTTGGTGGCAAATGAGTTTCCACACTGGGGATTAATATACCTTTCTAAACTCACAACCTGAAGCGTGCTTGAGTATTTCACGTGTTTTATGAAATGGGTTTTGCTGTTCCTGTTTTCATGTATTTCATGTGTCTTTTGGAGCCGTCAGCTCCACCTGCCCAGGGTCTGCAGTTGAAAATGAGCCAAGATGGTTATTCTGTGCACTGGCCCTGCAACTTTGACCTTTAAAAAATAAATAAATAAATCCCTAACGTGAACCCAGCAGGCCTCCCAGTTATGTTTCCCTTACAGCATGAAATCACTTGCCGTGAAGACGCTGAGAGATCGGAGGGAGGAGAAAAGGACGAGTGCAGCGGAGAGGAGAGGGGAGAAAATGTTTGATGTGACAAGCAGGCAGATTGGCATCAACCTCTCACAGGGATGTTAAGTGCTGCGGCTGATTGAGGCGCATCGCAAGCCCCGTTTTTTTTTTTTGCTGAAAATTCAGAACACTATCAAGAACGTTGGTCACATCCTGTCTCGACATTTTGTAATATTGAAAAGCCTAAAAAGCCATATTTGCTGTACTCACTACTTATGACTTACGTTGAACATTTCTTTCAAAGAAAATAAAAGAAGCTACAAACTATGCAAAGCAGGGTTCTCCATTCCCAGGCAATCCCAGGCATCAAATTGCATTTACTTTTAGTGAAATCCAGCAGAGATGAATGCAGGCAGGCAATTCAGCTGCAGGTATGATGTTCTTATTCTGCTAACCTATTTAAATTTAAATTTAAACTCTTCATGGGTGGCTCATAAAACGAAGACTAATCGCTTTGGTCAACACTGTGGGCTCGTTCGTCGGAGAAGCCCACACTGTGAGCACACCAGCGCCTGGCACCTGGCTGTGAGCTGGTATAATACTAAAGGGGGAACAAACAACATCCCCTGTGATCTATTCTTGTGTGATTAGGGATGCTAATCCATTCAAACTATTTAATCCGGAAAAAGAACTCGCTCACCGCACCGGCATCGAGTCCGTGCGTGCCGCTGGTTCTAGCAGCAGCCGATTCATTAGCGTGCAGTCGAGAGAAAGCGAAGGCAGAAAAAACCTAAATGATCAGAGCGATGATGTACTCACAGGTTGATGTCGGTGTACAATCATTTAATTAAACAAGAAGGCAATCAAAGAATAACATTAGTACAATTTAATTGGATTCAATGTTTTTTTTCATAATGACACAATTGCAAACAGCAGCTTTTACGCATGCAGGAAAATTAGCATTCATTTGGAGTCGGCTGATAAATGTAAGTCCAATATTCACTCTCCTTTTAGCTCTATTCGATCCCCACCAGCCCATGGGGTAAAGTCTGCAGCACCTTAGCGGCTAACTGATCCGCTATGTTCATCAGCTAGCTTTTCTGTCTGCTGCACTTAGAAACCATGCCGATGAGAGCACAGCGCGAACCACAACAGTAAAGTCGTGGGCCGTAAAAACCAAAAGCATTAGCCCGAAGGATGCTATCATGCTCAACAGAGCAGAGGGGGAACTTGAGAGGTGGGTAATAATACTTCACTGTGGGTTCATCACTAGTGATCCCTTTGGCTTTCACAATACACACTTAAAGGATTCATGAGAGATTTGTTAACTTCTGAGCTTCACAAATCCAGATATTCTATCAACTTGGAATTGGATTTATAAAAGAAATGCCCATCAGAACCCAACCATACTAAACAGTCACGTAACATAGTTCATCAAATCGGAAGTCGCAATTAATCGTCAAGATTTATAATAGATTTATTTATCGTGACAGCCCTTCTTATAATACATCCTTCTGCTGAGTGTCCACAATGTTCATGTGTGGAAGAAAAGCCTACATTTATGAATACAGGTTCATTCAACATGTTTCAATATGTAATATTTAGTGGCAGGAAGGTGAAGGATGTGGGTATGGAGTACAGTACATCTGACTCACGAAGGGCTAAACAAAGTATGTATAGAATATGTCAATAAATGAGTACGAAGTGGAAAAAGAAACACAGCTTACCTGAAAAGGTAGTCTCTGTCTCTGTGGCGACAACCAAAGAACAGCCAGGTCTCACCAAATACGGCCTCAGGGTTCTCCTTCCTCTCCTGCTCTCTGAAAGTCAAACAACGGATGTTAGCGGTCAATCAATACCAACAGCGGACCAGACCAGATGGAGGAGAGGGAGAGGTTAAAGAAGAGTAGTGACACCATTAAGCACTGTTTGCAATGACAGCACACTCGAGTGCCAAAATTGCCTAATGCACGAAAACGTGCTGCAGCGAGGACATTATATGTATTATTAAATTGCACCCAAACAGAAGGATAGATCCCATCACTATAAACAGCGACTGGAAATGAATGTGTTGGTGTGTTTCGCGTACGCTCGTGCGTGTGTCTGTGTCCAACTTTGCTCGAGTGCAAAAGAACTGCTCCGGCAAAAGTAATTCCTCTTGTGGTTTGGGAGTTTGGCGAAGCTCCCAGAATCCTTTGCCAGGCGATGGCAACGCAGCGGCACAAAGCGGCTCTGAAGATGCCGGTATCTGTGCCGCACACCTGCTGCAAAAGGTGACAGCTCTCTCCCAGATAACCATTGACCCCCAACCCTTCATGATGCCATCAGTCAGGTGACTGGTTTTATCCGTTACCCCCGTCTGGAGGGAGGGAGGGGCCGGGGAGAGAGGGCGATGAGGGAAGAGAGACGGGTGTTGAGGTGACCGACCACGACGTGGGGGCTGAGGAATACCACAGGGAGGCATTGAGACTGGGCCCTTTGTGCTGCGCTGCTGCACTCCGAGGATAAGGTGCTGCCTCCCCTGAACACCACCCTTTGCTATTCACCAGCAGACTGAATAATGCTTTGTGTTTTCCAGCAGTTACAGAATTAAAACGGCAGCCAACTCCTATGCGTGGTGGAGCTAGATGGTGCATAAAAAAAAAAGAACACTACTTTATTGCCGAAACGATTAACCGATCAGTTTGAGAAACAGAAAGAATTAAATATCCCCTCCAGATGTTTTAACATATAAAATGACTTGTGTCTAATATGGTTTTGTGACACAAGATTTCTCCTGCCTCACTAAAACTCCATCCCTCCATCTTTAAAAGGTAAGTACAGAGAGACTTTCCCCCTTCAGCAAAAATGTGGAGTGAAACTAAAGTTGAATTAATGCGTTTCATTTGGGAGGGATGACTAAACAAGTTTCCGTTCACACTAGTGTATCTTGAAGATACATTGGCAAAATAAACTGGGACGAGGGAGAGCCGGAAACAGCTGGAGGAGGTTAATAGGCAGGTAAAGGAAACAAAGCACACTTGGATGAAACTGGAGAAAGCGGGCGAAAAACGAGAGCGGTGGAGAACAATTGTGGATGACCTGTGCTCCACTCGGAGAGAGAGGGTTTAAATGAGCAAGCCAACTTAGACAATAAAAACATTATTTCAATTTCCCTGTTGTCTGACATTTAATATACTAAAGGATTAATATACTTATTATCTATATTGTTATAATGATCAGATTAGTATAGAGCTGCAACCAACCACTGATTTCGGAGCTTTAGTGAAGAAAGAAAAAAGAAAAAGTCTGATTGTAAATACTAAAAGCTTCATCCTCATTAATTAGATGACAAGTTGACCAGCTAATAAAAACGCCGTTTGTTTGAACTTTCCGTCTGCGGCCCGGTAGCAGAGCTGTCTGGCTGACTTGATCCAAACGCTCAGATCCCATCCATTAGCATCCTGGACGAGATTCTTTCTGATCTGCAAACAGCCCCGAGTAGACTCATTTTAGTGGGCTCGTCTCGCTCCCCTCCTCTCTTTCTCTCTCTCTCTCTCTCTCTCGCCTGCCCTGGAGGGATCAATACCAATATGAAAAACCTGGATTCCATTCTGAGTAGACCACACCGGCGCCTTTCTCTGAATACAAATCACATCACATCCCCACACTATAAACAGCCTGCAATGCAATCCCAGGGGGGAGGCAGAATCCACAGAGCACTCCATTTGGGGTCGAAATCAGAGGCGGTTGCCTTTCAGTGCCATTCAAATGATCAGCAGGAGAGGGGGGGGGGGGGGGGGGGGGGGGGTGAAGAATTGGTAAACATCCCAATTATCTCATATCTTTCATCCAACTTGCAGCGTTGTGCAAGAGGTGCTGAGTAGCTTTTTAGGCATAAAAATACAACTAGAACAAAAACAAAAGCCCGAATACAACAACAGCTTGAGGCTTAATCACTGAAATTACATTGCAGAATTACAGCCGCATACATTCTACGTGCTGAATTCAAAGTGTTGTCATAATACAGGACAATGCCGAGTAGCAAGATGCCGTAGCCTAATTGGAATCAGCTGTCTGGTTAGACTGATAAATAGAAACTCAACGTTTGTTCGTGCAAACTTCAATAAAAGTTGTCAAACTGACGCTGCCAAGTATGCCTGCTGGCAATCCTAAATATTAAACTGTGCAAACTGATTTTTTTTCCAAAAGAAAAGCTTGTTAAGAGCTGTTAAGGAGATTAAGGCTAACCACTCAGTTAAAATACAGTATTTGTTTAACTGTCACTGCTCCCAGCTAAACAGAGAAACACTGAAAATCACGTTCACCGTGAAATCCTTCCACAGCGATCAATAACGGACTTCTGGGGGGGCGTATTAAAATCTCCCGGTACCACCAAGCGAGCCTCTGACCTTTAGAGATGCGTCTTCTACTTCATACAAGTTCATAGAAAATGAGTACGGCATCGATTAACAGCAGGGTGGAAGGAGGAGGTGGGAAGATCGAAGTGTCCTCGTGTTGTTTTGTTGCTTTCCGGGGCCTCGAGGCAGATACAGCGTCCCGTTGACAAACCGGTGATTGTTATCTCCCATCACAGCACAGCGGCAGCCACCGAGGCTTTGTTTGGAATCTCAAGTTAGATTGTGTACAACGCTGCCCACCATGACAGGTTTTTTTTTTTTTTTTTTTAATCCTCCAGCAAAATACGCAGCTAGCAGGGGAGAGGATGAGAGACACAGAGAGGGAGAAATGACTGAGGACGCTGTCGAGCTGCTTCACACGAGTTTGTATTCCAACAGAAAACTCTTGAAAAGGAAAAATATATTTAAAATTTAATAGAAATAAAATCCAACATTGAAATCTGCATTGATGCATTTGACAGGAGGTTGGAATTGTAAATGTAATCAGCGTCTGAGTGTTTAGCTTGCACTGACAAACAGGTCTGTACAAATGTGTGCTTTGATATCTTAGATTTGTTTGGGCACCACAGTGAGGATCAAAGTAAGACTGATGTGTTCATAGTACTGCCTTACACCCAGAGTACTGTCCCTCTGGCTCAACCTTGATCATCAAGAAGAGAAGTCTGTCTGCAAGTGGTGTGACAGTCGGTCCAAAAAAAAAAAAGAAAAAAGTGTGCCATCTTCAGTGCTCCTGCATCCCAAAAGGCACAAACACCTCTCAACCCACATGACCGCTCGTCCTGCCCCGGAATCCGCCGCCGTGTCATCTCTCAGAGCAATCACCCTCTGACGCCGGCCGCCACAACAGAGCAGACGTCCGGGGCCTTTAGAGACAATTGGAGTTGACTGGGGCATAACCTCATTTATACCAAGCCACCCAAGAGTTAGACGTGTCAATCTGACTCAGAAAGGTTGGTTCAACACGCGGGCATCAGCTTCGGTCACATTAAACCCTTCTGACAGGTCATCATCATGCAATTTTGATTTAGCCATCAATTCAGAAAATTAAACAAAATGTCACGTTTTCTCCCAAACGATAGAACCCTTCGAGGATTTACACCGCCGGCAACGGTTTAACAAGCCGGAGAGAAGTACGGCGCACACACTCGGCTAACAGTCAATATCCTCGCACCAACTCATCAGCAATTACAAGCAATGATTTACTCCAACAACGTGGCCACCACCTACTGGGCTTTTTATTTCCAAATCAATAACGCTCCATCTGATGCCTTGACTCCTGGCTCTTCATTAGAGCCCGTGTCATAAACTTGTGCATCTGAGAGGGCTTAATTTATTCCTGTTGAGACGAGTGAAGCATCGGAAATATTCCCCGACGTGATCGCGGCCCTGGCCGCTAGATTTATGGCACGCATTATGAGATGTGGACGGGCTTGGACTTGTTTTTGGGCTTTGAGTAGAGTCTCATTTGTCTCTGCAGATTACACAAAAACATGCATAGATGATATGCACTTAAGATCATTTGAACATTGACGGGAGACATTTGCAAAACGGGAAATCTCAACACCCACTAAGTCTGTCTTACTTGATAAAAATGTCACGTATTGTGATAAAAGCTCATATCTTAGTGTGTTGTGACATTTGCCATACCTTTGCTGGAGGAAGCCAATGAAGGGGGCAACTCCCGTCCCCGGTCCGACCATGATGAAGGGCGCCGACAGGTCGGAGGGAGGCCGAAAGGAGCAGTTGGGTCTCAAACTCACATGGATCTACAGTCAAGAGGTCATTAGCAAGCATTTAAAATAATGAGAGTAATTACAACAAAGCTGAGAAGCCACTGTGGGCCGACCAATCTATTAATTGATCTACTTAATATTCTAAGACATACTAATAGGGAAAACTCATGGGTTCCATAGAGTCTGTGGTAGAAAGGATTTACTTGCTTTTAATTACGTTTTTTTTTAATCAACCACACGCACAACGGGCCTAAAGCTCATTATTTTTTTAATCACACATTAAAAGTGAATTTCCAGAGCTGCCTAAAACATATAGTAGAAACAGGTTAACTCCCGAATGCCTCGAATTCAGCAGTTTCATGGAGACACCGCACAGTTTTCCTGGCATCTATGTTTTAACAAAACTCGAGACAAAGACGGCATGTCATAATAAGGTGGAGGAGGATTTGGTTGCAACTAGTACAGCACCTGAACACTTGTTCTCATAAATAAGAGCACTTTTATATATCAGCCAAGACCAAGAGTTCACAGATTTGCACAATCCAGTTTCAGCTCTCCGATTTCCAGTGTACTCGTTACCTTTGGCAGAGCAGGGCTGTTGGAGGATTCCTCCTTCTCAGGTGAAACCAGGACAGGGTTGATGAGGTCAAACAGCCAACCGGTACACAAGCCTCGCCTCCCCGCAAGCCGCCCAGAGCATGCTGGGAACTCTACCACGTTGAAGACAAAATGCAGCTTTCCTGGGTACCTAAGACAGGAGCTAGAGAAATGGAAGTTTTAGATGGAGGACGACAGCGACAGAAGGAAACAATAGGGTGTCTGTGTGTGTGTGTGTGTGTGTGTGTGTGTGTGTGTGTGAGGCATACAGACAGTGGCAAGCAGGGAGATACGCAGAGATGAAGTGAACAATAGAGTGAAACACAAAAAGAAGCAGAGGCAGACCAGAAAGGTAGAGGCATCACGAGGGAGGATAAATTCTCAAGAACAGACAACAATGCTCCGAGTAATTATTCACAGACCACCTTCAGAAAAACATCATTAAAGGGGCTGATCAAAGTCACAAGGATACACTGACAATGGATGTGACAATTACAAATGTGGACATGTCATTAAAATGTGCTAAATCATGATCTATGAAATATTTTTTTCTCTCTGATGTAGCGCCACAGCACTGTCGGATGAGCTCAAGTACCCCTTCATCAAGAAACACTAGTCATGTTCTCTTCAATGGAGTTTTAAACTTAATGGTATTAAACACTGTGTTGTATAAAAGTGGATATTGTTACAATATCTTTTTTTAAACAATTGAATTGTCAATGTTTTGGTCAAGATTGCATTTGTACAAAAGAGAGCGAGAGAGAGAGAGAGAGAGACTGCTTTATCCTAGACTAAAAAAATACTGCTTGGGATTTTTTTGTATTAAAAATAACTTCCTGTCTGTCTTGCTTCAATAGCACGGCCCGTCCCTCCTCTCCGTTCCAGTCCTAACTGCCGGCTGAAGAACTCTCACACTCTCTCATCCTTCACTCTCCAGCTCCTGTGGGCCACTGGAGACCTCTATTGACCGCAGCATCAATAATGCAGGCCTCTAATGTCTCTCCGCCATCCGATAAACTACAGCCACCATCTCTCTCGTCCGTTCCCCTGTCTCTCTGCACAGACGTACAGACACACACACACACACACACACACACACACATGAGCAGCTACGTGAGGGACTAATGGGAGGAGCAGAGAAGTTCTGACAGAATGTTGCTGTTCCACATGAACTTTGAAGGAAGCCTAATGGGTACTCGCTTAACAGGAGGAGCAAATCAAAGACTGGCTCAGCCACACTATATTTACAGTGCATTCATATCTCCCCCCCACACACACACAGATTTAAACAAAAGCAAACATAACATGGACTAGAATGTTTACAGTCCGACAACAGGAATCCATAACGGACTTTAGAGAGATATTTGCAAAACACATAATGCCACTCTTTTTCAAATTCAGGAAGCTTCCATTTGATGTTATAATAAACTCAAAGCTCAGTCCACCACTGTGAAGGAGTTGCAAAACAGACGGTCTCCAGTGGACAGCAATGCATTTCCTCGCTGCCAATAGTGCGAGATCAATATGTGTTATATCACGTACACTTGACTGTCTTGTGTATTAGTTATAAACAAAGTGAGGTTAGAGGCTTACCAGACCAGAATATATGCATAAAACTAACACCACCGACATAAAAACAGCATTACACCATTATTCGTATGCATCTTCTTTTTGTGTTTATTTCTATTGGCATTGTCTGGATTCTCTGATGTTTTTGCAATAAATGCTATGTGATTTCCATCTTCTCCATTATCAAGAATGCGATCCAGTTTGTAAGAAGGCAGCTGTGTCAGAGGCTCCTGAGGGGAATTAATCAGGGAGGGGTATTTGAAAATATCGAAACAAATGAGCGGAGTACCGTTGCGTTTAATGATAAAAGAGTTCCATCTTCAAATAAATGAGATGAATCAATTATTCCCTTAGCATGCCATAATTGAAATATTATAATTACAAAAAGAGTTTGACAAAGTAATTTACTGCTCATTGCAAACATTTGAATACCCAAATGTTGTTTGGAATCGGCGGAAAAGTGGTCAGTTTCGTGGATTCGTTAACTCTAAAATTAGGCAGATGTTCTAATTTATACAGAAACACATCCAAGGATTCAATTCCTCTCCGTGAACTATCGGCGCATTTGTATTGTGCAGCTGGGAAACACCAGTAAAAGTAGGAAGCCTCTACGTTCACGTGGTGAGAATAAGACACAGACACACACACTCGTACTTGTTATTCCAAGTGAGCATTGCTATAGAAGCACGTTTGTGCACAGTTTCAAAATGTAACATCCACTCCTACGTGTCGGTCACCTTACCTGGCTGCTGAATAAGGCCTGGGTTGCAGTTTCGGCAAAAGCTCTGAAAAAGGCAAGCAAAGCTGTCAATCATCCCGCTGCATCGCTGCTGTGACACAGACACCCATGACAGAGAGCAGACAAAATAAGTGAAAGTCATCTTGGCCCATTGAGACGTCCTACCTACCAATCTATCCCCCCCCCACCCACCACCCACCCCCCACCACCACCACCACCACCCCCCAAGTTACAGTCTTGTTTCTAGGACACACTTCTACATTTATGAAATTACAAACTCAGGGTTATGGAATCCCCAAGTGTCCAGATGTGGAGCCAGTGGGAAACAGATTGCTTATGCAGACCTTATTTCAATGCCAGCCATGAAGGTGCCCTCTTTTGGGTAATATGCACCGTGCCTCGGAAATCGGGATAATGTGTCAGAGAAATCAGGAAAAAAACAAAACTTTGAAGAGTGAGAGTTAACTTTTCACCCAGCAGCACCGAGATTTGCCATTCGCTACGCTTTGACCACCATCAGCTATTAGATGTGGGCATGAAGTGATGTGCTTGCTGTATACTCTCCGTCAGAAGAACCTGGGAAAGTAAAGCCGCACCACATGAACCAGCTTGGGCCTTACAATAACACATTTTTCTGCTAAATTGCTTGGAAAGGACAAACAGCTGGACTACATCTGCTCTCTCCTCTTTTTTCTGGATCTCTCTGACATCTAAACAGCTCAGGGTGTTTGCAAGACAGCGCCGCAATTTGACGACCATTTCATCTCTTTGAGCGGAGAGAGGTTGTTTTTTTTTTGTAAATTGGTGATACATGAAAACACTTGAAAACATTGGCCTTGCCCAAACAGCAGCCTTCTACGAAAACATTCGTCTAGATTTCTTTCAGATACTGAAAGAAAAACAACTCAAGGATCAACACTTCATTTTTAGAGAGCATGGCGGGCTAATGACATACGGACTAAACTAAAACTGCATTCCTCGAAGATGATGCAGTATAAACATGGAACAGAAAAATGTTTTGTTTATAATTCATCTATATAAAGGAAGACCTTTGGGTGTCCGGTAGAGTTATGTTGTTGAAACTAGACCGTACGTCAATCTGACAAAAAGAAAAGCAGATTTGTTCACTGGGCCATCTCAACGATAAAGATTTGTTTTCCCCCCCAAGGACAGAGTTCATATATAAAACTGTCAAGTTAGCCAGCTGCTTTGAGAAAGCCTCAGAGAGTATCAGGATATTATTTAGCACAAAAATATAGAAGTATATACAATGTCATATCCGATGCTTTTCTTTTGTATACAAAGATGCTTATAATCCCATACGGGATGGACCAAATGTTCGGCATGACACAGAGCTTTACTAATGTTTAAATGTTTAGACACACTGGCCTTGCTTTGTTATAATCTATATGCTTGTGCTATAAATAGTAAAAAGTCAGTTTTTATTCTAATAAATAATTTGAACTAAACTGCAACAGGGAGGATGAAAACAATCCTTCATGTTGTCAACATTTCTCAAAAAGAAAAAACAAGTAATCACCTTAAGGGCAAAATCTGTTTGGAAAAATCCCCCCCCCCCCCCCCCCCCCACACGCACACACCACATACCACATTTCCAGTAAACCTTTCCATCAGCAGCCAATGGAAACACACACACGTCTGCGTCAGCCGGTGTATCATATACATTAACACAATCCTGTGCAGCTGCACGGTGTCGGAGTTGCCTTTCTATCACAGAGTGACAGCTCATGTCCGAAACAGAGGACAATCAATCCATCATCGCACTTCACTGCACCGTGATGATACTGCTGCTGGATCCAAAAGGATATATCACTTTTAAAACCTCAGAGTGAAAAGCAGCTGTTTTGTGGATTGAGGGTACATCTTAAAAAAATATGTATTTCCAAAAAAGGAGTCTGTTCCCAAAAAAAGAAAACACAGTCCCAGGGTCCCTGCTATGTTCACAAATGATCATTTTCAGGGGTACCATCGATCACACTGCACAACAACATAATCTATTCCATCTCAAAAGTCTCACTGCGCCGCAATTTATATGCAGAGGTACAATTTTTGTGTGAAAAAAAAGAAAAGAGATAGCTATGTGGATGAGCATAAAAGTTTTACTTCTTTAGATAGATGGATGGTTTTGTTGGCTGCAGATGGAATTAGGGAGGTTTGTTGGCATTAAAGCATTAAGAAGAATTCTCCTAGCGAAGATTTTCCTCTTTTCTTTTTATAATAGCCCGCAAATGCTAATTTCACGTTACTTCTGAGAAAAGGGCCTGCGTGCTCGTGGGTTTCCAAAAACCATAGGTCTTCCCTGGCATTTCATTGTATCTTATATGAGTAAAGTGGGAATATATGTGATGTGCAGTGCGCTCTCTGTGACCGGGAAACTTTTATGTTGAGAGGGGGAGAGCCGTCCTTTTGGGATACAGACGCATTCACTTTCCTTCCTTCCACAGGTCACAATAAAGCTAAAGAAAAACAATAATAATAAAGCTTCACCCCGGTACGATTCAATTTGAACCCTGAAGTAAATTGAAAAAGATTCTCATGGACAGCATTCACCTCCCTGGAGCAATGACCCCAAAGTTTTCATCTGACACATTATGTGGACCATAGAACAAGAGCGCTGACTCTGGGATGCAGGCATCTTTCTCACTTTATATCCAGCATTTACTTTTATACCCAGCATGCACTTGGCCAAAGACACCTGGGCTTAGATGACATCGCTCCTCATTATTTATAGTTGGAGTATAACAGCATAAACTCTGATCAGCAAACACCTCCCCTAGTGCAAGAGATGCAGCAGTGTGCTTTACAAGTGACACACCGAGTCAGAGTTGACCATTAAGCTATGATCACACTGATCCGACGCGGTTTGTTTGTGTCCTTGCAAAGCTCACCCTGTACCCCAAATAACAGCTGTTGTCCTGAAGGCTACATTTTTCACGAGGGCGCAATCGGCGCGATTCCCAATTTCTGCATCAGTTCACCACCGAAAAAGGTGCTGTGGTTGGCAAGTATCGGCCCAAAATAACTGACATTGGGGGAGGCCAAGAGCTGTGACACAGCTGTTTTAGAGGACAACTCAACTTGTATGTAAAGCTGCAGCCAACTAATTTCACTGTCTGGTAAGTTTCAGTCAAAGCTTATTAGATCTATACTGAATGACCGTCCAGCTATCTTAATGGGCTGGGGGAACACAGCAGTCTTCTACCAACAGTTGGCTCACAGCAAAAAAAAAAGATCAATATTATTAGCGGGGAGGGAAATTATGGGTAAACTGAGAAAAAAAAATCTCTTGACTTGCAGCTATAATACTGCCATTATATTCACAGGAAATGTGACACAAAAATCATATTGGAGCTACATGAATTTACAATGAGACAAGGAAACGAGATGATCCTTTGGGGAGCCCTCTGATGTACAACGCTCGGACCATTCAGTGTAATTAAATGCTCTCGCAAAAATCAGCCTTGAGCCTGGGCTCATAAATCTCACTTTACTGGGGCTACAGTGACCCCTGCTGGGTGAAAACGACCCCGACAGACAAATCTGCATAGCTGAAAAATACAGAAGGTACACTCGACATGAGCCGAGATCTTTTCAAAATATAAATGCATGTTTCTGAGGTAAATTACTCCACTGATCATTTGTACAGGTGCAGTCTAAATCCCAATCTCGTGTCAATCACTGCAATTCATCATTTGCGTCGGGCTACATGAAAGCATGTATATGTGAATCTATTATAATAATAATTCTTGACAACTGTTGACAAACCGTTGGTCCAGAAGGATCAAAACATTACGCATGTATATGATCAATAAATTGTTATGCTGAGCAAGAGCAGCGTGTGTGTGTGTGATCTAATTGAAAAAAAATGTGCCAGAAATGTGCCCTGTTTTTCTCATTAGTCACTGGATTATTGTTGTGCATAAAATGTACCCATTTACTGTGTGACGGGAAGATTAGAAGGAAAAGGACAAAACAATAATGTCATATTTGATCCGATTTTGTACTTGGTGGTTCTCACGTTATGCAATACATCTCTCAAGAATGATTTTTTTTTTTACCCAATAGCGCTGATTATCAGATAACAGCAGGCGCTCTGACCTATGAGGAGGCTGAGAGGAGGCGAGCAGGATGGGAAGGCTGCGAGGAGCTCCAGGACGCTGAGGCTGGAGTCTCTCACGTACAGGTTGTAGTCCGCGTTGCCTTGTCTGCTGCAGAGCTCCTGCAGTCTCCTCTTCTGCACACCGTCGCCCGTGTGCTCCACCAGCGCTCGCAGAAATGCCTGACAGAGAGAGACAGGAAATCAGATGTTAAGTCACTCGAAGTCAGGGGCGATGTTTCCATTTACAACTGTGAAAAGAAGAGGCGTTTAACACATTTTCTAACGCTAAAGTAGAGAAAGATTCAATGCCACGTTATAGAAAATGTAAGGTTAGTTTTCTCGGTGCATAGAAACTGTAGAGGGAGACCTTGATAGCAGCCCAGTTGTGGAACACGGCCATTATACTATACACACAATGCACTTTCTATCCCCATAGAATTGCCATTTAGTTTCGAAACGCTTATGACGCGACTGAGACATTAGCAGCGGCGTTTTAATCCTTAAAACAAATTCATCAAAATCAATTAATGCAATCAATTAGCACGTTACATTTGCAGGAGACAGGCTGCTGTTTAACTGGTATTTCATCAGTTATTGTTAATCTTTTTGTAGGCTGTGATGCAAATTACAGGATTAAAAAGGATCATGAATAAATATTAAAATGCCACTCCTGAGCAACTTTTGGAGTTATTTTACTTCATCGCGCAACGATTAAGCACTCCGATACAGTAATCACAACTTCGGAATATTTGTCATCCCGACTATTCTGTGAAATGATTCATTATAGATTATGAGAGCTTTGCACTGGAATCATTATTATCCCCATCTTCCGATCCATACTGTACGGACAGCACTTCAACACTATTTGAACAGCATCAAGACGTAGTGTCTGTATCTGATACAGTCTGTGAATAGCTTCAGTAATAACGTTCACTTTTGTCTCAGTAGAAATGGCATTCCAGGTCATCCCACTTACATCCTTCTGTATTTGATGCTGTTATGAATATTATTGGGAGTTGTACTCACTAGGAGGCTGTGGTGATAATCTAACTATCCTAAAAAAACTAAATCAGGTAATATAAATCGTATAGGTGTTGTACCTGCTTCAGCAAAACAGATGAACTGCTTGAATTACACACACAGATGTAAAATAAAACCTATAAAGCCTCTAGACAGCAGTTTAACCTGAAACAAAACATATTTCCAGTCTGTGCACACGTCTTATGTACAGCAGGGGATTGAACTGATGGCAGCTGTTACAATTAGGATGTACTATATCTTTCTGACACGATGTCATTTTGATTTGCAAGGTTGAAACGCTTTTCTGATTGAAAAAAAAAAGAAAAAGACAGTAGAAATCAGGAGTAATGTTTCCCTATTGTCTCTTAATTTACCATACCAACCCAGCAATATCGTATTGCATGTCATATATATTTAAGGCTTAATAACACAATAGATCATGTCTTTTAAAAATAAAATGTAGTATGCAGTGTGGCATCATCATATAAGCGATGTTGTGTTATAAGTGTACACTGCTGTTTACAAAGAGCGGTAAAGTACTGATGCAGCTCCTGCCAGAGGGAAATGAATGGTTTTCATTTTGGTTTGACTATAATGTCTTTTTATAATGCATCTAACTTGCACACAATCTGGATGAAAGTGTAAATAACTTGAGAGATGGAAATCGGAAAAGGAGTACAGGAAGTTAGCTACCGTCACTTCAGCAATAGTATTTCAAAAGAACGTTGCAAATGTCGGAGATGAACCGAAACTCAAGCACCCATTGAGTACCCATATGCCTGTTTAGTAAGCAAATCATCTTACAATATGGGAATATAATAAATAATAAAACAGGAACATTCGTGTCAACATATAATTACTCTTCTCCATAAAGTACAATACTTTTCTCCAACGTGTGCTCCAGCTGGAAAAGAACATGTCACCCTCATATTATGCTGATATCCAGTGGGTCATATTGGAAAGCGGCTTGACCAATGCAATTTAAAGAGTAAGTAGCAGTAGTACAATGTCTAGACATCAATTACCTTCTTAGGCACACTTCTGATCTCTAGACACCACGTGAGAAGGTACAGCAGAGAAATGTTCTGGGACATGTAGGATGGCAGCTGGGCACCTATGACCAGGAAGGAGAGGAAGAATGTAGGAATTATTATAGATATGAATGTCAAACATAAGAGTCTTTTGGAAAATGCAAACATGAGTTTGCAATGTGCCGCCATCATTGGGATATTGTGTTGTCAGTGCTGTATAATTGTTGGGAATCTGCTATGTTACAGTGTTCTTTTCAAGAGTACATTGGATGCATGTTAAAATCACCTGACACACACACACTTTACCTTTTTTCTTGGTGTCTTTACTAAGAGACATGTGTACTCGGTGGTTCCTCTGGTCATGAAGGCCCAGTCGGTGGAGCACGTCCTCCACCTCCTCGGCTTTGTTTGGGCAGAACACATCAAACGAGTCCCCTGGATGATAGGTCACCATCGGGTGAGCCTAAGAATGAAAAAAAAAAAGATCCATCTTAAATCCAAACTTACATTGCAGGTTCCAAAAAATGTCAAAAATTAACATTATTCTGTCAAACTTACAGAAACGTCCAGCTCTAAGAGAAGGGCCCTCTTGACTGAATCTCCTCTGGTCAGCTGAACCGCCCTGGATATGGGAGCCGCATGGAGAGTCTCTTTGTTCAACGGTCCAACAATCTGAAAGAAAACATTTTCTAAGATGAAGGCTGAAATATGGAACAAACAACTGCTTTTATCAGCAGCATCCTTCCCCACCTGTTCCACTGAGTCCACCTCCTGAAGAGAGACATCGAGGTAGGGAGGAGGCAGAGCAGGAACATTAAGAGGCAACTCAGACAGCGGCGGGAGGGAGCATGTCAGTGAGGCCGCCAATGCAACACCGGGAACTCCAGCATTCCCGGTCTGCGTCTTCGGTGCCGATGTGGAAACACTGGCAGTACCACGAGACTGCGACGCCAACACAGGGCTCCCTGCAGGAAAAGCTGGCCTGAGATCAGAAACAGCAGTCTGTGTAGCAGAAGATGAAGCAAATTTGGAGAGCGTTTCTGCGGATGCTTTGATCAACTCGCAGCTTTGGTGGTCAGTTATTCCCAAGAGGTTTAGTTGGACATGCGGTATGGATGAATCAGGAGTTTCCTTTGGTCCCCCTGCTTCTCCTTTCAAAACGTCAGACTTATCAGAAGCCATTTTTGATAAGGCTCCTTTGATTGCTTTCCACAGTCCCTCAATCCAGGGTTCCACAACCACCTCCAGCCTGGAGAGAACAAAGCCCACAAAATGATACACAGCAGTGGAATAAAAGAAAAAGGGAGAAACAGAGGGGATGTGTCATGTGCTGAAATGCTAAAAGTTGGATGTCTATGCTGCAGAACTTACCCTACACCATCATCTGCATATCCCGTCGCATAGAATTGTTTTGCTCCGAGTTCCTGCAGACGACGCTCAATTGTCTTCCCACAGTTGCAGAAATCTGCATAATTTGTGTCTCCTAAAGCTGGAGCAGACAGAGGAAAACAGATGAAGATTTCTCAAGCCAGCAACAGCTCAGAAAGCAAACACAGCAGTGCTCTGCATTTTAATGATTTATATAGAAATATGTTTTGCAAATCAAGTTCCCAATATCAACCGATAGACTGCAAAAAAGAGCTTCCTCAGACCGTCGTCATAGAATTTACCTAAAAGTGCATAGCAAAGGTGTGTATAGTGGTCAGTGGAGAGGGTCTTCTTCTTGATGCGCTTTACAAATTGGAGGGCATTGTCTGGTGGTTCCCCGTCTCCAGTAGTAGACACAATAAAGACCACTGGGGCATTCTCCTTCTCCAAATTGTACTGAAACCAGTTCAATGATTAACCAGTGAGTTGTGTTTCCACTAATCAATGCAATAACATCCAGTGAATTATCAGGCAACGTCACAGTTATTAAGATGTCATCCATGTGTTTATTGTGTGTCAGCAGCCATGCGGTGGAAGAGAGGCTTTGACAGCTCTTGCTTCAAGTTAAACGCGTATAATGTTTAATAGCTACCTTCTCATTGTGGCTCAAGCAACTGAGCTCAGCAACCAGTCCGTGCTCCTCGGCCACCTCAGCTATTCCTTCGGCGAGGGACTCGGCTTGGCCCTTCTGAGATCCGTAGAGAACCACAAACCGAGGCTTCACTTCACATGGCATGCTGGAGAATCCAGAAAAACATAACTTCATTTGTAGATTTACATATTAAATGACCATCCTTAATGGACTTTTGACTTGTAGGAAAGGACACAGGTGATACTTTTGATGGCTATGTTTTGTGTAAATGTACCAGTGAGCTATCCATTCACAACTCCAGGACCCTAAAACGTAGGCAGCTGTATGCAATCATCCACATGTGCCTTAACAAAAAATACTCCAGTAATAGAATTATTAAATCATTACTTATGTCTTGTATTTAAAAAATTCTAATTGCTTGGAATTGCATGGTCTTTTGGGAGCAGAGAAAGAAATGTGCAAGACACACACATGTGTTAACAACATAGAGCTGAACTAAGGCAACGCAACTTCTATTGAGGTGATTTAAAATCCAGTATTCAGTTGTCGAGCTGCGTTTTCAGAGGTATCTCTTCTTTCCGACATACTGTACATTTTGACAGGTAACAGACAGTCTGCCACGGAAAAGCCTGGCTAACAACAGCCCTGAACGCCACTATAAAGTAACCGGACATTGCATCAGTTTTTCACGTAAAGTTAGCGCTACAGAAGTACGCGTGGGTTCAAGCCTATATACATACTTGTCATACACTTGTCATACATTTTTCAAATGTATCATTTTTAAAACTAAGTACGGCTTCTGACATTTATTTAGAAGTAGGTATAAATCAAGATATGTGTTTTTACCTTTCAAAACAGCTGTGGAAATCCACTCAACCCAGTCACGGAATTTTAGCATCTCTGAAATTCTCGCGAGATCTTGGGCACCGACTGAGTTTGAACGAGATCGGAATGAACCACATTACAAAACAGATCTTTTCAGTTCTAACGTTAGAATATTCTTTATGAAAAGCTTTTAAAAAATTATTTTCAAGAACCATTTAAAAAAAATTACGTTAATCATGTATTTTCATTCTGGGTAAAAGAGTGTTTATTAAATATGTAATTAAAAACACACACGTGACGCTACTTGGTTCCGCCCTCCCCGCCCGTAGACCCTTCCAGAAGTCGCAGGCAGACTCGTGGGTTTTGCTGTTCTGCCTCGCTTCTGATTTTCATCGTTAAAACTCATCATCTTAACAGTTGAACACTTTCAAAGTGTTCCGAGCCCTCGGTCAACATGTCCTCTATGGGGACACTTGCTTTCGATGACTATGGGAGGCCTTTTCTCATCATTAAAGACCAGGACACGAAGACGCGGTTATCGGGCATTGACGCACTTAAGGTACAATGGGCTAGCTAACGGGGCTCAGCTGCAGCATGTTAGCAATTAGCTTTTAGTTGCATGACATGTGATGCGTTAAGCAAATACAATAATTTCTACTATTCAATGCTTCGATTTTAAATCGTACACTCAATTGGCAAGCTGAGGTCTTGGTGCATTAACAATAGAATAGCATTGTTCAAAGGATTAGCTAGTCGGGCTAACATCGAGGCCCATGTGCGTTCTTGGGTGTTGCTACAATGACCATCAAAAATGGTCGTTATTGATGCACATTATTTCCAAATCTTTCTCGGAGACGGCAACTTAAATCTGTCTTCAGCACAACGTTAGAGACCAAGGATAATATCGTCACGTTATTTAAAATGTGCGCTGACATGGACATTGTGCTTGTGATTTTTGCAGTCTCATATTATGGCAGCCAAGGCTGTCGCGTCAACGCTGAAGACATCTTTGGGACCTAATGGTGAGTATAAACCAGTGCAGTTACTTTGGCCCCAATGATTCGAGAGGGCTAGATGAGTGCGTAGTTGCTGCATAGCTGCGCAAATAAATACAATTAACCACTACTTTGTCAATTTCGTAGCCCTCATTCAATTATCAGCCATTTACATTTTAATTTTAGCCAAGATTATACTTTTCTTTAACCGTTTTTTGTTTCTTTATTTGCATCCAGGTCTTGACAAGATGATGGTTGACAAGGATGGAGAGGTGACTGTCACAAACGACGGAGCCACTATTCTCAGCCTGATGGATGTGGACCACCAGATTGCCAAGCTCATGGTGGAGCTTTCCAAGTCCCAGGATGATGAGATTGGTGATGGAACCACTGGAGTTGTTGGTACGTGAAAGGATGGATGATGGTGATGATAAAGGGGGGTGTTTGGCTGTAAACCTGGATTGGGATTATCAATACATCATCAAACCCAGCTATTGTGGGTGTGGTCTTACTGTGTTTTCCTCTTCCTCCTCAGTGCTGGCTGGTGCTCTGCTCGAGCAGGCCGAGCAGCTGCTGGACCGTGGAATCCACCCCATCAGGATCTCTGACGGTTATGACCAGGCCGCACGCGTTGCCATAGAGCAGCTTGACAAAATTGCGGAAACCTTAGTCTACGATCCCAACAACACAGAACCGCTCGTTGAGACCGCCATGACAACACTGGGATCCAAAATGTGAGCCCCGTAGACACAGAATTGTTGATTGATTGGTTTTGTTATTGGGTTTCTAATTTTCATGATATTAATTGGGTAGACAAAATATTAGAAACAGTAAGGGCTTGCATCTTTCCCTCAAGACCATTCGATATGTATTTTGATAAATGGTCTGTGATACAAAAACGATACCGTTTAACCATGTAATGATTTGATACTGTTCAATATAGCACTACTTTGATTTGATTCAGTTTAACGTAATTATTATAGTATTCTCACAATGTGTCATATATTTCCTGTACCAATATGGCTCAATGCAGCACATTGGCCATGGTCATAATTTTGTATTAAAAAAAAATGGGAAACCAATAAGGCAACATCTTTAGACAAACGGGTGTTTTAAATCTACAGGAAACACTTAGTGGACAAACAAGTGTTCTGTCTCTGCATCCAATCGATTGACACCATGCGTACCCAGCTAGCTGCTATATCACTGTAGCATTGGCATACTAGGACAGTGTAGAACAGCAGTGGAACACTAGCTGCTCTACGCTAGTCATGCTAATTTATTTGCGTTTGCTAACCTTAAGTCATAGAAGTAGCCAAAACTCTTGTTGAATGTAGCTTAGCCTTCGACATACAAAACGATCACCTGACACGTTTTAATCCCATTTGTTTTTGAGACTCTTCATAGCTTGTTACCTAGCCTGCTCCCCACTAGTGACTGCCTAGTTTGCATGAATGACTTTTGGTCATATCTTTCATTCGAGACCATCATATAGTAGAATAAAGTGACAGCTATGATGTAGCATCTTAAAGTTCTACTGTTGTCTTTCAGTATCAACCGGTGTCACAGACAGATGGCAGAGATTGCAGTCAATGCCATCCTCACTGTCGCCGACATGGAGAGGAAGGATGTCGACTTTGAGCTCATCAAGATGGAGGGCAAAGTGGGAGGCAAGCTGGAGGACACGCAGCTCATCAAGGGAGTCATAGTTGACAAGGAGTTCAGCCACCCTCAGATGCCCAAGGTACAAACAAGAGGAATGTCACAATTGGATGATTTCACAGGCTCTATTTCGAGTTTCGTCTTTGATGACCACTGATGTTGACATCAACTATTTTATTTCCCCACTCAGCTTCTGAAAGATGTTAAAATTGCCATCCTTACCTGCCCGTTTGAGCCACCTAAGCCCAAGACCAAGCATAAGTTGGACGTGACCTCTGTGGAGGATTACAAAGCTCTCCAGAAATATGAAAAGGAGAAGTTTGAGGAGATGATCCACCAGGTTAGTGCTGCAGGAAGGTACTAAAACTGAATTCTTCACATCTGCACATGTGCTCGAAATGTGAACTCGTATTTCTCTTTTAGGTCAAAAGCAATGGTGCGACCTTGGCCATTTGCCAGTGGGGCTTTGACGATGAAGCCAACCACCTTCTGCTGCAGAACGACCTGCCAGCCGTGCGCTGGGTCGGAGGGCCTGAGATCGAGGTGAGCGATGTTTCTCACATGATAGAAATACCGCCACAGCCCTCACCACTTTGATCAATCATTCTAGTACTTTGTCTGTGCTTAAGTGTACATTGTCTATTGTTTTCTCCCGCAGTTGATCGCCATCGCCACAGGAGGCCGCATCGTGCCACGGTTCTCCGAGTTGACACCAGAGAAGCTCGGCATAGCTGGTGTGGTGAAGGAGATCTCCTTTGGCACCACAAAGGATCACATGTTGGTTATCCAGGAGTGCAAAAATACCAGGGCTGTAACCATTTTCATCCGTGGAGGCAACAAAATGGTAAGCACAAATGGGACTCTTACTCCCCTCAACATACCAATTTATGTTAATCTATCCTTCTTGGTTCACCTTTTTATTGTATCTCTCATCAGATCATTGAGGAGGCCAAGCGCGCTCTCCATGATGCCCTGTGTGTAACCCGCAATCTGATCAGAGACAACCGTATCGTGTATGGAGGAGGAGCTTCAGAGATCGCATGTGCTCTGGCTGTCAACCAGGCTGCAGATAAGGTGAGATGCACTAAAACCCACAGATGCTTTTCACAGTTCATCTAAATTAAATATGGTTTTCCTTTATTAGAATCAAAGGTAAATATCCCAAACACCTTTTTTGGTTCTCTGGCTGATCTGGTCTTTATTTCTGCTCCTAGTGCCCATCCTTGGAGCAGTATGCCATGAGGGCGTTTGCTGATGCCATGGAGGTCATCCCGATGGCGCTGGCTGAGAACAGTGGCTTTAACCCAATCCAGACCATGGCGGAGGTCAGAGCCAGACAGGTCAAAGAGAAAAACCCCTACCTCGGCATCGACTGTCTGCATCACAACACCAATGGTAAGGAAGCAATGGTCAGACGCCGCGTTGTAGTGTCAAAGCAAGACGGCATGATATTAAACGTTTTTTTGTTTTCCTCCTACACAGACATGAAGCAGCAGCATGTGGTCGAGACCCTGATTGGAAAGAAGCAGCAGATCTCTCTGGCTACTCAGGTGGTCAGGATGATCCTCAAGATCGACGACATCCGAAGCTCCGGGGAGAGCGAGGACTGAATGCCTGAAACACTTTAAGATTTCTGGGCTGTTTTAGGCACTTCTCCGATCACGATGTTCTAACCGCACTGCGTATTGATATTTATCATTTCATACAAAATGTTCAAGCTGTTGTAGTATCAAAATCCCCATTAAAATGTTGGTCCATTGAAATTTCAAGCCTCCAATAATTTGTGTATTGCAGTCTTTATTTGTGTCTTTATTTAAGTTTAGAATTTACAACTGTTGGCAAGCTGATGCATAGGTGTAATTCATTCATGGTTATTACATAAACAAAACGACAGACTGCATCCATATTTTTGGCAAAAGTGCTAAAGAGTTTGGACCCTCCAATTCACATTTCATTAACGTCACTTCCTCATAACTGGAATGTCATCAAACTAACAATTGGGGACCTCAACTTGCTGTAAATGGCAACTTTTACATTTACCTTTTCAGTTTTTAATCCTGTACATGGAAACCTTGTTAAAGTACCATTTCAGACTCGCGCTATATGTAACTGACTCCCTATGTTGATTCTTCTGACCTCCTCTACATGTACTTGTTGAGCCAGTTGAGCATGTCTGTCCTAGCCTCCAGGATGCTGGGGTTGTCTGTGGGGTTGACGTCCTCTCTCTTGCGGTGGACGAACCCATGAGTCTGACCAGGAAAGATCTTCACCTGGTAATCCGCTGTGCATTTCTCCTTGAGCTTTGCTTCTAGGACACTCACCTAAAGAGCAAATGGATGTCAGAGGGTGTATGGCTAACATGTCGTTTTAAATGGAAGATCTGCACCTTTTAAAGTAATTGTGCCATTTCTGCTTATATTCTAGACTAAATGTTTAATTAGTGGTATATTTAAACATTAAGCCATGTGGATGTTTCATCAAAGACACCATTTAATGCTCAAGTACCAGTGAAGCTTATACCATCTCTATCGACTTAAAGGCAATACTCTAAAAAGCTCCTAAATTCATGCGTACTAACCTGGTCCAGTGGGATAACCTCATCTTTCTCCCCAAAGATGAAGAGCGTAGGAACCTTCAGCTCATACCTGTCTTCTCTTTCACGTACGATCCCTGCACAGTATCACATAAGACCATCATGAAGTCACTGTACAGTTGAATTAGGAAGAGCAGATTTGGCCACAGGTGACTCATGAATTGAACTGTGAAACATACCGTAGACTGACACTCCTGCTTTGACTTCTGGGTATTGCAAGGCGAGGTAATGTGTGGCAACCCCTCCCCAGCAGAAGCCCACTGCTCCAATGTGTTTGGCCCCACACTGCTCCTTCAGGAACCTCAGCACTGCATCCACCTCTCTGTAGGAGGGAAATATTGAGACTAAAATGTCTTCAAACCAATGTATACAAGAAAATAATGAATGCAACACAAAACTACTGAAGCCACATACATTTTTCAGCTGGATACAGCTGCTTAATAAAGTAAAATTGGGCTTTTTAGTTACTTGTTTATTTCCGTGGGCTTTTTGTCTTCAAGCCACTCTGCAAATTTGGACCAGTCATTTGATGGACACCACGGCTCCTTCCCCACATAGAAGTCAGGACACACAGCACTGCATGGAGCAAAAACAATGGCAGAAGAAAGCACTGTTAACTAACTAATAGTCATATGTGATCTGCACCTGGCATTTTGAAGCACACACGTGACTATATCACTGTCCACTCTTTCTGCACAGTGTATTGATTTCTCACATGTATCCACTGGCAGCCAGCATATCGGCCATGTATCTTGTGTTGGGGAGCTGCCACCCGAAGATGTCCTGTATGACAATAACGGCCTTGTCAGACGCAGCGGTGGGTTTCACTACGTAAGCCTTGGTGTGCTCCATCTGGACCTCCTGGCCGAGCCCTTCATATTCCACCTTATCCCCAATATGACAGGGACAGGGCTTTGCTTCATTGGCCATCTGCTGACAGAGCAGAGCAGACAGTCAGCCGGAAACAGGTTGAATGTGGTCAGCGAAAGTCATGCTTAGGCCCGAGAGTCACATTATTACACAAGCGTTCGCGCAACACAATGACAAGGCAAGTTGCAAAAATACCTCATTTTCCAATATCCCCCCTTAGCCTCAAATTCAATCATTTTAGAAATGAATGTGCATTTGTAAATCGGTTTTATACCGTAGTATTTTCCGGTCTTTGCGATGAAAAAAGAAAACAATCTGGAGTACTTTGCAGGGCTCAAAAAGTTGCAGCCAGACTTCCAGACAAGTCAAATAATGAATTTCCTGCCAGGATCTTCAAAATAAAAGCTGTAATTTCAACATTCCACATGTTCTAAAATAGCGTGTACAAAAAGCAATTGAAAGGCGGGTTCAACACAATGTCATTGTGTTATTTTTTCCCTTGTATCTGATGATGATAATCACAAAATAATATCTTTCCAACTTTACCGAACTGAGTAACAGCAAAAGCTACAATCTCCAAATATTGTTTAGCGTGATGTGTTCTTTTTAAATACTGCAGCGTGAATTCTAAAGTGGTTATTAATTTGGCTACTTATTATGTGTGGTGTTAGTACAATGGATTATTCAATAACCATCCATATCTATTCTATTTAGCTAAGTAGGTTGCTCAAGTTGACCAAGACTTTCAGCAGGGAAAGTATTATCATAATTGCATTGGACATTACCGTTATTATATGTATGTCTATTTGAAGCCATACAATGCATCTTTTTCCTCCGACATGTCTCTCAAAAGGCACCGCTGGGATTCGAACCCAGGATCTCCTGTTTACTAGACAGGCGCTTTAACCATCTAAGCCACGGCGCCGCTGATCACGTCATCAGGTGGCACAAAATCAAAAAGTTATGACCAATTGACTTATTACATTTTTCAATTATGTTCATTGCCGATTCATTCTCCATCTTGGCATTGTCCCTATCGCTAAATAGCTTATTATGTAAAACATATCTCCAGATGTTTGATAAATTAGGCTTTGCTTGGGTTTTCTGAAACATATCAATATAACCAAAAACAGTGCATTTGCATTATAATTGGTTAGGTTTAAATAAGATGTATTTAAGGACAGGAGAAGATGGTCTAGCAAAAAAGTGGAAAAGTTGGAAGAACATAAAGTTCCAAATTTAGCATTGACATTTTAAGAACAATATTTTATTTGTGTGGTAAAATACCAAAACCAATTTCTCCAAAGATGGACCACTAGTAGTCAAACTTCATCTACACCTCTGGTCTGATGTGCAGAGGTGCAAGTCTGATGTTATATAAAAGTTGTTGGTTCAACACCCTGCAGATGTCGCTGTTTAACATGGATGGATATTTGATACCCAGTATCTAGAAACATCAGACAGTAAAAGCGAAGAAATGCAGAACACGTTCTCCAATGTTGACACAATAAAGATGTACATATTTAAACTGTTTTTAATTGTGTTTAGAATCAAGCTTCTGATGTTTTGACATTATTGAAATAATCTTCACGGCTTGCCGTTCACTAACCACGTGACTGGTTGTTATGGAGGTTTCCCTGCCGTAAAACTCGAGCCGCTGCGGCAAAACAAAACTGATGTGACAGGAACAGTGACGTTAGCGCATGCGTTAGCCATTTTAGCTAGCCATTCGTCTCCCAGGTTTAAACTGTCATTTCAGCAACACGGAGGATGTAACGTTTATGGTCTTACATCCACAAAACACAAAATAAAACCTTTTGTTTGGCGGCGAACACAGACTGGATGTGAGAGGACACAACGAAGCAAACACTGGTGTACAGTCTGTGGGGGAACCATTTTATGATTCTCAATGCATCCGACACAGCTAGGGATACACTCGTCTCGCTAGCTTAATTTAGCTAGCTAAACGATATCGTCTGTGTCGTGGATGGGTCCGCTGTACGAGTCACTCCTGGAAGAAACGGTGACCGGTGCCTAGCGATCATCATGGATACTGCGGAAGAAGGTAAATAAAGATCTAAAGGCATCTCTTTCTCGTTGCTTCTCAACCTGGGGTTTAACTAGCGATTAGCTTCACAAAGTGCATCACCGCGCAGCTGCTGCTGCACAGCTGGCCTGCTAGTGGTTTACTTGGCATAGCTTGGTAGCCTCACAATGTAACGCTAGTGTGAGGTTAATTCAGGGAGACGGGAGATGACTGATAAAAGTTGTTTTTAATGCAGCCAAACTCAATAAGAGCAGTAATGTGATAGAGGGACTATACGTTACTGGTGATGTCATCAGACTGTTGATGTATGGCCACATGGGTTACAAATTGTAACTCACTTAGATGTGTATATATCCAAGTAAACGTTAGCCTGCATCACCATTAAACTCCTTATTCTTAAAGGCACTTGTCTATTAACACACCCTTGTCCCGCTGGTCTCAGTCTGCACATCTCTGGTTTGCTTGGCGTTTGGCGATGGGTATCATCACTCACATGTTGTGTTTGTTTGTTTGTGTGTGCAGCGGATATTTGCCGCGTGTGCCGCTCTGAGGGGACCCCAGACAAACTCTTGTACCACCCGTGTGTCTGCACTGGGAGTATCAAGTTTATCCACCAGGAATGGTAAGTGTGTGTGGCTCCTCAGCTGTCACTTTACTCCCCCCCCCTACCCGGTACACTTTCTCCTTTTTATGAAACATTTTTGTGCACTGAAAGATCACTGACACTAATGTGAGTTTAGGCAAAGCTTGGACGCTGTGATAACTTTATTAGTGTATTTGTAAAGGTTGAAGTACAGCGAGACTGTACAACTGATTGTGCCAGTTTTGTTAATAGTTTTGTGTTACAAAATGTATTGCAATGTATTATTTCTGAAAGAAGAACACAGTGTAATGTTTATCATACTACCTATCCTGACTCAACACACATGCGCATAATGTCCTAAAGTAAACCAAAACAAACCAAGGATCTGCATTCACATGCTCACATCCTAATAGGAACTATACAGTATAATGGATTGTGATACATTTCAGGGTGGTTACTAAGTAATTGGATAACTTGCGTAAGTTATGCCCTGTGATTATTCCCACAGTGGTGGCTTGATGGCAAATGCAATCGAAGCATCATGAAAGAATGCAAAACAGGTTCATCCAGGTTGCGTTGTGTCTCTGTTTGTAGTATTGACATGGTGAAAACAACACCAGCCCCCCCCCCCCCCCCCCCCAATTTTGGAGATTGTGCTGTGTTCTCATCTGTCCTGCGTGGTCAGGTGCATGGAAATCCCCAGGCTGAAGCAAAGGCCAGGCCTGGATTGTTCTGTGGTAACTGTTGAACCTCAGTTTGTATTCATATTAGTTCACGTTCGGCCCCACACAGTTCAGAGTAACAGTCTATTGTGTCTGGATTGTGTAGTTGTGCTGAGTGTTTGCAGGCTGCAGCTAACTCTAGCTGTGGTTATCGCATTTCCTTGTTTTCTTATTGCCGGTTCTAAACTAAAATCCAGCTGTTGTGGACCTATATTTCTGATCTCAGTACACGTTTTCTGAACAACATATTGGACGGAATAATTGTTCTCTATCATGGGGGGAAACCGAGTGATTTCTTTCAACAGGGGGGGTAGAGGAAACAATGAATTGAAACCTATGTATAACCCTGTACTGTGTAGGTCTAATGACACAGGCCTAAATGCTGTTATGTGTTGGAATCAGCTGTTGTAATGACTCCCTTACACAACCAAGTTGTTAATCCCAGCGTCTTGCACATGTCACAACGATCTGGGTTGAATTACTGAATTACTGGCAACATACGAGCACAACTTATCTCAGAAACAACTGAAACCTCTTTGTTTGTTTTGACCGTGACTGAAACATGAGACGTTCTCACAGTCCGTGTCTGTTGGCTCCAGAGTTCCTGATGACAGCCGAGCATGCGACTTCATCACATATATCATTTTGTAGTCGTAGCATAGTTGACGGAAAAAATACGTCGGGTCAACACTATCAACCTTTTGTCTTCGTCTCACAACGTTAACGCCCCAGACAGTGGTTTGAATCTGCAACACCAGAGTTATTTCTTTCTAGTGACAGCATGAAGTCGGACCAATACAATCTATTGAAATCAGATCGTTTGAAATTTCCCTTTTTAAATACCTGTTAAGAACTTGTAGGTGGGTCTTTTAATTGATATATGCTCTGTACTAGGTCTCCATTCGTGTTGATTTGAAATGCAAAACTATGTACTAGGCAGAATCTCAAGCAGAACACGTTCTGCGTTGCTGAATGCTACTCTTGACTCTCTGCTTCACAGTTTGGTCCAGTGGCTGAAGCACAGCAGGAAGGAGTACTGTGAATTATGCAAGCACAGATTTGCATTCACACCAAGTAAGTCCTTGTGGCACTTGAACAATTTTGAATAATATTTAAAGCATTATCAAAGATATAAGATGATTTTAAATGTCTCTGGTTCACTCGTTCCTCTTCAGTCTACTCCCCGGACATGCCCTCACGTCTGCCCATCCAGGACATCTGTGCCGGCCTGCTGACCAGTGTGGGCACGGCCATCCGCTACTGGTTCCATTACACACTGGTGGCCTTCGCATGGCTCGGGGTGGTTCCTCTCACTGCATGTAAGTAAGAAAAAGTGGATGTGTACTAAAGGCCAACGTGATCTCCTTAATAATGGATTAGACCTTTTCCTACAGCTCAGTTGTTTCCCAGTTTTATTATCTTAAACATGTAATTTATCTACTTCTTGAGAATTGATTCAACAAAGCAACGTGGTATAAAAAGGTCTATCTGATTGTAGCTGATCAGTTTGGTTCATAGGTGTTAAAGTAGAGGTTCATTATATTGTATGTAGTAATGTTCATGGTTTAACACGATGAAGGGAATTACAGCTTTAGTACCATTACATAACAGGCAGTGCTTTGCATGTTCCAAGGTATTTAAATCCATGTCAGTTCTCAATGTAAAAAAAAAAAAAACCTGCTAGATCTATTTCATTCTCACATGTTGTGTAAATTGTTACAAAGCAAAACTGAAAAATGACGCTCATTTATTTATCTGATCTCTGGCTCAGGTCGCATCTACAAGTGTCTGTTTACCGGCTCTGTGAGCTCACTTTTGACACTGCCGCTGGACATGCTCTCCACGTGAGTGATGATACCAACATTCTCCCACTACACACTACTAAAGCTCGGCTCCTTTACCGGTCTTTTCCATAACCCGTACTTATTAAAGGTGTTCATCTTTGTGCTTCTGCAGAGAGAACCTGCTTGCAGATTGTCTACAGGGCTGCTTCGTGGTCACCTGCACACTGTGCGCCTTTATCAGCCTGGTGTGGCTCCGAGAACAAATAGTCCACGGTGGAGCGCCTCACTGGTTGGAGCAGCACCAGGCGGCACCGCCCCATGCAGCCGGACAAGCCAATGAGGTACTTTGTTTGACTGGTTTGCCAACGAGGCCACGGTCTTATTATTTTAAATCAATAAAAGGAAGAATTGTGCAATGACACCAACAAATGTACACGTTAGTCAGGATTTAAGCCAAACATTAAACAAACATATGAAGATATTTACAGTAAAGAGTTATTTGTGTGTCTTGTATTACTGTGTGCCTAATTTAGATACCATACCGTAATCCATATATCTACTTGGCAGTATACCTCCCTGACATACCTACTTCGCATACACAAAATCAACCTTACTGTCATCTCTCCCTATGTCAAAAACATGCATCTTCCCCCCCCCCCCTCAACCTCAGGCACAAGCTGCAGGCCAGCGAGCAGCCGACGAGCCCCCTGCAGCCCAGCCAGCCCCGGCTGATCCGCCAGCTCAGAACGACGCAGAGCCCGAGCCCCCCGATGTCCCCCCGGACCATGGGGATGACCCCGAGCTGGAGGAAGAGGAGGGAGCCGCCGCCGAAGACGCCGACCCCAACAATGGAGCACAAGGTTTGAATTTGATAAGTAAACTAATCTCAGAGTTTCCAGTTAAATCTTTTTTTTTTCCAGCAGTTGTAGTGGTATTTTTGGTCAGTACTGAGCGAGTTGCTACGCTGTATGAAGTGTTTCCCTCACTACATAAAGAGCATTCATTTTCAGACACGCGTCAGCACAAACAAACAATGATTATGTTCCAGAATGGCACACTGCCGGTCTGTCCGTCACATTTCACATTATGTTCTGCCTGGTTCGATTTTACGGAGACGTGCTGTGATGCATTACCATATTAAGTTACATTGCTTAACATCACGGCGTATGACAAGGAGCAGAACATCATGAACATAGTGTTTACAAAAGGTGTTGTCTCCAGTGAAGACCGCAAACAGCAAACAGACAACTCCAGGGTTTATGGAAATGCTCTGTTAAAAGCTCGAACAAACACTACCACTGCCTTTAGAGCACACAATTCATTTGAGAATAATACAACGATGTGTCGAAGTGTTACCCCCAGCACTCATAACCCACTTATTTGTTTTTTCTCTCGCTGTGGTTAATGGACTGATTTTGCAGCGGGCTCGGCAAAACAGGTCGTTAATGAATTGTGATTGTATTAAACATTATTCTAGCTGTGGGGCGTCGCCGCTGCTAAATGAATGCAGAGGTTGTTTTGCAAACAAATTGTCCCCGGAACAGCATTAATAATTTAATCCTAACAGCGTTCTTAAGTCCAATTTTTTTTCTTTTGTTGTTGCTAAAAGCCGACCCATAAACATTTGACCAAACAAACTTCATAACGGTGCTGCCCTGTCGCCATACGGTGCACTGTAATGCCGTGGCCATATCTGACGAGCAGGAAGATGCACATGCAACCTATTGTGACTGATCTAGGATTGGATGTTTATGTCGATACTTGTTAAGTTGCTTATGGTTGTGAATGTCCTACTCGTCTTTAACGTGAATATGTTTCTGTGTAGATGACATGAATTGGAATGCTTTGGAGTGGGACAGAGCGGCGGAGGAGCTCACCTGGGAAAGGGTAACTCTGCATGACATTACTGACCCCCCCCCCCCCCATCCCTAGTACACAATGTATTCTTATCAAAGTTTTTGGTTAGTTGTGTAATATATCATGAAGTACTTAGAATCTTTCCATTTCACCTTTTCAGATGCTTGGCCTGGATGGTTCACTGGTGTTTTTGGTAAGTCTTGTGTTGTCGGTTTTGATTTTTACACTCATGTATGATACATTTTTAATAAAAATTGTACTTGGACCCTTTTGTCTTGTAGGAGCATGTTTTTTGGGTAGTGTCTCTCAACACACTCTTCATCCTGGTCTTTGGTGAGTACTGCAGACTAAAACAAGGATTTATCATCCGCATAATGATTGATTTCATGTATTTGATGATTAAATGTAGTGAAGGACAAACATACGTTAAGGCCTCAAACAAAAAAACTGAAGCTAACATTAAACAGAATATAACATATTATTTATTCATAGCAATGGTGCAGGTTGGTTGCATTTGTTTTTTGTTTATATGCCACAATGAGAAAACGTCTTCTATCTTTTCCTCTTTCAGCATTCTGTCCCTACCACATCGGCCACTTCTCCGTTGTGGGTCTTGGCTTTGAGGAATATGTAAGGAACTGCTCTCATCCAATTGCAGCATTGTTCCCCAACATTGCGTCTCTTGAACCGTGATTAATTGCTCGACTTCAACCTTGTGCTGTTCCTCAGGTCCAAGCCTCTCACTTTGAGGGCTTAATCACCACCATCGTGGGCTACATACTGCTGGCGATGTCGCTCATCCTCTGTCACGTATCCTTCCGTCTAAATGTGAAAACCTAAATCAAACATAATTCCATTACAAGGACGGGGAAATGTATTCTGCTGGGTCTGTGCGGGTGTAAATGTGTGATCCTTAATGGCTGCTTCAGGGACTGGCTGCTCTGGTCCGGTTCCAGCGCTCCCGACGTCTCCTGGGAGTCTGCTACATCGTTGTCAAGGTAAAGCCTCCTAAGTGCATTCCTGCGTTGTGTAACTCGCGTCCGCATCGTCCTTGGTGGAAATAGAGACTGAAGTATTTACTACCTGAACGTAACGCCTGTGCCTGAAACTGAATGAGAAGAAAAGTGTCACATGATTGTATTTCAGAGCCTTTCTTAGAGATTTTAAGTTTTTGATGTACCCACATACGGTGTAAACTAAAGTGATACTGTGACACATCTCTGGTTCCATTACAGGTCTCTCTGCTGGTTGTCGTTGAGATCGGTGTTTTTCCACTCATCTGTGGCTGGTGGCTTGATATCTGCTCTTTAGTAAGTCTCTCTTGCACTCTTAAATTATGTCATTCTTGTTTTTGGAAGCCCCCCCCCCCCCCCACACTTGGTTACATTATTCATTAAACTGCTGTAATGTTAAGACTTGGTAACTTGGTCATAGGAAGGTTAATTGTATTTCTCATCCTTGGCTGATCGTCACAGATACATATATACCATATTTCATAATGACATACAGAGACAGAACCGGATGCTGTTGGTCACACAGGACGGCATAAGGGGAGCGCGTCCTTCCTGCACTGTGTGCAATAAGCTCTCTGTCTCATTTCAGTTCCTCCCACAAATTTAAAATGGGCTTCTTTAAATGACAAAGCTGGTTTGGTCTCTTGCTACGAAGCCGTTTTGTTGTACGTCATATGGGACATCTAAAATAGACATCCTATTTAAAGGTTTATAGACACAACAGCACTTACATAAGTTAACAATGCCAATATGGAGGATGGGATTTACCTTTTGAGCAGCAGTGGAGGAGTCGTTCTTCCTGCATGTACTCTCAGGAACTAATTAACCGTAGTCTAATTTTAATCTGTTCAGCATACGGTATGCACAAATGTTATTCATAGCACATTTTGTCATCGAGGGAACAGTGCATTCATTTATCAAAGACAAGTAATTAGGATGCATCATCTTTGAACCGGTCTAAATGCTCTCTTTCTTTAACACTGTTCCTTCCTGCAGGAGATGTTCGATGCCTCCCTGAAAGACCGAGAGTTGAGTTTTAAGTCGGCGCCTGGTACCACCATGTTCCTGCACTGGCTTGTGGGAATGGTCTACGTCTTCTACTTTGCTTCTTTCATCCTCCTCCTGAGAGAGGTAAGATCCTGATGAGAGTGCCGATCATTCCTCAGTTAGTTTACTGTGAGTCGGTTCATTTGTATGCGTCCCCGCTGTCGACGGCTGTGGCCGGCGGCATTATGTTACGTCTGTACCTCCATCCGTCCGTCCCATTGTGGTGAGCACGATATCTCAAGAACGCCTGGAGGACATGTCTTCATCTTTGGCACAAACGTCCACTTCGACTCGAAGTTGAACTTTTTAAATACATGTAACGCTAACTTCTATTGTTGTTTGTTCCATCAGGTGCTGCGGCCGGGAGTGCTGTGGTTTCTGAGAAACCTCAACGACCCCGATTTTAACCCGGTGCAGGAGATGATTCACCTGCCCATCTACAGACACCTGCGGCGGTTCATCCTGTCCGTGGTGGTGTTTGGCTCCATCGTGTTGCTCATGCTGTGGCTGCCCGTCAGGCTGATCAAACTACTGATGCCCACCTTCCTCCCCTACAACGTCATGCTCTACAGGTAACCAGCAGGCACAACACAATGACTCGGCGATAAACTGTGTGAAAGCTGCTGCCTTGTCACTGTGAAATGGTGTGTGTGCAACCACTTCCTCCTGAGGCCAGATAGCCGCAACATCTCCCCGTACATCTTGAACAAAAGAGGAAATATCAACCGCATTGCTAACTTGAAAGACTGATAAACTACGACTGAGCTGCAGTGACCTACCTGTTTGAGTAAATGTTGAGAACAGATGTCTCAACTCTTCGATGTGACCACGTGGTTCATGTCCTTGCACACGCTGTTTAAATGGCTGTTTTTCTGACCCCATCCCCCCTCTTTCCCCTCAGTGACGCCCCGGTCAGCGAGTTGTCTTTGGAGCTATTATTACTTCAGGTTGTGCTGCCAGCTCTATTGGAGCAGGGACACACTCGCCAGTGGCTCAAAGGCCTGGTCAGGGCCTGGACAGTCAGTGCTGGATATTTACTGTAGGTCAACACGTTTGAATACACTTCTACATATGTCATCATACATGATATTTTCCTCTAGACTGGCTGTCTATAACCAAACCCGTCTTTACCTCCACAGAGACCTCCACTCCTACCTCCTCGGGGAGCAGGAGGACGACGCCAACCAGCCTGTCAACAACAACAACAACAACAACCCTCCTCCTGGTCACCACAACAACAACAACAACCCTGCCCCTGCTGTTGGCGAGGGGCTGCATGCAGCCCATCAGGCCATTCTGCAGCAAGGGGGACCAGTTGGATTCCAGCCTTACCACAGACCCCTTCGCTTCCCATTCAGGGTGAGACGGTCCCATGGTTTTGAACATTCATCACTGCAGTTTCTGGGGAATTGCATGTTGTGTAACTGTTTTAAGTATAGTTACTGTACTTGTTTGATTGACCCACACAAAGGTACCACTTACTGCACATTTTAGGTTACACAACCCCCAGTTATTACACTCGCCCTCCTTCATGTTAAAGGCCTTTATCTTATGATTGTCAATTGCAGTTTATAAAATACAACATTGACACATTTACACAGTGTAAACAAAGAATGGAGAAGCATAATCTCATATGACTAAGCTTGGTTACTTCATTGCCTTCACGTGTATTCTAAAACTGTCCCTATCTTTTCTTTAGATTGTGCTGCTAATAGCGTTCATGTGCTTCACTCTGCTGGTGGCCAGTCTGCTGTGCCTAACCCAACCAGGTAAGATGTGGTGGCATGAAAGACAACCAGCAATTTATTTTCTACTTTGCAGACTCACACCCAAACCATAATTAAAGGGTGAATCTCTCTATATATATATATATATATATAAATGCATGTCTGTGCTGTTGAAGCGGTTCTTTTTTTGAAGTTCACTTCTTTGTAAACCAGACCTGAGGTTCCCTCTCAAGCTGGGACGTTGAAGAGATGTCATGTTTGTGTTGTCACGTTTTGTATTTCAGTGTTCACCGGGCGCTGGCTGATGTCCTTCTGGACAGGAAGCTCCAAAATCCACGAGCTGTACACAGCGGCGTGCGGCCTCTATGTCTGCTGGCTGTCTATCCGCGGAGTCACCGTGCTGCTGGCCTGGATGCCCCAGGGACGCACCGTCATTGCACGCAAAGTCCAGGAGTGGACCCTCATGGTGGGTTTCTGTGAGCAGCCGCCATTGTAGGCAAACACCAAAACTGGGCAGCACAGTGGTTTTGTAATAAGTTCTCTTTCCAGCTATTAAATTGTCTACAGTTGAGCCTTAAGGCAGTGTTTTTGTTGAATGGTTGGTTGCTTATTACAACATCATTGGGCCGATAGCCAAAATGTGCCAGCACCTGCATAGTAGTACTATCCCAACCTGTACTGCCGTAGTTTTGTCCCATGGAGGAGGAAATGTGGGACCATCAAAGGGGAATACCACTCAAACTACTTGTTCATTTAACCGTTTGAAGCGTTGAAAGTTTATGATTATGTTCATTGTATTTTCTTCCTTTGTTTGTGCAGATTCTGAAGACCCTGGTTGTAGCTCTGCTGGTCGCTGGAGTCATCCCGCTGCTGCTGGGCCTGCTGTTTGAACTGGTCATTGTGGCCCCGCTCAGGGTCCCCCTGGACCAAACACCCCTCTTCTACCCGTGGCAGGTATGATTGGGGCTCTGGGTTGTATGGGGTTTTAGTGGTTCATTATTGTGTTGTAATTGTCACCCCCATGTTCATCCCTTGATTTCTCTGCTGTCTACAGGACTGGGCTCTTGGAGTGCTCCATGCCAAAATCATTGCTGCCATCACTCTCATGGGCCCTCAGTGGTGGCTGAAGACCGTTATTGAGCAGGTGGGTCTGAAATGGATATTTCGCTTTTATCTCCTACTCTAAATGAGAAATCGATAAGATAACAAACAAATACATGAATTGCTTTTCCACTATAGTTGACTTTGCATGCAGTAAATAAACAGTTGAGGGGTTAGTCTGTAAATCAGTTTGGAGAGCCTGAGTTAAAGCTCCCATGTGACTATGAATTCACTCTGCTCAGACAGTGGGTCCCTCCCACATCCATAGGTGCTGTTTTTTTTTTTTAGCTGACTCGCTCTTTTCTGTTTAAAAAGAGGGATACGAGAATTACATTGTGATTATCTGTAGAGTATAATGACTGTAAACTTTCTCCTCAGGTTTACGCAAACGGCATTCGCAACATCGATCTCCAGTTCATCATCCGTAAGCTGGCGGCTCCGGTCATCTCGGTCCTGCTGCTGTCCCTGTGCGTGCCATACGTGATCGCTGCCGGGGTGGTGCCCGCTGTTGGTGAGTGTCTTGAGTACCTGCGTACATGGAAATCAATTCAACAAAATAACAACATTTAAAACCAAAAAGCTATTTTTTACTCAAAAACTGGAGAGCCCAAAGTAAGAGACGAATAATAAAAAGTGCGTTACTTTTGCAGGAGTTATCCCGGAGATGGAGATTCTAATGCAGAGGAGAATCTACCCGTTCCTCTTGATGGTGGTCTCGCTGATCGGCATCCTGTCTTTCCAGATCCGACAGTTCAAACGCCTTTATGAGCACATCAAGAACGACAAGTAAGGATCTATTAGCGTAGAGCCGTCTGTAGAAATCGACATGTACTTTACAATTTTTAGCGCTTATTTTTGTCGTGGTGATCTCTTTACAGGTACCTGGTTGGGCAGAGGCTTGTCAACTACGAACGGAAGGCTGCAAGAGCAAGCTCGGTCCCACCTCCCAACCCCGTCGCAGAGTAGAGTTTTGTGTCACGCGTTGCCACATTTTTGCACCCGTTACCCTGCGTACATCCCGTCTGCTCATTAGCCCACCCTTTTTTGATTTTCAACTCAATCCTTGGACCGTTATTCTTTTGAATCTCCCGTGGATCTTGATGGATTTGATGGATGTCGTTCAATTCCTTGTGTTCCTTGTCATGCCCATCAACGGTGGGATGGGGAAAATGTATTATAATCATGGGACAGCTGAGTAATTCCTCACACAAACGGTGTGGGCAGGAGGGTGAGGGGGTCAGAGGTTTGATATGAAGCTCAACATCTGTATTGTCGTTCATGCCTTGCTTTGTAAAGTGCTGCCTGATAATTGTACATGTGTAAATACTTTGAATGCAGACTTTGTCTTAAAAAAAAAAAAAAAAGAAAGACGGATATGGATTAATGCAATGACCATTGTACATCTTAAAAGTGTATGTATAATTTATTAAATCAGACTGACAATTTATCTTTTTTGTTGCAAGTGTTGTAAAATGCTGTATGTTGTTTTTTTGGGGTGTTTTTTTTTTAATTCTTCAAACTTTTATTTTAAAAATGTTGCATTCATCTCAATGAGAAGATACATTTCTCACATACGTTCGCCCTATGGAGGTGTAAAGCGTTATCAATACATGACTGGCGGCGGTGTGATTGTCTCATCCTTTGGTATGAGTGGAGAATTTAGAACAACTCCAAACATCTCTGCTAGAACACCAGGTATCTCCTCATCTTCAAGGTCCCTGGTTGTGGTTTCCAGCACTCCCCCGGCTTCTTCCGATAGAAATGTGGTGCTGCTCAGCTTGCGGCCGATGTAGGTGAGCCTCCCGCCCGGTTTTAAAACGGTGCAGAGGGACTTGCAGAAGAAGAGGGAGCAGGGGGAGCTCTGGTGGTACCGGCACATCTCGTCAAAGTCCTCCAGACGCCGAGGTTCAAGGCTGAACTTGTAGATTTCTGTCCAGTCTCCATCTGGCCCTTTGTTCTCCTCCCGTTGCCACTCCAGAAAGCACATCCCCGTGTCCCTCCTGATGCGGTACACGCGGTGGCCCTGCTCCTGGGGGCCGCTGGTCTCCAGCGAAAGGGGGACACTAAAGCCCGCGGTGCCGAACCCGACGTCGCACAGCCAGCGGTGCCCGTCGAGGCTCACCATCAGGACCAAATGGTCGAAAGGTGGGCCGTAGCGGCCAGTGGTGCCTTTCACCTGACCCGAGAGCAGCGTCACCTGGAAGCCCAGCTCGGCCAGCAGCCAGCAGAAGAGCCCGTTATTCTCACAGCAGAAACCTCCGCGGCGCTGCTTCACTATCTTGTCGTACAGAAGAGGGGGGTCTAGTTGAATCCGTCCGCCGCTGTGCACCGTGAGGTTTTCAAACGGAACCGACATCAGGTGACCGGTGTGGACCGACCGCAGCACCTCCAGGCTGGGCTCGGCTGGGCCGGCAAACCCGATGCGCGACAAATATGTCTCCACGTGCATCTCAGCGGAAGACATGGTCGCTGTTTTTGTTTTTTTGTGTGTATGGATTACGGACAACTAATACGTTCACTTTTAGCCTCAACTTCCCTGTGAGCTGGCTGTAGAGGCCACGGTTCCAGTAACAATATAATTGCTTCCTGGTGAACTTAGGACAAGTAGCACCGCCCTGCGGTCAGCTCCTGCTTCATGAAATAATAAAACAACATATGTGGATACAACACCCATACACAGGCTGTCGTTTTGATAAGTACAAGGTTCAATGCTTTTTTTTTTATTAATTGTTTTTTTTATTAAAATGCAACTTTGTGGAAAAAAATGTTTTTCAAATCATGAATTTCTTTTTTGACAGACCATTTTTTGCAAAAAAAATGTTTTAGATACAAATACAATCAAAATCAAAACAATAAGTACAGGTTTCAATCAAAATTGTAGAATTTGCAAACATACAAATATTCAAATTATCCAATGACATCTTAAACGTCTCCAAATTGCGTTTAAGTGGCAAACTACACCTAAAATCTGACCAACAAAAACATTAATTTAAAAAAAAGTGTTATGTTGCATCATTATATGAATGTTTGAGCCTCAGTGGGCATAAAGAGTGTCTCTTGAATTTGTCAGCCCCCCCCCCCAAAAAAAAAGGATATATATTTTCAGACCAGTGACGTCACACATCGACACTCCCTTTTCCCCAGTAGAGGGAGAAAGATGGCGCCCACACACGTACTGAGATGCTGTCAACGGGGTTTAGCGTGGATACCTGTGATTTTTATCGCGCTGGTCGTCTGCTGGTCGTACTACGCTTACGTGGTGGAGCTCTGTATATGTGAGTACTCGTCCTGCCGCCGTCCGTCGCCTCTGTAGAGCCTTAAAACCCCCGCTGGTGTTTTCATTGTGCGGTCCACACTAACACACACACAGCTGCTGCAGCTGCTGCTGGCCAGCAGGAAGTAAATGGACTGCAGCTCAACAATGGTGTTGGCAAGCCCGTCCACATCTAGATAAAAGCTAATTATACATGAGCTGCCATCGCCTTGGGTGGCCTCGTTTTAATGGGAAATGTGTTTCGGGACAACTTTTCACCGTGATGGTAATATTGCTGCCACTCTCGTCTCTGTTGTCTCCCGGTGTCGAGCTGAATGGAGTCTGGATGGCGAAATTAAAACGCTAAATAAACGGTGTTTGGGCGGCTGAGCAGATGCATACTTTAATTCTAATTAGACTTCCGGTAATTAGCTTGGCTCTGAGAGGTTTTTTTTTTTTTTTTTTAGCTCATGTTGGAACAATATTTGTAATCGGAAGAAGAGAATTAATTTGATAAGTGTTCACTGTGGATGATGTAATGTGTAGAGTATTTCCTCATATCAGGATTATAGTTCCCCCCCACTGGATTAGATGTCGTGTCAGGGTCTGATTTTGTCACACCTTCAAACACTCACACAGACTTGTTGAAAACTACATTAGTGGCTCCTAACTTTTTCTTTTTTTTTTGGGGCTCGTGACTCCTTTTAAAATGAAGCCATATGTATGTTTGATCCTCACTTTTCTGGTGCACAGATGTTTATCGTGAGAGTTAGTTTTCCCTCAGCAGATTGAGTTCATCAGTTTCTGATTTTTAAAGGACTTTTTTCTCTCTAATGTGAAACCGAAATTTGAGACTGAAAGCTCAGATCCAGGAAACGGTAGTTGACAAAACAATCCCCTCATTATGTGGACTAGAAGTCGTTAAGATGCTCCAACAAATCATAAGACAACATGGGGACAGAGGTTGTGTGTTTTGACCGAACGCTTCAGAACAGCCACTGAATGCACCGTTCTGAGGAGATTCTTATTGACAACGAGAGAAGAGAAGTAAAATACATCTTTCTTATCCCTTTAAGCATTTTGTGACTTGTGAATGTCTCTTTCTAAAGCTCACTGTCGGATGTATAACCACTGTTGTTAATGCTGCTATATAACAGTCACTGTTTAGGTGACGATGTCTTTGAATCTAACGCTTTGCTTGTCTCTGTTTTCTCTCTTTCAGTCACCATCCCCAATATAGGAGAGCAGAGTGAGTGTCTCGATGAATCAAAAATAATGTTCTTTAAATCCATTGTGAGTGTGAATGAACAGAGCTGAGCCAGTTAGCTCTTTCTCTGCACACCAAGTGACGGCAGCAGTTCCTGATATCAACTGTTTAATGGCAATGCTTGTGTTCAATGTCACTGACGCTCTGCTTAATAATGCTTCCCTCCAGTTGTCTACCTGATCTTCTTCCACCTCTCTTTCGTCATGTTTGTATGGTCTTACTGGAAGACCATTTTCAGCCAGCCTGCCAACCCCTCCAAAGAAGTACAATAACCTAATTCTAACCAAATAATTAAAAAAAAACAACACTCTGCATCTCTATAATCCCCTGTTGACATTCAAATCTGCTTTTCTCCACCCTAGTTCTGCCTGGTCAAAGTTGAGAAGGAGCGCTACGAGAAGGAGGAGAGGCCAGAGTCCCAGCAAGAGATCCTGTGGAGAGCCGCCACCAGTCTGCCTATGTACACCCGCACCGGAGCCGGAGGTACGTCCGCGCATCTCAAATGTGAACGTTGTAAGTGAGCGTGTGTGTGGGAACCTTTCCCCATAACGAGATCCCGTTGTGTTGCAGCGATCCGCTATTGTGACCGCTGTCAGGTGATCAAGCCCGACCGGTGTCATCACTGCTCCGCATGCGACATGTGAGAAAAAAAAACCTCATTTTATCCAATGCTAACTGTGACACTTCCTCTTGAGTCAACCAACATTCTTTTCTCTTTAACCCTTTAATGTCACACTTTTTTTTTTTATTCTCTTCGTGTGTGTGTGTGTGTGTGTGTGTGTGTGTGTGTGTGTGGCAGGTGTGTGCTGAAGATGGACCACCACTGTCCCTGGTATGTAAGACCTGTTAAACAGAGAGATATACCGTACATATGACATCTCACAATTTTTGATTTTAGCTCATGCCAAGCATATTTGCAACATGGCCATCAAGCTGTTTAAAATCCCTTTACTTTCACTTTTCTGGTCTTGTTAAGGTGGCAAAACATACTGTATTACGAGTCTTAGACGAACCATATACAAGAAGGCCACAGAGCCTTCTACTCTGGTTGTTATATCAAAAAATTGAAAGTTCAGGTTGATAAGATTTCTACCCGGAGGAAGCGATGTCAAACCCCGACCTGTCTGCATTTGTGCGTCTCTTTAGGGTGAACAACTGCGTCGGATTCTCCAACTACAAGTATTTCATCCTCTTCCTGGCTTACTCGCTGGTGTACTGCCTGTTCATCGCGGCCACCGTACTGCAATATTTCATAAAGTTCTGGACAGTGAGTAATGGCGCGCTGAGTGTGAATGAGGATGCAGGTTTTTGCATTTCGATGCCCGGGCGAGCATCCTCTGAGTGGGTTGTGCGTGGTGCTGACCTCCCCTGTGCTGAGCTGTACCACTCTGCTGTTTTCCCTGTACTCTCTGACCCCTCTCTGTTAGCCCCGGTTCTCACACACTGGGTCATTGTTCTCTGTCTCCCGCTCCGCTATCGGTAACCATCAGTCACACCACTTATCCAGTGGCAAACACCTCCTTCTCTCTTTTTCCTTTTTCTGTTGCTGTACCACTTCGATTTCCTCTCATCTCTTCCTCTTTCATCCTTTTCTTCTTTCAATTCTGGGCGCACTTTGTGCCTTCACCCACTCTCTGTTTTTCACCCCCCCCTGACTTGTATTTGCCTGCCGATTTTCCCTCCCTCCCACCTGATCTCTCCCGGTGTTGCTAACCAGTCTCGTTTCTGTTTGTACTAAAGCTTTGCCGGAGGAAATCGGCAGAGAACTGCCCAAAGGTAAACCCAGCTATGCCCCCCCCCCCCCCCCCATCGTTGCCATGTTTTTTTGTCGTGATGTGCGTGCAGTGGTGTGGCTCACGTGAGACCCCTCTCATTTCCTTCCTCGCCGTAAATATCCTCCGCGTGAACGCGTCACTGACTCGCGTCTCGCTCTCCTTTTCTCCCGTCTCTTCCCCCAGAATGAGCTGCCAGACACTCACGCCAAATTCCATGTCTTGTTTCTCTTTTTTGTGGCGGCCATGTTCTGCATCAGTATTCTGTCCCTCTTCAGCTACCACCTGTGGCTTGTCGGGAAGAACAGGTCCACTATAGGTAACAAACGCATGCAACACATGCATACAACACAATTATTACTTCTTTTTTTTTTTTTAAGAGGTTTCATTAGTGTTTTAGTTGTAAATTTGTGATGTTCAAGAAAATTAATTTCCACTTTTTAAAATGACAATTTGTCCCAAAGTTCCTTTCCTTTCTCATCAAGTGGAAGTTCACCTGTTGGTTGTTTACTGGCTGGTGTGTCTGTCCATGCGTGTCTCTGCAGAGGCGTTCAGAGCACCAGTCTTTAGGACGGGCTCTGATAGGAACGGCTTCTCTCTTGGTTTCCGGAAGAATATCGCTCAGGTCTTTGGAGACCAGAAGAAGTACTGGCTGCTGCCGATCTTCACCAGGTAAAGGAGACAAATGTAGAAGTGATCGTCATCTTAGAAGATATATATATATATATATATATATATAGAAGCTCCTGTGGCGCTTAAGCTGACACATGTTTTAATGCTAAAGAAAGATTTGGATTTTTAGATACCAGGTTACCTTTGTTGTAGGTCCAGAGGAAATCTAACCCAACTGCAGTTTGTTTCCCTGCAGCCTGGCTGCACCTAATCTTGACTTTCTCCTGTCCTCCTTGTTTACCAAAGTCAGGGAGATGGTCTGACGTTCCCGACGAGGCTGGTCAACACAGCAGATGTAGAGCAGGCCACCGTGACCCTGCAGCCGGAGCCCAGTAAAAGGTGATCAATCTCGGTATAATAAAAGATTTGTATTATTTGACGCGAGGCCCTAAAAGAAGATTTATGTTTTATGGAGGAGTTGTGGATGCACAGTTAATTTAGCTTTTGTTGGGCATGTTTCCAGTGCTGACGATGTCCCCGTGAGCCCCGTGAGCCCCGTCAGCGAGTCCCAGAACCGCCTCCTGAGCAACGACCAGCATGCAAACAACATCGGAGAGCATCAGGCTAATAACACCCTCAAACCAGGTGAGCTCGATCGGCAGAATTAACAAACTCGCTGTCTGGTATCTGCCGCCTTAACACGTTTTTCTGTTTGGCTTCACAGCTGAAAGTGAAACCATCACAATCTCCATGGAGAGCGAGTCCTAACCGGGTAGACGTGAGTTCAGTCAGTCTGTCTGCACGCTAAGCACATTTCGGGTGCAATCGACACACGTGTACCTAATCGTGTTTGTTTCTTCCCTGCCCGCAGGAGAAACTCCTCAGTCGTCTAATATGATGCCTTAAGCGACGCAACGGTTTAGTTTGTCACCATGGCAACGGTCTCCCAGTGCAACCCCATCCCCACCGACCCATTCAGAGTAACTATGGAAATGCATCTTTTTTTTATTTCGCCCATCACAGCACAGTAATGCATCTATGGCATTGGCATTATTGCATGCAGTGTCGTACGCAGATCTCAGACCTACCCTCATTGGACATGACGCGATGCAAGCTTGTTCCCTCTCTCTCTCACACACACACACACACACACACACACACACACACACACACAAACACATGCTAATACTCATACATTCAACTGCACACATATTTCCTTGTGTTGTTTGGTTTTATTTTTCTCGCAAGTGGAGCATTTACTGATGATGAGCAAATTCAAGAAGCTACTTTTTATTGTTTTACTGAGAAACTTTTTGACGCCTCCTGGCTGCACCAGGACTCATTTTATCGGCACAGAGCTGCAGTGAAGAGTGGGCGACGAGCTGGAGCAGTGCGTTTGTCTTCTCTCGCACTTTTTTTTTTTTTCAGTACATCCTGAAGAGATGGATCAGTTTACCTGTGTGACAGTTTTTTGTCTTTTTTTTTTAATTTTTTTAATCATAATGTTGGAGCACATCTGTGGTCTGCAACTTTTTCAGATGGATGTTTCCCACCAAAACCTGGACTATCTTACAGAGCACTCTGCTGCATGGTTCAGTGGACTGAACCAGTGCACAACAGGGAGGACTGTAGCCGGGTTTTGGATGGCGTTTTGGATATCAGAGCACAAGGTGGTGCATTTGCACTTTGTAGATTATCAATATCCATCAAACAACATGCTGCTTTGTTTTTTTTGTTTTTTATAATCATGTCCAAAAAGCATCCCAGGTGTAACGGATGTTGGACGATCATGTGATTTATGGCGTATTGTTTCTGAGAATGTGTGTAACAGTTGAAGTGGCAGTCCTTGTTTTTAAGAACTAAAATAATCGGCTTAAAAAGTTTTCTTGTGGCCAACTTGTGTTGAAACATGCTGCTTACGAATGACCTGGAAGATGCATTACAAACAGTGCAATATGCAGCATCCGTCACTACCTTTGTTCTTTTCCAGTCATGAGTCAGTATGTCAATATGCCGATCAGTGACTCTTATGTAATGTCTACAGCCTGTGTTTTTCTACAGCTCACTGTTTCAGCCTTTACTAAGACACCAACACTCATTGCCAAATAAGGGCTGACCCGTCAGGAGCTCTGACCTCTGAACCTGAAGTGTTTACAACATCCTAGCTTTATCTCAAACTCACCGGTCAATGTTATCGCAACCAAATTCTCAAGTCGTGGTGGCGCAATATTTTATACAAGGTGTGCCTGCCCCCCCCCCCCCCCCCCCCCCCCCCCCTTGCCTGTAGCGAGTCATGATGTCCTTGCAATACCAGTGCTGGCCAGCAGGTGGAGGCACAGCCCCCGTTATCTGCCCTCCTTCAGATGGATCTTCATCAACATGTGGCTCAGGGCTCAATTCACTTTCAGTCTAATTTGCAGGTGCAGCTTTCTTCAGAATTAAAAAACAAATTTGATTAAAATGCATAACTCATCCAGGTATCTTTTGAAATGGAAGTGAATTGAACCCATCTGATGTGATGTGAAAGAGAGGCGTGGACTACGGCTTCTTGTCACCTCGTCTACTCTGCATGCACTCGGGAGTCGCCTCAGCGTTGTGACCTCGAACTGTTAAATGAGCCTCAGCAGTGAACTGTGTCGGTGTTGGAACATCTGGGATGTGTCAGTGACTCCGCGGGTCTAGCAACATCTGTAAAGGGGGAATATTTGGTTAGACTTCATGACTGCACATGTCGATACCTGTGGGAGAATGGACAATGTCAGTGTAACCAAATAACTGTTCAGGATTTAGTTACACGCTTTACCATGGACTTGTTTTTATATGCAACTTTCCGATTTCACATTGGAGGGATGCCCAGCACATTCCTGATGTCTCTCATTGCCCGTGTCTGTCTGATCACATCCCTGAGTGTTGCTGGAAGAGCCTCCTACTAACTACATCCCACCCGACTCTGGTGGTGTACAAGTTTACAGCCGTTTCTATCGTGTAGAGTGAGTTAGTGGCGTGGTACAGTGTTCTTGTTTTCTGGTAATCATTGTCACAGTTGTGCTGAATGTACCACAGACGGGGCAGTGGGGGCATTTGTTTTCCGAATGATGATGCGTTAAAAAACAGCCCGCTCTTTGGACTTTACGTTAACGTTTTATCCTTCCAATCATGTTTGACCTTTCCATCCCAAGTGTATTACTAATTAGTCTTTGCAAAGCAGTGATTGGAGGACATGTGTTAATGTATGGATCATGCTCATGGGGACCAAGTATCGCAATAACACTGCGGTTCAATCTCAATTAAGCAGATTCAATTACTGTCAGAGTTCATGATTCAAGCCAAGGTTATGTGCCAATCATGTGTAGATCTTTTCTAAGCCTCACACTTAATATTTAGTTAAGGAAAAGATTTTAAAAATAAAAAAAGATGTTTGTTTTGCATCATCTGTAGGGAGCCTGGCTTCACTTATGGCCACTGATTTTGAAACATTGGACCTGTCATCTTGTTTTACAAAATGCCTGTATTCTCTCTCTGGGCTGTTTGGCCTTCAGACTAAAGTGTGTGTGTGTTTTGTAGTGCTTAATTGAGTGTTCTTTTGTAATATCGTCGTCTTGGAAGAAATGCTTCTGTGCAGCCATGAGATTTTTACATGTCAGTGTACATGGATAACGTCTGACTAATGCTCAAAAGCATGGCGCCTAAATTGTGTAAAGATGTGTTTTTCCATGATAACGGGGATTATGGTGTGAAGACCAACTTTGGGTTTTTTTTAATTACTGCTAGATGCGTCATGTTTTAAATTAGCTTTACTCTGGTTTGTCTCAACTTGATAAACGAAGCCATAAAATCTGCTGTGAAACAGGAAGGATCTGAATTATTTTTTTTAAATAAATAACCATTTTACATCTGTATTCAAAATGCAGATGTAGCCTATCATAACCTGCTTATAGCTACACTTTTGTTTCTTTTTTTTGTTTCTTTTTGTTACTCTTATTTTACAATGTGTGTGTATATATATATATTGATAATGTAAGAAAAAGACTACATATATATTTTTCTTGTCTGATTAATTTTACTGTTCCTATTTTGTGAATGAAGTAAATGCCTCAACACAATTAACGTGAAAATAACAATAAATGTTTTTTTTAAACCTCCCGCCTAAATCTGCTCTCATCAGCTTTTTAATTCAAGATATATATACTTGTGCTCCTTTAACATTGTCAAGCTCATTGGGGGCAATTTTTAAAAATAGACTTAAATAAAAGCATTCAATTGAAAAACATTGAAAAACCACAATACCCACAATGCAACTTTCGGGGGGTGTTCTGCTAGTTGCAGCAAATGTAGCATTGACATGTTGATGTGAAAATGATTGGACTTCCATCTTTAAAATAATTGGATATTTATGAAAGAAAGTAGAAATTGAGATGTGATGAGTTTGTCAATGTGGCTTAAATCTTTAATGTAAAAAAAAATGTGTCAAATATAAAAAATGCTGACTACAGCAGCCTTGTGCTGTCAGAACGACAGGGATTTGGATAAATAAACGCTGCCGTTTTAAATAAGTGCTCTTTGTAAAGCTCGGACACAAAACTAAAATGGGCAAATTGAAGAAGAGCGTTCCCCTTTGCTATCTGTCTAACACCCAGGCCCTTGACCCCTGCTGTCGACTGCTCTGCTCTTTCTCTCGAGTCCCTAATGCTTCGTTTTAATTTCCTCTACAAAGGCGCCTCCCATGGCTGTTTGAATCATTATTTAGACCTATATAAAGATCCTCAATATCACATTACTTCTGCAGATATTAACAGCGTGACTTGGCACATACGACATGTAATGTGCATGCCAAGTCGTAAAAAATACATATCAATTACTTTATTTTTTCAATCTTTTACATTTGACCTGTTTTGCGCGCATGTATGAAGTGTGTGTCCATGCACACGTGAGCTATACGCTGCCAAGGTAATGACCTCGGTGTCAGTTTTGGAGGGAAAGTAAACAGTGACTTGTGAAAACAAGCCTGACCTCCGCAAGGCCAAAGCAACTGTGGTTTCACTGAAGACCTTTGAATGGTTTATCCATTAAAAGGAAAGTCCACCATTAAAGGTTGATTTAGCTCCGAATCAGTGTTCACAAACACAGCCAGCCGTGTCCCTTGGCAGGAGACAAGAGCATCAAAACTTCAATGGATGATGCGATCAGATGACAGTGGAGTTGGTCTGGACTTTGAGGCTGCATCTCGATAAATGTGGCCCACAGCTGCTCATGTCTAAACTGCACTGTTGCTGAGTTGTTCCCTTAATCCTCATCCAAGGATTTGTCCCAAGGCGTCATCTTCCAAGTCGATCTGTTTTTAACAAGAGACTTGTTCAGATCTAAAAATAAGTCGAAGCAGAATACGGATACAACTTCGGGTGTAATTCTTCATGAAGCTGCTGTGGCTGAAGCTTGCTCTGTTGATTCTTAAACCTTTTGTAATAATTAAACTCGGGGCCAGTTGGGACAAACCCTTTCTGCTGAGTCTGGAGCTCCTGGAATAGAAGCGTAAGCTAAGGTGTGCCTTGACGTAGCCAGGACCAACGGGAATTAAAAGTTTGCTCAGACTTGTTAAAATGATTTGAAATGTCCTGTAATGTGTGTCATACATCCTATGTGCAATAAATACTGTGTCATGAAGTATAAAATGTATCCCTGATTTTGTGCTCCTCAGTCTTCTAATCATTCCTCAAATGTGTCCGCACATGCAGCTTAGGATAAAAAAAATCACATCTCAGAGCAGAGCAAAAACATGCTGTTGTGTTATTTTAGCCTCTGGAAGCTAAGTTTGCCTGAACAGACAGGCAGATGTGCTCAACAATTTAAAAAAATGAGATAAATGAGGGCAGAGGGGATTTTATTTTTTATTTTCTAATACATCCTTTATTTTACCAGAAAGCTCACATTGAGATACAATCTCTCTCCCGCCTGGCTGTCCCGTGGTCGAGACGGGCAGCAAGCAGCAGAGGTGATCTTCAGGAGTAAGAGAAGAAAGTTAGAGCAAGTTCTCATGAGAGACAATAACTGACATGCAGAAAATATCTGATGAAATGCAGTTCAGGCATCAATAGTATCAGTACCAGTATAATACTAGCTTTAATTCAGCCACCGGACCTCTAAACAGGCCTTTCAGTGTTGTGGGAAATTATTCAAATGGGGCCGAGGGTGCAAACATATTTGCAGCAAAGGCCTCACATGTCGATACCCCAGCATGTGTTGCTCTGGTAAAGAGGGGGCATGTGATGTGAGTGACTGTCCACAGGCTCTATTCCTAAGAAACACCCCCACATTATCTCTCACACACACACACACACACACTTCCCCTATCATCAGTGTTTCCCTTTTCCAGAAACCATGTAGAAATAGTTAACCAGGAATCCCCATCTGAGAAGAGAAAGCCATGTGTCACGTGACACAGAACTCCCTGAGAGCAAGGCTACACATGCAGCTGAGCCTCTCAGAGTACACCCAGTTACCCACACATTTACTGTGTGCTTCCTCAGTGAGGAAGACTTTCTGTATGTCAATGTGGACTTGACTGAGCTCATGTCAAAGAAGTTATTCCCTGAAAGGCCACAGGTTTTCTCAGCTACACCACAGGCCACACAACACACACCAAAGTAATTAACCTAATTGCAACAAGTTGAACATGGCAAAACAAAAATAACGTTTGTGTGACTCAATTCACTTTAAAATATGACAGATTGATCAAAAGTCTTCTAATTTCTTGAACAAAGCAAATGTTGCATCTGGCAATTGTTTTTTATGCTGCATTAAAATGTTGAAAACACCGCTTAAATCACAGTTAAGGAAGGTAAGACATGTGGCAAATCATATTCATTCACTTTGCTATAAAAAAAAATGGCATGATTGCTCACAATACACGTTTTATTGCGTAAATTGGTGATTTGGCAAACGACTTTCTGCTCTATGACAGCGGGGAAGAGGCGGGTCCAGCCATTGCAGCAAGTGTAATAGGTGCCCGGGAGGCAGATATCCCTCTTCGGAAAGTTTGAGGACGCTCTTTGGATCTTTGGAGAGGAGGGTGAACACGGGCCCACGCGTTTGCGCAACGAGCACCAGTGGATGTCAGAGGAAAGTTGGACGTTGCGTTTGTGAAAAACATCCACCGACGGCAGCCACAATGGAGAGCGGATCCAACCGAACCACTGACCCGGCCTGCCCGCTGCAGCCGCCACTCGCCATCGACATCATCCTCAGTGAGTAGACCGGGGTTCATTTCCACCTGATGGTTCTTCATGGAGTGAGGTTATACTTTATGCACCGGACCAGATCTCATCCGCAGGAATCCATCTTTAGATTTTTATTTATTTTTTCCTGTAGTTGCCCACTAGAGCAGTATTTCTCAACAGGGATTAAGTGAGGCTAGGTGGGAGACGTCCCCGAACCCCACTTTGGGAACTTTACAGCGTCTAGTGGTCTGCCTGCTTCTCTCTTGGGTTTAAGAGAAAGTAGACGGAGATTCCTCCGCAATTTAAGAAGCAGGCAGACCGCATCAAACCACTCAGCATTCCAGTTAAGTCAAAACAAATCTAAGACTTTTGCTGGGTTCTTCTTAAGAGCTCTGCTGGATCCTCAGTTTTAAAAACATGCGCAGGAACAACACAATGGCAAGATTCAAATCCACATTAAACTGCCAAATAATCCCACTTGTTCAGACAGAGCTCAGTTCTCGTTACTGATTGTGACTTTTTCGAACAAATTATCAAATTGATCCATTTCACCAGGTCGGAGGTGTAATTGTAAATTCCTAATTAGGTTTGACTCGTATTTTGGATTATGCGTTTCACTTGGCTTTTCACTGCTCATAACGTTCCTTGGAGCTTTTGAAGCGTGACATCTGCAGCAACATTAACCCTTACATACTGTTGGCGTCAAATTTTATCCGTTTTGACATTTGACAGCATTAGAAATAACCTAAACGTCATTCTTTTAGCCTGGAATTTGATGACTTTTCCTAAAGTGACCCAAAATACACAAAAAGGAAACTATTTTAAAATGTCATACTTTTGTACAGGTGCTACAAATGTTTGTACACTGAGGCTGTTTCGGGTCAAATTTGACCCGTATCTATTGAGATGGATTTTAGACCTACCAGTGTGGGTCAAATCAAGGAAAATGGTGATTTTAGGGAATCTTGACACTGTGAAACTGTAAAGGACATGTCTGTGTGTACTTTTTATGGGACAGTGGTGACAGAGTTCAAGGGGGACCTCGACACTGTCGCGAGAACTGTCTGTGTTCCCACGACATTTGGTTCCCGCAGAGACAGACACCTGCTGGTCTTTGAAGGGGCATGGGGGAATCTCCAAACAGTGAAATAGTAAAATAGCACAGGAGTGATCATGGTGCACGAAGGGAACAGAAGTCTTCCAGAGGTCAGAGGGTGCCACAAAGTAACACATTTGAATCAATTTGGTCATGACATGATAAAGGTACCTGAGCTGCCATTTCAGTGACTGACATCATGGCAGCAACATTTAGTGTGCAACAGGCCCTCGATCTGTTCTTCCAACATGAGGAGGTTGGTGATTTGGAGGATGTGTCAGAGCAGGAAGACAATGTGGAAGAAAGCTCTGATTACAGCCCCTCTGCAGAGACTAGTTTATTATAATAAGCATTTTATTATGTAATGTTTTGTGTTGTAAGAGGTAAATGTTGAATTAATATTGATAATTATGATTTCTTGCAGTGAGGACAGCGTTTAATGGTTGCACTGATGGTTATATTATAAATTCCAACAGTTCCAGAATGTTCATGCCATTTTTTTCAAATTCAATACAATATATTTAAATCATTATGGCTTTTATGTTTTTATGTCTTATGTAAAACAGGACATGATAATGTGTAATAGTAGATGGTTTTTCTCCAAAAATGAATGTTGTAAAACTTAAAAAATGCACTCTCCCTGCTCTCTGAAACATTTATTAAGGATTAATCATACATTTATTAATGAGACATGGGCTATTTAGACATTCTAAATAGATATGTAGTTTAAAATTAGAAAGTAGACCGGTCCCAGACGACCTGAGGGGTCGGGATGGTTCATAAGGTAGCAGCAGATCAGAGATGTACTTTAGCCCTAAACCATTCAGTGCTTTGTAAACCAACAGCAGGATTTTAAAGTCAATTCTTTGTTGGACAGGAAGCCAGTGCAAAGACCTCAGAACTGGAGGGATGTGATCCACTTTCTTGGTCTGAATACAGTGGTCTTAAAAATGCTTTTTGATATTGGTGATTCCTCCTTAATAACATTTAGAGGCATTTTTATAAAGTTGCAGCTTAATATTTTGTTTCCCAGCTTTACAATGTGGCTTGTCCGCAATATGTCCTTTTTAAAACCTTTTTTTAAATGTGTTCTCTGAACAAACAATTTTTTTTTATGATTAAGACTACATGAAGGTTTAACATTACCCACTTGTACTAAAATACATACTGAAAAAATAGCATAAGGAAAGGCTGTGTCAACAAGAGGGCATGGTGGCCACTTGCACGGAAACAAATCGGTCATTAAATGGGGAATGTTTGTTTGTTTGTTTTGTGTGTGTGTGTGTGTGTGATTACTTTCTAATGACTTTGGATGCCACAGAGTAAATGACGCAGCTAGCCACAGTACTATCAATTATCTACAACATACTGAAACAATTAACGAAACCTTTCCTCTCTATCTTTGTTTCGTTTTGAACATAGCTGCTGCTTTGACGATCTGTTTGAAACACATGCTTTCTGCTGACTCCTTTCTGAAAAGTTATTCCTGGAAATGACACCATGTTACTTTGTTTGCACCGTGCATAATACCACCCACAGGCTACCACCCACAGGCTTTAATCCTTTATTGCTACTTTCATAATCGAACGACAAGTGTTGTGTCTTGTGGCGCAACCAGTCGCTTTTTCCATCTCTGTCAGTTCCGTTTGTTTTCCAGACTGAAAATGAAATAAACTTGTGTTTTGATGACGCAAAGCTCGTCAAGCTTGCATATCATTTGGCACAATGAAAACTCTCCACGGCCCAACAATTGCTTAATTTAAAATATCTATCCATCCATCCTCCGGCTTGTTTTATTTTGCCATACGGCAATGGTCTGCATTTGATTTCCATGTGTTGCTGTTTTCACTTTCTCATTGATTCATGATCTACTTGGAATTGTTGTCGACCTTTTTCCTGTACCTCAAAGAAACATAATTATGGAGTCAAAAGAACCTGAACCCAGGTATGGGTTCAGGTTGGTATCAGTATTTGGTTAACCTTCAAAATGTGCCAAACATTTTTTGTTAAAGGCGCAGTAAGTATTTGCTTAGCTGCCGGTTATCAGTCAAAACTATTTTGAAGATCGTAAACGGCTGCTTTTTTACTCTTAACTTCTATAACGTCACCTTTAGCATGCATGTCTCCAATGTGACGCTAACGACATTCATCCCCCTGAGCTGTCCTTTTTGTGTTTAGTGCTAATTAGAAAATGTTGCTAACACGCTAAACCAAGATGGCGGACATGGTAAACGTCATACCTGCTCATCATTAGCATGTTAGCATTGTCATTGTGGGCTAGTATGGCGATGTTAGCATTTAGTTCAAAGCAGTGCTGTGCCCTTTAGAGCCGCTAGCATGGCTGTTGACTCTTAGTCTTGTTGGGAAATGCTACACCCTTGTTGTTTTCTGGCAGTAATAAGCAAGGCCAGCATAAATACCTGTTATCTTCATAGAGATCATACCAATTTTCAATTTCTGGAGAAAGACCCGCGGGTCCAAAAATCCCAGCTCTAAGTTGAAGACGGCTAATTGGTTGTAATTTCCCCGTCTCTCCTTCAAGATTTGGACATCTTTGGCATCATTCTGTACTCTGTGCTCACCTTCATGGCCGCAGTGTCCATGCTGGTCTTCCTAGAGGAGTGTGTCTACATCTTTAAGAAAGTGCCCAGCAATAAGAAGAGTGTCATCATCTGGGTGAATGGGACGGCACCGGTAAGAATGACACTGTTAAAAACCTTTGGCTTGTGTTGGTCGAATATACTGTATCTTCACATGGCGTTTTCTCTCTTTCAGGTGATTGGCACCATGTCGTGTCTGGGGATGTGGATCCCCAGTGCCACCATGTTTACTGATATGACCTCTGCTTGGTAGGTCCCTCTTTCCCTGCTTCTCTTAGATTCACCATCTCTCAGGGTGCTGTGTGTTTTGTTTTTTTTACCCACAGAGCCCTGCAGTAAAAAATCACAGATGGGGAAACTTGAACCTACTGAGAGTTTTATAGAAAACAGTCCGGCTGTTGTGCAATGTGTGTGGATTTTACGGCTTTTTACTTTTTTTCTACTTCACCATATAATCCTGCCTCTCCAAATGTCCGTTCTTCATACTTCTCTCATTGTTCCTGCGTCTTTCATTCTAAGTGCCTCATTCCTTAATTTCCTTTTAGCAATCACTTTTATCTCTCTGTAGCTACTTTGCCATTGTGGTGTTCAAATTCCTGATCCTGATGTTGGAGGAAGTGGGTGGTGATGAGGCCTTCCTGAAGCGAGGAGCGAGACATCGCCTTAAGATCAGCACGGGGCCGTGCTGCTGCTGCTGCCTCTGCCTGCCGCACGTGGCCATCACAAGGTAAACTGCAGCAATACACAGTCTGTGGTTATCAAAAAATCAATACAACATGTCTGCCTTTTCAGAGCTGAAATAAACACTGCTCGTTTCTACCAACTCCCAGAGTGTGAACAGCTTCCGAGAAACACTTCTGAACCCTGTCTTTTAGTTTGATGGCAGCAGCGTGTGCTGTTGGTCAGCTCCCAAAGTAGCACATGTGGATTTAGTAAATCTCCTCCCACTGTCCTCAGCAGAAGAGGCCTTAGGAGGCTTGGTACCAATTGTGCATTCAGTAGTGTAATCATCAAACGGATGTATCTTCTTTGCTAACCTAACAAGCAGCTACATATTTTCTACAGACATGATAGTTGTGTCAACCTTCTCACTGGGCTGTGTGCAAGAAATGGTAAAAGAAGTGTACTTCTTAAAACGTCAAACTATTTCTGTTTGAATTTTTCTAAAAGCTGCAGTGAAGCAGAAAGAGAAAATGCCTCTTTCTGAGAGTGCTGTGGTCCCATGTTCTTCCTATTTGAAGCACTGTTGCTTTAAAAATTCCAGTTGATTGCAACCTATACATTAGGTTCTAAGAAATACAGTTATCCTTTTAAAGGGAATTTGGAGAACCCTAGGAAGTGCCCAGAACAACAAAGTCCAAAGTTGGCACAAATCTCATAAACCAGAATTTCATTTTAATGTGAGTAATCTCGACATTGAGGTGATGATTAAAGCATCATGCAGTGCTAATGAAGCACAGATCCTATGCAGCTCCTAAGATGGTAACAACCACGTGTTGCTTGAGGGGACAGACTAATGAACTCTGCCGTTGTTTTTCGCCTGTTTGAAGATTGCATAAACTCAGCAATCCTCTGTACATACAGTATTAGACGCAGACTAGATGTGTGCCGGTGCAGGTTGAACACACTCCTGACCATTCAACTCTTTAAAGGCGCAGTGTGTCTTTGTACACAGCAATCCCAGCATGCCTCATTGTTACTGAGTAAACACAGGCTACATTTACACTGTGTGTTACAGTTAATTCATCAAGTTAGCATGAAGTCAGCGGTCATGACCTTTTATTTTCATATGGTATTTGTTGTGACCCTAGCAGGTACAGTCTGTTTAGGCTTTGTGCAATTCTCACCAAAATATCAGATGTCAAACAGATGTGCTTATTTCTATGGCTACGCACCGCTTAAGATGCGTTCACTCTTTGCAACTACACAGATGGCGCTTTTAGGTAAGCCCGTTCTGCTGTACACAACGATGATGATAATGATCATCAAGCCAAGACATGCTCAGACATTTTTATTTAGAGCAATGCCCAGTTTCTCATCAAATGCATCACAGAGGGACTATTCATGTTGTTGTTGCACATTCAAATATGGGCATGTCGAAAGAAGGTGTGCCCAAGGCCTCTCTGAATTGTTCAGAACTTCCTGTGCTAATTATTCAGGATGGGTTCAATGGAGAATTCCACAATGACCTTTTAAGAGTTTTTAAAATGCGTTTAGAGACTAAAATCATTAACTGTTAGCAGCGGCTATTCTCAAAGAGTTTGCTCTTTTCCAATCGCCAGGCGCTCTCTCTTCCTGCTCAAACTTGGCTCCTTTCAGTTTGCCATCCTGAAGATTGTCTTCACCATCCTTTCCATTGTCCTCTGGACCAACGGAACATTTAACCTGGCTGATGTGAGTTACTAACATGGAAAAAAACTGGCTGGCATCTCTCCATGCTGTTGTATTCCTAATTTTGTACTATTTATTTTCCATGCTTTTTGCTATTAGTCATATAGACAAGATTCCCAGTGTTTGCTGAGGTTTGCTCGTCAATACCGATCGTATTATGTGGGCAAAAGCAAAGATGTTGAGATTTAAACATAATTATCAGTCTATGAGTCACTGTCGTTTTGTCTCTCTAACACTTTAGCATGAAGGCGCTTGATTAACATTCTCTTTGTGCCACACTTACTAGCTTGTAAATAGACTGTGTGTGTGTGTGTGTGTGTGTGTGTGTGTGTGTGTGTGTGTGTGTGTCTGACAGCAGGCCTCATATTTATATGCGACTATAAATGCGTGGACCTAAAAGGCCCTTTTCTATGTAACATTTCTGGCATATGAATTAACGCAAGAACTAACTGATGACCCAATAACAGTTTACTAATCACGTTAACACAAAGGGACTTTTGAGTGACTGATCATTTCTTAGTAGTGCGCATCAGAATTTCCTGATACATTCTGGATGAATCATTATGACTCTATGCATTACTTAAGGGTGTGTTTTGTTCACCTATTATAAAGTATTCAATATTTTGCCACAAAAGATTCTTTGTTGACTTTGCTAACTTCCTGACTCTCGTGTGTGTGTGTGTGTGTGTGTGTGTGTGTGTGTGTGTGTATGACCATCTTTCAGTTGACCATTAAAGGAGCTGCTATATGGATCAACCCATTTGTGGGCATCTTGACAATCACAGCCCTGTGGCCTGTCGCGATCACGTTCATGCACCTGAGGACTGCCCTGCGAACACTCAAGATCATCCCCAAGTACGCCATGTACCAGGTAAGGCACAAGAGACGCTTTAAACACACATGTGCTGCACACTTCTGTGCACACAACGAGCTGTTTACACACCTCATGGTGGACAATAACTAGCGCCGCTCATATATATTGCTGGCTGTAAGTAAACATTTCTAATAACGTGTCAAGTTATAGGGCCGTCAGATTTTCCAGCGTTCCGTTTGTCAGGTTAAACAGTGGACATGTGTGTTTTTTGTAGCTTGTGCTGATCCTGAGTCAGCTGCAAACGGCTATCATCAACATCTTGGCTCTGAAGGGAATCATCGCCTGCGCTCCGCCCTTCGCCTCCGTACCCAGAGGATACAGTGAGTCAACATCCATCCATACAATCCATTCATCCTTGTGGTTTATGTGTTCCATCAACAGTTAGTCAATCCATCCAGGAATGACTCCTTGAACTTTCCTTTGACTCGCAGCTGACCTTCGTTTGCCTATTCTCTCTTCACCTCTCTGTCTTCCGCAGTGTTGAGTCAGCAGCTTTTGATCCTGGAGATGTTCATCATCACGCTGGTGACACGCCTGCTGTACCGCCGACAGTATGATCCTTTACCCGAAGAGGAACCGGAAATCGACGTAAACTCCAAGATGGTTACAATGACGGCGGCCGCATGAGAAGTGTGTGTGTGTGTGTATGTGTGTGTAATTTCTATTTCCTGCATATATTTGATTAAATATTTTTTAAGTCGATGTGAATAAATGAAATTATGAGATTTACCTAAATGTGTCTTGTGGGTGTAACAGAGGTTCAAACTGTTTGATTGAACAGTCACACCAATCACACACCTTATCAAGCAGTTATCATTGTTCCCACTTTGTCATGTAAAATTCCATTTTGCCTAAAAAGAGCCTATATAGATATAGATGCATACATGAGGTTAGTGTTCAGTTATTTCAGTTATTATTCTGTAAAGAATTTGCTCAGTTCAAACTAAACAGTGTTATTGTTAATTTATTACTAGAAATTATATTTTCCATCTATGTTTGAGTTCTATGTCTGCTGGTAGACAAATTTGACATCTTCAGCCTTTTTCAGCATTCTCATCTCCAGATATTAATTACCAATTGCAGTACCAAATTACTTTTCTGTGAACTCAAAGGATATGAAATAAAATGCACCGGCATGACTGTCAAGTCCTTCAGTTATCACGTCCAGCTGACCCTTCATGCTAAATGTCTTCAACCATGTGCCGCTAGATGGCGGTATTAATCATCACCTGCCCCTTCTTATTGGCACTTTGTCATGTCAGCTACCTGTTAGTCTTCCCACAGTCCTTTGAGACATTTAGCAGGGCATACGTACACCACATATTAATGTATAGTGTGTAGCATATAATCAAGGTAATAACAATTTTGATTGAAACGCCCCCGTCCAATTGGGTTGCTGCTGTTTCTCACTTCCCAGTTTTAAGCCAATCCCCGACGTGCATCAACGAGCCTGGCGCATGTGCGGTTGAGTCTAGACTGTCGAATATACGTGCTGTCCAACACGTCAAGACGTTTCAAATAGGCCGGAAGTCTTAATATTGGTCCTTCAGAATAAAATGTTTTCCAGCTGTACAGAAAGTTTCGTCGGCAGATCAGACCAGTCAGTCGGTTGAGAGAAATCGGACCTTTCCGAGTTAATCAAAGGTTTCTCGCAATAAGCCATTGGCAACAAAAAAAAAGCCATTAATAAAGGGTTTTTATAACAATCCCTGAAGTCTGCAGTTGTAAATGTTAATAAGTTAGTTAGGTTAAGACATGTTATGCTCTGCAGCTCTTTTAGCAATGGATTTAAGAGGCAAAAAACAAAGCAAGTGTATTTTGTATTGATGTGCTATATCGTTGTTTCTATATCAATAAATTATCTATTACTTACAAACAATATTATTGCAATAAAGATATTAACAGAACCCCACTTTATTTAGTTTTGTTTGGGGGAAAAAATGCATAAAAGCATACAAAAAGAAATAAAGTGGAAAGTGTTTGGAGATTAACCAGCAAGAGACATTTTCAAAACATGGTAACGCAACCATTTTTCTTATAAAGGGATTATAATATATACATATCCTTTCTTTATCATGATTTATAAAGCCGTTATAAACAATCTATGAATGGTGCCTTCTTAAAAATGTTTACCAAACTTTCTATTTGGTGCTTCTTATCAGTTACCCCAAAGCCACCTAGATACCTTTGACAGAATATTTTATTTTGAAAAAAAAGAAAAACGTAACCGGAAATCAGCATTTGATTCCAACTAGCTTGACAGTGTTGCGCTGATCTCCGTACACAACAATGTAGATCCAGGTAGCCCTCATGACATCACACTGCTTGTTTCCTATCTTGTTCCCTTATGGACGTTTATTCATCACTTCGTCTCGCGCCCTCCGGAGTCTCGCGGACTGGGACCCATGTGGACGCCGATGAGAGAGGAGGACTGCCAACACTACCTGGGGATGAAATGGTCGCGTTCGTTCTGAATCGCATTCTCTCGGTTACATCCAGGCGTCGTCATTGAACTTTTTATTTTAACTTTTTAAAAATGAGGATCTTCGTGTCTCTGCTGAAAAACGCGACCCCCAAAATCGAGTATTACTCCAGATTTTCCCCGTCCCCGCTCTCCATTAAGCAGTTTTTGGATTTCGGTGAGTATAGCGACGCAGCACAGGGCTGTCATCTTGAAGGGAATGCATGACTTGCTGATCGTGAATCCGAGGCCTTACATTGTAATATTGTATTCCCTATTTGTCCACATTCTAAGTGACACGGGCAATCTCTTACTTGTTATTAATAGCGGAGCTCTTCTACAAGCTGCCATGAAACATAATATTTTGGTATGATCACGTGTGGCATCTGAATTGTGTAACAGCACCAACGGTACGTTTCTATGCATGCTGGTGTCTCTGCATGGCATCTTTCCGTTGCAGGTTTGTTTATATGTGGACATGTGACACACTGATTAATCCACGCAGGTGTTTACACACAGACTGTGACAACAACATGATCTGATTCCAGAGCATGAATCACTAGTATTCACTTGTGTCACTTGTCACTTGTGTCAAGTGTCACTTGTTTCGCCTTAAGAAACAGTAATTGTTGATGTCTGAAGAGCAGTGGGGGCAAACGATAGAGGTGTGTTTCAGAAGGGGAACAGATGAGACCTGGTCCACGGGTAGTCAGCAGCGTGCAGAGGTTGTGTCATGCAGGGCTGAGTCAGTATTTGGTGGTGTCACTACCCTATTTTATAGTTTAGGAACACTTCCCCGTATACTGCTGAATCAGAGGGAAGCTGTTGCTTTCAGCAGAGGTGATTAGACATTTCCTTTCATTCTGCGAGATCATCGTGTTTCCCCTCCCCCCCCCCCCAAAGACACCAAAATATAATATGTTACTGTCGCCTCTCTTGAGGTCACTCACAGAGCAACAGAATATCTGCACAACTGGCTTCCTGTAAAGTCTGGCTGCGAACGTTTCTTTGCGTTGTTTTGTGAGACTTTACCGCTGAGCCCCTTTTTCAACAGCTGGAAGAACCTGAAAGCATTTTGCTAAACATGATCTAAAACATAAATTCCCCAAAATACCTTTCCATGACTCCCCCCTCTCTCTACTGGGCAACAAGATTCATGATTTCCTAGAATGGTTCAAGCTAATGTTGGTGGTCAGTAAATGCGGCTCCAGCCAGGGACGGGAGCAGAGTTTAAGGGATCATATTAAAGGTTGAAAATTGAACCTGACTACAGCTCTCAACCACATACTTGAGTAACAGCTGTGTTCGCTGGTGCGTAGAAGCAAAACAAGCAAAACAAACTAAATCTTGATTATGTTTCTTGGCAGTTAAAGTTCATTTTCACAACTGGAACTGTACCAGACTTTGCAGATATTCCAGTCCTTTTCTTTTTTTTTAAAATGGTGTAGCTTTGACAAACAACCAATCTCTTTCTTTTTTTTTTTTTTCAGGCAGGAACAATGCTTGTGAAAAAACGTCCTACATGTTCCTGCGTAAGGAGCTGCCGGTGCGGCTGGCCAACACCATGAGAGAGGTCAACCTGCTGCCTGATAAACTGCTGATCCAGCCCTCCGTCAGACTGGTGCAGAAATGGTGAGACATTTCGACACCGCTCGAGAGATACGCTTTACAACGCGTCCGGACGATAAGGTTTATAGTACAGTGGAATAACCGTTAATAAGTTTCCCTCTGACCTCTTGTTTGCTTTATTAGGTACATGCAGAGCTTTGTGGAGCTGCTGGATTATGAGAACAGGAAACCAGAGGACTGCCAAGCTTTGAATGAGTGAGACAATATTGCCTTGACTAACAATTCATAAATGCAAGTACAGCTTTGTCATCCACCCAGCTGTTGCATGCTGGCTTCATGTCTTGAGTCCGCTGCGGCTAATCCCCGTAGCACACGGTGCACTGTAAGCATGCCAGTGAGATAGAGCTGTCACACATGACTGAGAGACACCAACAGGAATGTGAATAAGTCGGTTTAGAGAACAATAGTGTTGACCTCGAATCGTTTGGTTCAATAGAAATTACAAAAACAGGATGTTCAGCTGATACTCGTCCTGACTGAACATGTTTCTGGCTGACAAAAACGTCAAAAAAATAAATTTATACAAGACTGTTAAACCATTTATTTTGTTATTTTTGAATGATATAAATGTGTGTGTGAGATTTACTAATGAACAACCTCATGGATGAGTGCTTTCATAATTTGGATTTATACTTCCCCCTCATTGCATTTATTCATTTTGTTTTTTAGCTTCCTGGAGCTGTTGATTGAGATCCGTAACCGTCACAACGACGTGGTTCCCACCATGGCCCAGGGAGTCATCGAGTACAAGGAGAAGTTCGGCTTTGACCCCTCCATCAGCAGCAACGTGCAGTACTTCCTCGACCGCTTCTACACCAACCGCATCTCCTTCCGCATGCTCATCAACCAGCACAGTGAGCCTCAAAACCACCGACATGGTTTACTTGGATCGCAAAGCGCACCACTGCCCCGTCCTGGGGTAGCGCGTTCGTTATTGTGACCGACCTGTTTCTGTTTCTGTGCAGCTCTCCTGTTTGGCAACGACACCAACCCTGCCCACCCAAAGCACATAGGCAGTATTGATCCCGCCTGCAGTGTGGCTGAAGTCGTCAGTGGTGAGTTTAAAATCAACAATTACAAGAGCACTGTACTCTATACTCTGTGGGAATACTTTGTTATCTATGGGTTTACATTTCTGGCTTCATTGAAATTAACCTGCATGGTGCTTATTATGGGAAACACAGTTTTATCACCAGTGACACAAATCAGTGCAAGTTCATCTGCACGTAAACGGCGTGTTTACATAATAATAGTTTATAAAAGAGTTCCAGCAGCCCGGACCCCGGCGCTGCACTCTCAGTGACCCGGCCGAGGATCAACGGCTACATTAGTGACCTGTGACAGGAATCCAAACCGTAAACGGTGAAAGTTCTCCGCTTGTTCGGCCCCTGACTTCGTTGTTTCGCCTCTTCTATCAGATGCCTACGACACAGCCAAGATGCTGTGCGAGAAGTACTACTTGGCTGCTCCCGAGCTGAAGATTGAGGAGTTCAACAGTAAGAGATTTTGTATTTAATGCTTCGTGATTTCCACCGTTTCTCTCCGTAATCTGTCCCACAGCTGTAGCCGAGCAATGTGGAGTCCCAATTTAGTGCCGTTGTGGTCACATTCACCATCTTATTTACTTCAAAATAACTAGCTTTTCATTCTTGTCTTCCAGTCAAGGCCCCCGAAAAGCCCATCCAGGCGGTGTATGTGCCCTCTCATCTGTTTCACATGCTGTTTGAACTCTTCAAGGTGAGCGGTGCAGCATCAGTGGCCGAAACCTAGCTATAGTGCTCTTTTAACGTAAATAAATTGCAACCTGACTACAATTGCATCAGGACTTGTGCTGAGCTAAGTTAATTAACTCTGTGGGTGTTTGCAGAACTCAATGAGAGCCACAGTGGAGCTCCATGAGAACAGTGAAGAGGGATTACCGCCAGTCAAGGCAAAGGTCACTCTGGGCAAAGAGGATCTTTCCATAAAGGTAAATCAAGACACAAGTGCACACATGATTAGACAAATACTCGTGGGCCTCTCGCTCCATCTCTCCCATGTTCCGTCTTCAGATCAGTGACAGAGGAGGAGGAGTTCCTCTGAGGAAGATCGACCGTCTGTTTAACTACACGTACTCCACTGCTCCTACACCCAGCCTGGAGCCGGGAGTTGTCCCATTGGTACACACACACACATAAAATCAAATCAGTGTTGACCATGGTGACCGTTTCCAACCATTTTTAGCCCATATATTTTTATTTATGTCTCGACAGCTGGGAAATTAACTTCTGTCACTCTCCCTCCCCATCCAGGCTGGTTTTGGCTACGGTTTGCCAATTTCTAGGCTCTATGCCCGATACTTCCAGGGGGACCTGAAACTTTACTCCATGGATGGCGTTGGCACTGATGCTGTAATCTATCTGAAGGTAAAGTCAGCTGGTCAAATGTTTTTCTTTCTCCCAAAGACAGATAGGTCGGAGTTTAAAGGGACATTCGGTCCAAAATCTAAAATACATATTTTTGCTCTTACCCATAGTGCTATCTATCAGCCTAGATTGTTGTGGTACAAGTTGCAGAGTGTTGGAGGTATCGGGCGTAGAGGTGTCTGCCTTGTCTCAGGTATAATAGGACTAAATGTCACTCGGCTTGAGGTGCTCAAAGCGCTGAAAAAATGTATTTGGAAAACTCAACAGCACTGTCTCCTTCCAGAAATCATAAACCGGGTTACTCAACATAATACAAAGACCTTTTTGTGAGCAGTTTCATATCTGAACTATTTTCTTTCCAGACCCGCCAACCGTATCACCGCGCAGAAAGAAGCGTGCATCTATACTCGATACAGCTAGCTCACCCGGCGCTTCTGAGCTAGCTGACGTTACAGCTCAGCCCGAGGGGCACGCCATTAAAGTTTGCATTTTGCAAGCACAAGCCTCTCGTCCATGAGTTAGATGCATGCTTCCTTCTGTGCACTTTTGAGCACCACAAAGCCGAGTGCCATCTAATTCTATTATACTCTAGAGAGAAGGCAGACATCTCTACGGCCGATACCTCCAACACTCGGCTAGATGCGAAGATTGTCACCACGCTCATCTGTCTGTTAAGAATGACGCTAGAGCTAGAAGACGCTTAGCTTAGCATAAAGACTGCAGGCTAGGTGAAACAGCTAGCAAACATGACGTACCCGCACCTCTAAAGCTTATAACCTGACATGTTTTACCTCTTCTATTTAATCCGTACAATAATCCAAGTGTCGGTGTCAGCTAGCTGTTTCCCCTCGCTGCCAATATTTATGCTAAGCTAACTCTTCATTCAAAGTCAAATGACCGTGATTTCTCACTGTGTTTTGTTCCTCCATCTGAAGGCCCTTTCCAGTGAGTCCTTCGAGCGGCTGCCTGTCTTCAACAAGTCGGCGTGGCGGCATTATAAGACCACCCCCGAGGCCGACGACTGGAGCAACCCCAGCAAAGAGCCGCGCGATGCCAGCAAGTCCAAATACAAAGCCAACAGATAAACGCCACCTGACCCCGCTAACCCTACCCTCTGCTGGCAGACCCAAATGCTCGCACTCTGCCCCGGTGCATGTCAGATGAAAGGTTGCCCTTGGGTAAATGTTTGGTTTATGATCAGACTTGCCTTTAAATTCCGGTGGTTAAAGCTTTGGAAAAGATACATGACCTTGACGTATATCTGTATACCCAATGGCAATGGCATTCATCAGCGTAGCTTTCATTTTTGTGGCATTGACCCCTGGCTCTCTCAAGATGAACCTCTTGTGAATCTTTCACTAATGTTGGCTCCATTTCCTCCTCTATCAGGCCGTTGCTATCAGCTAAATTCACCGTATCTCCTTCACCTCTCCCTCTGTCTCATGCGCAGTTTGGCCCGGCTCCTCTTTGCTGACGAGGCCGCTGCTCCCTGTGGCTGGGTAAGCCTCACGCTGCTGATCGAGTGTCTTTCTCACCATCAGTGAAGGCTTGTATTCCGTTTCACCCTCTCGGAACACAAGCAGGGTCATGGGGTTTGAGTTTCAGAGCGAATTGGAAAGAGTAGGAGGTTTCATTTCCTTCCTTTTGGAAGACACTTTTGACAGAACGCACAATTAGGCCAGTGTGTCATTGGCATAGTAAAGAGCTGTTCTGTATTGAAGCCAGGACAGGATTTCCTATAGATTAGAGAAAATGATAACTCTTTTGGGAAAAATATAGAAAGCGATGCATCATTTTAAATATCTCGACATCGAGAAGTTTTTTTTAAATTGTTTTTTTTAAGAGAGAAAGCCTTATTTCTAGAATATTTAAGAAAATCTGCCTTGAAGGCTGAACTGGAAGTTTATTTATAATAGGAGAATGTAAGAGAAAAAATTAGTATTTTTTTAAAATAAATGTTTCCACTTTACTCAAAGAAGACAATACTGACCCTCATCAGACATTCCTGCTTGCAAAGCTCTGCACCCTGATTTAACAACTACTAAAGGACCCAAGGAGCATCTTTAGGATGCTTGTAAAATGCCTGGCAGCTTCAACCACACCAGCAAGAAGCATTGTGTGAAACCCTCACAGAGAAGGATGGACCTGTCTCATCTGACGAGGATTATAAAAGTGTGAATACGTCATCGCATCTCCTTTCTACACTGGCAAACATTTTGCCATGTGGTGGATACGCAACATAAGCTCAAAGCTCGGACTTGCTACCCTAACAGTGCTTCATCCATTCAGCTTGGTGTCTCAGTTGTAGTGTTACTAATCCATACTGTCTTCTGAATGAGTTTGAACAAAGCTTGTGTCTTTTAAAATGGTTGCTTTTTGTATTCATCGCCATGAGTGGAAGTGAAAGAATTGGAAGATAAATCCAGAGGGAATTGATACCTGACAGGTTTTAACTTATTTTATCCTGGATAACAGCTTTTCTCTAGTTTTTTCTAAAAGTTTGGCAACAGTTCACCGCATTTCCTTTTTGTAAACAAAAGGAAATCGAGCATTGTTGGGAAACGCCAACTGGGGAAATTGCATGTGGCCAAAGGAGCCGCTAATCTCTTGGTAAACCATCCAAATGTTTGAAACATGAATCATATTCGGGAACATTTTAGTGCACTTACTACTACTAAACCTTCACAGAGATATATCTCATTCAATTCCCTTCATTCCAATCATTTCAGACCTCTTATCAAGAATCTTCTTTTGCAAATAGAAGAAATGAAACACGGCCCAAAACCATTTTGTCAAGAATTTGAATAATCTGAAGTGACTTCCTTCTCTCGTCTCCTTTAGCGCCATCTGATGTGCAAAGAAAGAAGTGTAGATGAAGAACACAGTATGGAAAGCACCCCCCATCCTGTAGCGTTTCCCCCGCCTTTCAGCCTCACTGAAAGGTTTCACCACTGCCAAAGCCTTCGTAACCTGCCAAGTCTCACTGCGTGATGCTCAAAGTTCACACCTTCGTGAAAGCTTCAATTCCAGTTGTGTGATTTAGAGTACTCAACCTTTACTGTTAAAGACTGTCTTCTGTTCCTCTGGTATATTAGAAAATATCACGTATACAACTGTTGATGATGTGTTTGCTGTACATGAAGCCAGTGTGGAGCGATCGCTCTGTTTTTCTATCCTACTGTACCTCCAGCTTAAACAGATGTATGCTCGCTGCGGAGGTGGGTCACACAAAGATATGCAATTAATGCGACATCCAAAAAAAAGGTGACAGGGCAGTTTAGTTAATGTGATTCAGCATGAGATCAACTTGTCAAACCCGACAATAAAGAAAACTGCTTTTGTGTGCGAAATGCAGTTTGACTCGCATTCAGTTTTAGATTTTTTGATTTATTTACATATCAAGCCGTTTGAACATTGAAATTTAAAAAATAAAAAAAGACACACTTTCCCAAAGTTTGTACATATAGTGCAGATCAACATGTAGTGCGTACAGGACATTTAGGTCTCTACATTGCATTAGGGTATTAATTGTATTGTTGGGGTGGAAGAGAGGTCTGCGCCGGCCTGGCATGAGTGAGCAGACCTGAGCTAATAAAGAAAAGTTCTAACATTACATTTCCAATAATAATATCAAATAAAACATTAGGCTGATGATCCGGCTTTTGAGGAGCTGACAGTTCACCTGGAGGGCTTCAATTATTGTTTATTTCAAGTATCATCCGAGTCCTATAGAGAAAGGCTGCATCTCCAAGTTTTCTGGGTTTGATTGACAGCTGACATCAAATTCCAAAGAGCAAGAATGTCTGCTAAAGGTCGATAGACAAAACATGGCAAACTGTCAAAAAAATGCATGGCTTTATTGACGCTGAAAATCCACAAATGCTTCTACCTATGGATTAGACGGTGATGTTTGTGTGGCCTACTGAATGACTGCGACGATGAAGGATTTGTGTGTGTTGTATCGCACGATGTGACTAGAACTCAGAGTGGTTACATTGACTCTCTACTGTAGGTGTGGTCTCAAAAGACTCACTTTACATTCAAGAAGCTAATAAAAGGCTGTTGTTTTTTTCTGTCTCATCACAATCAATAGGCGCAGTCCAAGACTCGAGTCTAAAGGGGCTTGTTTTAGTGTCTAATTCTATCACAGACCTTGTTTCCGTATTCATTTAAAAATGTATTTTTTTTCATATGAACTTTACAACTAGGATTATATTGCTTGTTTCAAACAAAGCTGTACAACCGAGGTGATTCATTTGTCTTTCACTGGAGCTGTTTTGGATGCGTTTCAGGATCATGCAGGCTGCTATTCCCACAGGCTCGTTTTAATTCCTTATGATTTTCTGAGGGATTAGTTTTAAACTGTGGTAGTGGTCACAACAGTAGCGTGGGAACGAGTGACTCAACGATTGTGGATCACTTATTTAATATAAGTCGCCAGCCATTTATACTAAAATGTGCCGACACTTCTGCTAATCTACGGTGTGCAGTGTCTTTTCTTTAATTCACAGTGCTCCGTTCAACAAGCACTCAATTACTCAGTGTAGGAATGAATCCAGTTCCTGTCAATTCACATGAGCTGTTGAGCTGAACATCACACACACAGTGTTCTGTAACTTTGTGCCTATTCACATCTGGTGGTCACAGAAGTTACACGAAATCTTTGCATCTTAAAAAAAAAAAAAGCTGAAGTAGACAGAAAAAGGACAAAAAACAATGAGGTGATATTATGGTCAGGCTGTTGGACAGTCTCTATATCAGCACTGGACAAATCCAAAGCAAATCCTCTGAAAGATGCTGCAAAGCATTCTGGACCTTCTTACGATATGCGACACTGTTCGTAAATCCTCTTCTTCCCTTGTCTTTCGTCTGTCTGCTTTGGTTGCCCACACAGCTGAGACAGTGATGGCTTCTTAGCTCCGCAGCATAGAACTTCATTTCCCATGATCCTCGTCTGCCTTGCATTTTAGCAACTCCCTTAAGGATAACCGTTTCAGTATCCAGCCAGTGTTTTGTGTTGTGTTTGTGTGTGAGCAGTTCTCAGGCAGTGTACTGTGAGTGAAGTGTGTGTGTGTGTGTGTGTATATACATGTGTGTGTGTGTTCAACAATCCGTTTACTTCTCATCTTCATCACCTTCACTCATGCTGCTTAGAGAGGCCGATGCTCCTTTGGGGGAGGTTGGGGGCGAGGGCCGTGCATTGTGCCAGCGGGCGGGGGGAGACGGGGGTGAGGGAGAGCGCAGGGGGGACAGTTCTCGGGGAGGACTGTTGCAGGGCGACTCTCGGGGGGACAGAGCGTAGGACAGCATCCGTCCACTGCGCTCCTGAAACACCTGTTTCTGTTCAGGGACGCCGGGGAGAAAGAGAGTGAACGTTAGCGCGCACGCGGCACAAAGGTCCAAGCATCAAAGGCCTGTTTTTAATAGCACATGCTATCTGATCAATATGACAATAAGTAATCCAGTGACGATGAAGACAGAGATTATAATGACGGTTATATAAAGTGTTACTTACCCAAGTCCCATCAGGTCCAAAAAGTTCTAGGAAGTTGCCTATAAACTCTCTGGATTTCTCTTCCCACTTCTGAATGAGGTCGTGGCTCTTCTCCTCCACGCGGTAAACAAAGTGTTTGCTCTTCTCCTCGACCGTGCGAACCTTCTCCTTCATTCGGTCCACTTGGTTCTGCAGCCGGTACTTCTTCTCCTGAGGGGATTCAATGTTGAGGAAAAGCCAATTAAGCTCAGTGTTACAAGTGAGCACATCCACACATACACAGAGGGATGTCTTCCATTGTAACAATGGTGGTGACCTGTAGAACCATGCTCTTACGTTGATGTAGCTGACGTTGAGCTCCTTGGCCGTGTAGCCACGTTGGAGGTTGCGCCGCGCGTAGACGTCATAGTCTCTGACAATTCTGGTGATCAATTCAGAAGTCGAGATTCCTTCTGTCCGTTGTGTGGGCACAAACATCCCTGGAAGACCACGCGCAGAAACAACACACGGAATTTGAAAACTGCCCGATATGTATTTGTATTTATCATCCTGTCATCACACACTGACCTGCCTCCTTGATGTGTTTATAAACGTCTTCACTCCCTGCTGAGGAGTAGGGGATGTCATCGTGAGCCACAAAATCGATCTGAGGAACATAAACATACAGTTGTACAGTTTTGCAAAATATACATATTTAAAGTAGTGTCCCATCTTAGGGGTTCTCGTATAAGGCTCTAAAAGAGCGTCCTCTTAAGAGCTTATCACAAAGAACAGAGTGCAACTTTTAAGGTATACTTCTATATTTAGCCGATATGTTGATGGCTATGAAATCCGCTTTATGTATTTATCATTTTGGGTTTGAATAATTCTCACACACACAAGTGAGATATTTTATCTGCACACCGAAAACTCCTTTGTTCCAGTGTCCAAGTAGCGGACAGTTGTGCAAACTTTCATCCCCCAGTGTTGTTTTGAGTTGTTGATGAGCTGATTGATTCTTAATAACTCGCCTTCCTCTAAAATATGCTTTAAACGTTTATCATTGTTGTATTATTTTCTAAAATAGTACATTACCTGCAGCCTCCGACTCATGGTAACCAGGTATTAGTGACTTCTGGACTGCCTATAACATCTCTACTTTTAGCGCGAAAAGGTTTTGTAGATGACTCTGGGGAGTTCTAAAGTTAGAAGTGTCACGCCCCATATTTTGCAGGTGTTCCTCCAAACTCAGCTAGGAGCTACTTGTGGCCTTAGAATGTGGTTACAGCCCCTGGATGTGCTTCATGCACAGTTTGACCCTCAGAGACTGCAAACAACCACACAGACGCACCTTGTGTTTCTCCAGGAACTCCGGTGTCAGAGTCCAGGGTGCGTCTCTCAAAACCTCGTCGACATAGCGGCAGTGTCTCAACGCTTCGTAACGCTCAATCTCCGTCATAACTGTGAAACCCTTGTACTTATGGGTCAGCTCATCACTGCACACTGTTCCAAGCACATGGGAGGGAAAGCACACAAAACATCAGAAGCACGTTAGTTCCCAATCAGACAACTCTGTAGGTGTTATTTTGAGCAGTGGATTTTTAGTGTGTGTGTGTGTGTGTGTGTGTGTGGCCTACCTCCTACTATAAGGTAGGTGTTGGGAAAGAGGTTCTTGGCCTGCATGAGAGCGCGAGCGTGCCCAGAGTGGAACAGGTCAAAGATGCCATCTGCGTAGACTCTGACCGGCCGGTCCACTGAAAGCACACAGCAACACATGTATCATCACCTACTGCAGCAGTATCAGTGAGAGGAGAGTGATGGCGGTGACACTGTACCAACAGCGATGATGGTGACACTGTACCAACAGTGATGATGGTGACACTGTACCAATACCAACAGCAGTTGTAGTACAGTATCATTTCAGAAAAAGTCGCAGTAACTTTAGCATCACTATAGTAAAATATATCAGTGGTAAGAGTAGTTTTGGTGATAGTGATACTAAAGGAGTAGCACCAGCAGTTGTAGCAGTAGTTGTTAGTAGGAGGAGCTTCAGAGGAAGTAGTTGACACAGTAGCAGAAGTAGTTAGTAACATAGTAACATTACAGTATGATAGTAGAAAATGTAGCAGTAACAGTAATAGTAATGGAAATGAATCAGAGTAGGAAGTGAGCCGGAGGAGGTCTACTGTACCTGGGGTGCCTCTGCGGGCCTGAGCGATGGTGAGCTTCTCATGAGGGGCGCGACAATCACAACTGGTCTCCCTGGCAAAGATGGCGGGCTTAGTCAGAGTCTGAGAAGGAGAGAAGGAGGAAGAGACTGGGTACAAATGTCTTATTTTGGAGGACGGATGAACGTAGGAGACTGAAGTTCATCTAACACACCCCCATCCCTTCAAGTTCACGGTATCACTCTGTTTCCATGCTCATTCCTATTACAGTAACCTCCATTAAGGTATTGACCTGCTCCACATTGGGACAATGGATTGAGAGACAGACAGCCCTGCACTCAGTGTTATTGATCGCTCTGTGTGTGTGTGTGTGTGTGTGTGAGCAGATACTTCTGCATGTGTAGCCTATGTGTGTATTAACATGTGGCAGAGAACAAGGGCAGGGCTATTGGTCTGCTGTAGAAAGGCCTCTCAGGAATTAGCTCAAATTCAAAGGGAAGAATAAGATAGGAGAGGCAGCAGACTTCCAGTGGACAGGAAGAAAACAATTATCATTTTCAAAATAAAATACATTTAAATTCAGCAGGTAAAGAAAGAATAAAAAGACAGTGGGAAACAGAAACAAAGACAAACAAGGACAAAGGATTATAAGATGATATTTGTCACAGCTACATCAAGGTTAAAGTGTGTGTGAGCCTGCCTGAAGATTTGTCTTTGTATGCCATCTGTTGACTACAGGGAGTATTTACTGAATGTCATTCACACCAATACATTATAATCAGAGTCTGCACAGAGCAGAAAGCTGTGGGAGTGTGAGCGGAGGATGAAAAAAAAAATGGAAATACATTCGGCCTCTGTGGAAAACGCAGGCAGCTGACGTCAACATATCCTTGAACAGTCTGGCATGACATGTTCCACGGACGCAGACAAGGACAGTCAAATATCAGACCGGCGGTTTCAAATAACAGTGCACTAAGTACACAGTAAGTGTGACACTTAACAGGTGAATTTGCTTTAAAAAAATGAAGCTTTCTTAATGCGAAGGTTATTCAAATAACAGCTAGACGTTATACTGAGATGTTGTGACTTTTAATCGCAGGTTTTTCACAGATTCTTGCGATAATACTTAAGTACTGTAATTTGATGAGAAGCCTGCCACACTGAGGACAGTTCCAATCTCTGCATGAAATTCAACAACATAGGCTATAAACAGGTGACCTCTTCAGAGTTATAAAGTATTAACAGGCCAGGATTAATAATGCAGACAAGGAGAGCTCTGATAAGCAAACATAAACATCTGGGAGGTGTTATGTCCGTGCTGCAGCTTGTTCAACCCACCTGTTCTGTTTGGGACGTCTTAAGCAGCTCAGAACATACTTTGACTTGTTTTGTCATCTTGATACTGCACGGAAATTTCCAATTTTTTAAAGAATTGCTGATAAAAAAATATTTTGAACTGACGACATTTTGCAGAGGTCAACACAGAAAATGACAAAAGCTATAAAACTAAAATATTGACTTTGTTTCTGTGATTGATTGAAGTCTAACAAGAAGTTTGACCTATTTGGGGTCTGACCCCTCCCCCCCATCATGTCTGACTGAAGCCATCAATATTTAGGATAACATTGTACCGTTTCTCTGAGTGTGAACTACTTTTTGGCAAACAAAATGATGATGTTCACACATAACCCAGATAAGATACAAAACACATCATATTTCCTATTTTGGTTAATAATGACGCCTTACACTAATTTTTGTTTTACCAATTTCTGTGTTTTTCTATCACAACGTGCTCTACGGTCTGCTGGAGTCGATGCACTGCCATTTCACTTTCACTTCATTCTTATGTATCGCTTAAAAATCAGAGCTGTGTGCAGCAACTAACAGGTCAGGCTATTGAATGTGGAAAAGTGGATTTTAATTGTCGTGCACGCTAACTAACAGAATATATGAAAGCAGGTAACACATAAGCAGGTAAAGAGTTACATCTACAAGAGGAAAATAAAGGAGGTATTCGTTTTTAACATTGCCATAGATGTGAGACTCCTTTTATTTGGTTTGTACGTCCCATTTCCTTTGAACATTTTGTCCAGTCATGTTAAATGTTTGAATTCCTCTCTCCGTTTCCATTAGAGAGGTATCAGACCTCAATGCTAGCCATCTGAGCTACAACAACAACAACAACAAAAAGCAGCAGAGAGGTTGTGGATAGGGAGCACCCTCGTCTCCCATGATTCCCTGGGCACTGTGAGAACAGAGAGAGGTGGCGTATAAACCCTCAGCAGATGGCAAAGCTTAAACCTGCTGACCAGGGGCTCACAGGCCTATCAGGGCGAGCGGCGTGAGCGTGCACAGAAAAGCCCACTCTGGCACGAGCAAAGAACATCTGGCATAGGAAGGATTAAAGCAGGGGGGGGGGGGGGGAAAGGCCCAAAAAACCCCACAGGGATAGAGGGCAAGAGAAAACACCGGCAGTGAAGATCAGACAGCTTCACAAGAATAGAGACGGTTGGAGTGAAGACAGAGGAGAGTAAAAGGCAACGATGGGCCATTTGGAGGACACAGACAGTAATGCCAGGATGAGGAATTACACTAAAGAAGAAGAGAATATCCAGATACAAGAGGCTCTCCTAACTGCCGCAATGTCCCCTCCAGCAGGTCATTCATGCTGTTTGGTCCATTGTGTAAATCGCCCCCCCCCCCCCCCCCCCCCCCCCTCCTTCTTTGACCACACTCACACTCTGTCCACTCAGCATTCTGAGCATAGCCTCATGATGCTATAGGGGATCTGTTTCATAACAGGGGAGGAAGCAGGACCCTTTGTCTTCCTCTCCCTCCCTGTCACACACTCACACACACACACACACACACTGCAAGACATGAACACGCAAGAAAACACACACATCCAAAATGCCCTACCGTCCGGGGATGGGGGCAGGTGTGCTCAAGCTCCTCCATGATTCCCAAAGACTCATGGGATGCGGCTGTGGTCCCTCTGTAATGTGACTCAGCATCAGTGAGAGGCTGCCTTCTCTCCTCACCACTCTGTCTCTTTCTCCTTCCTCTGTTTCCCCGCCCACTCCCTGCTCTGCCTCTCTGTCTGTCCTCCCCTCTACTCCTCCTCCTCCACCACCCCTCTGATCCCCTGCTGCAGAGAGAAGGGGGGAGGCAGTGAAGAGGTCTCACGCTGCAGCTTTTTCTCGGTACCACAAAAGGGACGAGCTTTGCTCTCAATTTGATGCTCTTGCAAATAGATTCAGTTAAAAGCATCCGAGGTTCATTCGGGTATTGTTTCAATTGTGCTACTCTCTAACGGCTGCTTAGCATTCATTCAACCCATAGAGGCATTGCATTTGTGTCAGAAATATACAGGTAAATCTGGCATCAGTGGTACAGATGTTCAGTAAGACTGATGGCTGTGCAAAAACAAGGGATGGAAACCCCTATAATCGATTGCCCTGTTGTTAAAATTGTATCATTGCTATGCTTTGTTATGTGGAAGTGACACATTCAATACACTTGATGTGGAGTCAGTCATCAATCATGTATGTGTAACTGTGGGAATATTATCACTTCAGTGCAGAAATGAGGCACGTAAGCAGAAATACATGAATAGTATTTATCTGTCCAGGATTATATTGTGTGAGTGAGTCACTGTTTCAATAGACGATCTTCGTACGCAGAGCCGGAGAGCTCTCGCCATGGCGACGGAAAAAGAGGAGAGAGCTCCAAGAAAGGACCAATCAGGGAGAAGATACAGCAGTCTATTAGTATAAGCAGTGAGGATTGGTAGAGTGGTCCATAGCACCATCAGTGAGATGATACTGAGTATCACTGCTTATTTATTCACTTGTGGGCGATCAAGTTTCCAAGAGATTAGAAAGAAATTAAGAAACTATTGTTATTAAAGTTCCCTTTCTATAAGGCTTAGCTTCCAAATGGATCTAATAGCCGATAATTATTATAGTTGGAAGAAAAATAATTCAATCAAAAAACATCTACAATGTCAGTGATAGGCTAACCATATTAGTGACCTTATTATATATTGTTAAGCTTAATATTTAGCACGTTCAACGTATCCTGCTGGATCCAGTGGAAGCTGCCGTTTTAGCCATCACAGTCACACCCATCTGTGAGTGGTCTGCTCTGCTTGTCAGACTACAGACAATAGTATATTTTCTATTTGGCACCTGTACATATTAAAATTGGGTGTCATTAGAAGCTTCAGACTACACTCACTAAGCTTGTTTTCCCTTTTCCCACCACAGGGCAGCCTACTTGGAAAGCATCCCGGTTGCCGTTGGCGGCTGGACTTGCATAACTATGTAGAACTGATTAAAACCGAAACTTTCATGCGTCCTTACCTTTAGTGGTCCTCTTCTGCAACAAAGAGGCGCAACAACTGCGCAACCGGAATGCGCTCTGCTGCGTCGCTGTTTCACCATAGTGTCCAAAAAACAAAAAAAATAAAATGATGCAGGTCTAAAGTAAATAATTAGTTTACCGCTTGCTCGTCTGTCTGGTTTCTCTTTGGTATACGGCTGTCCCTTTCTCCAGCACAGCGGGCAAGAGCAGCAGCGGGACGGTCAGCCCGTCTGTCCAGTCTGTCCAACAGGACAGATCAGCTGCTCACCGCTGATGAGCTGCGACAGTATGGGCCACGGTCCATTTAGCAGACCGTACAGTAGACCATCCGGCTATTTATTACACTGTACATTCATGAAACCTCTTTCTACATGTAGGCTACGACCTTAAGCGTGCAATCTGCGACTAATAGCCTAATTAGAAATTAGTGAACTGTGTTTTACAAAACAAAAATGATAAAACACAATGATAAAACAACAAATGTTAACCCACAAGTAGACAGTTCATACTGTACACAAATATACTAACATACACACACTTTTTGTTTTGCCACTGAAGTAACATGATAAAGTGGCCATAAACCCACCATACTGTAGGCTAGTGTAAAATAGGCTGTAGGGAGGAAGGACAAAACACGCTTTGTGTTTTCATTGTTGGACGCATTCTGTCTCTGTGGCCCCAAATCTGGGACAGGAGCCCATTGTGCCCCACAAAGTCCTGTCTGGTCGCCATGGAAATGAGCCTCATTGGGATAAACAGGGATGACCATTGATTTACCAAGAACAGGGAGACTAACAGTCTAATCCTAGAATTTAAGGACACGGTTGTAATGTTATTGCTTATAAAATGCAACCACCATGAATTTACTTGGAGCCTGAGGCAATACTTACCCATATGGACTATTATATTGATTAATTAGATTGACCTTTGTTAACTCTCTGCATGCCAAATAGCATATAGGCCATACAATTGTGTCTGATATGTGTGATGTCTATGGGCTTTACATTTATTGCAAATATTAATATTAGGTTGTTATTTTTTAAACGTGTAATCTATTAGCATTTAAAATTAGAGTTGCCCACTGAATTATGTTTTATCTTTGCAGGTAAAATCTTTAATTTCTGTCAGATAAATGTATTTAAGTGTCTTTAGAGTAAACTTGTCTCACAAACTGAAGAAACACTGTACTTTTTTTTGTGGTCCAGACCCTGTGGAGCAAAAGAGAAAGTTGAACAACACTGCCACCGTGCGGACAGGACTGGAGACAGCGCATCTTTTTATTGGCTGACAGCGAATGTGACGTCACTTCCTACATATGACTTTCCCCGGGAATCCGATTTGGCGCGCGGACTGTCCTGTTGTTGTGTTGACCTGCCGCGCCGTCGTGTTGTGCAGCTGTCACTGAGCAAAAACGTTAAAGGCTACAAAAGTGTAAGCCATGGCTCCAGTATCGAACCCAGAGAAAGACGTGGACGGCGGTGAGTTTGGTTTCTTTCACGTTTCTCGCTCGCGGACTGTAGCGGGACTTGCACAGAGAAAGTAGAGAAGATAGCTAGCACGTTAGCTAGCTTACACTATCATTCTACAACAAGGGACACGCTTAGGCCATTGACACTGTGTATTAAAATGCAGTAACTAGTTAAACTAAACATTTGACATACGAGTGTAGTGTTGCTCAGTCTTAAGAGAGGATAGGAGACATGGCTAATGTTGGCTAACGTTGACTCTAGTGCGCTGTTGTCATTTTCAGACCTTACTTTGTCTCTACTGCAGCTTTTCTGGCGCTGTGTGTAAGATATAGCTACTCGTGAACGAAAAAAAAGAGTTACCAGAGTGCCACTAAGTAGTGTTTTCGTGTTTAAAGAGTAGAAGTCAGAGCCAATTGTCCTCAAAACACTCCCTGTGAGCGTGACACTATTGGAGTATTATTTGTTGGGGGTTCACATCTGTAAATCAGACACGTCATGTTCATACCTGCTTCTTTGTCGCCATGTTGACGTGTCCTCTCTCCGCAGACGATGGGGGCGATCCCTGCAGTCTGGCGAGGTCTCGCTCCAAACGGGAGAAGCGAGAGAAGGTGGGAAGAAAGTCTGCACTGGAGCAGCTTAAGAAAGCCAAGCTCGGGGAGAAGATCAAATATGAGGTGAGGGTGCATGACCGTGGATATTACACCACCAGAGTGTCATCATATGGTTCAACTCGGTGTGTGACCGGTAATGTTTTTTTTCCCTTAATATTAACAGAAAATTATAGATCAATTGAAAGAATAATCACCAGATGAAATGATGATTAAACATAGGGCTGATTATTTCTATGTATTATTTATTTATACATACTGTATGGTATTTGTAGGTGGAAGAGTTTACAAGTGTGTATGAGGAGGTGGACGAGCAGCAGTACTCGAAGATGGTACGAGACAGACAAGAGGACGACTGGATCATTGACGATGGTGAGTCTGAGTCTCCGGCTGTATCCACTGTGGGAATATGTGCGATGGTGAGGTCCAAAGTTAAACGTCTCTCTCCTCTCAGATGGAACTGGATATGTGGAGGATGGCAGAGAAATCTTTGACGATGATCTGGACGATGATGTAGTTGAAAGCAAAAAAGGTAAACATTCATACATTATTGCGTTGTAACACAATGTCTGTGTATTGGGCAATGTACAGTAAATATGTTTTGTACAAACAGTGAATGTGTTTCGTTTGTGTTTGCAGGAAAAGGTGCTAAAAGAGCAGACTCGAAGAAAAATGTGAAGAAGTCTGCCGTAGCGAAGCCCAACACCATCAAGAGCCTCTTCATGAACAGTAATGTCAAGAGGCCTGCCGAGGTGTGTTTCTGCTGACAGCGTTGTTTTCATGTCCCTAACTGTGCTCTGTGCGGATTTTAACTTACAATAAAATGCATGTTCTCCACTCTTTCCTGCTCTTGCCCTTTTGTCTGCTCTTGCATTGACTATAAGTATCATTTTTGTCTCTTACAGAAAGACGTGGATCTGTCCAAAGATGACCTGTTAGGAGACATCTTGCAGGACCTGCACTCTGAGGTGGGTACCATATCTAGACAACGCAGAACTGCTGTTACAAGAATTAAACCTGTGACCTTTTTAGTCATTTTATAGTCAGTTAATATGGTTTTGGCTAGTTTCTTACTCTTCATATCCAACTTCTCCACCTCTTCATTGTCCATCCCCAATCTGATATGTTGTGATATCTGCTTTTAAAATCTCTTCCTCCCTCTTGTCTTCCCAGAAACCGACTCTTCTGACTCTTCCGCCGGTGGTCACGCTGAAGAAAAAGAAGTCTCTGAGATCACCCATGAATCCCTTTTCGATCAAACCTCAGATGCCAAAGGTATGCTTTAAACTAAACTACGTCACCGGCCAAATTATACAGTTTGAGTTCAATAATTGTAAACTGTTGTATGTCCCACCAGGAGTCACCTTCTGCTACGGGGTTTAAGGCCAAAGTTATCAGGCCACCACCTTCTGACCCGACCCCCGGGTCATCAGCCTCCGCACCCGCTCCGCCTGTAGAGAAGCAGAAGGCGAAGGTGGAGGCGCTGGAGGAAGAGGAAGGTTAGAAACACTGACACAGCTCTGCTCGCTTTCGGCCCATTTTTTCTTGCTTCTAGCAACAATTATAAACTTGCCTTTCATGAAAATGTGTTCTCAGTGGCGTTTGATGGGGTGGACTTCGATGAGCCGATGGAGGTCGGGCTCGTGGAGGAGACGCCTGCACTTAAAGATAATGCAGAGCCTTCACCTAAAGCGGCAGCGGCGGCAGTTAGAGTGGAGCCCAAAGCAGAGCCTCAGGACCCGGTCTTATTGTAAGTCTTTTATCTGCTTTGTTCGCTTCTTCTTTTTAAAAGAAACATAGTTATTTCTTCCGGCTCATTCTCTAAATACCGTACATTTAAGGACCTCCAAAAATGTGAAACACGAGCTTCAGTTGTAGCGTCTTCCTCTCGCTGTCCAGGTCCGGCAGGATCGGAAGCTCGTGGGGTCAAGAGGAGGACGGAGGAGTCGGCGAGGCTCCAGCGGAGATCCAGGTGGACTCCAGCCAACTCCCGCTGGTGGAGGGAGCAGACGGGGAGCAGGTGTTCCGCTTCTATTGGTTGGACGCCTTTGAAGACCCCTACAGCCAACCAGGTAAGGCGTGCTCCTGACCGTGAGTGAATATATAGTTGAGCTATATCGTGTTATTCCATAATCCAAAGATCCTGTTCAGATTTGTAGAGCACATCCCGGTATTTTAACTCCTCTCTCGCCTAGGTGTGGTGTACCTGTTTGGGAAAGTGTGGATTGAGTCTGCGGAGTCTCATGTGAGCTGCTGCGTCACTGTCAGGAACATCGAGCGGACCATGTACTTCCTGCCTCGCGAATATGTAAGTTTCCCGCTCGGTCACATTAACTGCCCGTATATCATGAAAACGAGATTGCAGGATTTTAGGAAACAACCAGTTCTCTCCCCCTTCATACTTTTATTGGCTGTTTTCCATGGACAGAAAGTGAACACCAAGACGGGGGAGGTGACGGACACTCCCGTAGGACTGATGGACGTCTACCAGGAGTTCAACGAACTCTCCGAGAAGTTCAGGATCATGAAGTTCAAGTCCAAGGTCGGTGCCAACCGTGGTTACAGACTGAACAGCACGAGTGGCATTTTCTTTTGTCACGTAACGGGCGCTTTTTGTTTTTCTCTGCAGAAAGTGGAGAAGAGCTACGCTTTTGAAATTCCTGATGTGTCCACTCAGAGCGAGTACCTGGAAGTCCGATATTCTGTGAGTGGATGTGCACACCTTACTAGATGTTACGTAGCACTGGTCCAGGCCTGTATGGTTATCTATGATAACTATTTGTCTATGTGGTAAATATTGTTTTTTTTTTGCAGGCTGAGTTCCCTGCACTGCCTTCAGGCCTTAAGGGGGCGACCTTTTCCCACATTTTTGGAACCAACACTTCCAGCCTGGAGCACTTCCTCCTCAGCAGGAAGATTAAAGGGCCTTGCTGGCTGGACATCAAGACACCACGTAAGGAGGGCTTTTGACTTTCATTTAGTTTAACTTGGATCTGTGTTTTGTACGAGTACAATTCATTCTATGTGTTGAAAATGCACATGTGCCCACTCTGTCTGTGTTAGAGCTGATCGGCCAGCCGGTCAGCTGGAGTAAGGTGGAGGCTCTGGCCCTGAGGAGTGACCTGGTCACTGTGGTCAGAGACCTGTCCCCTCCGCCCATCACCGTCATGTCCATCAGCCTCAAGACCATCCAGAACCCCAAGACGCACCACAACGAGGTCAGAATGAAGAGGGGGATTTTGTGTTATTTTACGGTGTGCTCAGACAAAAGCTGAGATCCTCAGTGAGCAACGACCTGATGCTGTAATTGTTCCACTGCAGATCGTGTCCCTGGCTGCACTAGTCCACTATCAGTTCCACATGGATAAAGCTCCACCTCAACCTCCGTACCAGAACCATTTTTGTGGTACGTTATTTAAACTCACTCAAAATTTGAAAGCTCAATTGACAAGTAGAAATCTGAGAGAGCGGTAAAAATGCGAAACGTTTTGGAACTGTTATTATATTCTTTTTTTTGTCTTTTTGCAGTAATCAGTAAACCGGCTGACTGCATCTTCCCCTACGACTTCCAAGACGCTGTGAGGAAGAAGGTGAGTGTCCACGAGGCTACGGAGCTCAGCTTGGTTCTAGAAACAGGAAAAGCTTGTGTTTTATAACTGGCAGAAAGATCAGTGGTTTACACATTTACAGGATATTTACAGATGTAACGGGGATAGAAAATTGCTGGCAAAGGACTACAAACAATAGAGTAAACTTTATTATTTATAAATCATTTTCTACAGTACTTTGCAGAATGGTAGTTTGGTTTAATTTATACAATAAGTGGTTTCCTTTTAGATTGATGGAGGGTATATATTTGCCTCTATGTTGTCTTCATTGTAAATGACCCTCTGCTGATAGAACGGTAAAGTGGAGATCGCCGCTACGGAGCGGACTCTGCTGGGCTTCTTCCTGGCCAAGATGCACAAAATCGACCCTGATGTGCTGGTGGTGAGTACATGATGTTTGCATGGAGTGATTGTATACAGTTTCAGATGACGGTGCAGTGTTTCATCGCGGTGAAAAATGAGTATGCTAATCCTCCTTCTTCTCCTGCAGGGTCACGACATCTTTGGTTTTGACCTGGAGGTGATTCTGCAGAGGATCAGCGTGTGCAAGGTTCCCCACTGGTCTAAGATCGGACGCCTCAGGAGGTCTAATATGCCCAAACTAGGGGTAAGAAGAAGAAAAATCCAGAGCAATATATGTTTATCTTTTTATTTCGATACCATATTGTACATCACTGTACGCTGTTGCAGGGTCGCGGTGCCTTTGCAGAGAAGAGCGCAACCTGCGGCCGTCTGGTGTGCGACGTGGAGATCTCGGCCAAGGAGCTGATTCGCTGTAAAAGTTACCATCTGACTGAACTGGCTACACAGGTGTTGAAGATGGAGAGAGTCACGGTCCCTCAGGAGAACATCAAGGACCTCTACAGGTCCGTACGCCCTCAACAGGAAAGATTCAAACCAAATCAAGCTGTGTATCCTAAAATATGTGTGTGTGTGTGTGTGTGTGTGTGTGTGTGTGTGTGTATCAGTGACTCTCCTCACCTGCTCTACCTGTTGGAGTTGACCTGGACAGACGCTAAGCTGATCCTCCAACTCATGTGTGAGCTCAACGTGCTGCCGCTGGCCCTGCAGATCACCAACATCGCTGGCAACGTCATGGTAACACTTCGTTAAACAAGTCGCCCACAGCTGCAAGACAAACAGACATTAAATGTCACAGCAAAGCCGTCGTCGACACTTGTTTACTGAGCTCAAACAGGGAGCGCAGATTACAATTAAAACTGCCGTCACTCCACAATATGCTGAATGTCATTATATCGACATCCAAATAACTTGACGCACTTAAAATGCATCTGGCTCTCTACCGACAGTATTTCAATAATAATAATAAAAACGTGGGATGGACAATCATTGAGGTTTTTGAATTCCTGGCAGCAGTTCTTCTCGCTTATTGCACAACTCAAAATACAGAGAATTGAAGTCGGAAACAAAACGGTTTGCAGACAAAAGCAAGGCTTTCTTTTCCTGTGAATGAAGAGAAAAATCTTTAAATACGCCTTTGTCAAAGTTTAGAGCCAGCGTATAATGATCAGCGAGTGTGTTTCAGCAAGTACACACTTCAACATACAATACAGCGGGGGTGAGATGGCATTTTAAACTTCAGTTACAATGGGACATAAAGATATCATCACCACTGAGCCTTCAGGCTGGCCCAAGTTATATTTAACCTCTGGTTTATTTGCCTCCTGCTTCGTCTCTGCAGTCTCGTACTCTGATGGGCGGTCGCTCCGAGAGGAACGAGTTCCTGTTGCTTCACGCCTTCCACGACAAAAACTACATCGTCCCCGACAAACCCTCCTTCAAAAAGACCCAGCTGGAAACGGTAAAGCCACACACGGCTTATTCTTTAGTGACGTACGGTCATGTGACAAATGTTTCACGCTCGTTTTTTTTCTCTTCGTCACAGGTCGAGGGAGAGGACGATGTGGATGCGGGGAAAGGCAAGCGGAAGAAGAAGGCCACCTACGCTGGAGGTCTGGTGCTGGATCCTAAAGTTGGTACGTCCGTGTTCTCAGTTTTCTGTCTGGTTTTCTGTCTGTGTGCCCGTTTCTATAGCCTCCCTTTCTCTCTGCAGGCTTCTACGACAAGTTTGTGCTGCTGCTTGACTTCAACAGCCTGTATCCCTCCATCATCCAGGAGTTCAACATCTGCTTCACCACCGTACAGAGGGAGGCTCTCAACACGCAGAAGAAGAAGAATGAGGTGTTTGTTCATATGTTTGTTGTAGAAACTGGTGTGTTTTTGTAACAAAGAAGATTAATTAACAGATGAATGATCTAAAACTATTCACAGTAACGGACTTAATAGATTGATCCCAATGACCTGGTACAGAGGCGTAAGCCCCAGACTTTTTTTTTCTTCTTCCCACCAGAGAAAACTTTCCAGCTAACTTCCATCTCTTGTGTCCATGGTAACAGGAGGATTGGTCGGAGGAGATTCCCGAAATTCCAGACACGAACCTGGAGATGGGAATCTTGCCCAAAGAAATCAGGAAGCTGGTCGAGCGGCGTAAACAGGTCAAACAGCTGATGAAACAGCAGGACATCAGCCCAGACCTCTACCTGCAGGTACACACACACACACACACACACACACACACACACACACACACACACTGTTTAGTGTTTACAGTTGTTCATGAATTCAAGTTTGTGGGGACACTCGCCTCCCTTTTTGTTTGTTTTGAAAGGTTATTGGTTTCCTCTTGTTTAAAGTTAGTTGTGTAAGACTGATGTTGAGGCTGTTTAAAGTGATAGTGCACACAACATCTTTTAGGTATTTAACTCGCACCCGGAGGCTTTAAAGGAGGCTATAATAACTGTGTAGCTTGCTCCTGTGATTGTGTTTGAAATCATGTCACTTAAAAACAATACTACAACTGGTGACCATTTTTTTGTTAAGGGGAAAAGAAATCAACAAACATCCAAACACTCCTGCAGAATAATGGACTTCTTCTCTGTCCATCTGTAGGCTCATTATGCTCCTAACTGTCATTGTTTTGCCGAAGTATGGGGACAAAAATCCAAATCACTACAGCAAGTAGCGCGCTTATTCAGCCAGATATTCATCATCGTCACACTGGTGTGCAGACGGACATCTTTGAGTGAGCAACATATCGTCGTCTGCTCTCTTGGCGAAGACGGAGCGTCGTTCAGTCGGCGCGTTGGTGCCGTTTGACAAAATGGCGATCGTTTGGATTCGGATGAGTGAAGTGCAACTCAAATCCACCGATTAATTTGAACAGACATGGTTACCACAACTGTAGGAGGTGAACCATCTAACCACACGTGGTGAAGAACATCTGTGGGCTTGCACGTCACTGTGATGTTTTTCCGTTGTCGGACATTTTTTTTTACTTGCCTTTTGAGACGATTTCTTAACCATTTTTTGAGTTTTCAAGGAAAGTCTAATTTGAGTCCGTCTGTCCTTTCAGTATGACATTCGTCAGAAGGCCCTGAAGCTGACCGCCAACAGCATGTACGGCTGCCTGGGATTCAGCTACAGTCGCTTCTACGCCAAGCCACTCGCTGCGCTGGTCACATACAAGGGCAGAGAGGTGAGTCAACGCCTCAGAAGACAATTAAAGCAAGTTGAGCGTTCAAAACACACTCGATACTGATTAAATAATGAGGATATCCTCGAGTCCACTTCCACTTTCATCCACAAGAGGGCACTGCTGCATCAATTTTCACACAGTGCACCACTCCTTCCTCTATTCCCTTTTTCTTTCTGGCTTCTTCCTCATCTTCTATTTCTCACGTTTGTCATCCTTTTCTCTCTCCCGCAACACGATCTCTTCCTCCCTCACCCTGTGCCCTTCCCTGTTCCAAATATGATTATTCCCTCAATTCATTTTGTCACGATAAGAGACCTGTTGTGTTGTCGGTGATATCAATAGCTCCGTGTAAGTATTTTCCACTAACAAAACTGCCACAGATGGCACACACACACACACACACACTCGCACATGCCGCTCGCACTCTCTGCATGCAAAGTACGGTTGTGTAATGACTTCTTTCAACATGGAACAAAATAGGCGCGCACGCTCAATAAATCAGCACACAGAGGCATGTGTCCTGCATGACACAAATGGCTAAATCTGGTATCGTAACTGAACACCACACACACACACACACACACACACACTCTCCCCACCATGTCTGTCATAGTACTCATGTTCATTTAATGAGCTCGAACAGTACACATCCTCAGCAGAGGCGTCAAGCTTCGCCTCAGGGGAGTCCTTCATTAAGATCCCCTTACACACTCATTGTGTTCTCTAATAGAGGGCACGGCAGTAACTGTGCGTGTGTGTGTGTGTGTTATTTTGTCAGTCCGTTTGTGCCTCCAGTCATGCTCGTCGTTGGGCTGACAGAGCTACTTTGTAAAAGGTGCACATTTGATTCTGTGGTACAGGTGGGAGTTTCTCTCCCGGCAGACGTACTGCGTGTATCTTTGTTAACAGCAGGGGGTGGATGGGGTAATTGCATTTGACCTCCTTCTGGCTTTATTTTATCCAGGACGTGGCACCACAAAGTCAGCTGTATACATGTCTGAAATGGTGACAGTGCTGCGTTTTGCAAGTTGCATGCAGGCTTGTTAAATATCTGTGATGATTCAAGTCTGCATCCCTCCTAATAGTTAAAGAGCCTTCACATAAACATACAAATGTAATTGTAAACAAACTGTAAACAAAGGCTCTTGTAGCATTATTTAAGTGTTTTGCAGCAAAATGGTGGCAGTTAGGTTAAAAATAAATAAACATGTGTAATGTGTTTCCATTCACAGACCCTACAATTAGGGCTGGGTGATAATTGGAATCACATCGTGATGAAATCATATCGAGATATCATGATATACAATTATGTAGTCTCAATTGATAATAACAAGCACATACTGACTCAATCTTCTCTGAAAGTTCTTAATTAAGTGAGTTTTTAATTCACACGGGAGTAAACAAAACCATTTGGTTCTTTCGTACAAACTATTTAGTTATTGAATTCCGTATCGTGATCTATATTGTTAAGATGTGACATGATCTATATCAGGATAGAAGAACGTTGCCCCCTCGCCCGCCCACCCAAGCCGACAAAGGTGGTCTTATACACAACTCTGCATTCATTGCTGTTGTAGCTGACTGCCGACCTGCCGGGCGGGCCTTATTATCATACGGGATAAAATGATTCCGTTGATCTTGCGTGATCTTTATCAGCTGCTGCCATCTTGTGCAACTCAGTTCTGTGAAAATCGATTTTTAGTCTTTGACTTCATTAGTACTCTGCATACAGTGGAGAGCGATGTGACCGATCGGACAGACGTGCATGAAAAGGTCACCAGTCAGATCTGAACCCCCCCCCACAGTGTTCTGATTTCCTGGCACGGCCCTCAACCCGCTGAGGTAGCAGCAGATCCCACTTTGCACAATCTTAGTGTTTTGTTTACTTTGTATCCATGATCCTAGACGCGCATCTATTTATACTGCCGGGGGCGCGACATCTACCACCACGGTGTCCCGCTGTAAAGGAGATGCTGTCGATAATGTTTATGGTGATTAAGTGCTCTCCAAAATCTATAGTTGGACATTTATTTGTTGGACGTTCTGTTCAAAATCTTTGATATCTTGATATGATCCAGTTGGTCTAACTAACTCAGTTGCTCACTAATGTTTATCCAGCCCTGCTAATGATTTGGTTTTCTGGATGGCCTATGCTACAGTTAGTTAGCCATCACACCATTCGTACACCGGCGGACTCGGGCAAAGAAGCCGAGGGCTTCGGTCCGATACCCGTAAGCCAAGTAGTTCTTGGTAGTTTCCGACTGCAGCGAGCCAGGAAGGCCGGCCGGCGTTTAGTTTCTAATGTATTTGTGGGTATTGACGTTTGCACCCCCCCCCCCCCCCCCCCCCCCGTTTTATCGTCACATTTGCACTCTCCTTTCATATCAAGATTTAGGAGGTTTTTTATTTTTGTAATTGTAACACGTACACGGACCGCTGCTCTGTCCGCAGTGTAAATCCACCCTCCCCTTCATCTGTCCGGACGAGCGTGCGGGTTGAATGTGCATGTGTCGTGCGTATTTATTGATTGGCTTAGCTCTCATCTTTCTCTCACTCTCGTTTTATATTGAGGCCTAAACCCCCCCCCCCCCCCCCCCCCCTTTCCCCTGTGGCAGAATGGGTCAGGCGGGGGGCCACAGCGGTTTCTCAGCCCAGGGAGGGTGCAGACGATGGGGGCTCGGAGGGGGAGGACGGACCCTTGGCGGTGGCTCTTTCTGATCAGACTTGCCAAGTTAAGAGGGGAAAACCCCCCCACTTAGCTCCCCTCCCGACACTTGTGTGTGTACATCTTCAGTGTGTCTTGTATCTGTCCGTGTGTGTGTGTGTTGACGTACATGTGTCGATTGCGTGTGCACAAGTGCTACTGGCCGAACTCTGCCCTTTGTCGCGGGGACCATTTGTTGTGGCCCTGCTCTGTCCTGGTATGTGTGTGGGTATTAAGGGGAGGGATGATGGGTATTAAGAGGAAGGTGAAGGTTTAGGATTACACCGCCACAGATTGATGTCCCCCTCAACCCGTCAGTGTTATTTTGGGTTCTTTTGTATGTTCGCCAGAGAACAGTTGGGTGCAGAGAACCCGATATATGAAACACTGACAACTTACACGCATGTGGTTATAATAGGCTGATAAATGCGTTCGTTATGGCAGGAAGACTTTTATTGTCAGCTGACTACTGGCTGGTGTGTCCCTGTCTTCAGCTGACCAGTTTCCCTTTACAAATAGAGAGGATTCAATGGCATTTGGCTGTCTGGCGGTGTTAATTTCCGATGCTTGCGTTAATGTTGCTAGTCACAGCAAATGAAGTGTCTGTTAGCAGTCATGGGGCATGACATGCTCGGTTTAGAAGGCATGTAAACCTTCTCTTGTCTCTGGACACAAACTCGTGTGTGTGTGTGTGTGTGTGTGTGTGTGCTCCTAATCGAGTGATGTTAACAACAGGGGCCGGTTGTGGTGGAACGCAGATTGGTTTGACATTTGACCCTTTTGACAGCAAATCTGACAGCCATTAGCAGGTGTGTGTCTCAGGATGGAGGATGACTCCTGAAAGCCATTCTGCTGTAATTGAGTCTCTGTCCTGTCAGCCTGACAGGAGCTCGTAGTTCACATTTTTGGACGGCATGCAGAGTGAGGGCTAGAAGCGGGCCTGAGTAACGGAGCCGATGGTGTGGAGAGGTCAAAGTTTGGTTTAGGTTAAACCTCTATGTGCACTTGCGTGTGTGTGTGAGGGTGCTGGTGCTTGTAATGAAGTCTAAGTAAATGTTGTTGCCTCTGGTGTCCCTCATTCAGGTTCTGTATCATTCCTCTTGTCTCAGGAATCACAAATCATTTCCCCGAATTAGACGCAGGAATACCTAAACCGCCCTATTGTGTGTATGTATGCGTGTGTGTGTGTATGTATGTGTGTGTGTGTGTGTGTGTCAGTTGATGGGGTTTGAGTAAATATTGTTGTCCCCATTTCTTTCATTCAGGGTCTCAATCGCTTCTGCGGTCTCAGATTCACATGGGTCATTTTTACATTTCCCCGAATTAGCTTTAAGAATACATAAGCCTGCGTACGCTGATGTATCTCTGTGTGCGTGTGTGTGTGTGTGTGTGTGCATGCTCATGTCTGGGGAAATGAGGGCTGCATGTTTCCGTGGGCCCGTGGCCCCGTAGAGCTGGCTTTACTCCTGATAGGAGTGGACTTAACAAATAGTCACATGGGAGCAGCGCTGCTATTTTGGCTCCATCAGCTCGTCAGTGAGGGCCGACAGTGGAAAGGACGAGGGTTGGGAATCCAAACTGCGACGTTAGTAACACCTGCTAATGAGGCCATGTGAGACCTGGCTAATGGCAGGGATTATAATTCATTACGGATTGATCCGACATGTGGCGTCTTTGTCGGGGGCCACTGACGGAGCTGTAAATGAGAGGATGATTAGTACATGGTTTTAGCTGACTTGACAAGGAGGTGATAATTATTGCTACTTCTATTAAAACCTCAACGTCTTGTGATTAATGACGTACTGAACTTGATCCTCTGATCTACTTTACTGCATTTGTGTTCTTGAACCAATTATCTATTAATAATAGACACTTTAAGTCGTGTCATCTTCCTGAACCACTTATTGCCTTCTATCTGAAATATCACATTTTGAATGCACTCATCGACTCCCTGCACAAACATGTATTTATTTGCCCGGCAACATTTTTACGACCTCATTGGTGACTGCTGTGACTGTGCCACGGGCGAAGTGACACATCGGGATGTGTCCTCTTTAAGCTATCGAAGTAGCACATTTTGAACTGAGCAGACAGCGGGAGGATTGTTGTCATTGTCGAGTTATTTTCGATCAACGGCTGCAGACGAAGCTTTACAACCGATTGACCCTCCCAGTAGCAGACATGAGAACACAGCAATGGCATCTGCCAGGACAGGTGTGTGCGTGTGTGTGTGTGTGTGTGTGTGTGTGTCTTTTTGTCTTTGCATTCATGCATTCAAGTAAAAATCATTTCAGTGAAAGAAGGGTTTTCATTCTCTGGCTGTGTATGGAGGTGTGTGGACAGGAGAGCTCACGTGAGCAGAAGAGAGACTACGAATCTTTTATGCATCTGTGTGTGTGTGTGTGTGTGAGAGAGATTGTGTTAGTGAAAGAGAGGGGGTCTGTTTGTGTGTATGTGCATGCATACCCCCCCCCCCCCCCCCTTAGCTCTGACAGTGGTGTGTTCCTCCACAGGTGCTATTTCAGTCGGCCGACTGTCATCTCAAAATGCTTTTCAGCCGAGTGCTTTTCAAAACAATCGTCACTGGTGCCCCCAGGCTCTTTTTACAAGGGTCCTCTGCCGCACTGAGGTTTAACATGCTGCCTCTGATCTCCCGATCAGTGGGGGGGGGGAGTTATGTGTGTGTGTGTGTGGGGCGGGGTATTGCGTTTGTGTGTGTGTGTGTGCATCTCTGTATTATCTTTATTGCCTCCCTTCAATCTGTAAACCATTTGTCACTCATCCAGTGCAGATCAGTTAAGACCCACACTCTTATTTATCGCAACAAGGCTGAACCACTCATCAATTAGCGTGTCAGGGTGCAATATTGCACCGCTAATGGGCACAACTCGTACATACAAGCAGGTGCACGTGCAAAGACACGAGGCATTGTTTAAAAACACTGAATTAAAAAGGGACCACTAGCTGGGAAAAGTCCGATAACGGGCATACAGGACTATATATTGAAAATCAACTTATAGCTGTTCAGAAAACTTTGATTCAGCCCCCCCCCCCCCCCCGGCTGCACTAGTCGGCTGGACCCCATTTGTCATTTACCGTCCTCCCGCACTTGTCTCCCTCGTTCCCTCCGTTGGCAGCTTTGAGTGTTGCCGACTACAGCCGCACCACTTAGCCCGACTCCATCTTTTAGCGACGTCGGCAGGGTCAGATGCCGTGACGTCTTGTGTGTCCTCAAAGTCTTCGAGGCAGATCGTTGGGTACATTATGTTTTTAGAAATGGGGAGTACAAAGTGAAAATGTCACCTGTAAGCTGTGCAACGTCAGTGTTGAAATACTGTGGGAACACTTGAACTCTCGTGGGCTTCTGTCAGCTCCCAAATTATAGCGACAGACGAGCAGACAGCAGCTGCCATTTGCTGCAAGTTGCAGGCTTATCTAAAATATGGTTTAATGTCTATTGAGTTTAGTGGGACTGCTGTTCATATGAGGATTACTTTCATGTAAGTTAGGAGGCACGGAAAGATCGTGATGGAGGATGTCAGACCTTGTGACCTCATGCTTATTGCTCTTTCTAAAAACAAAAAAAAAAAAAAGTCAGTGTGAACATGAACCGGACCTTAACTGCTCAATTACTGTCCAGACTAATTAACGCCGAGGGGCTGACAGGTGAGAGAGGCGGGAACGTAAGAAGCTTGACGGATGTTTGACGATGTGACAAAAAGAGGAGCTTTAGTAATTGGAGGATTTGAACCGATTGTTTGGAGTCGTAGAGATCGTATCGGCGGCACATAAGAGAAGGAGAGATTCGCCTCGACTCGTTGTGAGTACGAAACCATTCAAATCTGACTTCAAATTGTCGAACCATACTTCTCGGGACGGGAGAGATATCAAATCTTCACAACTTCAAGATATATTTAGATCATTCATTTGGACCGCTAGATCCCAGCCAATGGTGAGAAGTCGTAAGTTCCCAGAGCTCATGTTGACTTATTCAAATGTCTAGTTTCATCCGACCACCGTCTCTTATTCTCAGGACATTCAGTTTACAACCAAAGAAGAGTAGGAGAACGTTAACATTGATTTTCTGTCAAATATACCGATTTAATTATTAAAGCTCTACAGCTCTAATGTGGTTGATGTTGAAAGACAGCTTGGTTTCACTGAAGGACACGGCATCGGGAGAACATGAAGTAATACGAGTCGAGCTTTTTCAGTTGTCTGCCCCAGTATGAGCGGCATGCACGGTGCTGACACACACACACTCTTTGTACCCCCTGGGGCTGTGTGTTTGCGTTGGTCCGTATAGTATGTGTGTGTTGGCATGTGCTTAAAGATGAGCGCTCACCCACAGACAGTTGCATCATGGTCAAACGACTTGTCTTTCACGCGGTTCATTCCTTAAAGCGCCGTGTCCTGCGGGGGACTGACGGCATATGGAAAACCCGTCTAAATGAGTCCACACATCAATTACATCAACGCATTCTCACCTCGCTCTGTCTCCGTCTTTCCCACATCTCTGTGTTCATCACTCCTCTGCCCTTTCCTTCCATCTATTCTCTGATCACCCCTCCCCCCCTCTCTCTTTCAGCGATTTTACAATGTATACTGAGGTACAGTAGCTCTAGTGTCTGTGTTAGTGGGTGTTTAACATCTCTGTAACCGATGGAGGCCGCCGTGGACCAGCAACTGTCCTGTGCGGTGAGGTGAAATGTTTTTGTCAATGGAGTCTGCTGGCTTTGAAGAGAACGTAGATTAAAAAAATAACGGCTTCACTGTCAGACGGCAAGATAAAGCAGTGAAAATATTCCCCCGAACCAACCTTCACCAGCATGATAGTAGCCGGCCAGTTCATGGTCAAAAATGTAAATGAATACGTGGAACCTCGGTCACATTTTAACTTTAAAAAAAGCGATTTCATTCACGATTTGAAGGCTTTCATCCCTCAAAAAATATGCAAAATGTTTAGCTTGTTAGATGTATTGACATTGTGTCAAAGATCACGGTTAGTTTCTGCTCCGAAGATTTCTCCAACTGTACTCTGAGCCCGTTATTTCATCGTCCCCTAACTCCTCCCTTTCTTCCCCTCCTAAACTAGCAGGAGGGGGGCGAGTCATTTTGTCTGCACCAAAGCTTAGCAACACAATTTAGTGCATATGTGCTTTGGCCAAGGTGTGTGTGTGTGTGTGTGTGTGTGTGTGTGTTTTTTTGGTGTGACCTTGACTGCAGTCCCTAATGGAGAGGAGGCTGTTCTGTGAATGACTCAAACCCCCCCTCCTCCCCCCGCCGCTGTACAGTGGTATGTAGCAGCCTATAAAGCATGCTTACAAGTCCCACTCTGGTTTCAGGGAGTGGACCCCCTCCTCCTCTCCAGCCCCAACCTGACCCCGCCCCTTCCTCACACTCTGAAATAGCCACGTCCTTGTCCCCACACGGAGCCCGGTGTGAGTCGGGGTTGTGTATATATGCAGCCGTGGTTGATTGAGGAGCAGATTGCTGGTGACAGGTCACACTGCGTTCCATCCCTCCGACCCCCCAGATTAGCCACCCGAAGCCCCCTGCCCTCCCCTCCTCTGGGCCCCCACCTGTTGGGATCCCTCCACTGCTCAGATCTCTCCCTCACACACACACACACACACACACACACACACAGTGGACAACCTGCGTTTACAGAATTCTCTTATTTGTCCGTCACTCACTCTGCGGGTGATAGAGGCCATTACGAGTCATTAAGGTGTGTTTGAGTGTGTGTTGCTCGGCTAGGATGTGTGTGGGCTGAATAGACGCCTGTCACAGCACGCTCTCATAATTGCCCTCTTAGCCAATTATCCCCCATTTAAAGGCAAGTCACCTGCTCTGCTCCAATGTCCACACAAAGACTTGCACACACACACACACACACACACACACACAGAATAAATAACATGGAAACTTAATATTTAATCATTGTTTGTTCCTCAGTGATTTGTTTGTTTACTGTGCTGAAATGCGTAATATGCAGTAGTGCTTTTTGTCGTTCATACTGTTGTGTCTGTTCTCCTTCAGATTCTGATGCACACCAAAGAACTGGTTCAGAAGGTGAGTTATTAACAAGCCAAAGTAATACTAATCTCGTAAAGGAAACTCAAAAGACCTTTCAGTGTTCAATAACAATGCAAAGGACTGTGTAAAGAAATGGGAAACTGTCATATCACCATCAGTGAAACGAAAATAAGAAGAAGAAGAAAGGAAACTGTTAAAAACTTTGCAGGATTTGACCTTAAATCTATATCAGGATAAAGGATGTATATCCCAATTATGATGATTTAAAAAGTTATTGTCTGGCCCTAATTTGAAGCTAATATATCGTCTTCCTCATAAGGCCGTTTTTTCATGTCATTTTTCCACTTATGTGACTCAGATGAATCTGGAAGTCATCTACGGAGATACTGACTCCATTATGATCAACACCAACAGCAGGGCTCTGGAGGAAGTCTACAAACTTGGCAATAAGGTGTGTTTGTGTCAGCGGTAGAGACGTTCTGCATCGCTTTTCTTCATTTCGATTATTTGACATTTTCACTGATTGCATACGTGTGTGTTTTTGTTATTTCCAGGTGAAGGCCGAAGTAAACAAGCTCTACAAACTGCTGGAGATCGACATCGACGGTGTGTTTAAGTCCCTTTTGCTGCTGAAGAAGAAGAAATACGCCGCCTTGGTGGTGGAGAACCACGGCGAAGGACAGTACAGCGTCAAGCAGGAGCTCAAAGGCTTGGACATCGTCCGCAGAGATTGGTGCGACCTGGCCAAGGAGTGTGGCAAGTACGTGAGATAAACCAAACCGAGCCGGGACAGAAAGCCACACATCAGGCAGTGCAAGGTATATCCATTTAGATCGTTGTGTTCCTCTGCTCCTGCAGCTATGTGATCGGTCAAATCTTGTCGGACCAGAGCCGCGATGTCATTGTGGAGAACATCCAGAAACACCTGGTGGAGGTGGGAGAAAAAGTAGCGGCCGGAACGATTCCACTCAACCAGTTTGAGATAAACAAGGTGAGGGCATGGCTGTATGTATGAAGGGCTCCACATCTGAATAGTGTGAAACAAACATTTAGCAATAGTTTTTCCGATAAGTTGATTGGACCTCAAATTCAAAAGAATTGCTGCAACACAGATCAACTGTTCTCTGAACTGGAGAATCCGTCTTTTTACTTAAGTACTTGGCTTAAAACGTCAACAAGTTATGATATGGATTCATTTCATCTCTGGAGTAATATGCAGCCTTCAGTTCGATGAAGGCTGCGGCCATCGTTGTGACGCGCCGACGCACGTTCCGCATTGACGTATGTTCGACGAATCGCCCCCAGGCCATACCTTTGTATTCATTGCTGCTGTCGTGCTCTCTCCTCCAGGCTCTGACTAAAGATCCTCAGGACTATCCAGACAAGAAGAGCCTCCCTCACGTCCACGTGGCTCTATGGATCAACTCCCAGGGCGGTCGCCGGGTCAAATCTGGAGACACGGTGTCGTACATCATCTGCAAGGTGTGTGTGTGTAGGAGAGAAACATAGATATAGTCTCCTGACACACTGGTCCACGAGTCATTCCAGCGTTTTTCTACTTTACATTTCAACAGCTAATCATTAAAATCAAGAATATCCAAAGATATATTTTTAGTGTACACTGTAGTATAAAGTACAAGCTACCACTTACACCGCTGTCTGTCTTTTCTTTGTCCCCCTAGGACGGCTCCACGCTGGCGGCCAGTCAGAGGGCCTATGCTCTAGAGCAGCTCCAGAAGCAGGAGGGTCTCAGTGTGGACACTCAGTACTACCTGGCCCAGCAGGTCCACCCTGTGGTGTCCCGCATCTGTGACCCCATCGAGGGCATCGACAGCGTGCTCATCGCCACGTGGCTGGGTATGTCAGACCGAAGCCTTCAGTGTTATTGAGAGCGGGTGGGCCCACATCACTCTGGTGTTAAATTATGACTTGAGGAATTTCAGGTTTCCTTCAAAATATGACAAATTACACGATTAATGAAAAAAAAAAAAAATGTTCAGTGAAAGTATTTAATTAAAATTTAGCGAGTGACACCGACACGTATAACGCTTCTTGTAGTGATTTAAATGACACTGTGGCAGAGCAGGGTCCTCCTTCAATCAGAGGGCCGGCGGTTCGATACCCGGCTCCGCACACAGACAATACTAGAAAAGCGCTGTACAAGTCCATTTGCAGTTTACAGACATGCTATTATATAAATAAACAATGACCGTGTGGTATTTGCGGGGGCACAGCTTACTTTGAGTGATAGTACTAATCTCTCTTTATGTATGTGTTAGCATTAGTAATGATTCCGGTTTTATAGTCTGGTGACAGCTGAGGCAGCCAAAGATAGAAAGGTTGTCACACCTAATGTCACAACAGCCTAATGAAAGTACAAAATAGATGTTTCATTGTTGTCTAATAGTCATAAAATTAAGTGGTTTGAATGGAAAAATTCCAGAGTATTTCGTCTGTTTTGTACACGAAAATGCGACGGGACAAAAAAATAAATCTGTGGTGTCATGCAGAATTATCTTTTGTCCATACCAGGTCTGGACCCGAGTCAGTTCCGGGCTCACCAGCAGTACCAGAGGGAGGAAGAGGCCGATGGCACGCTGGGAGCTCCGGTCCAGCTGACCGACGAAGAGCGTTACAAAGACTGCGAGAGGTTCACCTTCACCTGCCCTCAATGCGACACCGACAACATATACGACGGCGTCTTTGAAGGAGCTGTGAGTAGAAGTCCCCGTGCACTGTGTTAGCCATCACAAACCTCCTTTACTAGTCTTCTGCTGTGGTTTTCTATGGCCATGGAGCAAGACATACAACAAGTATACGTCCTGCATCAGTGTAGCGACGAGGAGACTTGTAGTTTAAGTATATTCTATCACTAACGATGTGTTTCACAGGTGTAATGGATTAATCGGTAGAGACACCCTTTAAGAGTCTGAGGGTGGAGAGGAATTTCCGTCAAACTTCCTGTGAGGGATTCATGCATCAGTCATCCTCCATATTGTGTCTCTGTCTGTATTTTTAGACAGCTGCCTGGCTCCAATACAGACTCTGTTTTCATTGGCATAGTTTGGACTCCACAACTTGAAAAGCCTTTCCATAACCCCTGCTGCTCCATGAACGCACACACACAATGATCTCCTACCATTTGTCAGTCCAAGGTCGTGTGTGTGTGTGTGTGTGTGTGTGTGTGTGTGTGTGTGTGTGTGTGTGTGTGTGTGTGTGTGTGTGTGTGTGTGTGTGTGTGTGTGTGTGTGTGTGTGTGTGTGTGTGTGTGTGTGTGTGTGTGTGTGTGTGTGTGTGTGTGTGTGTGTGTGTGTGTGTGTGTGTGTGTGTGTGTGTTATCGGCTTCTAATGAGGAGCAGGGCACGCAGCCTTTTCTCGTCTGAAAGATACTAATAAAACTGACAACCCTCTGTCCTCCGCTGGCAGAGAGGACTTGCATTAAATTTTAAAAAAGGAGTGTTATACACACACACACTCCATAAAGGTGGATATAATTACACACTTCAGCAGACACTCTGATATGTTTTACTGAGAGGCGTACACACTCGCACATAAAACATACCAGAAAAGCGGTAGATTCTGGTTAAGTCGATGAAAAAGGAAAAAAAAACAACAACAACAACTTCCTGCTTTGTGGTTTTAACGGTAACATCTGGAAAAGTTGTTAGGAATAATTCCCAACTTCAGACTAAACTAACCAGGATTCGTCTGATTGCTGGTTAATTTTCCAGCATGCATCAGAGGCACGCACGCACAAACACACACAGAGAGAGAAACTGATAAGACAGTAAGTTAATTAGGGTGGTGAGCATGGTCTAACAGCTCAGTGAGAGGGGAGGACAGATGGGCCTTGACTCCACCACTGACACAGAGCCAGAGATGGTAGGAGGTGGCGGTGATGGATGATGGAGGACAGACAGAGGAGGAAAGTTGTTTGATGAGGGGAGCGGGTAGAGAGGGGGATGAAAGGATAAAGTATAGAGGGAGAAAAAGCTGGATGGAGCTGCAGGGATTTCCCAGAGTTTAGATGGAGCGTGAGGCCAAGACATGGAGGAAAACAGCAGGGGAGCTTAAATGTTTATAACATTATTATACAGGTTTGTAGAGGGCTATTTATGGCGCAGGCATGCGGTGTTAAAGATGATATTATTTTGGGGTTGGAGACAATACTTTGAGGGGTGGTGTGTGTGTATAGAGATACGATCCTTGGATTGCAATATTTCTCTCAGAAGTCTCACGCAAACACAAAAATATACTTTGGGTTTTTGTCATATTTTCATTTAATTTCGCAGCCGTAAATCAACTGGCAAGCGAAGGGTGTTTTTAAAAATGTTTTTATAGATACAACTTGTTTGGGAGGGAGAATCCTGTTATCGAGTTGTGGAATGAAACAAGTGAGATAAGAGAGTCTGAGGGGAGGAGAAGAAGGGAGGCTGCTTTCATCCAGTGCAGACAGGGTGGTGTGGGGGGAGACATGAAGAAGAGGCGGATAGACCAAGATGGAGGGGGGGTTAATGTGTGGAGCTGCATATTAAAGGGAGTAAAATGACTTGAACTGGCAGAAAATGTGGAGTTTTGTAAAAAAGAATGAAGTAGGCGAACAAAAACGCTGTGTGTGGCTTTTTTTATACTTGTGTCATTGACCTTTTATTTTTGCAGCTCCAGTTAAATGGAGTTCAGGTTTAAAGGAGCGAGTGTTTAAAGCTGTTTTCATGGCATTAACTGTATGCCTTGCTCTGAAGTGGACGATTCATTGGTGTAGAGGTCCCGTTGACCTGTTTTCTTCTGGCTGTTAAAATCTACTGGACTCTACTTACACCCTCCATGCCTCTGACATGTTCTTTGTAGACGTTTACAGGTAATGGCCAAGTTGCTATGTTACATAACTGCTTAGCTGTGACGAATCCCTGTGCACACACACACACACACATATATTTATGCACAGGACGCTACATTCATGAATTGTGGTGGGAGTGAGATTGTAGGTATTGCAGTGAGTGTAGTAAACGCTTCGCTCCGTCACCTGAAAGCCTTTCAATGTATGCGAATTAGATTTACTTTAAATATCACAGCTAGGATGAGCAGAAGTTAAGTGAGTTAGAAAATAGCTGGTTCTTTGATAGAAATTCAAAGGTACAACCTGTGGATTAAAAAAAAAAAAAAAACGAAATGTGAGACTTTAACTACAACTCCCAAGATGCATTTCAGTGAGAGACGACATAAAACACAAAAGTAAGGGCTGAGTTCTACGTGAAGTGTTTTGCATGGCATACATTTTATTAGTGTGGCACTCGTTTGTGCACAGTAAAAGTCACAGATGTATGTTTTCCAATTATTCAGCTGCACCTGACTGCAGTGTTGTGCAGACATTCCTATCATTCAGCACTTTGTTTAAGAGCAGACGGTTGGAACCATCCACAGTGTTTGCGTGAGCCATCAGAATGGATTGTATGCAGCGTCACCGTCGCCTGTTTTTATTCATGTTACTTTGAACAAGACTGAAGAGGGTTATTTTCTCGAACTGCAGCTGATGTCGAGCATATATGAATCCATCTGTTGTCGTGACGCATTTTCTCCTTTCCCAGGGACTGACGTTGGAGCCCGGCTTGTTGCGATGCTGTCACGTCCCCTGCGGGAGCCGACCCGTCGACTACGCCGTCAACATCGGCAACAAACTACGCCATGACATCCGTCGTCACATCAAAAAATACTACTCTGTGAGTATTTGTGTGTTTGTGTGCCAGTCGGGAATACAACTCTGCTTTTACACACACTAAAAAACACAAGCACACACAAACATTCATGTATGTACTTCACCACCTGCAGGGCCACAAATGGACTTTTTTACTCCGTGTTTAATGCTGCAACTAGACTAGCACAGCTGGTCTCTCTCTCTCTCTCTCTCTCTCTCTCGCTCTCTTTTTAAAGCTTGTTCTCTGAATGAACTTGCAGTTAATTCACAAACGCATCAAAAGTATACATTAAATGTAAATCCGTGGTCCAGAAGCTCTCCTCTTAAACGATTTGCATTGCAAAGCATCGTGGTTGTTTGCATGCCACTATATCAATCAACACATTCACATAAAGAAATGAAATGAATGCTGCAGCTGACACGAAACAAGCTCAAGTGGTCAGAGAGGAGAAAAGTCTGGTGAAAATTGACCTTTCACTAAGTGTTTATGAAAGCGTTGGACTGTATTTAACACAATGTGGGATTCAGCTGATTCAGTAATGATAAGAGACGCCATCAAAAAGATGTTGCGAGAGAGAGAGAGAGAGAGAGAGAGATGATGGAAACCTCAGCAGGGCACTGCGCTGACATTTTCCACCAAAGAGCACATTATGCTAGCGAAATGAAAAGAGCACCAGAAAGATTTGAAGGAGCATGATCTGTGAAAATACTTAAATGGCCATTCTTACTTTGAATACCAAGTTTAACATGCACTCTTTGTCCGTTTTTTTTTTTGTTAAGGTTATAGGGTGGAATTTAAATGATACATCTGGGAGAACGGAATCACTAGAGATACAGCGAGGACTAAAAATTAAACAAATCCAAAGTATTTGACTTTAAAGATTATTATTTTTGCGGTTTGGCACATTTTGCCGTCTCAAAAGCAGGCACGGTGTGAAAATACGGTGCATTGACTTCCCACTTCACCGTTCAGACGTCCAGATAGAAGAACACGAGGCCAGAGACGAGTTCAGACGTGCAAAATGTGCACGGCCACACGATCAAATACATGTTGAATATAGTTGCACACTTAAAAATGATTAAATGCTGCCGCTAGGTATCTGTTTTAATTGTTCACCAATTGATCAATTTCAACTAAATTGCGAGGATCTTCAGATTTAGTTAATTTAAAGATAACATCCAGATATTTTTTCCACCATCGACCAATCGATTGGTTAAAGAGCAGGTAGATTTTCTTTGGTTGACTACAGCCCTAAAACATGCAACACACTTCATCCTGTGTCCATGTTGGACGAGGCGCGTAAAGAGGAACAAGACTCGCACGCTGCCAACAAACCAGCTCCCCACCGTGACCCGCTGCCACCATCCCGTCTACTTGTCCAATACGTTGGTGTACGACCAAATACCTGCACAGGACATTCCTAGCATTAGCAAACGGTAGCATTGTGAGCATGTTAGCATGCTGACAATAGCAGTTAGCCCAAAGCACTGAGCAGCCTGACAGAGCTGCTGACATGGCTGTAGATTCTCAATCTTGTTATTGCGTAAACTAAAATTCCAAGTTTGTCTCAACAGGCGTTATTAGGTTTTGTCTTAGCAGCCTGAGAGTGAAGTAAACTGGACGCCTGTGTTGTCTTTGTAGGGCTCGCTCTCTCTCTCTCTCTCTCTCCTGGTAGCTTCTAACACCTTCCTCTTGAGTGAGTGGAATGCACTGTCTGCCTGTAAAAGTGTCTATGTGTATGTGGGGGTAACTCTCCCACAGTGCTGAACAGAAATCAATTAGTTTGGTGAATGTGCGGGGATCGAGCCCCCCCATCCCCTTTGTCACGATGTGTGAAACAGCTGCTACCACTGAATACTTACACCTCACACGGCAACACACTCGCGCACACACACACACGCGCGCACACACAGACACACCACTGGAGGCGGACACAGCGCACACACACAGCGGGGCAATGAAGAGGGGTAATATTGTGTAATTAAGGATTCCTTTCAGGCCGAGGGAGAGTTCAAATAGAGCTGTTTGTCCGGCCAGATAGTGTGAAAGCTCTGCACCTCTGTGTGTGTGTGTGTGTGTGTGTGTACAAGAATATACGTGCATGTGTGTTGGCGTCCTAAGCTAGGACCACAGAGACATTAATCATTAGTGAAATTACCTCCTGCCCCCCCCCCCATCCCCACCATTATCAATAAACCAGCCCCCTGAGAATGGGCAAACACTTGTTCACTCCTCACTTTTACACACACACACACACACACACACACTGTCATCCTTTCCTCCTCTCGTCCCGCTGTCTTTGGCAAAATGAGAGATTCGCTCGTTTCCTGAACCACCCAATTCTTCTTTTTCCTTTTTTTTTTTTTTGGTAACCCCTCCCATCTAACCACCGTTGCCATGGCATTTAACAAATTATTGCAATTACCCTCGTCATGCGGGTCGCCCCTGGAAACGGGCTGAGGGGCAAGAGTAGAAAGGGGGAGAGAGGAGAGAGAGAAAGGGTGAATGAAGACCAGAGAAGGTGATAATCCTGTTTTGAACAAAAGGTCAAATTGCTGAATAGAGAAGCTTTGATTAAGCGGAGGAGGTACAAAGTGGAACCGTTTGAGCTCGTGTGTGTGTGTGTGTGTGTGTGTGTGTGTGTGTGTGTGTGTGTGTGTGTGTGTGTGTGTGTGTGTGTGTGTGTGTGTGTGTGTGTGTGTGTGTGTGTGTGTGTGTGTGTGTGTGTGTGTGTGTGTGTGTGTGTGTGAAGTAGACCGATTTGAAGGTCTATTCACTCCAGAGCTGGACGTGTTGACTGCTGTAGGCCCGTCCTCGACCAAAACATTCAAAGTCGATTGACGCTTGTACGATTTTTGCCGATTAGTTGATTTAATCAACAGATCTGTAAAACAGAGTTTCTGCGCATTGGAATCATGCAAAAGCATCACTTAACTTAGCATTGGTGATGATTAAATATCAAGAATGTTATCGTGTAAATATTTTGTGAAAGCACCAATAGTCGTGTGTGTGTGTTTCAGGTGGATTCCTCTGCTACAGCAGTGATGTCAGAGAGGCTTCTCCACTTTGTTAGCATTCACAATAGATCTGAAACAATTAGTTAATTAATAGATTTTTTTTTTAAATTGTTATTATACTGTATTCATCCCGGTAAGGGGGACATTTGTCTCTGCATTTGACCCATCCCTGTATATAGGGAGCAGTGGGCTGCCCGTGACAGGCGCCCGGGGAGCCGTTAGGGGTTCGGTGTCTTGTTCAGGGACACTTCGACTCAGGACACGTCCCAGCCAAGGATCGAACCGTCGACCTTCCGGTTACCAGACAACCCCCTTAGCCTTGTGAGTAGATAGAAGATTAACAGAACAATAATAATAATAATAATAATTTTTTATTTAAGATTTCTGGGTTTTGACCAGTTGTTTGGACAATAACAGACATTTAATGACGTCACCTTGGGTTCTTGGATTGTGCTCGGAGCATTTTTCCTCGTAATCTGACACTTAAAACCATTAATCGAGAAAACAGTCCGCATAGTAATCAATAATGAAAATAGTCTTTTGTTGCATAACTGATTGAAAATACTTTCGGACCTTTCAGACAAAGATGCAGGGAGAAAAGACGCCTCAGATTAGAGCTGCAACTAATGACAAGCTTCACTATCAATGAATCTGCTTATCGATCAGTAAATTCTTTAGTCACTAAAAAATGCCCATATCTAACGGCAGTGTCTTACTAAGCAGTCGATCGAGAGTCAGAAACCGCAGCGTCCGGTCTGCAGAATCATTTAGAGAGATTATTCTTCATCAAACGAGTGCAGTGAAGGTGATCGTTAAAGTATCGGACCCAACCGGGGTGTTTTTGGGAGCAGAAATCAACCAGCAGAGAGAGGCTACATTTCCATGTGGGCCCTGTCGTGGCCGGGTCTTGCCTCTATTTGGTTAAATTATGCGGAACTCATTTGACGTCTGCATTCAGTGTGTCAGGTATCCACTGTAGTAATTATGCAATTATGAGCCTTTATTCTCTCACATCCGACTGTACACCCCCCCCCCCCCCCCCCCCCCCCCCCCCCCACCCCCACCCTCGCTCCGGCAAAATGCCTCAATTATATTTTTCTCTCCACTGCCTCACGGTCCTCCTTGTTTTTAGTCGTTTCTCTGTGGCTCAAACAGTACTGCGGCACTTAATCTCACTTTATTTATATTTTTCTGAGTGTGTGTGTGTGTGTGTGTGTGTGTGTGTGTGTGTGTGGATTTTGGGTCACATTACCAGAGCACAAGGGCTTTTGTTGGTAGCTTTTCCTTCTTTCAGCCCTCACAGTCCTGGGCACTTGAGTCTTTGATGTGTGTCTTATTAAATCATTATAATGTGTATGAATGGGAAACAATTAATATGTTTGTGCTCACACTGAATACAGACTGTGTGTGTGTGTGTGTGTGTGTGTGTGTGTGTGTGTGTTCATTCCTCTTGTGAGTCCCATGGGAACAGCAGTGTGTGCCAAGGCTTGTGTCATAAGAAACACACACACACACACACACAAAAAGACGGAGATCAAACAGCCGCCCATTGAAAATCACACTCATGCTCCTTATCTCCCACCTCCACAAACCATTGTCCTGCATATGTCTTTATCAGAGACAGCGAAGCCGTCTCGTTTCCCATGATGCTCAGCTCTTTGCACAAGAGCCGCGGAGGTGTTTAGATAATTAGTCCTGGAGCATGGGTTTGTGGGTAAAGCTGTGAACCCGGGGACTTACTAATTGATTTGGGACATATATGTGTGTGTGTTTGGTTTTCATTTAGAGGAGATTGACTGTATGTGTGTGTGTGGACTGCATGAAGCAATTATCTCCCCTTCTAGATTTATATTTCCTGTTGCATAATAAGAAGCCATTGTAATGTGCAGGTTGTTTTTAGATTGTACGTGACAGGTGTACTTACTGCATACAATGAGCCAGTCACGTGGAGTGCTTTCATGTTACTGGAACAATGAAATTGTCCACTTTCAGCCACGTTTCTGGGCCCTGGAAGTTATTCCTTCCCCGTCACAAAGGCTCAGGGTAGTTCTCATTTGTCTCGGGGTCTGTTGACAGTGTGTGGATCTCTCTGTACTCTGTATTGGATAAGCTGTAAATGTTGTGTCTACGTAGTTACCCTTCAAAATTAAAAGTCTTTACAACGCGGCCTAAAAATCAAATATAAAACACAACATTTGGTGGAAGCTCATCTGTTTGTAATCAAGGTGTCACAAGAGCTTTGAGGTGAAATGCATCGAGAAGTCAAACTGGAACAACTGCATCGGTGTAGGGGAGCATGACTGCAACACAATAAATACCGATCCCAGAGGTGCCTTTATTGTAGTTTACGAAAGAAAAGCAACAATTTATGGCAATGCCGATAAACATAAAGTCAAACCTACAGCGTGATGGCTTCAACAAACTCATCTGCTGCTTCAGGTGCTTTTACTTCATATTTGACTTGAAAGGCGTTAAACACTTCAATAGTCAATGGTTTTGCTTTTAACGGACGTACATTTTGATACATTTACAGAAAGTAGAGTTTTTAGTGATACAAAGTTCTAAAACATGAAGACAGAGTTATAGAAACATCCTAATGATGGTGATATTTTATTGAAATATTTTTCATTTGCAGTAAATTCAGTTGTGTAATTGTACGCGTTTGTGTTTTGAGTCGGGCACTGACCATGTATTCACTTTATGAAGACGTCTAATGCAAACAGTCCTATTAATCAGCCTGTTTCTTCTGTTTGGTTCTTGTTAGGCAGCGTATCGAGGCCTCTGCACAGTGAACAGAGTTTAAATATACTGTAGAGTCGGCTGTAAAAGAAACACTTTTCACTGCTGCTCAAAATTGATGAGGAGACCAGACAAAGCCAAACCTATAAATCAATGAGAGAATTACTGCATGCCTGTATGTGTGATGAGGGGGATGCGGATAGAAAGACAGGTGCAGTGGTTTTAGAGGGGGTTTATTTTGAGTGAATGGAAGGAAGGAAGGGTAGATAGATGGGGGGGGGGGGTGCAAAGGCGTTGATGGTGGTGGGTCTTATGCTCTGTCATTAGTTGGGCATTAACCCCCTCCCCTTTAAACCCCCTTAGTAATGACAGGGCATAAGAAGCAGAGGGGGTGGAGGGCTCCTGGAGAATACGGGCAGATTGAGAGGGTTAGACCACAGCACCTGCCCAGGGTCACTACCTCACCCCAGGGGGTCCTAACGACTGCCGTTTTGCCTGTCCACTGCTCTGCCCGTCTGACAAGTACTCGCAGAGCATAACCCCGACACACAGCAGCTGAAGATACATTCGAATGTAAAGAGAGAGAGAGAGAGAGAGAGAGCAGGGTGGGATGTGAAGTCAGATGTAAACCTCAGTTCTTCTGCCTCCGCCTTTCTCCATGCGGTTGTTTTTATTTTTTACAACCCCTCTCTTTCTCCCTCCGACAACTTGCCTCGCCCGTTCTGTTGTGCAGAATTAGAGCGACTAAACGGAGGCAACAATTTTCAGCAAAAAATGTCCTCGTTACCAGAAAGCTGTTTTTAAAGTGTCTCGAGGCAACAAAAGTTTTTATTTTCTTGGTCAATTTTTAAGAACACTTTTTTATCAACAAAATAAATGGCAACACGAGCACTTTTTTTTTTATATATATAAATAAGTAATCATGCAGGGTAGTTAAGGCTGCTGAATGTTTTTTCTGATGAGATGTTTTCATCAGGGATCCCTTTATACACGAGAAAGCTAAGTCATTTCAAAGGACTGTTGCAGTCGTGGAAATTCAGCGAGTTTCATCACAGTTCTAAAAATGATAGAAAGGGAATTGACAAATGGCTCATTTCAAGTGTGCGTGTGTGTGTGTGTGTGTGTGTGTGTGTGTGTGTGTACGGTGAGTGTAAAAAATGACTTTCGTGCCTGATATTTGGTTTAGTTTCTTCTTCAGAGCCAAAACCTCAGGAACCAGATTAACAACTAAAGGGCATGTTATAGGTTTAGGAAAGAGAAAGAGATTCTTTTGGGGGAATGATCAAAAGTTTAGAGATGCAAATAAACATTTAATCTTTGGGATTAATCATTTAGTGTATGAAATGGTCAAACATTGTGAAAACATGTCCCATAGCCCGAGTTAACACCTTCAAAATGTATTGTTTTATTCATACCCACAAATACTGGGGTTCACTGGAGAATGTTTACAGGCTTTGCTTCGAATACAACCTGAACTCCACTAAAGTTTTCACAGTTGTTGGAGGTCATGTGTGTGCTGCGTCTCTTTATAGGGCTGGCTGGTGTGTGAAGACCAGGCCTGCCAGAACAGGACCAGACGTTTGCCCGTCGCCTTCTCCCGCCATGGACCCATCTGCCCCGCCTGCACCAGGGCGACCCTCAGACCCGAGGTAAGGCAACCGTCAGAATTCACACTTCGACACACACACGGCTTTTCATTTTTCTCAGAATGAAGAGAACAAACGCGCGCGGTGGGCCTGAGGTTTGAGGTGAATGTACACACCAGAACACAACGTTGATTTCTGTATGTTTTGTCCAGGGGATGGTGCTATGGAGCTGAGGTCTCTCCCCACACATGTTCTGCACGTTCTTACTCATTAGTATCACATTTCACCACACACACACACACACACAGCGATAAGAATGATCTTCCCTTTGTCCTCCTGCTGCTGTGTTTGTGTGTCCGTAGCTCTCGTAGCCGCCTTATGAACACTTTGTTAGCTTGACCACTGGATTTAAAAAACACACTCTCCCTTTCAATTTGAGCGTGATGGTTCAGTCAATTTTTTTTCTTTCGTCCTTCTCTGACCCGTTCTCACCGTTCCTGTCTCAACCCTCGCCTTTAACTCTCTCTTGTCAAGTTTTTTTTTTTTTTTCATCTAGCGCGCTCTGCCGCTATCTGGCTGCTTTGCTGTGTCTGGCTCTGTGGCGACAGGTTGTAAACCAAAAGGCCAATTTCTGCTGTCACTGTAGCCACTTAGGCGGCCATTGCTGTGCCTGAGGGCCGTGGCACTTTAAACCGCGGCCTGAATAAAACATTTAACTCTCTGTGTGCGCACCCTTTCTCTACCCCTAAATCCCGTAGCCTCTCTTCATCTTACCTGCTCCTCAAAACACGGTTTGATCTCTGCACTCGGGGCATGTTGATGATCTACAGCAACGTTTAGTGCTGGCCAATCCATTCAAATTCACTGTCCATTGATAAACCTTAAACTTAACTAAAACGAGCCCGTGAAATAGATCCCTTGTGTTTTAGGCTCTCATTGGACTGAAGGCTCTCTGTCGTCGACAGTACGCTGCTCTGGTCTTGTTAGCATCGTGCTACAGCCTGCTGACTGCTACACAAACTGTTGTGTGAGGTGGGAATAAACAAACAGGTGTTGCCATTAAAGAGCGCGGCGTGAAAATCGGTTTGCAAAAATAGAACGCCTAATGTTAAGCACCGACATAAATCATGTTGGCCACTCGGAAGGCTCTTCTTCTGTGGTGTCCTGATTGACCCCCTTTCGTTCTCATTCTCCACCAGAGCCGACTAAAAATACTACGTTCATGTTCAACTTGACGACCAGATTTTTCTTCTTCTATCTTGTGTTGTTTACCAGCTGGTCTGAATAATGATAATTTGCTTACATATTTATTTTATCGGATGGTATTTCAGATAGTACGTGGTTGGAAATGAGCACAAAGTATAATTTAAATGCCTTTGAATGTTTAATGAATTCTAAACTTATTTTGGGGTATTGTTTCCACATTAACTGTTTTGAAATGTATCTACTCAATAATTAACAACTGCCCTTGTCTTTAATATTTATACTGGCGCTCTTTAAATACCTCGGTAACACAAAGCCCCCCCCCCCCCCCCCCTGCTCTTTAGCAAGACATTTAAACCCTAATACGTGTTGCTCACCCTTATATCTGACCTCTCTGAGGAGAGACATTTTTCCCTTCATATTAGGCTAACGCTGACTTCTCAGTATTAGGTAACAGTGTTTCGAAATCAAGCCAGTGCCTGGAGATTAATAGCCCAGCGGCTTACAAATTAAATTGCTGCCAATTATGCAAAGTACTCGAGGGGCCATTCATGGCTGTTTGAGCTGCTGGTGGATAGTCTGCGCTCAAACAACGAGGCAAGATATGAGGCGCCCACCGTTCCCCCACCAGAGAGCTCTTTTTTTTTTTAATGTTGTCGGAAGCTCTTGTCATATTTCTGTGCATTCAGCTGCATCGAGCTAATATCAGCGCCAGCCAGAAAGATGCACGGTTTCTTCTTTTGTTTGTGCCGGGGCTTTTGTAAACGAGCGTCTTGTTTGTGACTCTGCGTGTTCCCTCGTCTCTGTTGCATCATGGTACATTTACCATCGCTGTGGGTGCTGCCTCTCCTCTCCTCTCCTCTCTTCTCCTCCCTCCGTCCGTCTCTCTCACTCTGGTTCTCCCTCCCTCCCTCTCTGGACACAGATTCAGAGCGTGATCTGATCTCCATGTAATGGGAGAGTAATAGGCACTCTGCCTTGATTGGTTGGTAATTTGGGGGAGTTATGCACAGGTGCAATTTGTAATATTTTCAGTAAATTAAATTTCTTTCTCTTCCTCTCTCTCGCTCTTCATCTCTCCCTCCCTCCCTCCCTCCACAACGCTTAACTCAAATAGGCTATTTTTTTCTCACTGTGTCTGAAATCTTTGTCCTGACTTTCCTTTTCTTTCCCCCCTTTTATTCGATGCTTTCTTCCCCATGCTCCTTTTCTTTTCATTCTCTCTCCCTCCCCTCCCCTCTTTAGCTCTTACACTCATTCTCTCTTTAGCTTGCTCTTTCTCTCCTCCTCTCACCCTCCCTTTTTCTGTCGCTCTCTCTCTCTTTCTCCCCTCGTTTTATTGATGTACGCTCAGGCGCCCATTAGAGCTCCCTTTTTCCCTCTAGTGGAAATTGCAGCATGTTAATTTTCACACAAATTACGGCAATAGCAGGTATCTCTATTTGATACATTATAGCGGGAGCAATCAGAGATAATTGAGTGCCTTTCAGAGGGAGACGGCTGCATTCACTGCCGGCTCAAAGCTGCCCCATTATCGCCTAATCGCTCTTTAAACACTGAATTTTGCCGAACAAAAATTCTTGTCATAATTTTGCTTAAGTGTATTTGGAAATCACAGTCCTTTGAGCGAGGATAATTGAAATCAAATCCCTTTCACTGGAGCTGACATTTCTACATTTCCCTCCAATTGAAATTAATTTCAAAAATTGAGCATGAATATCTTCAAATAGCAGGCAATTATGCCTTTCAATGGGGAGAAATTACCGGTGCTGAATCGTTGGAGGCTTGCGGGCGAGAGCACCAGTTAAATGCCTTTGTTTCCCGCCGTGTTTGCCTAGTAAAGATTTACATATATTGACTCATTATGGTGTCTTGTGAAGCTGATCGGCGTGACTACCACAACCGGCAATAACGCTCATAGCATCTAAAAAGCTCAAGAGTTTTAAAGCCTTGTGGCCTCACAGCTGAGGGAAAATGCATGTTTGTCTCTCTCTCTCTCCCTCTCTCCCTCTCGCTGCAGCTGTGTATGGGCTTGGATATTGTAGCTTCAGCATTTACAGCGTGTGTGTTTGCAGCTAAGCTGGAGAAGAGAAAAAGTGTGAGGCGCCGAGGCCTTGTTTGTGTCTCTGTTGCTGCGATATTTTCCTCTAAGCCACATCCATGTCACGGTATTTAACGGCTGTGGTTTTTCAGCAGCGGGCGCACGTTTCCGTCCAATAGTAACAGTTGTGGTTTTGTACCGTCGTCCCCCTCGTACACAAATATTGTCTGACTGCTTCCCTGGCGTACTTGAGCGATAGCATAAAGTGCAAAAGTTATTTTGGAAGTCGGGTGTGTGTTCATGTGTGGGTCCCCTAAAAGATGGAGAGCGCTGTTTTTAAGACTCTTCGGAAACGAGCACTCTCTTGAGTGCTCATTTCATTGTGTTCGCATTTTAGGCTGTTGCTCCGTGATTTGGATCAATTTGTGTGATTTAGCCTCTTTTTCTTATTCCATACTTTTATTTTTTTTTTTATTTTATTCTATACATCCTGTCTGCTTCTTCTCAAACACACACACACATTTCCCTCTTCTTTTTGCTTTAACTGTGTAAGTGTGTGTGTACGTGCGTCCGGGATGTGTATGTGTTGGGGTGGGGGGGGGAGTCAAAGGAGCAAAGGGGTACGAGGTGGGGGCTGGGGGGGTCCTACGCTCCCGGGAGAGAGGCAATTTCACAGCTGGTTTGCTCCTTAGGCAGTCAGGCTGAAAATGCTGCAGATTTGTGGAGCAAATTGAAATGGTGTCAGTGCAGGAACAAAGCACCGAGCTGAATGACAAGGTAGGCGTGTGTGTGTGTGTGTGTGTGTGTGTGTGCTGCAGTGTGTGTGTGTGTGTGTGAGAGAGAGAGTGAGGTGGGGTTGAGGGGCTCTAAATTCAATAACAACCCTGTAGCATTTTAGACACGCCTTTCTGACACCTGTCAGTCAATCAGTGTGCAGCGACTGGCCCGCCCACAATCAGCATTACAGTGTGTGTGTGTGTGTGTGTTATTGTCGAGAGGAAGAACTGGCGCCTTAGTGTTTGTGCCGATCGAGCTCGTTCAACCTTGGCAACCGTAACCGAGGCTCCATTATGGGATGCGCATGGTTAGGTTGTTGACTAGGCAGTGCATCAATGTTCAACAGCTGTGTGTGCCATGTGGGCAGCCATAGAAAGCCATTAAACGCATGTACACACACACACATCTCACATAGTTTGCCTTTAGTTGCATTAGATACTCTTGCCACTTGATTACGCCACAGCAGTAAAAACTGAAATTACAATTACGCACATTGCCGGTTGGCAGGCATAATGGGCACACAAACTCACTTCACTCACACACACACACACACACACACACACACACACACACACACTGATAGATACTGACACACGGGAATTGTCGGGGGATTCTTCCTGGTGGTAATAATAAAGCACTCGGCGCACACCTGATGGCAGTGTGGGGTCGGGGCTTAGCGTGGCCTCTCCAGCGTAGCGGGGAAATGACGAGCCAATAACTGCAATTAAACATGCAGTATAATGGCTAATCAAATTGACAGCCTCGGCTGTTCGCATGCCTCTCTCACAATGGCTTATCACAACAAACTATTACGAGGGAGGGTATTTCAGGCCTGATCCCCTCTTTTCTTTCTCTCTCTCTCTTCCTCACTGTCTCTGATTCTCTCCGTCTCTCACTTCGTTCTGTCTTTACCCTTTTGCTCATTTTTTTCCCTCTCTTTCGCTCCCACCTCTCTCTCCCTCTCTCTCTCTCTCTCTCTCTCTCTCTCTCTCTCTCTCTCTCTCTCTCTCTCTCTCTTCCCCCCCCCCCCCCCTCCTCCCCTCTGGCAGGCTGTCGTGTGGCTCCAGTTAATTGCAGTGGAGATTAACAAAGCAAGCAAATTTGTTTTCTCGCTTTACTGTGTCACACCGAGGAAGGGAGATGTTTTCAGGGAGGAATATAGTCGTATGTGCCGAGTGCGCGTTTGGTAGAGTCTGTTTCTCAAACTGGTAAATGGGGTTTATTAATCTGTTGCCCTGTCGCGATCTCCAATCTGCGCTCTTATAAGGCTAACATAATGGGGATTCATAACCTGTGTAAACACACATGAAGTAAAGGGATGATGAGTTACCTGTATCTAACACATTGTGACATAACGGTGTGTGTTTTTGTTCAAAGAGAGTTTGAGAGAGAAATGCTGCTTTCCCACCATGTCAGCACAATTGGAAGAAGAGAGAAAGCGTACTATTATAACTCCAAATGTGGAGCGTTATTAAGATTATTCTCATTATTGAATAATCTGCATTTGCTGTTGATTAACTGACTAATCGTTTTAGCTCTAACGCATTATTATAACATGGTTAGCTCCCCTCTTTAACGAGCTACTGGCCTTGTGTTGCATATCTGAAGTTGTTAACGAGTGAAAGCAGCGTCAAACAAACAGTTTAGCTCCTTTCTTAGCTCGCTGTGTTCATTTTAAAAGGCCGTTCAGATCTTTGCTACTTGAATGTACCAACATGTTGATTTTAATATGTAGCTGACAGATTGGAATAAAAACTCTGGCACATTTTATTAAGCTACTCCATAACTGAAGGTACTAATTTCAGTGATATGAGTGAATATTGTGAGAGTGCGACTCCTGAACCTGACGTGAAGCTATCGGCTAGAAAGAAGTCGTCTCACTACGAAACCACTTTTGGTTGTACGGTGGTGTTACAAGAGCGTCTTTTACTCTGACAGGCTGCATCCAACACACAAACCGGGAACAGCCAAAATATAATTTTAGGCCTGCCATCACGTTAATCACGGAGTACACGTTTGTCATTTTAACTTGCTGAAAACAGCAGTCGGCTAAAAAAAAACAAGAGGAACTTGCTGAATGTTTTGTACACTGAGCTTTGCTGGTGAGAAAGACAGAGGAGTACAGTTTCTCTGTTATTATTACACTTTACATTCAATATGATATCATCATCAGATTGTTCACCTCCTGTTTTTGCTGCAGCACCCATGTTTAATCCCTGTGTGTGTGTGTGTGTGTGTGTGTGTGTGTGTGTGTGTGTGTGTGTGTGTGTGTGTGTGTGTGTGTGTGTGTGTGTGTGTGTGTGTGTGTGTGTGTGTGTGTGTGTGTGTGTGTGTGTGTGTGTGTGTGTGTGTGTGTGTGTGTGTGTGTGTGTGTGTGTTTTCTCTCCAGTACTCCGAGAAGGCCCTGTACAACCAGCTCTGCTTCTACCGGTTCATCTTTGACTGGGACCATTCAGCAGCCAAACTGCCACAGGGGGATGAGAGAAGTAAGACCATACACACACACACACACATGTTGCTTGTTACTTAGCTCTTGTACCTAACTTTCCAAAAAGTATTTTTCTATTTGCTGCATGATTCATTTCCAAAGTTTCTAAAACGAGTTGTGACTTAAAAAAAATTCAATCATATTTTATTCATTTTGTTATTATCGTTCTGCAGTTCCGCCTTTCGGAGCTGAAATCAAGTTACCAGAACGGCTATTGAAGTTTGAATTTTGATGTCCTAACAATGCTTCCTCACAAATACACATGCAACATAGCATTAGCAATCAATGGCTCAACGTAAACCTTTTACCCAGGCTACACTTACAGTATTCACCAATGATGTGACACACACACACACGAGTAGCGGAGTATGGGCATTGGCTATGGGGAGGGGGGGGGGGGTTAAGGACATTCAGCTCGTCGAGTCGACAGCCCTAATTTAGGAGACGGATTCAATCACACACACATACAGAATGCAAAACGCTCCAATCACTGGAAGAAAGAAGGAAAGAGCCCTCCATCGCTCTGCCTCTACCCTTACCCTCACTGTCCATCTACTGCCTTCTCTCCTTTGCTCTCTCTCCCTCCCTTTCTCTCTCTCTCTCCCTCTCTTGGACAGGCACTCGTTTGGCTGTGTTGATTGAAAACAGGTTTTAGATTTGGGGAAATGATAGGGGGAGTAATGGGCGCGCTGACGAAAGGATAGCCCTTCTCCTATAATGGGACATGGAGCGTATATTTCCCCCCTTGGACTCAAATAGACGCTACTCCAGCGCTCTGGGCGCGCTCAGTAGGCGTCAGCCCCAAGGCCTCTTTACCCATAGTTCTCCCTGATTGATGTCACTTGATTAGAAAGGGCCGCTGGGCCGAGTGATTTATTTATTTGATTTAATATTTATGTGTGTATGTTATTTATGTATGTATGCTTAAACTCGGCGAGTGTGTGCGCCGGTCGGAAACCTGAGCGAGGCAGTGAGCCAGCAGAGGTAAATATAACGTGTAATCAACAGATGACCACTCAGAAGACGGAGGGAGCTGAAATGTAGGGAGTGGGCCGGTGTAGGGGGAGGGGGGGGTACTAACATGATTATAGCCTCCATTTTTGCTTTGTGTTATTTCTGTCTTTGCCCACAAGTAAGAAATAATCGCCAATCAATGGTTTGGCCTCCCCCGTCCTTCATGTCCCTGTGCTTTGCAGTGTTCTTCACCTCGTGCCAAAGCGTCGGAGTTTGTGGAGCAGCTCGTCTCGTGACGGCCGCACGCATTTTGTGTGTCCTCTGACACCAGATCAGTGCCTTTCACCAGGAGTCAGACATTTTCACACATGCTGTCTGTCCACTTACTATTTCAAGATCAGACACACTTCCAATGCTCGAGTGTTAACCGTGGGTGTAGACCGGTGGTTCCCCCAAAATAAGGTAATGTCTATTTACGACACAGGTTGCAGTGGAAACCCCCAGGCACACTGTTGCATGTATTTCTTATACATTTACAATGTCATCAGGCCTCAGGAGGTCAGACTATCTATTAAAGATTACGGAAGAGTCTCACCCGTTGACACATGCTGAAACCTGTACAGTTTACCGAAGCTTACAAACAGTATAGACGTTCTGTAAACAATTTATTGGGAGGAAAAGTGTCTTTGTGGACCGCAACGGAGTCACACAGGACTCACCTGTTCGCCCACCAGCTGTGGGTTGTTTACCCACTACACCACGTCCAGACGCCATCGTGTTTACTTGTTTCCGACTCTGTCAGACGAGAAGCAACTGCGTTCCTCTTTTCCCGCATCGTCTCCCAAAAAACATCCGTTTGAGAGACACGCGGCTGAAACACCCAGTACCCGGCACCGCCCAGCACTCTGCAGAGTTCACATTCACAACAGATTTCCGCTGACTTGGTATCACAGTGACGGTCACCGCAAGCTCTACTTGTAGTACCCAGAATACCCGGCATGGGCGTCTGTTATCCAGCCAGGAGGGTTGTATTCATGGCAAATCTGTGGGTCACTGGGTTGTCGATAATGTTTTGCAACGTGTGTGTGTGTGTGTGTGTGTGTGTGTGTGTGACAATATCTTAATCTCGTCCGGCAACACTGACAAACCAGTGTCTCCACCAGATGATTAATATCCAACACACGCTGCTTTCCTTATAATGCTGAAGGATGCATGGACACACGCACACACACTCATGCTGCTATAAAATATAGGTTTACGGCGTTATCCCTCAGTCCCGGGGCAGTAATACCCCACATTACTGCATTACACACCCAGGGGCCACACTGCTGAGATTACAGGGAGCAGACGTACAATCCTATACACCCTACTCTACTGTTGTGCTCTCTCTGTGGGGGGTGTGCGTGTACTGTACACCTGAAGAGATTCAGCAACACATTCAACCTTCATGTGCTACTAGAAGAGCTGGTTAGAAGGAATCTGAAGTTTCAAATGCAACTTTGCTTCAGTTAAGATCACAAAGAGTTGATTCTGGTCTTCAGTGACGATTGGTCAATGGAATAAATAAGTCCAAAGTATAAACTACACTTCTTATTTTAAACCAGCAATGAATTGAATGTATTAACAAGTACTGTCTATGTAGTCGAAGCCTGATGAGATCTCGTATATCACTAGTGTGTGTGTGTGGCTCTTTAGGTCTGCGTATGTGTCGTCAAGTGCTTTAATGTTTGCTTATCTTTTGTTTACTTGACTCCGAGAAATATTAGTATTGTACACATAGTTTACTGTGTACTGAACATACACAATAAAGCACGTTGTATAGAAATAGCTTTACATAAAAGAGCTCTGAATCAACGCTGGATGTAATTTGATCTGTGTGTGTGTGTGTGTGTGTGTGTGTGTGTGTGTGTGTGTGTGTGTGTGTGTGTGTGTGTGTGTGTGTGTGTGTGTGTGTGTGTGTGTGTGTGTGTGTGTGTGTGTGTGTGTGTGTGTGTGTGTGTGTGTGTGTGTGTGTGTGTGTGTGTGTGTGTGTGTGTGTGTGCTGCAGTGCTCCAGAGTGTTTATGTGTGCACATTCGCCTGCCTTCGTCTTATCTACATGTATATTGCATTTTTGTGCCTGATTGCTGCAACTGAGTAAAACATGGAGGTAATTTCAACCGCTGCAGGAGATCTCTAATAGATTATACACACACACAGAGAGGCGTGCGCGCACACACACACTATGAAAAAACAAACATGCTGTCCGTTCTTTCGCTGGGAACATCCCGTATCAATGACTTTCAAATCATTTCATGTCACTTTTCTTCTCTCTGTCTCCCCTGCTCCATATTTTTTATCTCTCCCTCCCTATCTGTTGCCTTTCTCTTCCCTCCATCCCCCCCCCCCCCCCCTTCCCTCCAGGTCTCAATCTTGAGTGTGGGCAGTATGATTGCGTGTGTGAGCAATAATGTAATTTTGCCGCATTGATAAAATATAAATTGTCCTTGAGCTGCGCTTTTCTAATGATCCATTTACCGACAGCTTCCCTGCCACCTCTCAGCACTCTGCGTTCGGTCCTCTTCTACCCTCCCACTCCTCTTCCTCTCGCTCGCTATCTTCTCTCTCCTCCTCTTTTCCTCCTCTCCCTCCTCCATTTTCTTCCCCCTCTCTCTCTCGCTCTCTCTCTCCATCTTCCACCCTCCCCATTCCTTTCTCCGGCGATACAAAGCGGGGTGGCAAAATCCACGGGTGCGATTGTCAAATCAATTATTCATTCTGTGCAATTACACTCGCACAAAGAAGTTTCCCTGTGCTCCGAGTGGTGATTAAATTAACTGCTATTCCAGCTGCCCGTCGCCACCAGCCTAATAGAATATTCATGGAGGCGGCCGACGGAATGGCCGATCTCCATTAACTTCATCATGCTCACTTAATTACAGGCTTGTTATTGTATTTACACCTAGTTAGAGCGTGCAGAGCCCCGATCTACTCGTGCCCGGCACCGCCAGAGTACGCGCGAGTGTGTGACAACACCTAGTTAGAGCACAGATAACCCCTGATACACTCAGTGTGTGTGTGTGTGTGTGTGAGGAAGAGAGGGACGATGCGTAATGCAATCAATTAGGCGATGTTTTGAAGCTGCATTGGTGTCCACAGTATGCTTTTTCCGATTCCTCCGTCATTTTTCTATCTTTCATTCCAGTCGTCATCTCTCTCTCTCTCGTTGTTTCCACTCCGCTCCTTTTTTTTTTTCTTTCATGTCTCGGCCTTCCCAGCCTTGCCTTCCCCCCCCCTCCCCCCCCTCTCTCTTCTTCTTCTCCTTCCGCCTCACACTTGCTCTTTAAGGGAGGCCATTTATTTGAACTGCGCTCCCCACTGTGCTGCCGCTCGCGGGCGAGGTCTCTCCCTCTTTCTTTTTTCCTCTCTTTGACTCTTAAATCATTCTTTTATCTGTTCGCCACACAGTGATTGAGGTGGAAAAGAGAAAGGAATGGGGAAAGAGGAGAGGAGGGGGAGGGGGGGAGAATTATTTTCTCCCACCTTTCAGAAATGATGACATGATTGCTTTCGCTTGATCATGCATCATCACCCCGCTTCTCTTCCCCAGATAAATAGAATAGTTTGTCTCTACCTGCCTCTCCCCTTATCTCCCTCCTTCCCTGTGCTCGCCAAGATGAGGATTATCTGGTAATAGTTGCTGCTGGCGTTTAAGTCAACCACACCATCTTCAATGTGTATGTGTGTGTGTGTGTGTGTGTGTGTGAGTGCATGTGTGATTACTGTTTGTCACGTGGATGTTTTTTAGTCGCCATGACTGTGAGTTAGTGTGCTTTTTAAGTGTTTAACTACCATCAATCGTCCCGTGTGCGTGTTCTTTTAGTGTGTGTGTGTTAGTGTGTGTGTGTCTTTCACTGTTGATCTCTGTGTATCTAACCTTTGTTCCCTCGGCCAGTCAGTGGGCTGGTATTTATCCAGCAGCCACTAATGCAGCGGGCAGGAAAGACGAGACAGGAGATAGGGCTGTGGAGATGGCGAGGACATGACAACCGGCCATATGGACAGCCTGTGTGTGTGTGTGTGTGTGTGTGTGTGTTTATATACACTATGTGTGTGTGTGATCTAGATCAATAACAGGCATGTCACTGTTTTAAACAAGTTTTTAATTTGTTTGCTTGTAGTAAAACACTTTCATTGAGAACTATGACGATTGTTCCGTTACTTTGGTTTTTAAGAATTTAAAGCTGAAACAATTACTCGACTAGTTGACGATCTATTTGTCAGTTATTTCTCAAGCTAAAATACTGAACAGTCACTCGTTCCAGCTTTTCAAATGTGAGGATTTCGCTGCTTTTCTCTTTTATATCGGTGTTGCAAATCGCGATGTTGCTGCTCGTTATCGATTAATCGAGAGAAAGCACCGGCCGGTTCTCAGCTGATCGGCAGTGACCAGTGATCAGTCTCATGTTTACGTTTCCGCCCCGGCACATTTACCGCGTGAGAGGTTAACGACGGCACGCAGCGGCACAAACGGTAACGTCACATCCGAAACACAAATGCAGAACAACCTGAAAAACATTTGGAACAATTCAAAGAATTCGTTCCCATGCACATGCTCAGAGTGAGCACAGTGACCGGCTCGTCTGCTAATGTTAACAGAGATTACTGTTGGCTAGATTACCATGTGTTCAAAGGTGATCTTGTAAAATGTAGTTTCTTGGCGAGAAACTTGGAAAACTACAGTTTAATGAAGTAGTTTGAAGGTAATACTTATATAAAACTGCATCATTAGATTAATCATAAAGATTATTATTATGAAATAATTTGAGAGAAAAATGACCCTTTTAATTTCCCAAGAACAAGGTGTCGTCTGCGACCGACAGTCCAAAAGCTAAACGTCTTCCCTTTATCGCCATAAAAGGTTAAAAGAATTACAAATATTCATGATTGACATGGAACAACCGGTTCATTCTTGGTCTGTTTTTTAGTAAACAAATGTCTAAATGATCAGTATAGATTGTAAATATTGTTCTTTATACTGACTGATCATGAACCTACTAATTGGTTCAGCCCTTACTGAAATATTGAGGTACTCATTGCTCATTCTTTTGTGGTAACTCGTGATTTCATGGGTTTGTTTTACAAAGATTTTGCACTTCAGAAATATCTTAAATGGACTTTTGACCGATGAGTGAACCTTCTGCAGGCGGCCGAGGTTCTGCTGGAAAACCTCTAATTGGTGATTTTCCTGGCTTATGTTAACACACTGTATAAATGGTGCCGACGCTGTTTGCCTATATAATTATAGCTGGATGAAGATCTGAAGACCAACATGTTTTTTTTTAAATACCATAAACGGGTAGAAAAACCTAAATCATGTCCAACATGAGAGAAACTAGATGAATACTGTAAAATCAGGTCAGTCGCAGACCAAACTAAACTTTCTCCCGTTCTTCACCAGCGTCCACTCATCGCGGGATTATTCCTGCTGCACGCGTTGGTGTGATAGTGTGTTATTACTTGGTTTCATGATACTTCATCTACACTTGACGCTCGCTACAATATTGTAAAGATTTGGTTTTGGTGGCCAACCCTGCCCGGGATAGCAGCTCTCAGTCTTCTCTCCGGCCTTATTACGGCCCACCCGACGGGATAACAGGGACAAGATATTGACTTCATGGTCTCATTGGGCTTTTCTATCGATCTTATGATCCTGTGTGTGTGTGTGCGCACACGCCACCATCGACCCGTCCGTCCATTTCTGCCGTGCCCCTCCCGGCATTACTTGCAGATGGCATTGGATCTGTTAGCTCTCCAGTCAAGGGTTTAACTCTCCTCAGTGTTTATTAGCGATGAGACAAAGCCGGTGTGCGCTCTGCTCCTCTTCCAGTAAGGAGTCTGCAGAACCTAATCATAGCGATGGATGGGGGGGGGGGAAGGGGGGCTCACTCACTCACTAGTTTGAAATGCACACGTCTGTAGCCCGCGGTATTGACTTTGACGCAGTTGAGGGAGCTGAATGATCTTCCATTGAGCTCTGGCAATGATAACTTCTTCTTTTCTTTTCCTTCCTTCCTTCACCTCCAGATCGTGTGAAGTCGTTGAAGAGAGAGAGAGATGTGTATCGTGGGCTGAAGGAAGTGCCGGACAAAGCCCTGGCCACCAGCGGCTACTCGGAGATTAACCTGGCCAAACTCTTCCAGGCGTTCTCCTCCCTCAAGTAAAACATCGCACACACACATCTCTAAAGACGACACCTGCCAAGGACCTCTGACTCGAAGCGGGACATTTGCACAATCCTCCACATCTGTGTACATCTGTATGTTTTTCCGAACATACAGCAAGGTTGGGGATTTTAGGCTTTGACCTCCTAACCCCGATATCATCGTCTCTGAACCTAATGGACTTGTTTTTTGACTGAAAACCCAATCACACCTTTCCCCTTCTCCGGTTTCTTCATATAGACACCAATGACTTGACCCCATCACAATGGCTCTGTGTTGTAAAGGGGAGTAGCAATCATACCTAAATGACAGTCCATTGTGTGTGTGTGTGTGTGTGTGTGTGTGTGTGTGTGTGTGTGTGTGTGTGTGTGTGTGTGTGTGTGTGTGTGTGTGTGTGTGTGTGTGTGTGTGTGTGTGTGTGTGTGTGTGTGTGTGTGTGTGTGTGTGTGTGTGTGTGTGTGTGTGTGTAAAAATGACTCCTCAGAGCAACTCCAAAAGCTGCTAATTAGCCAATGATAGTGACCCCGGCCACTAAGACCACTGGATGCCTGCAGCGATCGGACACTTGTTCTGATTACCACCATTCATCCTGAGTGTGCGTGCGTGCGTGTCAGATCAGAGGATGAAAGAAAGGAGTGAGGAGGATGCAGGGAGTGACGGGGTGAGGGAGGCCACACGCGCTGCTCCCTCACTCTTTTGTCTCCGTATCGAACAGCTGATCTCCTTCTCCTCCACTGCCTCTGTTTAACTGATGCTATTTCATTCCTCTTCTTCTACCCCCCTCCCCCCCCCCCCCCCCCCCTCCAATGCGCCATTTGTGTGTTTTTTAATGCCTGTAATTTTCTATGTATCCGACTTGTATTGCACAGGTGGGTGTGTTGTAATGATTTTTTTTTGGGGGGGGGGGGTTGTTGTAATGACCAGAATACTTTGTATTGGGCATTTTGATGTTGATAACAACCTTTTTTTTGATACTGCAACTTCAATAAAAATCTAAATGGATAAGATGTTAATCTCGTGTTATTGCAATGTGGGGGGGGGGGGGGGGGGGTGGATATCCTGTGGTGTCTTTATGTTTCTTGTATATCTTAATCTCAACAAGTCCTACAAGAAGACCAAACCCAACAACTCCAAAAACTATTAAAAACACACCAACGCCACGTTGGAGGACATGTTTCTTCATTAAAGTGAACCTGTGTTCATCCCACATGCACTGTCAGAGATACTCACTTGCACACCAAATGTGTATTATGCCGCAGCTGTAAGTAGTCCCCCACTAAATGCACTGTTTACTTCTACTTGCGTACTGTTTGCTAAAAGACTACAGTAGCCAATAAAACTATATGTTTTCATTTTCAGAAAGAGCGGTTGGGCTTTGGCGCTGAGAGCCACAGACGGGCAGAGAAGTCGTAGGTAAGTAAGTATCGTTCACAGGGATTGTTTATGAAAACGGAATATCATCACATTCCTTTTAAATAATCGGGGGGGATTTTTGAGAGTTTTGCTTGATTTCAAATTGGATTTCAGTTATTTCTAAATAGGAGTGAACGATTTAGATAAAATCGTTTATTTTGGTAAAATCATTTTCTGTTGCAGTATTATATATATATTATTAGTGCATAATGTGGTAAATTATTGGGAAGTGTCTATGAATAAAATAACTAATGGACGTCTGACTTCCCATCATATCATGATGGTTCTTTACATTGATGCCAAAACAATGAATATAATATTGATAGGCGGGGACGTCTTCATACATATTTCTTTCCGCTGTAGTCAAGTTCGCTCTGTAACTCGCTACATGAAGTGTTTCACCATTTTCCATCCAAGAATTCTCCTTTGTGTTAATGCCGTGGAGGGATTTTTTTACACCATCCTGCCGCGTGCATTTCCATAAACACTGCACGCCTCACAAATCACTTCAAACCACTGTGACTTGTGAAGGCAACCTTAAGTGGGCTGAACACTTAAACCGTGATTCACTATGCAATGGATAGAACATGCTGTGTGTGCGAGAAAGTGTCTCGGTGCATTTACAGCCTATTGCTCATAACTTTACATATTTATTAAATCATATCAGCTCCACTACTTCTCCCACAGTTGCTTAGCCTGTTTTTTTTTTGTTTTTTTTTTTGGGGGGGTGGGGGGGTATTTAATCAGCTGCAGCCCACAGGAGATGTGCACACAGGCCTGCTATTCCCCACTACCGGGCTGCAGGTTTAAGTGAGGGCCCCGTTTTGTCCTCCCGGGTTTGGAGCAAACTCAGCCAAATAAGAGTCCCTGCATTAATTCGACCCAGCTAAGCTAATAAGGTCGAACAAGTCCCATTGTATTGTGGCGCTAAGCTTTATTGCTTGTCGTTTTGACCAGCGATGGACAAGGTAGTGCTTTGATGAGGGAATTAGTCCTCTATTCTGTCCCCGTTATTCATAGCGCGGTGGAACATACAAGCACCAGAGAGGGTGTCAAAAGGAGAGCCGGTCCCATTGCAAAGTGTCCCCCTTGTTGGAGCTGAAAGGGCGGTTATGAGACGATAAACCGCTTAATACACTGAGCTAATTGGATGAGAGCAAGAGAGACGGGGAATTAAGGGGCGATGCGGAGTGCCATGGCCCTGCTATTCAGGTCTTTCAATCGGGGCCGGTTCTCCGCCTGAGGGAGGGGGAGGGGGGGGAGGCTGTTCATCAAAGCGCCTTTTAGAGCTCCTCTCCCGGGGACTGAGTGAGGACTGATCCGGCCGAGGCTGTGGAGTGATTGGGCCTATTCTCTGCAGGCAGGGTCGTGGTGGGAGAAACGAGGCCCGGGAGAATCCAAATCACGGGCCAAATCAAGTCCGACAGCCGGGACAAGGAGACGGGAGCGGGGGGGATGGGGCGGTGATGAAAATGGGCACGACGAAGTCAGACATTTATTTCCGGACACCTGGATTAACCTGCGAGAGGCGGGAGAAGCATTAACGCCCTGCGCGTGAACACAATCCACCAAATCATGTCGATTTTTTCTTCTTGCAGCCCAATTTGCGAGAAAACACCACATGACTGGACTGTAGGCCTATTCATCTATTTTTTTCATATATCAACATTCATTATGGTGATCATTCATGCAATAAGAAGCCTCGTGGTCTAAGCCTAAGGGCAGACCTGTCTTGAATGAAAGAGCACACATCCAACAAGTGTGACTTTATAAATCCAGAGCCATTGCCCTGCGACAGCATTTCCATTTTCTCGCCTTTTTTTTTTTTGCGCTGCAAAGAAAGTTTTAAGCCTCTCTCCCAGCGGGTCATCCGCCTCCTGGCATTCCCCAAATATTAGGGACAAATTGGTTTGCCATTCATTAGTTATATTCACAATAAGATTAAAACTCCCCCGGACCATCTCATCAAAACCCTATAGGGCCATACAAGGGGAGAAAAAACCCAACCGCTCCACTGGGCTTGAGCTAAAGAATAAGAATATGAAGAAGAAAAAAAAAACATGGAGCTCACACATCGTGGATGGTTTAGGCGCTCGGGGGGAAATTGGTTTTATCTTTCCTTTTTTTTTTTTTTTGCTGCGTTATGCAGCTGTGTGAGGCTGTGAGGGATGCGCGTGCGTGTGTGTATTAGAATAAATAAATGTGCCGAAATTTCCCTCCATCACTCCCTTATCGGATCTAATTCCTGCTTGTTTGGACTAAATTGAGTGATTAACAGGTAATAGGACCCGCAGACATGTTCAACAAGACCGCTGAAGGAATAAGAGGAGGGGCTTTCACAGATGTAGACAATAAAAAGAGGGGACTACATTAATCCGCGGGGTAATTTCACGCGATTTGGTCGAGCACCATAGATGGGTCAAACGGAGGAGAATAACCATTGATTGCTGTAATAGTCCTGCATTAGTGGTGAGATCCAATTGGGGGGGGAATTAACTCTACGAGGTGTGTGTGTGTGCGTGTGTGAAAGCCGTTTGATGAAGTGGTTTGTTACTTCATTAATGACAAAGGAGACTCGCTTTCATCGACATGGCATTACAGATGTTAAGACCAATTTAGCACCTTTAAAGGGGTTTAAAGGAAGTTTTGTGGCAGCCCCCCCCCCCCCCCCCCCCCCCCCCCCTCAGATAAAGTGGGCGATCTAATTGAAAACCCCTCGCCTTTGTCGCGCGTTTCACATGTTGGGGATTAGGCTCATGAATATATGGTCAGTATTTTGTCAACTCCGCTGAAGAGGATAGACGCACGCAGCGCGCTGGATTACACACCTAATAGAGTTTCTGTGATTTAGGTGCAGCAGTCCGCCTCTATATCTGCTCTCTGCAGCGATAAGTTCCTCTGTGAACAAAATGTTTTCATCCTCCTCAGCAGGCGTTTGGAACAACCTGTTGCTGAAGTCGGATGTATTAATTTGACATTCCAGTAGACTAGTTATAGTCAACGATATTAGTATTCATTATGATTTATTAAAAACAGTTACATGAATAGCTTAAGAGTTTGTATCATGCAAAAAAAATAATTCTTCAAAGACAGAAAACACATTTTCTTCATAACACCTTTTATTAATAGTTCTATAATATTCTATTTCACATTGTTTCTTTGTCCCTGGTTTAGGCCTATGTCGGTCCTAAAGGAATTTGAAATAAAGATAACTCATTTTACCAATGTAATTTATTCAAATTAGCATTATTGAACCAGGAAACGTACAATCACTTAATAAGAAAAAAAAACGGTCCTTCACTCAAGTCCTCTGGGAAAAGTTTTGACATAAATAATGATCTAAAAATCCTAATAATTCATAAACACAGGTGGAATTCTACACAGGGCGACATTCATTAAACACTACACCGAGTGCAAATTATCAAAACACTGGCTCTTGAAATTTACACGACCTTGTTTTGAAAATCATCCTTTTTTGTGGTACTTTTTTTCCTCCTTTTTACACAATATGTACAGTTTTTCTTCCACACAGTTGGGTCATAAGAGACACATCTCGGATCTCTACTTTGCTCGCGTGTCCCGGAGTCAGACTCAGCAGAAGCTAGCACTGCTGTGATAATCAAAGGGAACGGGAATCTCAAATTGCAGCAAATTTACAGAAATCTGGCGCTGGAAACCACCGCAAGTAACTCTGGTTTGATTCAGAGATTTCAAACACGTACATGTCCAGTGGTGCTGCTGAGCGTGACTGCTGGACAGGCGAGCAGTGGAGAGGAGTCAGGCTTGTAGAGAAGGCTATGGAAGGTCTATGGACAGTTTTCCTTTGGTTCTGGGGGGGGGGGGGGGGGACCTCCTCCAACTCGCCTTTATTATAGACGCAGACTGGCTCAGCCCACATCAATGCATACAGATTAAGCAGTGACGAGCACTCGAGTTGTCCACATTTGAAGTAGCACAAGAATCCTTTCTAAAAGTCCGGGTTCCCCTGTGGTTCTTCAGCTTTCCGTGTGTGTGTGTGTGTGTGTGTGTGTGTGTGCGCGCGCGCCATGACAGATCCTATACTTCAGTCAAAGTAGACAAATTATTTTTCAATACTCTGTTACAAGTAAAATTAATTTTACTCAATTTAAAATACAGAAACATTATAAGCAATGTGTACTGTAAAAGTTCAATGCATAAATGAATGTCCCCTGTGGGTGATACTGCTATATATTACAGAATTATTTTTAATTAATGCATTAATGTTACAGTTGAAGTTGATCAGGTGAATCTATTTTTAACTTTTTTTAAATACTATTTGGTTGCTCAATCTAAATCTTACTATTTTATAATTTCATGTGTTTTGCATGTAAAATCCAGAATGCAATGTAGAGTACAAATCTGAAATGTAGTGAAGTAAAAATTAGTAAAAAAGCATCAAATGGAAATACTACATTGCAAGTACCTCAAATACAGTACTTGAGTAAATGTACTTTGTTACATTCTACCACTGGCACTGTGTGTATTTAGTATTTTGCTGTGTATGCGCGTGGCACGCAGTCTTAAAAAGCTGTATACATATACTATGTGATCCTCTGTGTGATTAATATGGAGCCAGATTCATATTTCATTTATAGTCAAAGTGTGAAGAAATAAATGTCATCTTTTCACCTGTCATAAAGTATTGTAATTGCTCTTTTAGTGAAAAACTTGAAAATATTGAAGTTGCTGGACTGTAATTCAGAAAGGTGTGTGTATGGAGTGTAACTATAGCTGTAATTACCAGACACACACACACACAGACACACAGGCTTTTTTTAGCCAGTGCTCTTTTGAATTTGGTCGTGCTATTTTGTTGGGGAAACATGAGGTAACAGGGACGGTTGGACAAGGGGACATCAGGACATCAGCCTCCAGAGGTATGAATGGGTTTTAGGAGGGGGGGGGGCGAGGGCGTCATGGAATGGGACGTGAGCCCGGGACGGGGAGGCCTAGAGCTGGTGTTGTGTGTTCAGCACACCTCCTTCCCTGAGGCTCCGGTAGGCAGGATGTTCAGCTGGGTGAGCTGAGCCGAGTGTTCCTTGGCCTTGAGGCGCAGCGCGGCGATACTGGAGGCCCTGCGGTCCGCTGCGGCTGCGGATGAGGGGGAGGAGGAGGAAGGGTCAGGGAGGACTGGGCCCGCGTGGGAGGGGTTCTCTACAGGAGGGGCGGGCTGACGGAGGAGAGCTGCAGCGGTGGAAGCACTGGAGAGGTGACCCATACTGGAGAAGAGCCTGTAAGAACACAGAAATGTCACAGTCTATAACATTTATAGATGCTGAATAGGTTAGTCATTGCTCAAATTTCAATTATCCATTGCAAGATGGTATAGAAGTCTTATTTTCCAGGAACAAATATCTCTGTGCTAATTCAAGAGCAGTCTTAAAAAGGTGTCTGTATTTATTTCCCCTGATTTTGGCTTCAGTTTTCTTAAACTTCAATAGCTGGCTTCTTCAATATATACAGAAAGCATGGAGAGAACAAGGTTACCAGTGCTGTATAAATGGAGAGGATGAAAGCAAATGAGAAGCTAATTGTGGCATATGGAGTGTGCGGCGTGTCACACCTCTTCACAGCTTGTCTTGCAGCATCACGCGTTTTGTTAATTTATTAGGACAGTTGACTGAGTGATTACGCGCCACTGTGAATGGTTAACAGTGTAACATATTCATAATCAGACACTGAGATGCACCGTAATGCCGTGTGACTGAGGGTTACTGTAACCGTCAGTCATTAGAGGTGCATGATGGGTTGCCGATTATTATAGCTCGGTTGCTGCTGGGCATTTTTGCAAAGTGGCGGTCATTTCTTCTAAGTTATAGGTTGGTGGGTTCTGGTGTAAAGAAGTGTAAAGAAAGTATATCAGGTCCAAGGGAGCTCTGTGCATGGGTGAAGCTTACCTGCCAAAAGTGGGTCCAATGAAGGCGGGGTGGCGAAACATGGCAGCCGTGCCCAGGAAAGTGCCCAGGCCGAGGGGGGTGGCCAGTGGCGGAGCGGAGCCGTTGTGGTGTTGGGGGGCCAGGCCCGGGAAGGCGGCGGCTGCAGCTGCAGCAGCTGTCCAGGCGGACTCGAGGGACGGGTGGTGGTGAGGAGGGAAGGGCCCCCCGTCCAGGTAGTGGCTGAGAGGGTGGCCCGCTGACAGGGGGCCTGGGAACGGCATGCCTGACGGGTGGGCCTGCACCCCGGCCTTCTCGCGCTTCCTCCACTTGGCCCTGCGGTTCTGAAACCACACCTACAGAGCAGACAGAGGTGATCACAGATTAGTATGCGCAGAGATCTTATGTCATTTCCCTTAATTCAGTTTCCTCAGGAAGAAGGAAAACAACAAAGGCAGTAAATACATGTTAACTCTGGGAAGATAGGTTCAGTTTGCATGTTGTTAAAACAATTCAAATAAAACAGCTGTCTCAATACATAAATGGGCCATTTTTTTGCTGATAAGACCTTTGAAGACCCATCACATATGTCAATATGACGTTCACGCTATAAATACTGCAAACCAGAACTCCCTGTCCTGCTTCCAGCAATGTGTCATTGTAATTAACATGACTCCATTGAGTGTCAGTGTAGTCTTATAGTTGTCTACTTCAGGTAGTGGCCAATAGGCGGAAAGTCAACGGTAATTACACACAAGGTAAACCCTACCGCTCAGTGTCTTAAATCTACTTTGTGTAATTAAACCCCCTGTCCCTGTAGACGGGCTACAGGGTGTGTGTGTTGGGGGGGGGGGGGGGGGGGGGGGGGGGGGTCATTAAGAGCGGTGTTAACAAAAGATGCCAGAAAATTACCGCTGAACCGGCTCCAATAACAATTAATGCGCTTTAAATAAAATTCTTAAGAGACGTAGAACGAGTGACTTCCATCAGAGAGTATTTAACTTTCCCACGCATCCACTGGAGCCCCGTTTACACTGCAGAAGCACGGGGCTCCCACAATGAGCAAAATGTCAACATGAGCAAAGTGATTGAACGAGCTGGCTTGAGCGACAGGGACTGCGCGCGCGCACACACACACGCACGCACGCACGCACATTATTCCCAGAGGGCTGTTTAGCATTACACAGCCCCTCGGGAATTTATGAGTTTTTATCACCTCCTGATGGCGCCCGTTAAGTGATTTGTTCACCTACGGCCCCCTAAAGAGACATCTGTTGTTTTACCGTCGGCCATAACCTCCCGGGGCTTCCACCGTGTTTGAACTGTCTCTCTGGTTATGAGCCCGGGCTTTCGAAATGCAAGCCACGCTTTCAGTGCGAGGCGAAGTAGAAAGAGAGGGAGGGAGAGTGTGGGGTGAGAGAGCGAGAGAGGGGGGGGGGGGGGAGCAAACACCTTTAATGGTCTCTCATTCGCTCCCAAGTGCAAAGCATCGGATCAATGCAGGTCTATTGCAATCACATAATGGGAAATCAAATACCATTATCCCTCCCCCCCTCTCTCTCTCTCTCTCTGCCCCCCTCCTCCCCCTCTCTCACTTATTCCTACTCGCATCTTTTTACTCGCGCACACATCTCGGCCTCGCCCCCCTCTCCGTCCCCTCTGATGGGAATCCAAACACCATCTCGGTCCAGGAACACACACAGTGTTTGCTCCTGCACTAAGTGAGTATTTTATGAATCGCCAGCGTCGGCTTAATTGCCACTAAAACGTGTAATAACATTCAATAACAGGAAAGACCTTCCCCTACGCAGCGACTGGGGCCATTTAACACTTTATTTTATTTTTTACTGTTATATAAATTACTGCCTCAAATTGGCCCGTAATCGCTGATCCTCAATCAGTGACGCATATCACCGGTTATTATCCATCACTGTGTTCCATGGGGCATTTTATAGAGGACATAAAACATTAGGAGATGCAGCTTTTTTTTTTTCTCCCTCTATTTGATTTACAAGTCACAATCGTTTCTTTTCCGATAAAGATAAACAAGAGAGCCACTTACTTGAACACGGGCCTCGGTAAGATCCAGACGCATCGCGAGCTCTTCTCTGAAAAGAATATTTAAATAAAGAAAGAGAAAGAGACAGAGAGACGGAAAAGATTCAAGGTTACAGGCCGCTGTTTGGAAAGAATCGTAGAATTGCTGTTGTGTCCCCTCCTGTTGTTCACTGTCAACAAAAGACGACCGAAAATAGGGTGGATTTTTTATTTTTATGTTGGACTGCAGAAAGACGCCGTGGCCATATTCTATTTTCCCTGTCACGGATGGGTAGAAATAGGCCTGGTGATTGTTAGATTTCCCTGAGCACAGGCCTGTCACTGTAACAACATAATGGTGGAAATAATGACATCTAAACTAGCCTGCCACAAAGCAATTGACGCTCCCTTCAGCTGCAGCGTGGGCTTGCAGTGTATATTAGACCAACAAGTCGCCTTAAAGTAAATCGATTGGAAAATATGAATAATCAGTGGTAACTAAAATCGAAGGTTGTTGTGTCAGAAAAGCTTAAGCATAAAACGCGGATGAATCAATCATCAAAATCTTTATTGGGCAGAAAGAGGTATGACATTTTATTTATAGGTTTTATTTGGTTTTAGATATAAAATCCCTAAATAATAAAATATAATAATAATATATTTATCTGAAGCAATACCAGCATAAAACCCTGATGAAACCCATATTAAAAAGCTATACTGTTAGAGCGTGTGTAAAAAAAAAAAAAAACATGCCCTTGGGCAGGTCAGGCCCTAAGTTATTTATTTTTTGCAGACTGTATTCAGTATCGTATTCAGTATCATGTCCAGCGGGTAAGCCGCACCGGTTAATTGTTCCTCCTGACAATAACAGGTAACAAAACGTCCCCGTTGTTAGCACGTGCGGGCCTATTGTGGCCACTTGTTCAGCGCGCGGGTTTGTCGGTGCATTTTGTGAGGTGTGGTCCCGCACAGTGTCGAGTTAAAATCGTGTGGAATTTCTGGTGATATTATAGGAAAATTGTATGGGAATATGTTTATTTAAAAATAAATGGATTTAATTATAACCTTCATGCGTGGAATGTTAAGAGAACACGTTGAATGTTTTGTGTTTTAATGCGTTTCTTTGATTTTAAACGTATGGCCATAATAATAATTATAATAATAGTAATATTAATAATATTAAATACAAGACAATTCTTGTAGACTAGTGTAATTGTAAACGTTTAATATGCACGTACATTTTAATTATTAGGCCTATTTTTTTTGCGTTTTAAATTTGTAAATTGATATAATGCAGAATGTTTACAATACTAATATTAATCAAAATCATTTTAGGGAACACAACATTTTAGAATTCCACAGCATTTTTTTTTTCAGACTTAAAAACAATGCAGATTAAAATGTTCTTACCTGGTGAAGACGTCTGGGTAGTGTGTCTTCTGGAAAGCCCTCTCCAGCTCCTCCAGCTGGTAACTGGTGAAGGTAGTCCTGTATCTTCTCTGCTTCCGTTTCAGCATTCCTTCCTCCGAGTCACTGCCCGCCGACAGACACACGCTGTCCTCCCCGTCCCTCACGTCCCCATCCCCGGCGTTCAAGCTCTCCCTCTCTTCGTCCTTCGGGGACAGCGCGGCCGCGTCCCCGGTGCTCATCTCCTCCTCCTTCCCCGCGTCCTCCTCGAACTTCAACGGGCCGAGCTCCACCAGTCCCAGGCTGCCGTCCTCCGAGCCCTCCCCAGGGCTTTGGTCGCCCTCTCCCCGGTTCAGCGACGCGTTCTCCCGGTAGGACTTGCTGCGGCTGATGCTCACCTGCGGCGCGTGGCTGATTTTGAGGCTGTCGCCGGCTTGCTCCATGAGGAGCCGCTCCCTCTCCAGCGTCTCCGCGTGCTCGTGGAGGTACTTCCCCCCGGCTCCGTACAGCCGGCGGAGCTTAGGTGGCAGGTGCATGTCGGCGCTCAGAGAAAGGGGGTCTTTCGTTGGCCCTGAGAAGGAAGCGTGTCAATATGTCATAACGAATAACAAAAATGGCAGCGAACAAGCAAAGAAAACATCTCCCTCTTCATAAAGTTATTTTTTGTGTAGGCCTATAGCTAAACGTGCTGACTTGTAGTCTACATTAAAAACAACTTTTGTTGACGCATTAACTCCAGACTTCCAACATAAAATTAGCTAATTTGTTACATGTTCAGCCCCTACAGCACTCAACATGAACCAATGTATACTATCTTTCTTAATTTCAGCTGAAAGACAAACTTACTGTCAGCCGTTTTGTCGAGCTCCACTCTGCCGGGCAGACCCGTCAAACTTTGCGCCCCTATCAGTCTGACCTTACAGGGACTCCGGCGGCCCAGAATGCTGTCTATGCAGTAAGAGGAGAGCAGCGTCGGGGATTTACTGCTCTTCCTCTCGCCCCGGTCGTGGATATCTTCCTCAAACTGACCGCTCATATCGACTCTTCGGTTCATCTAGTTTCAGTGACGCCTGTCAGTCTCCCGCTCTCTCCACTCTCTCGCTCTCTCTCTCGCTCTCTCTCTCTCTCTCTCTCTCTCTCTCTCTCTGAGTCCGGTGCTCTCTCCTTCTTCTTCTTCTTCTTCTCACGTCTCAGGCCGGTGTCTGTTTGAACCGGGACCGTTCACTCCTCCTCCCTCTCTCTCTCTCGCGCTCTCTCTCTCTCGCCCTCTCTCTCTCTTCTCTGTCACTCCCGTGTCACACACCCAGCTAATGACAGACAGCGGTTTGGCTGCCTCGCGCTGAGCTCCGGTCTGCCAGGCGCTTCTCTGCTCCGCGCGCTCACTCAGCATACGTGGAGGCTGCTATAGCCCGCCTGATTGGCTCGTATGTGTGCATGTAAAGAGAGAGACGGCGCAGAGACTGCTTTATATGTTTTACGATTAAAGTTAATTTGAGGCAAGGCAACAAAACCTGACATGGAGTGCTTTTCCTCCACGGAACGAACTCCGCAGATAATGGAACAAAAGCTTGTGTTTACATTTTTTTTTAAGATTATGTAAGAGGGGCCAGCAAAAATCACATTTATTTTAAATGCAATTATTTGATAAAGCAAGGGTGCTTTTGGCAGACATGGCAACAGTGTTGCAACTAAGCACAGGTGTGTTTTAATACATTAAATGCAACAATGTAGCAACCACAATAATCAGCACAATGACTGTTGGTGAAGAGTAAGTAGGCCTAACACAAGATCACAATAGGCTTTCATGGCATTTTAAAGTGTCACAGTAAAAACACAGGTGTAGCCTAAATAATAACATGAATGATGGCTGAATTCCATTTAGTTAGTTTCAGGGTCCTGACATTGTGCATGCTGGCTCACTGTTAACATGTCTGCTGTGAAAAATGCCTGTTCTGTACAAATAGCCCTGTACAGACAGGTCTACGAAACCGTAAATAATATTATTTAATAATTACAGTAAAGTGCTAACATCTATAACTGTTAATATTGCTCTCAATTGTTTAAAGTTTAAGTAGTAACCCCTTTTAACAATTCCCTGAGGGTCCCAATATACTTCATTGGCACACTTTTATTTGATGTTATTTATATTACTTTTAAACGATTATAAATCAGTAGTAATCGAGATAATATAATCTTTATAAGACACAATATTGCATTGTGTAGATTATTTTAAAATGTTTGTGTTTTTATAGACGTGTTGTAATAATATACGAAAATATTGAAAAAAAATAATGACAATAAATAGGCCTGTGTTTAATGTGATGATTTTGGGTATAATCATGAATCATCATATATAACCACACGATGAGCTAAATTGTTTTTTTTTGTAGGCCTATAAAACACAAACTCAGAATCCTTGTGCCAAGATAAAAAAAAAAAAATCTGGCGCGGAGTTTGTGTTCCACCTCAGAGCACCTGCGATGACAGACATAGAAATATCATTGGGATCTGGATTTTGCCTAACAGTGTTTCAAGGTTGTTTCATTTGGAATATATTGTGTTTTGATAGTAGAAAAACAAGCATTAGCCTAATATGATTAAAATCTGCCTGTCTCTGTCACTCTGTCTGTCTGTCAGTCTTTTTCTTACTCTCCCTTCAATTGCCTGCTCTCTGCTGGAGTTGTGGATTGACTTAAAAAAGTGAGGGTGGCGCGACGGTGATGAGACGCTGCACGGGGAGCCGGGTTGGCACGCAGGGACTCCGCTGAAGAGAGGGGGGGGGGGGGAGAGATGGAGAGATGGATCGAGAATGTAATTTTAAATGAAAGTCTATTTAACCCGCTGTGAATGGCATGACCCTTATCCTCGCCTCAGAACCCATCACTGTTAAAAGGATCATTTTCAGAATTCAATCCAAAAACTTCAGCAAGCTGCAATTTTCTCTCTCTCTCTCTCTCTCTCTTCCCTTCTTCTTCAAGAGCATCGCAGCAAACGAAAAATAACAATAAACTACATGTCCAGAAAATTGCACAAGTTATTCCTTTTTTTCTCTTTTATCTATTTGTAAGCGATAGCTGTATGACCCTTTTGTGATTGAAACTGGAATAAGAGCGCCATTGATCTGTTTAGTTAAGGTGCAGGCGCTTAGATTTATTGCAGGTAAACTCATCTATCTTAGTTTTCTACTACTACTTTTTTTTTTATTCAACAGCCTCACACAAATATAACCAACACTGATGCTACCTGCAGAAATAGTGCATAAGTAACAGTGCATTTGTAATTAACCTTTTTGTCTCTCAGTCTATCACACGATACAAAGTCAATAGTATTATTGAGTTATCTTCTGCATTTAAAGTAACCAATACGCAGATGCACTGCACATTGACACTACGCGAACGGTGTCAGATTCAATCCATCCGCAACTTTTCGGTGTCACAAACTTCCCAGCTTGTTTATTTGCACGCAAATCAATGTAATGAGTGTAATAACATGATAAAATGTTATGCCTTTTCCCCGCGCGTTCACAAGCAGACGTGCGTAATACAGACGGGTATTTAGAGTCGCTCTGTAATTTGGGGGCCACAATTTGATTCATTTATCCGCACACTGTTATTAACCCTGTGGAAAAAGAGATGTCAGCCGCCATTTCAGCCAGCAGGACATCCGCGCTTTGTTTAAACGCACTAATTACGCGCATACATTAGAGGGGGACGGAATATCCTGAGCGCAATTTTCACATTTTCAATTTTCCGTCTATTTGACGTGCAGGTGAAGAGATGGCGGAGAGAGGCCGCCTTCCGTTTCAGCATCACTTCACCGCCGCCTCCCCTGTATTTGCATAGCATCCTAACTTGATAATATCCAATGCTGGGAAGAAAAAACAGGTTACGTGCTTTGTGTTCGTGTAAAGCTCAGATACTGCCACTTTGTATTAGTCCGCAGGCCTTTCTGACTGACGGGTGTCATGCACCTTGCCCATTTTATTTTAACATATTCAAGTCAGAGGGAGGCTTTGCGTATATTAAACATGCCATGAGGACAACATATATTGTAACAGCTCTCTCCTATGTGATGCAGGCTATCTCTGCTCTCTTTCATCTCAGGTGTCGTCCTCTCAGCTGAAGGCCACGGAAGTGATACTGGGGTCCATCGTTTAAGACCAGCAAGATTGTGCTTTGCCTTGCGGGTCATTCAGCTGGCGCCATCTCCTGGATGGAATAGCAAACTTCTCTTAACAGCTAAATCCCAGTTATAATCTAAACACAGATGTTCTGATAAAACTCTGTGGTTGTGCCTCCTTATTGCACAAAAGAACAACTTCTTCCAATGAAAGTTGAACCCCCACACCCATACAAGAGACATGTATCCTACATGTAGCTGTCAGTTTTCTTTTAGTAAGTCTCAGTATGCAACATGTGCAAATACTGGTCCCTAACGTGCATCATTTGGCTCGTGGCCTTGGTGACAACGTCTCATCCTCGCGCTCTGACATAATTGAACACTTGCTCTGCTCGAGAGGCCAAGAAGGGAAAGGAAGGAGAGAGAGAGAGGAAGAGAGCGTGTGTTGGGAGGGGTGGGGGGCTTTTAAGGCGCGCGTAAGCAAAGTTAATTAGCGGTTATTAACAGCCCGCATAATGAGAGCGAGAGGGAGTCAATTTAATGACTTTGTTAGCGCGAGTTCAGAGCGACAGGCGATGATCGAAACAACAAAGGCGAGCGCGCACGCCATCATCCGTAATTTCCAGCGGTAATGCGGTCTGATCAGAAACAAAGGGTTCTAATTTCGTTCAACTGACTCGATAATTTGTCCTTATGTAAGGAAAATAATTAATGACTTAATGCTTCAACAGAAGTAGCTTTCTTTTTTTGGGGGGGGGGGGGTTTCAGAGCCCTCGTTTCGAGAAGGTCGTAAGGAAATGAATTTCCAGGCCTATAATTATTTACATCACGAATTTAAAACGTGGACGTGTGCCTTTGCTCCCAGTTAGTGTGCAGACGAGTGAGTGTCTGTTGGAAGAGGGGAGAAGGAGTCTCCAAATTGTGTGTGGCAACAAATCAGCCACTTGTCATAAGAAAGTCATGCAGAATGTTAAGCCACATAGAATCACACCCAAAAGATACATTTTATGTTTAAGATCGCTCACGAGGCAAGGTTTGAGGGTTTTGGTGACAGATGATGCCTGCTCTTAACCTTCTTGGAGCTCAGCTGAATTGATGGCCTTCACGCCCGTTGCCGACAGTGTACCAGGTTATTGGGGGATACTTGGCAAAATTATCCCAGGCGTGCGCGTCTTTACGCATGATTTCATCGTGCCACAGATGGGTTGGAGTCGGAGGAAAGATGTGAGCGCTATTATCGATTGCGAGAACATGAGCCGCCTGCGGGCCACTCTTAGATTCATGGCGGGTGGATAGGTCACCCACACGAGAGCAGCAATTTCACGGCCCCCATTGTCTCCACTGATTACTGCCTTGATCACAGAAATCAGGAGCGCGAGACTCTCGCAAACTCACTACGGAGTCCAGGAGCTCGTGAGAGTGAAGAGGTCATCATGACCATCATCATCATGACCATCATCATCATCATAACCGTCACCATCGTCGCTATAGTTGACCATACAAACCTGGGGTGCAGTGTGTTTTCACAGCCGCGTTGCCCTTTTATTGATTGCGTGCCTTCATTTTAATTCGATTGCGCGAGTGTCAAAAAATCCGCAAGAATCATCCTAGTAATGAGATAATCAAAGTAATATATGCAAATCAGTTATGTTGCCAGCTTATCAAAACCGGAGTGCCCCCCCTCGAGTCTGAAGAAGTCCATTTATTCAGTTAGTGGCAATACCTTGCGCAAATGGCGCGATGCAAATGACAGTTGATTAGACTAAATTAAGAACCCCGTTTCTCCCTGACCTTGTCTGAGTTTTATGTAAATTCTTTTTTTTTCTTGCTTTAATGTGATACCAAAAAAAAAAAAAATGCATTTTACATCCTGGCCTTTATAAATGTGAACAATATTTTCCATGGTGAGAAACAATGGTCAGCCTCAAATAACTCACTGTGTCAATAGCTTAGATCTGTCTGTCTGTCTCACAAATCTCAGTATACCTTGACCCCGGTGCAACTCCCACAGGGACAGAAAGTGTGCCGTTATAACTTCCTTGCTGTGGGGGGAGTGTGCCTTGAAGATAGACTAGGTCTGTGTGCTTCTGAGTGTGTGTGTGTGTGTGTGTGTGTCTGCATGTGTGTGTGGGTGGGTATGTGTACTCATGTGTGTACTATAACATATTGTCTTAGGGGGACAGAGAGTGCAGCCGAGACTTCCTCTCTGTGGGGTGTGTGGGGCCTGTAGATGGGAAAGGAATAAATCCAATAGAGATTGCAGGGCTGCGCTGCCTCCCGCTGGGGACCCTCAGACTTGCAGGCCAGGATCGAAGTGCTTTTCTCCCCCTAAATTGGCCTGAGAGGCCGCAGGAGCGGCCAAGCTACACCCCCAACGCTGGGACTGCCTACGACCTAATGATGGTGCTGGGGGACAAACGCACGTACACACATACATACACGGCGTCAAGAGACGTGCACGCTCGCACACAAGCATTCTCGGACCGATATGAGATCAGTCACACACTTGGACAAGAAAACCACACAGATATAAACACACCCTCCTCGTTGTCTGGTGTTGAACACACTCATTCCTTGTCCGAAGACCATTCACCTCAAGTTTCCCTCTTCACATCTCACACCACACCTCAGAACTACCCAGCTAAACTGCAGATTTAGAGGAGGCATCCTCACTACCCGTCCACACACTCCAGAGGGAGGGGTGAATGGTATAACTGGCACCACACTAAGTGTCTGGACTGATACACACTCCTGCCCTTTGCTTCCCCTGCAAGGAAAACACCAACAGCACCCCTATGCCATTACGCTGCCTGCCACTGTCATTTTGCTTCTGTCCAGGGAGCTAATTCTATTTGAGATGAGGTGTCTGATGTGTTGCTGGGCCCCGAGGTCCACAGACAGTGTGACAGAATATCCTATCGCTGGAAATTTGTGGCTCAGTGCGCCTCATTACCTGCTCACAGGGCGCTTCATGTTAACTACAGCGTGCCACTACATAGCTCCTCTCCAGAGGGTAACGGGTTGCGGAGGTGAATACAAATATATTGAACCATGGCTACATATTCACAACTCGGTGCTGTTTTTTTTTTAACTTACAGCTAGAATTGCTTTGGTTTTTGGATGCTTGCATGGTGGGGATACCACATTATTGCAGTGACCATAGTTTAGCATCAGCATCTCCAACTAGTACTGCTCCGTCTCTCATTTACGAACCATAAATACAGTTGGCATTATTGGCATTTATAAACAATTTCCCGTCCAACAAAGGCTGGCTATTCAAAGGTTGTAGTACCTTAATTTAATCTGATTATTCAACAGAAGAAGTCATTACCATACACCTGAACAATAACCCCAAAAACGCAGACACTGCACCCTACTGTTTGGTAATCTTTAAGTTCGCAATGTGTAATACCTGGCAACATGCTCCAAACAAATAGGGGGCAGCATTTCACCTCTACTACTGGGTCCATACAATCTAAATAAATGTACAGTTATCTTTCATAAATATAGAAAAAACAGCTCTATGGCTTTCAGCTGTCTGGTTGACTGTCTTTCTGTGTGCAGTAAGTGTGACAAAGCCCACAGATTAACAAACCAGAGTGCGGTTCCCTTGGTTTTTAGCTCAGTCTTGTAATTACTGCAAATTTAAAAAGCTACTTTCACAGAAATAAGACATTTCTTTGATGGAGGCTTTATTCAATTTTGAACAAACATTTGGTTACTGCATTTTGGCTTTGTACGACAACATAGAGCTCTGGACATGTTTTTGCTACAGGTGTCATTTTGCTCTCTTTAACCGAGGAGACCCACGAAGGGGACAAATCACAAAAACATGTCCTCCACTCGTCTCCTTCCTTGTCCTCTCTGACTCATCTTTGCTGTACCATCTTGCATCTTTTTTTCTCTCTCCTTCTTTCTGTCTTCTCTACTATTTTCCACTTTGTGTTGTCTCCCTTTTATCTCCGCCACGCCTCTCTTGTCTCTTGATGCTGATGCACCTTTCACCTTGTTGTCTTCAATTCTCCACTTGTGTCCCTGCGGTGGTGCATTACACTGTGTTCTCTCACATCAGCCCCACTGTCCGTGGCTATTTCCACGTCTTCTTTTGTTTAATGACTCGTCTGTGGCTGTGTGGAAAGCGGCGACTCATTCGCACTAAATACCTTGAATGCAAAGACAAAGACAAACACATGCAGTACATGCGCATAAGCCACACACAGATACACAACAAAATCCTTTTGACATCAATAATTGGTAAATCCTCTGATTAACTTGTAAGAATTGTCCTCAGTGTGCTTAAGTAATTGTGTTTGTGTGTGTCCTTTTTATATTGCATGCACCCCCCTCTCTTTAAAGCACATCTTTATAACCAAGCAATTTCAAAGCAATTTTCTCTGTGGGAGGAGAGTGTAATTTTCTATTCTGTGACACCGTGATGTGTAAGAAACTGGGAGCTGGTGCTAAAAGGTGTCTGCGGCGTGTGTCTCGGTGTGGGTGTAAGCCGCTTTAATGGCCACCGCCAGCCGGGTGGCGGTGGTGGTGAACGGGTGCATGTCAGGAAGGCCATCATTTAATGACTCCCAAATAGTGCCCTCCTCGTTAGAGCTATCGTCCTGGAAACACGAGGCTGTGAACCAGGAGAGCGCCGCATGCTGCAACAGTCTTTTACCTTCATATTAAACCATTTGCATAACATTATGGCGATAGATAGGATTCAGGAGATACTCAACCCACTCGGGGAGAGAGAGAGGGTATGCTACATGTCCTTGCAAATCTAATCAGCGTTAAATGGAGCTGTCAAATGTGTGTGTGTGTGTGTGTGTGTGTGTGTGGTGTGCTGGATGGCTCATGTCAGGAGTCATTTAACATTAGGCTGCAATGGTGAGTAACAGGACTGTAATTACAAAATACAAGAATCCAAGCTATTTCTTGTTAGATGTGACATCCAAATACAGCAGTTAACTCCCAGCGATACACAAGACGGGGCCAGGTGGTGACAACTCAAAAGTTAAGGTGAAATAAATGACCATAGTGAGCCCTTTATTTACGTCGCTATAGCAACTCTACAGCATACAGAGATGTAGCCAATAAGAACAAATCGGATGTGCAATGATGGTTGAGTTTTGTGTGGTATCAGCAGGCTAACAAAAGACTCAATTTCATGTTTTGCGTAGATTCGACACATGTCTATATACCGTATGAAGAGGGTTTTTTTTGCTTTGCTTTGTGTCTGACAGAGTATATCTGACAGCTGCTTTCCCCCCCGCTCAAAGAAGAATAAAGAGAAGTCGAAAGAATGTCATCACTGTAGAGAAACAAGAGCAGGAAAGTGTGTAAGCACACTAATTAGTTGTTGCTGCTTGCTACTGCCTGATTAATTTAATCAAAAGTACACTGTACAATGCCCTGCTCAGGCTCCGCTTAAAGCATTTTTTTGAACCTCTTGTAAAGTAAACTGTATATACCGTAGGTGGCATTGCAAAAGCTGCAGTGCATGCTAGAAGCCTCAGGACTGACTTGATCAGATATAATACCATCGTGTTGGTCATGTAAAAGGCCCTGGACACCCTGCAACTATCATGTGCTTGATTGACATTCCCCCTTGTGTTAGCTTTGTTGAACCTATTGTTACAAGTGACAAGTTACACCTTTTTAGTTCTTACTCGTGCATTGAGTTTGGGGACTTCACAATAGACCCAGCATATTAGCCAGAATAACCGTCAACAGCCGTGTGGGGTGTGCAGGACCTTAAACGATCAATTCGCCCGAAAATAACGATAAGAAAAACATGCCATAAGAGCATGCAGATAGATTTAGTTTCACGAGGTTTTCTGTGTTTGAGATTTTTGCCACCACTCCGACACAACAGATTTATGTCTGTGGCGCTCAAAAGCATCAAAATGGGCTTCATCCTAATGGGAACAGTCCACAGTGAGGTCTTTCTAGCCCGACTAGGACATTGATTCTTTTGATGATTTGAACAGTAACACACTTCCTTTCATGTCCATTATATTGAGGTGGTAGCAACAGTCTTGAAAGCACCTATCTGAAAAACCTCCGCCAAACCGAAACAATCTCCGTGGCTATAGATGTCGCATAGGGTAGTTTGTATACAATGTTTTTTGTTTGTGTGTTTTCGGTGAAATTACCCTTTAAAGGAGATCAAAGTATGGGGGTTAAAAATAGTATATACATTGTAAGCTATGAAAGTTTGTGCTCTTGCATGTACTGTGAAAGGCTAAGGATGTCGTCACATCACAGAATAGGATTGTAACTGTGCATGAGTGTGTGAGATTGCTTGTTTATGCATATGGGGATAGACTGTGCCAGGTGAGTGTACCATTTACCATCACACCATTGAGTTCAGCAGGCATCTAATAACAAAGCATTTATGGCCCACTTACGCATGCATAGATATAACTGTCAGTAGGCAACAACAGTCTCCTCTCTCCCGTCTCCAGCTATTCCTGCCTCTCTTAAAACACACAGGCCCCATCCGGATTGGACCCAAATACTCTAGAATTCTATCATCAGACTCGGGGATGAAATTAAAATCGCTCATTTTCTTTCTCCGCACAAGGAGCAGATCAATTTCCGGAGACTGGGACGTGATATTTTCCTGCCATTGGGCTTTCTCGTCTTTGGCACAGCACCCTGACTGGCTGCCAGCGGGGGGCCCGGGCCCGACTGCACGCCTCGCCGGAGAACAGTTACTTCTGCCGCGGCGAGTTTATTTGCGCCTCGCTATGAGAATTGCCATCATTTACCCTTCCCCAACACCTCCCAAAAAAGAAAAGAAATAGACAAGAGGGGAAGCGAGGCAAGACTGAGAGAGGCGAAATTGATTCTTTTTGATAGGCTCCATGCTGCACGGGGGACATTAGGTACCCCTCGTTTGACCATCTATTTCAAGAAATGAACCGAATACATTTTGCGTAAAGTAATGTATAGGCTTTTTGGGGGGCCTTCTGCTGTTGTTGATATCAAGAATGAATTGCTCGCTGCCGCATGCAGAGGTTATGCCGTGTATTACTCTGGTTTTAAGGGAAGCCAATTTATCATGCAGCTGTACAGGAATGATAACTCACTGTGTGTTAAGCATAGGGAAATTAAGGGCAACTTGATGAACCATAGGGCATTACATCTGGAGAGATGGTGGCCCCAGCGTTCAGGTTGGTGGTACGTTCGACTCCAGTGTTAACGCTTATAGGAACACTGTGTAGCTTTAAGGAGTATTGGCAGAAATGGAATATGATATTTATAAGTATGTTTTATTTAGTGTATAATGACCTGAAAATAAGAATTTCTTGACCTTGGAATGAGCCGTTTATCTCTGCATATGGAGCAGGTGCACAGAACCAGCCTCCATGTTTCTACAGTAGCCCAGAATGGACAAACCACACACTGGCTATAGAGCAATTTGCATTTTCACGTCTTAGATACATGGCCACAGTTTCAGTCGCACCTTTAAAAGCCTCCTTCAGACAGTCAGTTAATCTTCAGACTAAACTCTCATGTAAAAAAATTAATAAATGTAGTTTACAGCAAATTTGGGAGCCAAACACTGAAGACTCTACTCATAGATTTTTTCTGTTTAGCCTAGATGTTTGTTTTGCAGGACGTGAGGATGTGCATGACACCATTGTTTGCACAAGCAGTCCCATATGAGGTCACCACAATTTGACCATGAAGGTCACTTTAACAGACTAATATCATGTCTGTTACACCGTCATTTGTAGACTGCTATATATAATATATCATGTTTGTATTACTATCTATAATTAGCTCATGATAATCTAGCATCCCTAGTTTATTCTCCCTTTATCAATATTAGGCTAAAAGGTTTTGTTAGGAGGATTACAGTCTGTGACTAATCCTAACCTGAGATACAGTCTTTCCTTCCCTTCCTTCTCCCCTCGTGAACTGTTTTAGATAGGTCCTATTTGTTACCTGCAAGATGCACTCAACGTTTTTAGATGTAATCTTGGTTCTTGTTTGTCTCTGCGGTGACACTTGTCCTTGTTTGCGCACATTTGGCCCTCCGACCCCGTATTTTTCCAGACCCTGCTGTTGCGTCACGGAGCCCGTCAAGGCCTAATTAAACCCAGATTGAGAAAGAACATAGATCCAGCCCCCTTTTTCCACCCAGTTCAAATATGCGCCCTGCACTGGATTTTGTTCGAAGGGAGAGCACTAAGAGACTTGCTAGTTAAATTGTAACCACTGACGCACTTTAACAGCCACGTGGAAATTATTAAAAGACAGCACGATGGCTGGACTCAAGGTAAGGCAGCGTTTACTCTATTCTGCAATGTCTTTAATGCAACACCTGAAACATGCAACGTTCTGCATCGAGCCAGAGTAGAACCGAACCGGACCTGGTGGCTGGCTGAGGGGCGGCGTTGCCTCCGACCAATCGGAGTGCTGCATTCAGCAGCTGCCCAGATGTGGTCTGAGACGCGTCGGCAGCTTCACAAAACAATAGTATTTCAGTGGGAAAGCCTATAACATCAATAGAAAAGTAAACAGTTGGAATTCATGTATTTTGGCAATGGCCATTAAAAGTTGGTTGCAAATGACTCGATCCAGCATTGGCTCTCTGTGCACGTTTTTTCACAGTTTCTTCGGTCGTTTCTTTGATAGCCGAGTGTAATGTCAACGTGTTAAAGTGTTAGGGACAAGTCAAGTGTTGTGTCAGCTGGTTGGCATACGTTTTCACTCAAAAGCGTTTTAAGACTGAACGTGACTAAATGACTCATTGTGACTGACAGTTCATGCGATTTTAACATTTTCTGCTATGTTTTGGACCTTATGTTTTTTTAAATATTACTCTTAGTCGAGTTAAATACAACTGTGTATAACATCCTTTCACGAGGAACAAACTAGAGACTCAAAAAAACCGTTTATTTCGCATGCACCAAAGGCACATGAACGTGCACATGTGGAACCCATCCATGCCTGTGAGTGAGTTTTTTTGCAGACCAACAATGACCAGCAAGATTTCTTTGCATTGTGCCAAGATTTCTGTTTGTGTGGTAGAATACATGGTTGCTGATGAGCGGTGCCAGTGCAAAAGGATAGTGGAGCGATAATCCTATCATAATTGAAATATTGATCAAAAAGTAGGCTACTGTGGAGGATGTTAGTGTAATTACTCTCTGTAACACAATAACAAAAATAATGGATGACTGCGAGGGGGGAAATTTGGCATAACTGCAGTTTGTTTTATCATAGATCTAATGTGAATCAATATGACAACAATTAACAAAAAGACAAGCCTTAATGACAAGCCTTCAAATTTAATTATAACCAGCATGAACACATTTATCCTGCATCACAATGAAGCCCCATGATGTTTACATGTGATTTCTTTTAATTTTTCACTTTAACTTTAACTGAGTGTTGAATGTCTCTTGCAGTACATGAGCGGTTTTGGGAACGAGTTCTCTTCTGAAGACCCTCGCTGTCCTGGATCTTTACCTGAGGGACAGGTAACACACACATCCACAAAAACACATTGTGCCATTCACTCATTGGATTATTTATTCAATAGTTTAGCTATTTCTTGTTTTGTTTTTTGCTTAAGTTATTTGCATGAATACTTGGAGTTAGAAGGTGGGACTCCATGTTTCACAGGAACATATGAAAATCTATGGTGTATATGTGACTGCAAAAGAATACAATCAAACACTAGATTGAGCTTCAGACAAACCTGTGTGCACACATTTTGTCTCTACAGAACAATCCTCAGGTCTGTCCCTACGGCCTCTATGCTGAGCAGCTCTCCGGCTCTGCCTTCACCTGCCCGCGGCCAGCCAATAAGAGGAGGTATTCATCTGTTGCTGACATTTGAATGAGCTCTTTTACTATAAGACAGAATGGAGCTTAGACATATAGCGCATGACTTAACGTTGGTTCTTTTTCTTCCTCCAGCTGGTTGTACCGCATCTTGCCGTCCGTCAAGCATAAGCCTTTTGCTGCGGTGCCCTGTGGGAATCTAACAGAGAACTGGAATGAGGTGGAACCCGAACCTAACCAGGTATATAAAGGAAACTGTGAATCTTGTTTAAGTCCCTGAAAACTTGTTTTCCCCTTTCAAAGATCTCTATAAATGTAATATTCACAATCAAATAAAATAAATTAAAGTCCAGTAAAAATATAACTACAGCAAGTTAGCTTAGCTGGAAACATAAACAGCTACTCTGGCTCTGCCAAAAATGCAACAAAATCCACCTACCAGCACCTCTAAAACTCACTAATGTTTGAATCTGTAACAAAAACTAAGCAAACTCAAGCAGTGACTAGCTAGCTCCTTATGCTAAGCTAAGCTAACTGGCTGCTTGCCGTAGCTTCATATTTTCCGTACAAACATGAGGATGATCTTCTAATCTAATTATCTCGCCAATAAGTGTAATAATTCCTTTACATCCTCTGTAGATGAGTAAATCGATTCTGACTCTGAGGTTTCTCTCACAGCTGCGATGGCTGCCGTTCACCATCCCCACATCTACAGAGAAGAAAGTGGACTTTGTGGCTGTGAGTTTCCCCTTTTCTTTTCATGTTATTTAGTTTTTCATTAGAGATCCATTAAAGAGCTCACTGATTGGGATTGCTGTATGTCGCAGGGTCTGCAAACTGTCTGCGGTGCCGGAGATGCCAAATCTCGCGACGGCATTGGCATCCACGTGTACACCTGCAACACCTCCATGGTTGACAGGTGAGTATGTATCTGTGTGCAAATGTGTCCGATCATCTAACAAATAGATGCATTTTCACATATCAAACAGCTGCATCTTTATTTATGCTTTGAAGATCATTTCTAAGCTCTCTCTCTCTCTCTCTCTCTCTCTCTCTCTCTCTCTCTCTCTCTCTCTCTCTCTCTCTCTCTCTCTCTCTCTCTATTTTCTTATGTTCCAGGTGCTTCAACAACTCAGATGGAGACTTTTTGATTGGTGAGAAAAAGGGGCTGATGATGTTTTCGCTTTCAACCATCACAAGAACAATGATAGCTCAATCCTTCTTCTCCTTCAAATTTTCTCTTCTCTGTTTGTTCCTCAAGTCCCCCAGCAGGGTGAGATCTTGATCACCACGGAGTTTGGGAAGATAATGGTCGAGCCAAACGAAATCGGTGTCGTCCAGGTGAGGTCTATGTTTTTCATCTCCCCAGTTTTCACACAGAAATCTACGTCTGTGTTTGCCCCCCCCACACCCCACATCCCACTTACCATATTGAGAAAGAGATAGTTTCTAACATCACTTTAAAAGTAAATAACAGCGGAAAGAGGTTCGAGCTACAGAAAGCCAAACCACCAGGATGCCAGTTTTCCCAAACACAGTAGTCCATGAACCCATAAGTGCCCCCAGCATCGGTACATCCCACATGTGATTCATAACAGCACTAAATTCCCTTTCACCACCACTTTGTGTGTTTTGTCCAGCAAGGGATGCGCTTCAGTGTGGATGTGTTTGGAGAAACCAGAGGCTACATACTGGAGGTGTATGGAGCCCATTTTGAACTCCCTGACTTGGGACCCATAGGTGTGTGTTCGTACGATGTTTGTGAGGGTAATTTGTTGGTGTGTGTTCATCCTTCCTTGAAAGCAGCACACCAACCCCTTTGCGTCTGTTTCTTGCAACTGCCGGTAGTTATCTGAATTGATTTTTTAAATCTAAATCTAAATCTGTCATATTTTTAGCCAAGCTAGCATCATGAGATACTAGAGATGGAAATGTCAGTAGGTCAGTTGGTCCAGACCGAAATATTATACCAATGGATGGATTGCCATGGAATTTGGCACAGATATTCATGTTTCTACGGGATTCATTTTAATAACCTTAAGTGATCTACAAACTATTTATCTAATGCCATCATCAGGTCAATATTTCAATTTGTACACTACTTTGGTTTATGACCGCTGCAAAATGAATGACATTCCAATCAGCCTCAGCTGTACTTAGTTTTGTGTGTGTGTGTGTGTGTGTGTGTGTGTGTGTACATATGTATGACCATGCATGTATGTTTTGCAGGAGCTAATGGTCTGGCCAACCCAAGAGATTTCCTGTGTCCAGTTGCTTGGTACGAGGATCGCGAAGTGGCCACGGGTTACACCGTCATCAACAAGTACCAAGGAAAGCTCTTCGCCTGCCAACAGGTGCTTTTTTTTGGGTGACATTTCCTTTTGCGTGTGTGTCAGTACACTCGCATGTACACTGACACATTTGGCATACTTGCCCTATTAGCCTATTTAGGTTTGTGTTTGCTTCAGTAAACACCATCGAACCACAACGATGATTAACAGGAAACCTGTCCAAGTGAAGCATATGATCCATTAGCTGTTTCTGCCAAATGAATTGCCATTCCTGATGATTTGATATCGAAGTTCTAGCTGTTATCCATGCAGCAGGTTTCCACCTTGACTCTCTTATGAGCCTTAATCACTCATAATTAGTTAAGGCATTCTGGTGATACAGGCAGTGTACCTGTGAAGCTCTGCTTTGTCTCAACCTAAGCTTTAATTTCACCATATTTCACTCAGGGAATGATCCCGCCCCTTCCGAAATGTCCTGTTGGGCGCATAATTGGATCGACACATAATGTCTGACAGGAGGTTTTTTTACCGAGACAGGGAGGAGGTGGGAGGAGAAGTTTGTCAGGGGTGGGGGTTGGGATGTTGTAACCGTGGAAACCATGTCAAACCACACTGTTATTATTCATTGTATGAAATGCACAGGGGCAATATACTGTCGTTTTTGTAGCAAAACAAACATTTTTCCATCGATCTAGCTGCCTCTACCTTGAGTATCCGCCCGGTTATGTGCTAGGTGTCAGAGGTGGAGGCTCTTTTCCTGGTGTTCACCCTTCCCCGAGCGAAGAGGGTGAGGCTGCAGGAGTAAGAAAATAAGGTGGGGGATGCTAGCCTCATCTCAAGGAAGATGCTGGCGCTCCCGTCTGGTCCTGCTGTTTTGTTCCCCCGCAGCGTGTCGAAATTGCTCAAATTAACTTATTATTTGCTTGACTGGGCCAATATGTTTGTGTTTTGTGTGCATGTGTGTGCAAGTGCTTGCTCTCCTCCATTTTCCATTCATTTTAATCGACTGTAGTGGAGTTACCAACAGATGAATGTCCAAGAAATGACCTGCACTAGCTTTCCCAAAGGCCTTTTTGTACGGTAACTCCTGCAAATAGCGTGTGTGGTTAAGGTTCTTTCTTGGTGCTAGTTATGTAATTTGTATGAATTTACTTATGCACGTTTGTGTGTGCATATGTGTTTTCATTGTTGGTGTGTACTAGCTGTTCATGTGTGGAAGTGTACGTGAGCACGTGCATAAGGAGCACGGAGGTCACTCAAGAGGGAGTTTGAGTTGTAATGAACTATATTGATTTTTAGAACTGCTGTTGAATGCCTTTTTCGTAGTGGCGTTATCAGAGCAGAGAAACTATATGAAATTGCTGCGGTTTTAACAATCAAGATAAAGAAACATCTCTGCACCCACTGTTACTGCTGCTCCCTCCCCCCTAACTGCACCGCAGCGAGCGTCAGAATGCTCAAAGTTTGGGAAAGTTTGATTGTGAAGCCAATTACCCCATAATACCTGGAGCCGCGTATCACAAAGAACAGGGGGGATGAAAGAGAAGAAAGAATGAAAGAAGCACACTCTCTTTCACAATCAACCCTTTTCATTATGACCAGTTTTTTTTCTCTCTTTATGTCAAGATGTACTCTCTCTGGGAATTTAAGATTACAAAGACATTATTCATTATCCCTTTTTCCGGTGAAAAGCTCAATTTAAAGTCTTTTGTGTTTGTTGCTCAGGCAGACTCGTCTTATTTGTTTGCTTTTGTGCTCTGCGCATAGGATTTCTCTCCATTCAATGTGGTAGCTTGGCATGGGAACTACACACCTTACAAATACAACCTGAAGAACTTCATGGTTATCAACGTTGTGGCCTTCGACCATGCGGTGAGAGTCATGTTTAAACACACTGACACGCTCCAATGTGCTACACCACTTTTCAATATACATACAACAAAATCGTTCATTTCTCTTTGCTTTCTGCTCTTGAAGTGGATTGAACCGTAAACATCTATAACTCGCCCTTACAAGTTCCGTATTGATCTTTCTATAGGATCCGTCCATCTTTACTGTGCTGACTGCCAAATCCACGCGACCAGGTGTGGCGATTGCTGACTTTGTCATCTTCCCCCCTCGGTGGGGTGTGGCTGACCGCACCTTCCGTCCACCATACTATCACCGTAGGACCACAATAACACACACACACACACACACACACACACACATGCCTTACCTCAACTCTAAAGCGGTTGTTTGCATGTTGCACGGTAGGAGAGGAAGACTCAAAAAAGCAGGAACAATGAATTTTGAGAACTAGGCTGTTGAGACAGGGCTTAAACGGAATCCTAATTTGAATGGAAATGTAAAATTCGCTCTCGTGAAGCTCATTTCAGTCTATCATGAAATGAAACAAGCCAGCCAGAAACTAACATGTCAATTTACTCAACCAGTGTCAAGTCAGCAGGTGATAACAAACCACCTGCTGTATGCCTTTTTTTCGACTGAGGCACTGCCACAGCACCTTTTGTCTGTTTTCACCACAGATCTATAAAGCCATCTAGTGGAAATCAGTGTTACAGCTCGCATTACATACACTGAACTGTACCTGGTGCAGCGTTGCATTACAGCTCCTCCTGCTTGTCTCTTTAGGTAACTGCATGAGTGAATTCATGGGTCTGATCAAAGGCCACTATGAAGCTAAAGAGGAGGGCTTCCAACCAGGAGGGGCCAGCCTACACAGCATAATGACACCACACGGCCCGGACGCCGAATGCTTTGAAAAGAGCAGCACTGCTGAGCTCAAAGCTGAGCGGGTGGCTGAGGGAACCATGGTAAAGAAATAAAAAAAAAATACATATAAAGTTTTAAAGTCAACTAGAGAAGAAACATTCTGAAACCGTATCAATGGCATCAGTGATTAAATGTGTCGCGTCTTTTCTTCCTGCAGGCTTTCATGTTCGAGTCGTCCTTCAGTATGGCGGTGACCAAGTGGGGTCTACAAACATGCCAGAGGCTTGACAAGACCTACCATCAGTGCTGGGAATCTCTCCGCAGCCACTTCAATCCCAACTGGAAGCCCAGCAAACAGTAGTCGAACAAAGTGACTCAGAAGAAACTTGATCCAAATATATAATTGTTAAATAAAGACAATAAAAATGTAATTTGACTTTATTAAATATAACTAAAAACAATGTAATGTTCAGGCAACTTGGCTTTCTTTGTGTTTGTCTGTTAATTACAATACAGAAATGTAAACAATTGAGATTAAAACTATGACATTTGACAGATTTGTAATAAAGATCACCACTAGGCTCAGCCTCACTTTTAAGCTGCCTTGCTCAGGGGCACCTCAGTGATCATTGATGGTGAAGACAAGTGTACCTTGATTACTTTTCTTGTGCAGATTTGAATGTATGTTGCAAGCGATTTTAGCCGGTTATCGTATTGTCGGCAACGATGTTTCCCCTTACAACTAAAATGTAATTTCAGTCTTGTCTCCGAGGTGAGCCTCACTGCCCCAATGTCTACTGAACACATTCACAATGTATTTTTCCCACTTTTGCCTCATCAATCACAACCACATGACATGTTTTCGACAATATAATTTTATTTAGTTAATAATAATTACACAGACTGGCATCACGAGAACACAAAGGAGGTCTATATACAACAGAGCTCATGATGACAAACTGAACTTGCGCTCGAGGGTTCCAGCCTTGATCTGCGCCTCCTTCCTATCCTGTAACACAGACGATAACGGACGATGAGTTAATACAGCAGGATAAGTAATCAGGCAAACAAAGGTCAGGGCATCTTGTCTCCTACCCTGTCTGTCTTGAAGACGTAGTAAAGGACGAAGAGAGGCACAATTCCAAACATTGCTCCCAGCAGAGATGTCTTGAACGTGGGCCTGAAGGTTGCGTAGGGGTTGGCGCGTGCATACACCCAGCGTGTCAGGGCAGGGTCTTCCTGTAGAGACGGAAGCATGCAATTCAATGGTCACCCTGTAAGCTGAGTCTTTGCAGTGCAGAAAAGGACAAGAGTCAATCTGTTATATAATACTACACATTACTAAAGCAAAGACAAAAGTATAAAAGATATAGTATGATGTCATGACGCTACAAAACTTTTTTACTATACAACAACCTATATCCAAAAGCCTTCATTTCATTAGGAAAACAGTAAAAATAAACCTCTGGAAAAGAAAACTAGGAGGTATCCCTCTGCCGGGCCTTTTCCATTGAGTACTTTTGATGTAGGCTACAGGTGTCGATGATAAAAATGAATGATGAATCCCATTTAGCTGCTTCAGATTCAGGGTCCTGGTATTGTGCATGATGGCTCACTGTCACACTGTTCTGGCTTACTAGGATAAACCTGAGTCATTGTTATTATTAGAAACACCTGTTCTTTTCCTACCATGTCACAAACTGTCTGCCTCAAAACTACATGTATTAAGTAAGTTACATATTTTTGTGTGAGGAGTTGTGTAGAAAAGTCAATTGTATGTTGGTGTCAAAGGGGATGGGACATATATACACACACATGTCCATTACGAGTGGACAACTACAAAAAGCTACACCATGATTAATTACAGTTTAATTGAAGCAGCTGGAGATGTAGCAGTCTGGACAAGGCTCGGTTTAGTTGCAGGGTTGAAAGGGACAGGTATGTAACAATTAACGTTACCTGAAATGATGTTTAACTTACATATTGTGCATTGACTCCATCTCTAGCATATGGCAACAGTGTAGCACTTGACTAAGGCTAAAAAGCCATACGAAAGAAGATAATTTACACTGACAATAACAATACACCGTATATCTAACGTTACTGTAGTTCAGTTGTTCGTCCAAACTAAAACCCTACACAATAGCATGCACATAAATATGAGACACTAAAGTCTACACAAAGAACGTTACTCTTCGGTAGAACTGGGTTCGTGTGACTTGTGTTCTCTGACGTGCTACCGTTAGCAAGCAGCCTGAGCCATTTCCAAGGGTGACATTGCTAGCTAGCAGGTAGCCACTTACGATGAGCTCTTGTCTGTGCGGGTTATTGAGCTGCATCTGGTACTGCCGCTTCAGATTCGCTCGCAGTGTGGCCCTGCCTTCTTCGGCACGTCGCTGCTCCGGCGAGACGTTGAAATACTCATTTGGGTCCAGCGTTTTTGGCCGACTAGCCAAGGGCGCCTCTCGGTAGTCCGCCATGATTGTTTGATGACGAGCAAGACGTGATCTCGTGAAATCTCGCGTTGAATGCAGGCACCGTCGCCACAGCAACATCAAACTTTCTCTCGCTGTGTAGGCCTATCAAATGAAACAATGAGCGCAAATAACAAAAGTCGCGAAAAGGACGAGAGTGTTTTAGGTGAAAGTGATGACTTTCAGTATGAGGACGTATCTCTGGCTGATGACTGGATTTTGACTGAAGGGGAGGAAGATTTGGAGGCAAAGGTGAAAGCTATCCGAGACCGCGCAGAGGCTACTTCCCCCAGACCCAACGCGACGTCCATCACACGCCAACCCCAGGCCGTGGATGACTTATTACGCAACTTTCTTTTCCAAATGGGCATGATGGAAACACTTGATTGTTTCCAGACCGAGTGGACCGAGATGGTGCAGAAAGGACCGGTGGACACGGAACGGGTTGGTGTGGTACCGGACGTGTACGCGCAAAACCAGCGGCTGGAAAACGAGCTGAAAGACGCGCAGCGGGAGGGGGAGGAGTACAGGCTGGCAGCATCTGCCGGGGGTGAGACACTGGCGAGGGTCCGGAAAGACAGAGACTTCCAGCGGCTGCAGCATAAGCGTGTTGTCCAGGAGAAAAACAGGGTCATCGAGGATATACGGAAGCTTAAATTACAGTGCGACCACTACGAACCTGCGGCGAAGCGAATGAGTGAAAAATACCAAGCCGTTTTAAAGCAGACCATGCTGGTGACTTTGGACAGGGACAAGGCCTTAGGACAGGTGGACAGTCAGGCAGCTCAGCAACACATCGCATTCTGTGGGGATGCAGGTGAAGAAGGAGCGGTGAACAGGACAGGAGAGCCACGTGTCAAAGGGACAACCCACCCAGTGATCCGGCCAAGACCTCCAACATCTGCACATAGTCCAGGCAGTCAGACTAGGCGGAAGTCAGGGAAGGCAAATGTTTGTTGAAATAAATGCATACATAAGACTACGGACTGTTTTTTTTTTTTACTTTACTACAGTTATGAAGAAAATGTACTTTATACTGCACTATATTTAATTTATGTCATTCATATTTGTGTGTCTTTACATCCAAAACAGTACACGATAATATAAAAATAATATGCACATATTTTATCCCCCATATCCATTGGGATATTGACACACATCGATGTATAACATGAAATGCAACAGCTTTTATTTTGAATTATTCTGCCTGGATTTCCACAGTAAAAATGTTTGCTTCGTTATTGTGTTTTGTTAGATACCTTGAGTTCATTCCCATCATAGTCTACCCTGTCCAAGGCGGTGAGATCTTTCTTTTACCAACACACTGATATATGTGATAATAGGCAGAGATTATATTTTAATTAACATAATCGCCAATATACTTCTTCACTCCATGTCACTCAGACATTCTTAGTTATCAGCCACCTGTAATTTCTCTGTTGTTGAGGTTCAGACATGGTGCATTATAGAATATAACCACAAGAGGGCAATCTCTAGCAACCTGTACACTACCACAGAGTGGACATCAACTGACTGCAGCCCCAAATTGGACCAGAGAAGGAGAATTTGTAATAGCAGCAATCTGCTGAGCTGCATTTAGAGATGAATCAGTAGTAGCAGTGTTATTCCTGCTCAAATGAGTGCTCATTTTTCCACATAAATGCTACCACTTGGGGTTTGGAGACACTATAGTGCTTACATTGCAATTTGACTTTCTATATTCACTGAAATTACATTAAGAATCCTAATGCAAAGATCACATTTTAGGGTATAATATCCACCTATAGATGGTCAGAACAAGAAATCATTGTATTGGCACAGTGCAATATCACGTTCCTACTTTTTTGCAGCTATATTTAATTTTGTAAGAGTTTGCTCTTTATTACACCAGCGTGATTGAATTTAGGAATAGCTGCACTATAGTTGTACAGCCTTTTCACAGATATCTCAGCGACTTTAAAATGGGATTATGCAACAAAGATATAACTTCTCACAGGGATTCTTCTTTTTCTCCCTACTCTTGCACTTCAAACTCGAGTTGTAGAGTAGAGAGATTCTGAAAGAGCTCTTTGATCCGGCGGGGCACAGGCAAAGCAGTACGTGTGGCAAAGTGATTTATTGTCCTCTCAGGACCTCTTGCACTTTTGAAACATCCATTTATGACTTTAAAATTCAATGTGTGACCACACTCCCCGGCCAACAATCCTCCCTTCTCTCTTTCCATAATGTCCAGGGAGACGTTTAGCATCAAATTAATTATTAATATGTTGTTACACTGGCAGGCACCCAGCAGACCTCCTGGACTTGGTATTGAACTTTATGAAGTTTCTGAGCTGTGGGCACAATAGCAAACAAAGAGTCTTTTTGTCTCCTTTTTTCTTCCCTCCTTACAGCCTGCGTCCTTCTCCGTCAACCTCCACATCCCTTTATGTCTCTCTTTCCTCAGAACATTTGGTATTTTAGTCTTTATCGTACATCACTGATGCTGACTGAGATTTATTCAGATGCACTCACTGTGCAAAGCGTTTGACAAATAATAGAGAGGTAAAGATGCGACACAGATATGGAGGCAGCTATACAGACTGAGAGATAGAACAGGAATGAAAGGTCATGGAGGGTTTCTATCAGCAGTCTGTGCTACCTTGCAAGACTTAATCACTCCCAGTAATCACAAGTCTTTTGTGCTGTTTTGGTCTTCTAAAATGCGAGCCTGGCTTGGAAAGTGGAAGCAGGTTTCTTTTCTGACCACAAGCTAAAAGTACTTTTCTCCTCATTCTTCCCCAAAGGTCCCTGAAGTGGTTTGCAGACTGAGACAATGACCTAATGTGGTATGCTCTCTGGTACTTATTCATGATATTTCCTGGCCCCGAGACTTCATTACTCTGCTGCCCTGGAGGAATGTAACTAAGGAATGTAATGTTCCTTTCCTCCCTTGTTTTCATCAACAGTACATTATTGTGCCAGTTTAGAGCCTTTGTAAATTTCACAAATGGTTACAAAGTCAATGAACCGGTGGTTGGAGGCATGAGGCTTGCTATTTTGCAGCCAACAATTTGTACCTCCCATGCCCATGTTACCTTTTCCGGCCTGCCCACCTCTCCCTGCCTCCCTGATTCCTCATGTCTGAGGAGCATGGTTGTCTTTCACAGCCTTTTGTAAGAAGTTTTCAACTTTGTGGCTCCATCTTAAATGTCTGAGGCTGATTTGGAATTCCTCCCCTGCCTGGCCGACTCCCTGTGCTGCCCTCTCAGCTCCTCTCTCCGCTGACAGCCCTGTCCACTTCACAGCCCGCGACGACCTTTGTGTCAAAGAGAAATGAGAAGGAGAAGGAGAGCCCGCCTGGCTCAGGCTGAGCCAAACCTGCTTCGTATCTCTTTATCTCTCTGCCGCTGTGCTTATTTCTCACTGAATCCTTTGTCTTGTTTATGCAACTGAATTACACCAGGCTTTGAACTCTGATTCATTGAGAGAGAAGGCCTTAGCCTCGTTAACAGCCTTATATATGATGTGTTGGCTCGTCATTCCTTGAGTTATATTTTTAAGAAATGCGGCTCTCTCCATTCATCATCAATTCTCTCTGCCTTCCTATTCTAATCTATATCCATGAAATTGATTCCCCCTGTCTGAGAGTATTCCCTTAATAAATCAGCTTACCATGGACCTATATAGTGGGCAGAGGGTCAATCTCAGCAATATTTTCCGCTTTAATGTACTGAGCAAGGCAGAGATGGGACCGTGGCAGTGACTCAGCAGGCATCCATCATCTTCAAGGAGTGCGACGCAGATGAATTGCCCAGAGATGGAATTGACAAAATCTGTATTTCAGCTATGCTCATCTTAGCGCTCTGCTTTTTGGATCAGTTTTTACATTTCTTTCGCATTATCCTCTCCGTGTTAAAGGGATTTATTACCCGTGAATTCCTCAAAGTGAAGGATGTGGGGACTCGTGATGCTGGGCTGTTAAGATCAGTATCCAGCATGTTGTCACCATGTTGAACACCGTGTAAAACCAGGTTTGTAATGTCTTTGCTTCTATTGGGTTAAGGAAGGTCTTGAGAAACCCTTTTAAATACACTGGGAGAACTCAAAATGTGTGTTGTTCAAGTTTAAACCAACACTGTGTTTCTCAATTTCTGACATTTTATGCTGAGTCATTTTCCAATCATAGCCGTTGTTGGATTTCCAACCAGGCAAAGTGGGCCACCGCCTTGGGGCCTCCCAGGCCCCTGGTCAAATCCATATGAGTTTATTGAGCATAACCTCACTAAAGGAATAATGTGTAATTTTGGGAAATGCACTTATTTGCTTTTTTGCCGAGATTTAATTGAGAAGATTGATGCTATTTTCCTGTGTTAAATATGAAGCTAAAGGAAACTGCTTAGCTTAGCTTAGCATGAAGATTGGGAACAGCTAGCCCTGTTCTGCGTGGGTTACCTGTCACTTTCTGAAGCTAAACTAAACTAATCCTATCCTGGTTCTACCTTGATATTTAGCATAAAGACATGATATCAGTTTTCTCACCTAACCCTCTGTAAAATAGAGTTAAACTTTTCCTTTAAGCCAACACTGATGTTTCTTAATTCTTGACATTTTATAATGCAGAGTAGTTTGTACCCAATGGAAACCATTCGCAACATCATAACAGTCTATATGTGCTGTATGTTGGTAAAGTGTAGCCTACTCTTATTAAGCTACACTGTATGACTGCAACATCAATAGTTTGCATAAACAATAGTTTATGGATGTCATTAGAGGCTGTGACTACAAAGTTTGATCTAAATAAGATTTCAGCGGTGTCGGAGACATTTTGTAGACATTTGTTTTTAGTGACAAAATGAAGGGATTGCAGGTGGCAGACTGCCTCTGGATGTGCACACAAAGGCTTTGTTTATAATAAGAACCGGACAGAGCCTTGAAAAGTCAATGAATTCTGCATTGGCCCATAAATAACCGTCCCGCTGTAGAAAGGTCAGCAGGCTGATGCATTGAGCTGACGTCACAACACTGTTACTGAGGACTTACACATATCACACATACATCTCTGTGTCTCTCTCGCTCTCTCCGCCTTTCTACTAATTAGGGCCAGAGTGATTGGACAGGGCCGGGCCGCTGTGACAAGCAGTTAGTGGAAGTCTTGACAGGCAGAGTTAGGGAGGCTGTTTGGGGGAGGTGATGTGAGGCGGGAGAGGAGTGACACACGAGGTGAGGGAAGACAAGCCAACGCCCCGGAATCTGATCTGATGGGAAGTGGCAGGAGATGAAGAGAAGGAGCCAAATTCAGCCTGAAAGCATGGTCATAGTCTGAGGCCAGCGAGAACAGAGAATAGACGAGGAGAGCCACTCAAGGAATACTGAGTAGGGAATACCTTGTCCATCACACGCTACACGCTACAATACTCTCTTTACTTTTATGGCCTGATGCAATGACGTTCAAAGATCATTTCAGTTGGGCCATTATTACTTTCAGTTATGAATACATTATATTTTGTACCTGTTGGTGTCTATGAACACAACAGCATTGCTACAATAGTCTGTCAGGGCAAAAACACAAGATCTCAGACTATCAGACAGATTGTAAACAAGCCAACAGTTAAAACAGATGATCTAAACTACTTTTTTGGATGTAAAACCCAAAGCTGAGCACTCCTGAAATTTGTGGTAATAATCCCTAATTGTGCAGGAAAAAAGGTAGATCAAGGGGTCTGTAAACTGTGATTGAATTCACTTCGGACATTTTTTATCATTTTCTCTTTCCAATAAGTCTGATAATCAAAATACATTGCCATTTTGTTTTGCCATTGATTGAGGCTGACTTTGCGTTCATGTTACCCAATTTGACAAACCTGCCAGTAGTGAATGATGATGATGATTTTCTGTTGACATAAAAGCTGTGCTAGGAGCAGTTTAGCTGATCCCTTTTCACATGAATCACAGAAATATGTTAACATTTTGGGGAATACACTTCTTATCATGAGTTGGATAAGAACATCGATTCCACTCTCACGTCTGTACACTAAATATGAAGCTACCGATAGCAGCCGTACGAATTAAACAGATGAGATAAATGTGTTAATTAGAGAGTTTTGGAGGTGATGGCCGATTTTGTTAACTTTGAACAGAGCCGGTTTCCAGTCTTTGTGATTGCTAAATTGGCCAAATAAATCCATTTCCCAAAATGTCAATCAGTTACTTTTAAGAATTGTTTTCTGATAGATCGTTTTCGTTGATGGGCAAAACAGACCTTGCTTAATTGCTGGAGGATGTGTGGAACTAAGCGAAGTTTGGCTTTGATCATCTGACTGCTTGTGTTTCTTGACCCATCAGACTCCCCCCCCCCCCCCCCCCCCCCCCCATCTCTATCTCCAAAGTTACAAAAAGACCCAGTTTGTAAGAAACAGGAATTATCCTTTAAATGAAACAACAAAGTAATTCACATTGTGACGAAAACAAAAGACAAGACACAGTGTAATGTTTTTCATTACTCTAGGGTTCTGCAAAATATCGGTTAAGTCGATCCTATCCTCTTTAAAGATAAACCTGTTAACCCACTGCTGATGTGGAACTTGTTTGTGACTGTCTTTTCCCACATTGCATGTTCTTTGGGATGAGATGCTCCTGTCAACAGAAACTAATACTTACGTCGTGGTTTCCGCCGCTTGAAAGGGATGTTGACTGTAAGCCACTAACTACACATGAACCTGAAGCTGTTATGGGAAATTGTGACATATCTCGCTGCTTGCGCCATTTCCTACCGCAATCCTATAGATTGAAGGCCTCCAAATGATTTAGTTAGTAGTGATTATCACCAGCTTTGTTCTTAAGGGGATGACTGAACCCAAAGCAGAGCGGAAACAATGCCACACACCATTACGAAACCGCGATGACTGAAATAAGCTATAAGGATTCCCTTTGTGTTGACCACACAAAGTGACACATGCTCAGATAGAAGTCTGAACTTTAATTTAACATTTACATCACCGGAGGAAATGGGTTTATATGGTTGATTATATTTATAGCTTGTCTGCACTCAGTAATATTGCTTTTGGTGTGTGTGTGTGTGTTTGTGTGCACTGTCTGCAACTGATGCGCACACATTCGGACATCAGGTCATCAACCGCGAGATTTCCCAGGATGCATTAGCCCAAGGGTACAGTCAGTCAGTGATACCCTGCTGGCAGCTGTCACAGGAGAGTGTGTGTGTGTGTGTGAGTGTAAGATGGTGACAGGGGGCTGAGCTGAGGCTGTGTTTCTCTTGTTGGCTCTAACTAGGAATAATACGGTCTTAGTCCTTATCAGAGCATAGCTGTTTTCTGAGAAATCCGAATGGCATCCTGTGGTTATTTATCACCAAGACGACACCAAGACAGTTCACAACCAGCTAATCTTGGTTATCTGATGGTATTGTCAAAAGCTCAAGACCTTACACATGTCTACATTCTCCCAAAGCGAGCTGCTGAAGCATATTCTGCATCAATTATGTGCTTCAGGGAAAATGCCAAGTTTATAAATAACACTGTGTTGGTATATTTTCCCCCATTGCTTTCTGTTTGTGTCTATAAAACCATAAAAATGAGACTGAGTACTGCATACCTACGTCATGAGCCGAGGGCTTTGAAATGAGCGGAGGATGAGTCATCCTATTCATTTAGATTGCCTTACACTTTTACGCAGGCTTTTTTCCTCATCAGATTGCCTCATACTGGATATTCTGGTGACATTACTTTGGGTGGGACTCCAATCATTTAGATGTCATTTGTGCTGCTTTTGTTGTTAAAACCAACATGCAATCATCACAACACAGCACTGTTTTTTCTGAGTTGTGCCACAGGTGATTTGGTTTAATCTGATGTGCTGTAAATAGAGACCCAGAAGCAGAGCAGCCCGCAAAGATCAGATTTGGTGCACGCATTTACGTCAGTGTCCTGCAGAAATACTCAAACAAACCCTCTGGTCCAGACCATACTGTGTTTCCATTCCTGGCCAAATGAATTAAAAATGACACAAGATATTTAAATAGACAAACTTTGACTCCTGAAACAGATGGTCTAGACTGCATTTAGATTTTTCTTTTTCTCTCTCACACACAGGCTATTTGCCCCTGGCTTCTGTGATGTAAATGGATTAAGGCCTTTTATAGAAAAGAGGTTCATGCTGTTTAATTCTGCTGCCATCTTTGCCAACCATGCACCATACACGTAACACTTGGCATCTGTAATTGGGGACTTAGTGGTGTTTCAACCCCATTGTACTCAATTTTATGAATCGGTCACAGTCAGTTTCACAGACCCTTGAGTGGGAAATGTAACGTGTCATTTTTGGGAAAGAGAGAGGGAAAGTCTGAGCTGCTACTGTTATACAATTTCTGAATGGAGCTCAGAGTGTAAAACTATTATCCCGTTTATAGAGGAGGCTGCAGTGGAGCATAAAGTACCTAATGTTTGAAGACTCTTACACCATATGTCTCTACTAAACTTTTATTGAAATATGATACAACACAAGAACTATTTCTGCAAAAATATACCCCCAATCTTCATAAGGAATCTGTGATTAAATAGGTTACAAAATGGCAAACTATAATATTACTATGGGATCATTTGTGGCTTGATTTTATAACATGCAGGAATATATTAGAAACTTAAAATAGTACATCAAAAGTATCCAGGCTGGCTGAGAAAAGTAAGCTAGCTTACAGTTGAAACAGTAATGATTGTCACGTGCATCAAAATCATTTAAAAACCAAATAAACGCAGAAATTCTTATTCCAAATGTCAAATTTTCACACTTAACTTCATTTGGTGTTTACATGTTTTTTTGGGCAGGAAATTTGGACACATTATTTTTTTTACTGTGCACACCCGTTGTCAGGCTTTGCCAAGATGAGAATGAGCGTTTCATTTTGCAGCACTCGTCTTCTGTATGCTTCTTTTGGGTCTGTCGATCTGTCCTTCATTCTCTGGATCTCCCTGGAGAGCACAGAACATGTCATTTAAATATCAGATTTAGTATGTTTGTGTGTCAGAGAATAAACACTATATGATGACTTACCAGGACAGAGAAGGCCCCAGAGCGGCCTGAATTCCTCTTGGGAGGAACCTCGACCTTCACCTGTCTTCTTGCTCTAGTCACCTAAAAGTGAAATCACATACAGAAGAGTTTCTCAGCGTTTTCTCTGAGGACATCAACTTATTTCCGAACACTGAAAGAGATTGTGATTCACGTTTTTCAAGTGCAAAACTGACAGGACATTGCCTGAATGAGCCATTTCAACGAACACAATATTATGGACCGAATTGAACTAATAAAAGCAAGTGAGGTGGCCTTATAACTCTGCCTGCACATCCGGTGTCTTCGCCCCAGCTGTTCCTCTGCATGGGGGTTGCCATGGAGACTCACCTGTAGGGGGTTGGATTTCTTGTCGTTGCTAAGGAGGGAGAAGGAGCCAAGGCGGGATTTACGCTTGTTCTTCTTCTTACTCGCAGCTTGAACCAAGTGCCGCCTGGACCTATCAGCCTGAGAATCCACAGACACGGGGATGAGTATACACGTTGATACGTCCTGCGCACACAATTTCGCTCTTTTTGAATCCACCAAATTGTATTAGAATTAGGAAAAAAACATAATCCAGGTGTTTCAACATTGTCTCTCTCTAGATGCTCTTACGTGGTACTTTTTCAAACAAATGAAAAGTGAACAAATGATGTGGTTTCTGTGGCTCATCTCCGTGTTCCAGCACATACAGATGATTCAGTATGTGACTCAAGCTTCGCTGGAGCAGCAGCAGCCACCGCTGTAAACCAGTCCCCATCTTCCCCCGCATTTGGCTTTTGCTCACTCTGACTCCCGTGTGACTAACAAGAAGTGGTTTACCTGGGTGAGAGTGTTGGGGAAGCCTTTGACGGAGACGGCCCCAGGCAGGCTGGAGAGGCTCAGGTGGGTGGGACCCCTCCGCTCCAACTGTCTCTTAAGTCTGAACAAAACCTACAAGGATGAGACGGTCACAACCACATCCAGAGCCTCAGAGGGAAACAACAACTTCTGCACGTCTCCCTGTGTGGGAATGCGTCAATTCTTATGTGAGGTGGATACTGAGTGGAGCCCTTTGTCCTTTCCTGTCTTGTCCTGTCCTGCTCTGTCCTTGTCCCATGTAGGCAGGCAAACTCCAGCATTGAGAGATGGAAACGGCAAAATTATTATTTTCAGTGGCTCTGCCATTTCCTGCATTTCTCATTGATCTGCACGGAAACGAAGCACTGCTATTTATCCACTCCTTTTCTTAACAAATGGACTGTCACTTTGAGAGAACAAAAGGTTTCGGTTTACCAATTAGAACTTTGTGGTAAATGTATAATGGTGCCACAGGCCATTGAATCAATCAATTATTTCCCTCCCCGCCAAGTGTGGAAATAAAAGCAGATTGTGTCCAGTATTTGATAATAACTTCCTACCCTTTCTCCTTTTCCACTCAGTGGAAAACACAAGACGACGACACATTGCTGCAAAATATTTGCCCCACAATCATTTGTGCCGCCATTTAAAGTGCTCGCAGTGATTGCTGTTGACCTACATTTTGATGATTGCATTCGTTTTCACATGAGCTTTGTGGAATATTTGAGAATCAACTGCGGCACAACAGCCGTGCAGTTCAGATTTGAGGGATAATTGCAATATGCATATGTTATTGCGGGGATGCACATATTGCCAGTGTGTGTGAGGGACTTAAGTAAGTTATGTTTAGCTTCTATGGTTTGACTGCCGGCTAGCTTTGTCACAATTACACGATATCATCATTTGTATCAGTTATCTAATTATTCAGTTTGCTCGGATCAACATAATTGTGTTTTGTGTTCTATAAAAAAGAATGAACTCAACCCATCACAACCTACCTCCCTCTTTCCACACCACCTCATTCCCCTCTGTTGTTTGTTTCTGCCTCAGCTATCTAGTACCATGATGTCTTTTCTCTTATCTTATTTCTGCTGCGTCATTTCCATGACCGTGCGCCAGACTCTGTCAGAGTAAAACCTGCCCTGAACTGGAGGGCAGGATCCTTTAGGATCTAAAGGATTCACAGTTAAGCAGTAACCTTGAGTAGTATAGGAGTGAGTGGTGACACATACCAGTTCGTCAGTTAAGGGTAGCGCCCTCTGCTGCTTCTGATCATCATACTGAGAGGAGGAAGAGGAGAGGATCAAGAGTCTGTTGATATTCATACACTGCAGCATGATTCAATGCATTCAGACACTAGCTACTGGTTGAAAACGCTCATTATCTATTCATGAATATGTGACCATTTAGTGGTCGGCTCCTTCACATTGATTATGCTTTCATTTAGTTTCACTGTATGAAAATAGTCAGACATTTTTTCCTGTCTAACAAAACTTCTTCTGTGTGTGTGTGTGTGTGTGTGTGTGTGTGTGTGTGTTTTTTTAAGCAAAATTCAACCTCATCAAAACCTGCCACAATCCATCTGGGTCTCTGCTGTTGTGCACATTATATGTTGACGAGTCCATAAATTACGAGTCCATAAATTAAAGTGACCTTTGCGGAAAACTCAAGTAAACTAAACCAAGTGTAGCCTCTGAGAAGATGCTCCATCGGTTATTAGTTAGTCCACACCACATTTGAAGCTAAAAAATGGTGTGTTCTGTAATTACAACACAAATAACTGCTGCAGAAAAGCACATATGTGGCACTAGCTCCCTCGGATGGAACAGAATTCCCAATGAAAACTCTTTCATGTGTGGGTGAAAATCCTCCTCACTCCTCGCAGCTGTTGAATCCATTGTCCATATGAGTGTGATTACTTTGGACAGAACATGGGGACTGTCCGCAGAAAAATGCTAACCACAAGTTTAAAGTACAACAGCCGCTAGCCACATGAAAAGACAAAAAGGGAGCTCAAAGATTTTGTTCCACAGAGGGGTGTATTTTTGGTGAGGTGGCATGGCTGTAAAAACCATTACAATGAGACTTTGTTTCTGTTAAAAAAAAAAATGATACGTCTCCATAGGTCGAGGTTAGACTGTACACGTCTACTGCCATCCTGACACACACTTGACCACTACTGTCGTCACAGCCGCCTCTTTCCAAGGAGTCAGAGTGAACTTACATTCCAGCAGAGTTGCTGGCTTCCTTTGACCCGAGCTACGTAGAAACACTGACCGCACTGTGTCTGAGCAACAACTACCCACATCGGTAAGCTACTAGTCATTTTAACCTAAAATAAAAGTACAAACTGTTTGTATTGAATCATAGAGGTGCATCCTAAATGATTTCCCTTATTACGTCTCTGCTAATCACATGTAGAAAATGTTGGACGCAGATGAGTTAGAGACTGATTTTTAATCGCTGAGTCAACTGAAATGTGGCTTGTACAGAAGAGCAAGAAATGCCTAAAACATTTAGTAAATTCACTGTAATTTTCAACAATTTAAAACATACTATTCTCTTAAAATTAAAATCAAACTGACTCAACATTGACATTGGAGATGTCCACATCTCACTGCCAGCTTGCATACATAAAGTGCTCTTTGGCGTCCTTGCTGGAGAAAATGCTGATCATTCAGAATCTTTTCGCTTTCATTTGAAAGAAGGGTTAGTTATTATATAGTTAGGTCCAGCAAACAACCTTTCAATAGACTCAAACAGGCTGCACTTACCCATGTAGTGTCACAACAGCACAGATGATGACTGATACATAATGGACACCTTTGGTTACCACCATCCTACCCCAACTATCACATCCATAAGTAGTGCGTCTCTTACCTGTCCGTCTGCGGTCCGTCCCCTGACACACAGCTCTCCCTGTGTTGCTCCTGAGCAGTCGAGGGCGTGTGACAGCAGGCTAGCCTGCAGGCAGAGCACGCACAGCCAGATAGTAAACCCCATGATCCAGGCAGGAACTCGAGTGTTCCCAGCCCCTGTCAGCTCCCTGCTTTATACTCTCGGCTGTGCTAATGGGGAACAGATGCAGGGGAACGAGAGGCCATGCCAGCTTCACGCAGACAAACAGCCCACCACAGGCCTGTGCTCTACAGCAGCCAGTGGCCTGCGGTCCTGCAGAAACATGTCAGACATGTTGAGGGGCCTCCCCCTTTAAAAACTGCTTCCCCCTACCCCACGAACCCTACTCAAAGAGCAGGACATTTTCCACTTATGCCTGCATTCTAGCTCCTGCCAAAGTGTGTGTGTGTGTAAATTAGAGAGAGCACAGAGAGAGCGGAGAGAGAGAGAGAGAGGAAACTTGTGCTGTCAAACCTCTGTACATAACAAATGAAAAATTGGTGGTTTGGTTCTTGTAATGTCTTGAAGAAATGCTGCATTATGCAGCGAATTAGTCTCCTGGCTGAGTGTGGACGAATCTCTCTCCTTGTGCTTTCCAAATGTGTAGATACAGTGGCTGTTTATACAGTCCTGCAATGATCCAAACACTTCAGTAAGCCTTTCAGAATTACAGTAATTCCTCCTCAGTACAGTTCCCAGTGGAATATACAGCTGTCAACACTGTCAATTCATCTTTCAGCTTACAGACTTCTTTTGACTGAACATTTGCAAAGGATTGTCAGATATGGAAAAACCCCATTATAAGTCCATTGGGGAAACTACTCATAAAAAACTGAGAAAACAACAACAGAAACTAACTGTTAGACTTAATTACCCTTTAAATTGTACAGTGTGTTTCACATTATCTGGACTGCATGTTGAGGGGGTTGTATAGCCTACCTCTGCGGGAGTTTATATGGCCTTTAAAACAGCACACCATAAAGAATGCATCTCCTGATGGGGCACGCTATAGATGAATAGGCACCCTGTCTCAAGGTGTATTACAAGATGGAAAGAGCGAGTGGGAGCGAGAGAGACGGGAATCTAATGTCTTCAAGCCTCAGGCTCTGGGTCACAGAGGAATTGACTCCCGCAAGGATTGGAAACATGCGCTCCTGTGAAAATTGTGGAAATTAAATAATCCCACACAAGCCCATATACCACTTCCCTGTCCTCTAGCATATAAGTGAAAGATTATTCTTCTTACTCAACAAACTTGAAAAAGATTGTGAAAGCATCTGTAATGTCTCTGACAATTTCCCAGTGAGTCACAGTATGAGTGTGGAGAATGAAGGTTGGTTATTCATCTTCACCCCCCCCCCCTCTTTTATTTTTCTTCTTTGATATGTTCGACATGTAGGAGCTGTTGATGCAAACTTCTCCCTGGAGGTTCAGCGAGACCACTGGCTAGACAGCAGGCTAATGATGCGAAGTGAAGGAAGGGATGTTTAGTCAGGAGACAAAGGAAGGGAATAGTGAAATATGACCAGAACCGCAAACATTGCTTCACTTGGCAGCCAGTCCGAAAAAAGGACTCCAGTCTTTGAGTGGACAAACATGTCGGCCATTTCACTGGACAGGCCAAGCAGTTCATTTCAGTGTCGGTCCTATACTGCGCTTTGGTTTAACAAAACATGAGATGACTTCTTGTAAGACATGCTGAAATCATGTTACCAAGGTTACAAGTTTGCGTTAACCTCTCACAGACCACAATGTGGCCGCGTGAAGAGGCAGTAATCACAGCGAGGCGGAGTTATTTCATACCCCAAATCCCAGTTATTCACTCCCCACTTTCAAGTTTAAAGTAACTTTTTTTTTTTTAATGCATCTCAGGGAGTTCACTGTATAAAATCGCCATGCAGAGCCACTCTCAGTCTTCGCCCTCCCCGGCCTCCCTATATGGGGAAGTGTCATTTGTCAGCGGCTCTGCTTTGAGCTGCTGTCAATGTGTCTGAGGATGAAGCTCTACGGCTAGCAGCTGTTGACCCTGTGAAAACTGTCAACAGTCTGCTCTGACCAGAGATGAGAAGACAGGTAACTTGTGACACATAAATACTTGTAGAAATGTGTTTGTGTCTGAGCGTGAGGAGTAGGCAACAAAGCTGTTTTGGAAGCAGCATGACAGATGAGAGAAAACAGGAAATATGACTTAGGGAAAAACATCTGGATTAGGAGACTTGACTCATAAAGTAATAGATGTTTTGGATTATGTCATTGAAAGATCGACTCTCTTCCTGCCCCATTTGTTAAAGGGTTGGTTCACCCAAATTACAGAGAAACTCGTCTCACTTAACTCGTATGGTATCTATTCATGTGGATAGTTTTGGTTTCATTTGCCCAGATTTTGAGATGCAAATGACGCTTTCGCTCAATTACCATGGAGGTGAATGGAATTTTTGTTTGCTGTGCTGAAAGCATTGCTTGAAACTATTTGAAAAGTTTCCAGACACGTTGTCCCTGTTTCTCCGTATAATCCACAGACCTAGCTGTGAACCATTTTTAAAATAATTTCTTAGGCAGAAAATAGACCTTATTAAAATTGGAAGGAATACTTCACCCTTAGAATGACCATTTGTTGATCAATTACTCAGCCTGTGTTACCTTGAATTCTTGAAGAAAACTTTATTTTTCTCCCATGCCTTTACGGTGAACGAAGAATCAAAAAGCAGTAATTAAGTAATTGTAATTGATGAACAAATTGTCATTTTAAGGGTGAAGTAGACCTATAATATAGTGAGATTAATGGGAAATTAGAATATTTGTTCGATATTTATTTTGTTGAAAAAGCTAATCCATCCTGTTTGATAAGCTTCTGGAAAATACACTTATTCGCACCCTAGATGCAAGTGGATTTTGTAACCTTTGGACAGCTGTTTCCCCTTCCTTCCAGTCTTCCAGTCGCGCAGCCTCTAAAATTTGCTTTGCATTTTGTCTCAACACTCGGTGTGAAAATCAATCTTTGATTTGGAGAAAGTCATGTGTTCTCCTCATCACGTAAAAATGGATTGTGTTGGTTCTGAGTTAAATACTTTATAGAGCAATGTTACTGTGAATAAAAAAAAAACCCAATACAGCTACCCTTTATAGCTCTGATGTATTTCCATAAACACTCAAACAAATAATAGCCAATGTGAGGGGAGTTGCTTCACTCTGGGCTTGCTTCCAAATGAAATGAATCACTGACATAACAGTCAATTAGCCTCCTTGTGCATCAAGGAGAAATTTCTCCTATTCAGGACTCCATTTGGCAACCTAAACTCAGTCATGCTCCAAATAGCACTTCCAATCATGTCTCTGTGTTATTGTATGCAGATACCGTATGTGTGTTTGGCAGAAGAAGAGAGCTCCTGTGGGAAGGATAACATGTGAACAGTGTGTGTACGTCGGGTCATGTAACCTCTAGCTGAGTAACGAGATACTGAAACACATTTCTCATCCCTCACTTGGACACTTATAGGTCTGATTACAAATCAATACTTCTCTACCGCACATTGTCCTCTTCTTTTTTCTGTGCAGCTGCTTTGGTAACAGCTTTGTGAGAAAGGTGCAAGTGAGAGAAAAGCAGCAAGGCTTTCAATTCTCTCATGTGGAAACGGCAGAGGAAGCCAAGGACGAGACTGAGGGGAAATAGCTGTCTGGCTGTGCTGTAATTTGTGTGTTTGTCATTGAACAAAGAGGGATTATTGTCTTGTCTCTTACATTTCACTTTCCGCGTGTGTGTGTGTCCTTGGCTGTTTGAGCATTAGCACACAGAGGAGCGCTCATTTGACTCAAAGTGAATCCTAAATATATCATCACTTACTGACAGCATTTGTCTTTAATCTCACATCTGATGCCCGCCACAGAATTTCACTGAATAAAAAGGCACTCAGCAATCACAGCCCTCATTCTCCCACACCAGGCCGATGAAATACGGCTTTACTCCAAATGCAGCCCTTTAGATCCGTCTACAGAGAGCCATAACATATCAATTTAGACATCAAAAGCTTCCAGGAAGAGAAAACATTCAGTCTGTAGATAATCAATTAAATCACAAGTCTGGGGGCTCTGTGAGGACGTGACGTCTCAAGGGAGTCAATATTTTTGGTGGTTGTAAAAAAGTGGGAAACTCTTATCTTACTCCACAAAACAAGAAAGTAGGGCATGTTGAAACATTTGCTGGGTTACAGACATTTTATTACTTAAAAATAACTTTTTTAGGTTTTAAATGACTGACGAGCACATTGAACAGTCGCTATTTTCATAACGCACCTTACGTTTTTTGGGGTAAATTTAGCTGATTGTCAATGTCTTTCTCTTGTTCCATGTGAAGAAATGGCTGCCAAGTTCCTGTAGCCGCTGTAGACAAGAACACAATTACAAGACAAGTTTTAAGGGCACAAGTTGCGTCCTCTAAGTTCTTTTAAAAACAGACAGTTTCATCTGTTATAAGAACTTATTGAACCAGCAAAACAAGTGACACTGATGTAACTTGTAACACCAATATGTAGTGAAATATGTAGGTCTGTTCTGAGAGTCAGCAGCATTTGCTGATGTATTTGAACTAGCTCTGCCTGTATGCAGGTCACCGTACAGGTCATTTTAATGGAACGTCTTGAAGCTCTCCAATGATCATAATAATAGAAGAAGTAGGAAAGTGCTCATTAAGCACAGCTTGTCCGGTTATTACCACAGCACACCGACCATTGTTCATTCAGCCAGAATACTAAACGCGACATCATGAGAGAGTGTCAGACGTAGTGTGGGTCGTGCCCTCTCACTATCTCTCATTTATATCCCATCCTCTCTCTGCCCTGGTTACCATGGCAGCAAGGAGTTGGATTCAAACACTGCCACTGAGGGTTGGAAGAGGAAGGAGCCGACCGAGGTGTGGACGGGCTCAGTCTGACGCGTATGCGGCTGGACGGATGTTTCAGCTGCTGCCACACATGCATTGTTGCATAACCAGTCTACAGGCTGTTGTTGTTGGGTGAATATGGATCAATAAAAAAAACGTGTTTTTCTCTGTATGATGCAAAAAGGAACTGAAATGATCTTTTTGTCAGCGTGAACATGAATCTGAAATCATATTATTTGACTACTAACAGGCCTTAAAACTGATTGGGTGTATTTTTGTCCTGTACCACATGACAGATATCTTTGCGCTGAAGTCAGGACTTTGTCATTCTGTCTGCTACTTTGTCCTCGTACTAAAAACTGGCGAGTTTTACGGTCCTTGACAATCAGAAGCAAACCAACTCGAGAGCAATCATGTCAGCAGAATTAAGTACACAGTCTCTTCAAATCTTTCGTGTGTATCACGCTGAATCTTCCGTTCGTCACTGAGTGACCTCTTTCACATTGCACATAGTATTTGGATCCATTGTTAACTTTGGTACATCTGATATTCAGAGCAGCATCCGCTTCTCCTTGCTTTGTTTACATAGACGGGCCGCTCGCCCGTGCTTTTAGTGCATGTTAGTGCATGTGATTTTGTGGCATTTTGCGCCATTAAAATGGATGATAGCATGCAAAGAAGTGGTTATGTATCTTTTAAGGAGAACATAAAATAATTTGAAGGCATTTCATAAATTCAAATTCAAATCATGACCATATAGTAGCCTGGGCTGAGAAGCTCATTCACCAGTGGTACGTGTTACCAAGTGTTGCCAAATGCTGGGTGGCTAGCAACAAAAACACCTCGTTAGTAAACAGCGAACTTGGCTGGAGAAAACTATTGGCAAGCAACAGGGAAGTGGAGCCACTGGCAAATTTACTCTCACTCATCCACATTTGTGAAATAAACACAGGAAAGGAGGGGGGCTGCTGTGTGACTAATATAGTCTGGGAGGAGATTGACCAGACTGTCAATATGTTGTGGTTTCTAAACACTGGAAGGGAAAAATAATTAGTTATGGGCTACTGGAGTACTAAAGGGAACATCTTTAAGTGTGAGTGCCAATCTAGAAAGCTTTGCACTGTACAAGAAAAACAGAAAATGTTCATACTCTGAGGAGCTTTAAAGCTGCAGGCCAGCGTCTCTCAAAGGAATATCTGACCTCTTGTTTTCCAGACACTTTTCTTTTCCATGACCTGCCATGTTAATGTGTGTAATTTTTGTTTTGTGTTCAAATGCAAATCAGTCGTAATGAACATCTGCTCTGAAGGCATTTCGCAGCACCTGAGCAAACTGGCTCCATCCAGTACTAACCGTCAAGGCTGAGTTGTGTACAGAGTAACGAGGAGGTAGGGCAGTTGTTTTCCATTACGTGTGTGATTTTCCTCAGCTCCTGCTTTGACTCATTACCCCACCCATAGGACAATCAGCTCTTGTTTATTAGCTGTAACAGGGAAAATATCTTAATGAATCCCTTCCGTCATGGAAGCTCCATCCACCCTGGAGATTTCTAAAAATGCAATTATCAAATGTAAAAATGCCAAATCCATCTATTTATCAAATGTGGGAAGAAAAAAAATGAACAGGCTTCTCTTTAATCCTCCCTGTACAATTGAATATCCATTCTTCCTCTTGCTTCACACGGTGAATAAAGAACAATGCATGGAGTGACTCACAGTGTTTGTTTGGTATTTGTGATGCTTTGTTTCCAACACTGTGATGGCCACTTAGTCATGCTGAGTGGGCAGAGGCTTTACCTTCACCTCATCACTGACAAACACAAAGAAAATGTATGTTTTAAAGGAATAAGCTGAGTGATTGCAGACTGAACAAGCCCACAGCAGAGGGGGAAAATAAGTTGCTCATCTTGGCATTAGTAGAGCAGAGGACTTAACACACACATTATTTGTTGGATTAAAAGCAGGAGCTTTAATCCAAAATCAATACCCGGACCCACAGGTCTTTGATATCTCAGGCGTTTACTCCTTTGATAGCGATTACAACAAATCATGTATTTTATTAATTTCTTTCCATTGATTGAGAAATAACTGAATATGCTTTATGGGCTCGTTAACATCTGCTTTATGGCCACTTGTTTACAGGGTAATCATATACAATCCTACTCAAGAGAGGTCAGTCCCTGCTGATGGAAGCCTTAACACATGCGTGTGAGCAGATTTCTCTCAATACACTGCACTTACTTATGCACAATTGAGTATTCACACACAGTTAAATGTGCTATTTTTCTGACTTTCTGAGGTAACAAGAATAGTCCAAAGACAATATGCAAGTGTGCAATGGATTTTGGGATGTGAAGAGTCCAGCGGTTGTGTGAGACAATCCTATTGGTTGGTGGCAAATTATCTGTCAGAAGTTGTCTACATCTCAGAGGAAGAGAATCACTAGTGTTACAGGTGGAGAGGCAGGCTTATGTATGTAGGTCAATATAGATCATGGATCACCGAGGAGAGACTGTTGAGTGTCGCAGGTGTAAAAGCCCGTCTTCTTAGGTAAGTGCATCCGAAGCACCTGCTGCCTGCATAAACACAGAGATGTCACTGTGTTTTTATTGCAGGAAATATGATCTCCGAGCACATTCAGGAACACACTGAGGTTTGATCCATTTTTTTTCAGAAAGGCACTCTTTGCTTTCAAAATTATAAATAAATCCTCTATTATGCTGGCTGGCTGGGTTGTTTCTTAAATTCACCACTTTTTTTTTCCATTGACTTTTATTTTTTTTAATTTAGAAGAATCACTATAGTTGAAGTAAATGCTATAATTTTGACGGATTTGTATAGTGCCCCTAAATCTCCATATCTTGGATAGCAACCCCAAAATGTGTATCTTTTGTGGCACAAGCCTCGAGATATTTTAGGGTTTGCATTGTTTTTGGTCAATATAGCAAAATCATGGATATTATGAACAATAGTTCACAGGGAAACCAAATGGAAGGTTTCATTTTGGAGGACCCCTGGTGGCTGAGCTTTGCTTATAGCTTGTCAGTACCTGGTCCAACGGGTGCATATTTGAGTGGTAAGTATTATCTGACTGGGTGAAATGACAGCTACAAATTGTTGCCTTTTCAAAAAAAATCACTGTTACAAGTTTCCCTGACAAAACATCCTTAAATCAACTCTTACTGGCTGCTAATGTGCAGTTGGGATCTATTGGCCATTTATATGGATTTGAAGGCTGAAAGTTGGTTGAAGGACGAGATCATATAGTGTGCAGTGAAGCCCTCGGAGAAAAGGGGACCTCAAATGCCAACATTCAGGCTGTGGAGCTGTAATCTGCCTCCAAAACACACACAAACACTAAATGTCACCGCAGACAATACACATACACATGCACAACACTGCGATACCAGCATGTGACACGGATAGAAGGACTCTCTCTTTAGTCACTCTAAATATTCCACTTTAGCGATCATAACTCCTAGGCAGGCTTTGAAGGCTCCCAGCAAATCTATCACACCGTGCTGATACGTGTTAAGGCACGCCACTCTGACCTGCTGATTGCATTTTCACACGGTGGCTACTGGGGGATGACTGCATGAATATTCCCTCTGTTCCCAGCCACGAGCTTGATAGGATTATCAAAAGTGTGCAAATGCACATACTCTCGTGTAACAAGCCAAATGCCCCAAGGCCCGAAATGTTCACATCACCCACTGTATGCAGCCTTTTTTTTTTTTCGGAAATTGGAAAAATTCAATGGATCAAGCCACAAAATTAAGAAATCTTATACTTTTATTCACCTCAGATCTGCAGATGCAAATGCGGTGTCATACTGCAAGTGACTCAGCAGCAGAGCATGAAGCACAAACACCGGTACTACTGGTGCATGAAGCCTTTAATAAGCTTTACTCAAACATGTATGTGAACATGAGTTGCAGAAATGTCCTTGTGACCAGGGGATTGCTGATGTAAAACCCAATGACCCCTCACTCTACACTAGAGCCACTTAGTGACCTATAGAGGACTGGGGTTGTACCGGGAATGTCCTTGCCAAGTAAAGTTACTTCTCTTTCAATCCTATCATGGTGACATCTGCTCCGTCCTGCCTCTCTTCTGCCTCTAGTTCCTCTGACCGACGTAGTCGTAGTGCTACACCAGCAGCTGTGGTTATATTTCATATTTGTTTGCCTTGCTTTAACTACATCTTGCAGACAAAGCGATGATGAAAACAGCAGTTAAACAGGCCAGACATGTGTTATTTAAATCTCCAAGCAACGAGCGCCTGCACCATAATAAGCACACTCCTTTTAAAGTGCACCACTGAACAACTGCTACGCAGTCATATTTGCTCAAGTTAAAGATTTGAATAATCCCCGCCTGTGATTTACAATAATTTGTGTGAACACAGCATGTGTGAATGTTCCTACACGAACTGTGTGCTCTCTGGGCTTAAATATTTGCAGTACATATCGGTGTACATTAAAACTGTGATGTGAATCAGAAACCTAAGATTACACACAGACTCACTACTGCAGCACTGTGACTGGTTCTGTGCATGTATGTATAATCAAGGGCGTGACGTGACACAGGTTTCCAGCGCTCAATCTATGATGACTCATGGAGGGGCTTTTGTAAGTGAAAATAGGGTCTAACAATGAGAAGGTATGATTTGGAAAGGTTTTCCTATAGCAGTAGGCCTATCTGTTGTAAAATGCATCCCTATTTAGAGTAAGGATAAAGAAAGCATCAGTCCAGCTAGATTTATCATCTGTATAAAGCAGCCTGTTATTGCAACATATCTTGTTAAAATGTACCTTGTTGAGCAAGTACCACAGCCCAGAAAGTGTTTTTGCAAAGCACCACTGTCAGCGTATTTTCCAGAAGACAACAAACAGCCCATTTTTCACCTCAGCTCTGCCAGACCACAATGTAGGAAGACAGTGGGTTCTCAAGTGCATCTGCAGATACACGGTAATGGTAATGTAATTGTGTGACCATGTTAGTTTTTCATAGATCGCTGGACAGATGGATTTAGTATGCAGATTCTTAATTGCAATTTTTATGTTCTATAATTGCTCTATAGATATTTTTAGTACACTTGAATTTGTTTTTAATGCATTGCTTCACATTATTTCTTATTGAACTGAAATACGTAAACAGATCATTCAAATAGTGAGGGGATTAAAGAGTTTGACAGCGGACAGAGACATGAGGACCTGAGAGATAGATGCTGGATTAATCGGGATGTTTTCAACTCTCTCCGAGATTAATTGCACTGACTGGTTTTGTGAATGAAGCGCAGCCAAAACAGTGCGTCCTCTTCCTCCCCCTCATCCTCCTCCTCTATGGAGCAACAGTGCCAAATTGGAAGCACAGGTGCCTGCAGGACAAAACTAAAATGGGATTAGACATCAGATCATCCATGCAGGAAGAGAGACTCAAATATCTCTGATTTCCAACGTGCAGATTTCCCCCCTCAGTCCCGTCACCGTGAATACAGGAAGAATCAAGGTTGGGTGCCAATCCCTCACCTCGCTCGCCGTGCGCCCTCCCTCCTTCCTCCGTGTAATACAAACCTCGTGATCGCCCATTCAGCGGTGCCTGCGTCTGCTGCTTCAGGTGGGGGGGGATAATAAGCCGAGTAGCAGAGGGGCAGGCAAGCTAAACATTATCTGGGAGACAGACAGGTGTCGCGGAAGTTTCCACGTGCAGAGGCGCATCCCTCCGCGTCTTTTTGTTGTTGTTGTCATTATCTGGGATAACGTGAAAGAGACTGTAACTGGCGGTCATCCGGCACCCACTGATCCTGTGTAAGTGATTCTCCACATCAACTCACTGCGAATATAGGTGAACGTTAGCCCGATTGAATGAGCAGGAATGAATGATCGAGTCTCCGTGTCAGTTGGCTGCACGAGATGTGTGTGATTTAATGTGTGTGCACGCTTGCACCTTGATATAAAAAGCAACCTTTGAGTACCGTTTGCTGTAAACTGCCAGATTGACTGTGCATTTATATGTATTTATATATCTGACAGTTGCCACCGCAGGATTTCGCTCAGCTGTTATAATCGCGCAGTCAGCCACGGTGGCAGTCTGAATAAAATGCATATGTTGCCAGTTTTTAAATGAGGAAAGTGCGGCATGGTGCGGGTGTGTGAGGTGGATATACGATGAGGTCGATTTGCCTCACAGCTATACACAGTTCAGAGTGCCGAGAAGAAACTAAAAAAAACAAACAGATTCAGCAGGTGCAACATGTGACTCATCTTTTCCGATATGGACACTGGTTTAATTAGCAGGAGCTGTTAAGAATGTCATGTTTTGCCTCAGAGTCGTGGTTGCAGAAAAAACAACAACCAAACCTTTAACCCAAAGGAATGCAAGCTGAAAAGCCTTACTTGGCAGCAACACCTCTGAGTGGGTGCACAGGTAGCTGAACTAGGCTCTGTTGTTTGGTTTTGTTGTCAACGCTGTCACTTGTTGACAATAACGCTGGGTTATTTTGGGAAGCTCTTTCGGGAGACACCAGGAATACATTCACCCAAATACGGGATGAATAAGCCGGCTGCTCTGAGCTATTCATTCAAGGAAAACAGAGAGATCCCTCAGCCAGAATTACAACCCATTCTTAGAGTTTGTGCTCAACACTTTGTCACATGCACAGTGACTCAGAGGAAGATTCAATTAGCATCTGTTCTGATTCTTAACACTTCAGGTCACAATGTGTTTGCGTGTATGTGAGTGTGTGTGTGAGAGTGTGTCTTCGCATATCAGCTGCAGCATTCTCACCTTGCCAGCCTCCTCTCTTGCTCGTCGAGTGGTAATTGGCCAGGTAGTGATGGATGTGACACAGCAGTTCGATATGTCAAACAGTGACAAATGATCAAGGGCTCTTCCCCATTCGGAGCCCATCCGGTGAGGATTTGAATGTTCCCTCTGCCAGATGTGCGTACAGTAAAGGGGGAGAGAGTGTGGTGTGTCTGCACTAGTCAAGTTAAAAAGCCACTGATGTATTTTTCTTTTCTTCTTGGCATGACCTAAGCTCTATTTAATGTGGCAGTATTCATATCCAAAAGTGGTTTGCTGGTTTTTTTTTTTGTGGAGAACAGTGATTTAGAATTGTCATAGTAGGAAAAGCTCATGTGTAACCGATAACATCAATGATGACTCACTTAAGTGTCCAAGTAAAGCACGACAGCATGAAAGTGAGCCAGCATGCTTAATATCAGGAATACCCTGAAACTGAAGCAGCTAAATTGAATTCAGCCATCATTCATTTGATCATGTACACGTGTGCTTTTCCTACTGGGACATGTCAAAATGTCTTCTGTGAAAAAAAGGCCTGTTGCCCAAATATCAGCAATAGAATAATATAATTATTATATGCATAGACGATCTTCATTTGTGGAAGTACTGGATGCATTCTCATGGAACAGTTGGTGCCAAAACGTTGATATGTAGTTGCCATTTTGAGTTGGGTATGTTACATTTACAAGTAAGGTCCTAGATTGTTTTTTAGCCACAAAATCCACTAAATTTCCCTTTAAAGTCTCTCTGTGCTACTTCCTGCATGTTTAAAAGGGTGTCCAGGCCACGTTTCAACATCCACACATGACATCCAGATCCTTGATGCAACTTTTACTTTTTCAACACATTACTTCGTTTTTCTGCTGAATCTTTTCCCCACATCCTCTGTTGGGGAGGAGGGTTTTACAACTTATTAAAAAAGTGATGTCAGTGCATATTATCTATTGTTTCATGCTGACATTGCTTTAGGCAATATAGGCCAATATTCTGCACATTATGCAACTTTTTTTTTAAGCATTTCCAATAACTAATTCATCTACAGATGGCATGTGTAACCACTTACACGGCTCGTCCCTTAGGATGCGAAGTATGAATGCGGTTCCTTGGTTGACTGGTGATATTAAAGTAATGACTGCGTACCGGCCGGTTCACACTATGTGCTTTGCTTCTTACTTTACAGCGAGTCGAATGGTGGAGCAGTTGGAGGAATAACAATTTTGAGTTGATATGCAGTATGTGCCTCTAACCCTAACCCTAAAACTACAGGTGCTGTATTCTTGTTGCTTGTCTTTTCTCTATGATGACTCCTCTTGATGTCATGTTGACAGATACTGGTCGTATCCTGGGGTTACAAAAACACCTTGTTTCTGCTGTCAGGTGGATGTAGGAAGACAAATGACCAGAGAGACAAAGAAAGGCCATCACACACAAAAATGCAGAGCTTGGCTTTAAAAAGGAGCTACAGTGAGCTATTCCCACATTTTCTCAAGCACAGTGTCGGACAATCGCCAGCACAGATTTCCCAATCGTAGATGCATCACACGCACACTGAAATAAACCAGACTGCGAGAAGCTGTAAATGCCGATCTGCAAAGTCGGTTCACCGTATTCACTTTCAGTCCAAATAGTAATTTCGGCGAAGTCGGTCTCAATCTCCTTCCCTCTGGCTGTGACGAAACGCTGGTTCAATGGAGAGTGTCTAAAACAAGCAGTTCATTTAGCGCTTGGCTGAACCTGCCCTTTTAGTGCTCCGACAGGGCCTTGTCCTCAGCTCGCCCATCCTCTGCTGACGTCTAGTCAGCAGAGGATGCCAAGTGCTCTGCAGCAGGGTGTGGGATGTGGTGTTTTGTTTATACGCGTTTGAGTGTATTTGAGATGATTTAGTATCAGTGTGATGTGGTTGATTGATGCATGCGGTGTGTCCTTTGGAGAAAATGCAGGTTCCTCTTCATTCTCCTGAGAGATTCATCAGTATGACCTATTTTCCCCACTAAAGACGTTTTTTCTCTCTCTCCCTCCCCCCCCCCCCTCTCTCTATGTCTCTCTTGTTCTCTCTCTCTGTCTGAGCGCTGAAAGTGTCAGACTGAACTCTTGATGATAGTTTGACCAAAACTATATTTTAATATTTTGTAACAATTGCTGTGTGTGTTTCAAATTAAGCATACCTCATTCATTATTTATTTGCCAAAGCCAAAGTCTTTACCTAAACACAACTATACTGGGTTTGTGTCGCGGGTATTACAGAAAGCAAGCATTTTAACACTGTTGGCACTGAACATACTTTTGCAAAACAAATGTAATATTGACATTCTTGTCCGGCGATAGGGTTGAATTCGATTTGCTGAGACATGCACACATACAGGTAAATTGTACTGATCAGAGACTGTGTGATCAACAGGAATGTAGTAATCCAGAATGTAGTTCTTCGGGCCAAAACAAGGAATCAAGCCGCAGTCGAGTAGCTGTTGGTAAAGAAGGAGATCTCACCTCTACATCAGCTTACCAAGATGGAGTTCAGTTTAGCCCACAACCTCTCTTGTCTCAGAAGGCACTCTCCAATCAGTGTCACTTAAGGAGGGTTTGTCTGTTGTAATAGCCCTCTCTCTCTTACAGACCGATAGCTCGTCTGTGCTTTTGTTGAGGGTGTGTGTTAGTGGTGCTGCAGAGTGCCGACACTGCTCCATAGAAGAAGCATAGATTCGATGTGCACATATTTGTGTGAGTGTATGTTTGTGTCCGTCTAGTTGCAAATTGTCACGAGTGAAAAATGGAGCGGTTGTGGGTACAGTTGCTGTCCCCAAGTATGTGCGTCACTGAAGCTTCAGAGGCAGACACTCGCTGTCATAAAGGATGCTCCATCCCCGTCCTTGACACCACTCGCTATAAAAAGAAGGCCTGAATAATTGCCTTCCCTTGTGGCTATACAATAATGGCCTTACAGTAATGGTGCATTAATCTCCTCAATACATTAGGAGAGAAACGGGGACTGAAGTCAAATATGTTGGACCAGCCTGTCGCTGCCGGGGTTGTAATATGTTACAGAGCAGCTCGGTTGATTTTCCACCTGCTAATTTGAGTCTCTGGATAGACCGATAAAGGGCTGAGGAGATGTGAACGTGGGTTCCTCGCAAGACATGCTGTACGTCCACATGAGCCAGTGTGTGTGTTTTAACATTTTGTATATAACATGTTATGTCACACTGGTTAGCCTTTCCCGGGGCGAGGGCAAGGTCACTGATCCCAGCGGCTTAATGAGGAGTGTTTGTGAATGCCAATGTGTCTTTATTTGCGTGGTACCAGATGTCTTCGACTGAGAGATTTAGCAGCAGTTTTCCACTGTAGCTAAGAATGTGACAAAAGCTCTTTCTCACACTTGTGTGTGTGTGAGAGATTGAGCATGTATGTGTTGTCATTTGCCCTTGTTCTGATACAAATGACACATAAAAGCATCTGATGGACATATCTGCAAGGATGAAATAAAATAATTTTATTTGAAATATTGAAAAACAATATTCCTCTGGTTTCCCTGAAGCTTTTTATCCAAATGACATGAAACCGTCTTCAATTTTAGACCAATGAAGTTTATTTTTCTCAAATAGATGCTCCAGCAAGTCCAGCAATGTGTCTTTGCGATGAAGCACATGATCAGGATCGTCGTCGCAATTTAGTTTTCTGCTTTTGAAATGTATACATTTGACGGTTGAAGTTGAACAGCAGTCCGTCACAAGCCAGGCCCTGAGCTGAACTGGAGGAATGAGTGACCTGCTGTGCGAGAGGAGAGACGCTCTGTCGATGAAGCTCAATAATAGAATGGACATAATTGTCTGGCCTTCTGAGTCATCATTGCTCTTCCCACTGCCAGTGCTCTCCCATCTTGTTTAGACACTGCACTTAATGGACCTTCTCCTTCTGTCCATCTCCTCATCTGTCTCTGCTTCCCTCTCTCCCTCCCGGCATCCCTCGGTTTCACTTGTATGGGCCTCTCCGTCACCCTTTCTTCACTTCTTGCCTTACGTCCCGTCTCACCTCACAAATAACAAATGTCGATCTGGGTTTCAAGCTAGCACAGTCCTTAACTTATGTCAGCTCCCTAACTGTAACACATTAATATAACGGTGCTACTAGTCCACAAATGATTTCACTCTCATGCTGTAAAGCTGTATTTGGATAAGGAACACGCACTAGTTAATGTACGTTTTGCAGCCAAGTGAAGTGTATTTACTGAACACACACAGACTATGTGCCACATATTAAACCCTAAATCAAAGTAATGCGCAGAAACATAACATCTGTTATTTTGTGACAACCGTGTTTGTGTTTGTTGACAGACGGACCAGGCAGTTACACCTGCCTGCTTTGTATGCTGAATGCAAAAACAAGATTTTATCTCACTGATTTGATTGTCTATGAACTGGAGAGTAAAGCTACTGTACACTCAACTGCATAGAGGGATGCAGATTTATGGTCATTTCGGAAGCTGTTGAATTGTGTAAAGGAAAAAGAGGACAGCGGTATACCTGTCCAGTGAAATGATCTAAATGTGATTTCTACAACATTTTGTACAGACGTTCATTCAAAAGCACATGTTAAAATGCTCTGTCCCTCTGTCTTCCTTCAGGGTTGTCTCAGCCTCGGCCCCCAGAGCAGCATCGCCTGTGCCTCTCCTCGTCCTCCCGTCTTGGACCAGCAGCTCAGCGTGGCGAGGCCAGGAAGGATGGGCAGGAAGCTGGACCTGTCGGGCCTGACTGACGATGAGGCGGAGCACGTCTTGAAAGTTGTCCAGCGGGACATGAAGCTGCGAAAGAATGAGGAGGAGAGGCTGAGGTGAGATTGGTTTCTCCTGCCTGCGCCCTTTTTCTAGTATTTTTACACATTAAAGGCGACACAGAGGCTACAGGGTGTTTGGAGAGGAGCTGATAAGGAGGGATGACATTCGCCTGTGAACAGAAATGACCAGATATAGTGTTGTACAGCTCGCTCAGCTGACAAAGACTCTTTGGCCTTCTATATATTTTGTCTTGGGTTTTCCCCTCTACAACTTCATCTGCTTTTGCGTTCCTGTGTGTGAAATCTGAGACCTATTAGTTAAAAAATACTACGAGTTTCAAGTGGTAAATCTCTTACTGTCATAATTCTACACTACATATGCTGGCATGTAAACATATCAATCAATGCACCATGCTAGAATGCTTGACAGGCGTACCAACAGTAACTGAAGGTTTGGGGCTTAGCGAACGGTCAACTGCAGGTTTTTATTTTTTTTTGAAAATAAGAGTAAATCTGCACAAAATACTTCTTGGTAAATGTAATCCACCTGTTGGTGAACTAGGACAGCTTACTCGCAAATGATTCATTTTATCCTTTTTAATTGATTGATTTGGCGAGCAAACAATCCTCAAGATCCGTGTTTATCTGGCTAGACATTCATGTTAGTAAATCCGGTAATTATTATCATTGATATGTGTTCATGCATCCACAATATTCCTTTTTATTTGTCAGAGATTGTACTTGAAGTCTGTTGTTGTGACATCTGATTGAAAAGTGGAAGAATGCTTTCGAAACAAAGCTACTGCAGTCGTTTTTTTTTTGCAGGATTTCCAGTTGTTGGCTTTATTAAGGCACAGTCGGGGGCTGTAAGCAGGAAGATGCTTGTCTTGTACTTTCCCCTTGCGGGCTGTCAGGTCTGTGGGTGTCAGTGGGTCCAGGCTTCAAGGCTCTGCTCCGGTGTCATAGCTTCTCACTTAACATGCGACAAGTGCTGGCCCCGGTCCTCCTCTTCGCCTCGCTGTCCTTCACTCCCTCCCTCCTCTCCCTGTGACAGCCTGTAGACGGAAGGGATTTGGTTCGGTTAACTTGCGACGGGCCTCCATGAGGGTTTGGTCATCAAATCGGTGGTCAAATCAGTGTGTCTGCTTTGTGTAGTTTCACCAGGACTACAGGGAGACATTTTAGTATCACAACAAAATTCAAAATATGTCTTTTGCTGCGTTTTAAGTGTCGTTGTACCCTATGATTTTGTAAACGCAAATATGCTCCTACCAACCAGGCCCCAGCACCAGCTATTTTGTTGTGGAGATTTGATGTCTTTCTTCAGATTTGAACGGCGATCCTCTGTGGTTTTGTGTTCTTGCCACAAGGGATTAGACTGCTTTACTCCGAGCACTAAACATCTTAGCTGTACTCTGAGGAGACTAGCAAAGTTGCCTCACCAACCAGAAAGCAGCCGTTGGTCTTTGCCTTTTTGAAACTCTACTTATTTTTTCCCAGAATCTGTTTCATAGCAGAGATGATGTATTCCCAAATTACTGGGCTGTAAAATGTTCTCCCACCAAGCTGCCATGAATGATCAAAAAGTATTTATGCCTCTCGGGCTGTTATTACTGCTGTTTACTGCAAAGAAAAGATGAGCAGATTAATGCTGATAGGAGCAGGGATACGCCGATGAGGCAACAGTTCTTCATAAAAGCAATCAGGCTCTGTGTTTGTAGCCTTATCGCTTCGTTGGGACTTGTTAAATGGTTTAAAAGCAAAGTTTCCAAAGTATTATTAGACGCAAGCTGAGAGTCAAATTAGGTTGCAGCTCAAAGTGCTCATGTGTTTTACGATCGCACAGATTTTCTTTCCTTCTTGTTTTTGTGTGTGTATTTACTGTTAGATGTTGTGTGTTTTCTGAAAACCTGATTGATCTTGACTCAGTATTAGCGCCTGTCACACTTCTTTGTTCTCTTTTTGTCATTTCTTCACAGCGATGTAAAAAGCCAGATCAGATCCTTAAACTAAGTAAAGGTATGTCACACCAGACTGTAAAAATACTCCCATCAAAGTAAAAGTTCTGCCTCAGTATTTTACTCGAGCAAAAGTATGAACAAAATATATACCTTACATATCGAAAATAGTAGTACTTATTATACAGATTGTCGCCTTTCAGAATGTCGGAATGTTAAATCTTAATCACTGTGTCGTCTCATCTCACCAATGCATCATATCTCATAAGCCGATAATGTGTTTTGTGTTATCAGCAAAGTATTTGGCAACTATAGCTGGCAAATAAAAGTGCCATAATACAGAGAGGACAAGTAAAAAGTGTGCCAGATTTACAGTCCCTCGCCTTTCCCTTGATACATCCATGGCCTTTCTCTGATTGGCTGGAATACTGTCACTTTGTTTGTTTCCCATTTTCAGAGCCAGGGCTGTGTATGAGCACCAGATCTTATTGTTCACTCGGAACGGACAGCAGCTTTCCTATGAAATGTAAAACCTTTATGGTATATGAATAGGTATATTAACGCTTGTGTACAGCAGATGGTGGCTGAGTGTTTCAGTAGATGGCTCTCTCACTATGGTTTTTTTTTCGCTTCCAATGCGTGGCGGACATTTGTTTTTCTTCCCTGAATGAAGTCAGCCCTGCAGAGTTGTAAATTACCCTGTTGAAGGATTCATGGGATAGTTTATAAGCCTCAGCTGGCAGTTTAAATGCTCTCATTTTAATTTTCTCCCATGCTGAATAATAGGAAACGTAGAAACACTTAACTGATATTACCTTCTCTCTCATGAATACTGATACCGTCATAAATATGTAAATAAAGCGATGCACACAGCTATAAGCCTAGTTGTGGGCGTTCTTTACAGTTTCGTTGCTCAGCTAAAGTTTAAATGTGGGCTTAAATTGAGTTGACTTTTTTTTCCTACTTTTTAAAAAAAATTATATTATTTATTTTATATAACTTATCATTTTTATTCTGATGACACACCGCTTTTACTGCACTTTTAAAAGTAGTCTGGCTAACATAAATGATTTCCTGGCTTCTATTTTCAAATGAAGTAAAGATAAAGCTCATGTCTTTGGCCTTTCTGTAAAAGCACCGAAACGACATTGCAGCAATGTACAATTTCAAAAGGTTCATTAGCAACAAACAATTGATTCTTCTCATTTTCGCACATAAAGGCCCTGCATGCCCTTAAATCACCTCCTCAAGTGTTTTCACTTACATGTTGTCTGGTCAGACCTCTCAGGACTGTGTGGGTGTGTACCCATTGTGCTTGACTGACATCTCCTTGTTAGGTTTCCGTTACCTGTTAGGGCGGGACTATTACACATTTACCAATTTCATAGGCCTATTTTTCCTAGTAAGCACAGGTGTAATGAATGATGACTGTTACGATTTACTGAGACGTTAATGTTATGAGTAACACCTGTGCTTTTCCTACATTAAGTCAAAGCGTCTGCTGTGAATAAAGCCTATAACTTAAGTTTCTGACCATCAGTAGTGCTATAGAGAGATGTTTTTAAGACTGGCTACTCGATCTGTCACTATCCCGTGTGTGTTGACCGAGAAATGTACCAATATGCCAAAAAGGGCAAGGAAGAAGAAGACTGCTGGCAAGCAAACATGAATGTAAAGTATGTAGCTTTTTAAGTTTCAGATTCTACCATCTGCACTGTAAATGTTTAATGAGGAAGGAATTGCATTCGATATGTTCATTAGGCCCCCACACATACATAGACTACAATGCATTTTCATTTTCAGTACATTTCTGAATTGTTGTGTGCGTTCACACTTTAGGCGTCTCATTTCTGCTTCCCATTAGTTCGTGGGTGTCTCAGGAGCTCGGCTTAATAAAATGAAGGGAGACTGCTTGTGCCGTCTTTGCTCCTACACCTGGAATAGTTCACTTGTTTTACCTTTAGTTCCTTTGTTTCCGCACACTGAAGTGTTGGCTGTTTTGCTCTCTCTTTTTCTGTATTCTTTTGTTTGTTGTGATATTTTCTGCCAATGGCTGCTTTAACTGTGAGCACATAGCTGTCTTTGGAATAGTGCTACGAAAGTAAATCTTCAGTAACTGCCTTTTATGCAACCTGGAGAGTGAGAGTGTGAGTCTGCCAATTAAAGAGAGTGAGCAGCTCAACCTCTGGCCTCGGCCGTCTCAGTGGCCATACAGCTGGAGAGGCTCATTATGGAGCAACAGGAGACTTAGGGGAGCGCAGACGTGGGCCTACTTAACAAACAGCGCAAGCACTACCAAGGGAGGTCAGACTTGGAAATGATTATAGATGGAAAAAGCTATCCACCACTGCCTCTGTGCGAGTGTTGAGAAAATGGCTGGAGCTCCAGCTATTGGTGACCCTAACAGGGTAATTTGCTCTTGGTGTTAGGAAGGATCACTTCACACACGTGTCTGGCAAGTTCTTGTATGGATAGGCCAATTACTGTTCCTGTAATGCTTACTCCAAAACAAATTTCAAATGCAGCTGTGGCAAGTCTATCCTTCCTGTACAATGGTCTGTGGATAAGTCTGAATTATTTGTGAGTTTGTAGGTCGATTCATTCCATAATCAGTCTCTCTCCATCGTTTTCTCTCTTTCTTTGTGCGCAGTAATTCCTGGCTCAAGAATATTTTGCATCAGCAGTTTTAATTAGTCAGTAAAATAGTGACTGTTTTTGTAATTAAATTGTGATGTTGTGTTCAGACAAGTGAGCAGTAACCACAGGCATCTTTTTTATCTCATTATGTTTGAGTTAATCAAGCCATCCGTCGCTTCTTTATACTAATCTTTGAGTCTCTATACTTCTATCTAACATGCCTCACGCATCCAAAGGCTCGAGCTTCTTTCTATCTTTTTCTTTATGTCGGCTGTTGTTTGTTTTAGCTCCGGTGAATGCGACAGGCAGGAAGGTACAGGGAGCAGGAGTCCCACTGGGAGGTTAGGAGAGGAGGTGGCAGACGATGTCACCCTGTCGGGGCAGGAGCCGACCTCTACTCTCTCCTGTGTTTATCCTCTTTGCTGTCTGTCTAGAGATGACACAAATGCACACCTGCTCAGCTGTCCATACAGAAAGCCTTTAAAAAAGTGTACCTCAGTACATCACAGCCGATAAATTGGTGTTTTTGGATTTCAGAGTACAAGCAGTCAGAGGATTTTGCCCTTCCTTACAGGACAGTCCCTTTGGGCTGCAGTGCAATCTACTTTATTATTATTATGATTATTATAATATACTAAAATCAACTTTCAGGCCTAAGGTCATGTCCTTTCAAAGCATTGGCTCAGACTTATTGAACGCCCCTTCCCCAAATACAGTAAGTAGACCACTGTAGAATATTGAATAGTCTATGTATTAGCTTGTTTATTGGTTTGATGAAGTGTTTTTGTAATGAAAGAGGTTTCCCAGACTCGTGAACTATTGACCTGAACTTCAGAAATCCTGCAATCGTGTAACGAGTCCAGCGCAGCTTTGCGGGTGCTTGAATAGCTCCATTGTGTTCAACAGACATGTATTATTCCTTGATTCTCTGAGGTGTTTATTCTGTGCTGTAATCCAGTGTCGGGTCGTATGTTAACATGTGACGTTATTTCGCATGAAACGGCCCAAAGATGTGAGGTTGTAATGAGTAACTGCACACACACACACACAAAGAAGAGTCTTAGCAACAAAACAGCTTCATGTGGCTGATCGTCTCACCTCCCTCCATCGGCAGCATGAATGAGTTTGTATGTAGCCAGGACAGCCGGTCTGGAAAGAGTTAATTTCAGTCTGCCTGTTGTTGTGGCAGGAGTGTTCTCTTGGCTGCGGTTCCCGTTCGGTGGGGATTAACTGTGTAACGTTATTGGTGTGGGTTATTTTTCAGAGTCATGTTGATGCGGGTTGTTTTTGATGTGGAAGTGCACTGTGTGTGTGTGTGTGTGTGTGTGTGTGTGTGTGTGTGTGTGTGTGTGTGTGTGTGTGTGTGTGTGTGTGTGTGTGTGTGTGTGTGTGTGTGTGTGTGTGTGTGTGTGTGTGTGTGTGTGTGTGTGTGTGTGTGTGTGTGTGTGTGTGTGTGTGTACAGTGAGCAGGAAGGACCAATCCCTTTGACCTTTTTTTCTGTAGCCACATTGGCAGGTGTATTACCCAGTGCGTCTTTGTGATTCACGACATTTCATGGTCTGCCAGGGTAACATTATGATTAATACGGTGCCCTTTTATGCTCTCATTGATGGCCTAAACTGTTTACAACTGCTCGACCTAATTCACTTTTTTCTTTTGTTTTTAGACTTTTGTTTCAAAAAAAGGTGGAATAAAAATGTCTTTGTTTTTCCCTGACTACTCACTATGTCAGTACATCACTGTAGTGTTTTTTTTTTTATTTCATCACAGCTGATTATGTACGTTTGTTTTGGTCTGACTTTATGCAGTAGATGACTTAATAATGTCATGCTCTCATATGTGTTTCTGGTCGACAGGAAGGTGAGCAGATTTATAAAGGTCAAAGTGCAAATATTCTGCAAAAGGAAATATTTATTACTTGCATATTTCAAATGACAAATCAAGCACCCCCTCTACATTCCCTTTGCCGTTTTTGCAAGGAGGGTTTGAAAGCATATGGAAACAGAGTGAGTTTCTGATCAGCTTGCTTTCATGTGTTCAGGGCTGTTGGGGTGATCTGTACATCTGTCACAGACTCTGTGATTTCTAATTAGTCTTTAATATGGCCCTTAGTTGATGATGTTCAATATAATTAAACTTAATTAGCAGACAGAAATATAGCCCCCCTGACCACAGCAATTATACATGAGCATGCTTACGCATACTGTGTTCACTCTCTCTCACACACACACACACACACACACACACACACACACACACACACACTGACGCCCATTTATCTGAGGTGCAGCAGCTCTTTGTAAGATAATACAGTCCAGACATTTGAATGGTCAAATATAAATATCTTTTAAATATCTTTCATCTACGATATTGAGGCTATGTTACTATTTAAATACTTAGTAATCTCTAGAAACAGATTCTGCCTCCACATGTAGAATCTGTAGGCAACGGGTCAAGATTTTGCCGTCCGAAGTATTCTGGTTTATGTTTGTAGTCTGAGTAGCATTGACCAATCATGTTGGAGAGCAGGCTTTGGTTGAATCCAGGTAAACAGTCTGTGTGGACAGCAAAGGTGGAATGCATTGGCTGATGGGCCTTATTCGTCCAATCCAACAGATTTGTATAGCACTCTTGATTGCTGGGTTTTTGTTTAGAGTCTTGTGCAGGAGTCTGTACAACTGCACCAGGCTTGCCACTCTCCATGTTCATGTGGATGATCTATCAAGCAACACCGTTGTACTTGAGCACCATAAGAAGTTTGGCTCTAGAAATTCCTGAGAAGAAAGGTGTGTCTCTCTGGAGACATCCGTTTGCGCGTGCGCTGTGCATTCGCTCTAAACAGACGGTGGTTTACGGCGTCTGAAGGAGGAAGATTCTGATTTCCCCTGAGTCCTCTGGAGCTGCTGAGCCCACAGGATCGGCTGATGAGATAGTGAAAAAATAATCCACCTCGGCTACTTGTGGAACAGTCGCTTTCATAGCTCATACATAGCTTGTTTCCAGCTGACCGAGTAGATAGGTTCCTCCTCAATAACCTTGCCTGCGTGGACGTGTACCTCTGTGCATGTGTTGCATTTTAGCCTTTGCTAACTGAGGTTCAAATGGAGGTGAACGGATCACTGCTCAGCCTCGTCTTCCTCCACATTAACGTGTGTGCATTCCCACCCAGATAGGAGTTATCTGCAGAAAGATTAAGACAGACTCTGAGCAATCCCTGAGCTGTAACGTTTCTGTTTGTCCAGGGCTGCAGTGATTACTTCTGCTGCTGGCCAAATGTCAAGGGCTGTTTTGAGTCAGAGGAAAATAGTTGGTTGCAACAGGAGGTTCCCTGTCTCCTGAATCTATATAGTTTACGACCTCTCCCGTGTTTTTTTTTTTTCCCCCATCTGTTCTATTTCTACCTCTCCATTTATCATTCAGATGTCCTCTCCTTAAATATCCCGTCGGTTTCTCTCTACCTCTGTAGATCCTCATTAGCAGTAGCCATGTTGTGTTGAGATGGCGGGTGGCGTTGGAAGAGCTGCTCTCTGTCCAGAGGGAGTGAGTGATGCTTGGCCTGACAGCAGGGAGGCCTTCCTTTTGTCTAAATAATTGCCACACTTTTCTCACCCATGTCCGGCTCTTCAGAGACACAAGACTCATTTACCTCCCAAAGCGCCAAGTCATTCATCCCATGGGCCTTATCTCCTGATTGACATTGAAGTGATTGAACTTCTGCCATCGGTGTTAATTACGAGGGCTTGTGCTGTTTGCACAAGGTGAGGCGAGGTTCAAGTGCTTGGACACGGACGGACCCACAGCTTAAGAGAGGGTCTGTCTTTATGGTAGTTCAAAACAAGACAAAGGGAAGGGTTCCCTGTGGGATTATAGTCTGTTTTAGAGGGGAGGAGGAAGACGAACGGTACACTCTGTGCACAGGTGCAGTCTGGCTCATTACAGAAAATGAATCCTCTTCCTTTTTGTGTAACCACTGCACTGTGTCAAACCCTCTCTGTATTCAGGTAATGTTTTGTCTCTGTTCCAGTTGTCTTGCTCTTCCAACGAGGTGTGTTTTCTGTCATTATTCCCTCAAAGCATTTAAATATGCTGTCTTACACTGAATGGTAATGCGGAAGAGGGGGATGACTGTTTTTAGATTTAAGATCAGCAAAGGGCCCGTGGGAAAAAGTTTCATATATTTCTCTCCCCTTTTCATTTCATTTTTCTTCAGAGATTTAGTAAATAAGCAACATTTGCATACAATTAATGAATGTTTAATGTCATTAAATACTTAATCAAAGTTAGTGCAATTACCAAAAACAATCTGGTCATCACTCTTGTAGAACAAGGATTTAGCGCAGAAACATTTACTCTGTAATCTGTGAATCATTTAGTCATTTTTAAGCAAAAAGGCCAAACATTCACTGCTTCCAACTTCTCAAATGTGAGAATGCGATGGTTTTCATTGTCAAATATCATTGTCAATTAAATATCTTTATGTCACCTTGGGAAAATTCTTTTTAGACATCTTAGAGACATAAACAGAAAAATAACCTGCTAATAATACAATAATGAAATACCAGTTTATTTGTAAATGTATGCATTTCATCTCCAGCTGCCACTTTGAGAATGTTGATATGCTATCCAAAGAAAGAATAAACAACTGGCCTTTTCAGCCAAATTAGCTTAAAATATTATTAGTTTGAAATATTTTAGTGTGCTGCAGATTTTAAAAGATTAAGTGGCATTGCCCTTACCGACATGGCTTACGAGCGTGCCTCAGTTTGTGGACCAATTAGCTAGAAAATACTTCCCTGTGAAGGCTCTTGAAGAAAGCAAACACATCAGCTGAGGCTGGTTGGCAGCAGAGGTAATCTGTTTACATCACATCCTCGATGACGGAGCTGCGTTTGTATTACGTCACCCATTCTGCACACAGGACACACAAACGCACAAACACAAAATTAAATTAGTGCTGCGCTTTCCCTACAGTCCTGTGCTCCATCCACCCAATTAGATGGATTCTCCCTCTGCTCCAGCATCTTTGACCCCAAACCTCAAGAGCTCTAATTTATGAGATGGATCTAATCAGATAAACCTCCATACGTGTGTAAAAAAACAACAGAGACTCGCTGTTGGAGTGTTTTACCTCATGTTAAAGACCTCTCTGGTTTATTTTGGAAGGCCATTGATTATCATTTTCTCCTCCGCTGGATCTATACTGTGTTTGTGTGTGTGCGTGTTTTGGGGGTTGGATCTTACTGTCTCTCTTTGAGGAAATGGGCAGAGCGTGATCAATATCTGCCTCCTGTTCCTGTATTTCATCAGTCAACACAAAACAGTGGACGACACACTGTGATACTGTGTTCAGGGTTTCTTCTCTCTGCGTTGCTTTGTAGCTTTGACTGTTGCTGTACCTTTTACCTTTTGGCCTTTTCTTTCCTTTATCAGTATAGCAGCAGATTGAACAGGAAAGAGGGAAAGAGAGAAGGGTATGCAGCAAAGGCCTCAGGTTGGATTCGGTAAGGACTCAGCCTTAGTGCATGAGCTACCAGGGCGCATAATAGTTTGTGTGTGTGTAATAAAGAACAACTTCTGTTTGTTTCGGTCAATGTTGCCATGGCAGTAGTGCATGAAGCCGATATGCTCATAAGGCTTTGGTGTGTATGGGCTCTCCCCTTTTATATTAAAGCCTAACACTAATGAGCTACATAAAGCACTCCCAATTAAAGCAAAGCCCCTTCATTTTCTGCTCTTTTCTCACACTCGTAAGGATTATGGACTTTACTTAAATCAGCTTTTAAAACACTTTTATGACTTAGTCCTGCTTTTATGTACAGTGACAGATTTTGGTCGTGCCCACTTTTAATGCTGGTGTTGCTTCTTATTATGGTTTCTCTACTTAAAATGTGATTTTATGGATCTTGTAATTCCTCTTTTACTATCCCTCTCTTCTTTTGCTTCTGCTTATTTTTAGCTCCTCGGGTGTTTTACTATTCTTGTTTGAAATGCCTGTAAAGCGCTTTATAAAAACTGCTAAGTGCATTAAGGTTTTTTCTTGAGATGATGCTGCTGATGTTGATGATAATGGTAAATATTAGTTGAAATCATTTATATATTATATGACTAAAAAAACAATAATCATTTTAGAGTAAATGTAATAAGAAACCATTTCATTTCATCAGCCCCGTTAAAGCACTTCTGCCCACTGAAGCACTCGGGCTCTCTTCTCCGTTTTTACCCATAATCCCTTGCATTCATCAAACTGTGGCTTCTCAAGGTGTGACGTTTGACATCTTGACAGAATTCCGAAAACCTAATGAGTCTCTTGGTATTTGTTGACTTTTCACGCGTGTGTTTGTGTGTTTTCACTCACAGCTGAAACAGTCCCCGTGACAACTAAACAACTCTGCCTAAACTGCTCATGACCTTGGACCACAATCAGTGTAAATACAGAGAAGGACATTCCAGATCATTACTACCTCCAGTTTATCCAAATTAAAGATGTCTTAAGTAAAGTGTTATTGTTAGAAACTTCACTAACCAGTCTCGCCCTCTAATCAAAGTAAGAAAATCCCTTAAACGTGAAGTAATGTTATCTCAAATATACAGAAATCTAGATTTAAAGACTTATTTGTTACATAAACAATCACACTTGGAGCATTCAATGACATCCAGTAAACCAGAGATTCACCAGTCACATACACTAAATAACACACGGGCCAGACATGCATGAAGACTTTTTCCATGACTTGTAATCAAAACAACCCAATAATGTCATTATAGAGTTCTCAGAAGAATCTACATCACCGCCATTAAAACTTACTGCGGCCTGAGGTGAGAGGAGCAGGCGTCGACCTTTATGGCATAATGTGATTGGTATAGAAACATGCCAGTCAGTATCTGTGTTATTAATGAATATCAAATCATGCATTAGACACGTTTATTGACTGATGGTTGGTGATTTAAACCTTATAAAATGTGTTCAAAGGAATGCTTTAGTTTAATCCATCATTTCGATAACTGTTTGTTTAAATATCTGCAAGCTTTATCTCCCCCACTTAAATGAAACCAAACAAGGCTCACTCATTCTCTTTTGTTTCATCATTCGGGGTGCCAGTCTACCACCGGTGGCCGTTTTTCAAGTAGCACGCGTTTGCCAGGGGGAACCATCATTGGTTGAGTAACCAGAGATTATGAGTCACAGCTGGTGCTACGGTTGGCTCGCCCTCCTCTGTTTAATGACTGCAGGAACCGTGTGTTCTGATAAAACTGTTGCTTGGTAAACCAGCAAACTAAACGCTGGGAACGGATCCTCCTTTTCCAAATGTTTGCCAATGGTGAAATTTAGTATTTTGCACATTTCTGAGTCCTTGAACCTTTAGCTCAGATTACTTCCTGTGATTTTTTTTGTCTATGATGCAAGGTTTTCATCTGTGGGTCCCCATTAATTTAGTTTGATTTCATGCACACGCATGAGGAGGCACATTTGATGTGTGCGAAAAGTTACCTGATCCACACTATTCCACTGGTCTACAGGGGGCGATAATGCGCCAAGAAACACAGCAATACTCTAGCAAAGGTAGTGAAGAAAAAAAATTGGCTTAAGAAATAGGGAATGCATTTAATGTTTTTGTTAGACCTCAAAAATACACACATATAGTAAGGGACAATGCAACTAATGAGACATAGGACATTTAAAGTCTTTAAAAAGCCTTTGTACAGTTTGACTTGCAATGTTGTTGTTGAGATCATTTTACTTAGATCTCAGGGAATATACTTGTGATTTCAACCTGCCAAATGTCATTTGCACCGAATCCAGTCAGAACTTGTCAAATTCGCTTGTCATGTTTTAGTCTTTATGTAACTTTGCCTTCAAGTCAAATGTAATGCATACACTTGTAGACATATAGACTTTCCCTGTGCTTTTCCATACTCCTGTCTGTTTGTCTGAAACTGTCACTGGAGGACAGAAGATAAGCTGCAGTCTGTCTGTGATGTGTCATTTGTTGAGGAGAATGTGGCGACTGCAAGGACGGGCATGAGGCGAGGCGGACGGATGAGAGGACGGACGTGAGAGATGAGGGAAGACATCTCTCATGTTTTTCGTCCGTCCTTGATGAGACACAAGCGATGCCGATGATGAGAGCTCCGCTCCATTAGCCGAGGCTACTGCTGTTTCTTTACAGCACGTTTGTGTGAGGGCGAGGAAGAGTTCTTGATAAAATGTATGCTTTTCATGTGTGTTTGCACGTGTATCGGTATCAGAATCAAGATGTATACTGCAGCATTCATTTTTGGCTGTATGATTGAGTGCACAGAATGTGTTGGGTATAGCTGCTGCCGTTTCATCATAGTTCTCGACATATTGCTGGTGATTGATTGTTTCTAGAGGGGTCACACCTCCTGCAGTACAATTGATTGAGGTTGTATCTCAGGGATGCAACTTTCTACCGCTCTAAATGTTAGAAATTCAGCTGACAAGACAAAGCGTCTGCTATCTTCCTCTGCTGTCATAATCCATCCCAACATGTCTCCTCCTCTCAAACAACAGCTCAATTTTTTTTTGGGGGGGAGGCAGTGAGCTGCAGCCATGTGGCAAAATACCACAATAACAAGAAGCCATCCATGGCTGAAACAAAGTCCAATGATTAAAGCCATTCCTGTCAGAGTTATATGGCCAGTAGAGGAACTCCAATTACTTGCTGAGTCAAAGCCAGCTGATTAGAAACTAAGGCCTATCACAAACTGTAGCTGGGCTTTGTGATGACTCTGCATAAGGGATGGCTGTGGGTTCGCGGCTGTTCGCTTTTGGTTTTGTCACCTGATCACTGTATGTTTTCCTTTATTCCTTCTGCTACTCTATGAGCAACTTTCTCTCTCCGCTTCTGTTTCTCCCTCTTTCCATTTGTCTTTATGATGATGGTGGTGGTGGTTTTGGCGGGCCTGCTAATATTGACATATATGCTATTTTCACAGGCTCCGTACCCTCTATTTAAGCCAGTCCAATATCACCCGCTCTCACCTCTGTAGGTCATCACTGCCCTTGTATTGTTCACTTTCTGGGATTGTACTGTATATCATAGTGTAGGTGGATGAAGCATGGGGCGCACTGCTCATCTGCTGGTACTCATTAGTTCAGTGCTGGATCCCTGCCAGCTCTACATCTGCAATTACAGTTGTGGTCAAGTGAAGGAAAGCAGTGGCGTAGTCAAGGACATCTGGAGACATGTGGAATACATATCCAGACTTCTCTTTGTCATTAAGGGAAACCCAACATTCATCTTTAATTGCAATTAAATATATAGCCAGCCTGGGCTCACTATGATTAGCTGGATTAACCACTTTTTTAGCTAAAGTGGGGAAGACAGATTGATAATCCAGTGACATATTAACATGTGATGGTTTAGTACTGTAGCAGCACCCCCTGCGGTTCTCATTGTGTGACTGTTTCGCAGGGGGCACAGGGACTGACCCCTTCGATTCACTGTGTTCTATTGGAGACTGATTGTGTTTTATGACTGTCCTCTGTATTGAGGGTTTTGCACAGCTGCAGTGCTTGGTTGCCAGGTTGTGAGATGCTAAAGCAAATATGTTAATGGAGCTTTGCCACTGCTCTCTTCGACGGGTTGCCAGGCGCTGCCGCAAGCAGGATTGTGAAATGAAATTGGAAAATAATGTTTTTGTTTTTTTTATCTTTAAAAAAAAACAAAAAAAAACGCAATAGCACACAGTGCAGTCTGTAGTCGGACAATTTTGTTTTGTCTGTGTACTCCATCCAGCACACTGGATTTAAAAGCAAACAATGACTCTTGAGTGTAAAGTGCTGACTTTCCTTTGAAGGTGTTTACATCCATTGAACCGTAAAGAAATGGTAGCCCTTTTTATATTTACCACCTCAGGCTATAAAGCACAGTGAGACCTACTGTTCACCTAATATAGATGTGAATGCCCTCAAACACCCTCAAACCTGAAAGTCAGCACTTTAAAGCCATTGTTTCTTTCAAAAACAAAATGCTGTAGAACGACCAAAGCAATGAAAAACACATCACTGTCCGAATACTTACAGACTGCAGTGTAGGGCGGTACTCAGCCAAAGGCGGCCTATTTGTGTCCAACAATAACTTTCCCTCCTTGATTAAGGAACAGTGGCCTTGGAAAATAAAGTTCCTCTAGTCTAAACCATTAAAATGCACTCCCAGTCTCTCAACCCTTCCCATCTTAGTGCGGTCTTTGGAAAGGACCTTCTTTGCTGGGCCCGTAGGGAGCACTGTTGTCCATGTTGTCAGGACCTGGCTGGACTACACATGGCTGCACTTTGTTAGGCCCACTGGCTGACCACAGGCCTCAGACCAGACTGAGTGACACACAACACTTCTGCCAGGCTCTTTTTTTAAACCACAACGTCAAATCAGACGGTTTTGTTCTTCACCATATTCAGGCCTAATGCAGTTTGACTCTGCCCTGCTTTATTGCTAAAAAAGAAAACTATGTCTCAAATGTTCACTTGTAGGAGGAAAAGGTTATATAATTGTCTACTTTTAAGTGCTGTAAAAATGTGATGGAGAATTTTTTGAGCTTTTGAGCTTTTTGTTGCCTCCTTGAGATGAAAAGTCCAGTGTCATTCAAGGCCTAAAGATAGAAGTCTTTATATTTTAAAGCATATAATGTCTGTTAATCACTGCTTTTAGTGCCCTCCTCTGGAGTCAGGTGTCATTGTACACTTTATTGTCCTCAAGCGCTGTTTTTTCTCAACTTGGCCTCATCAGCTCCATGTTTATTGATGTCTCGGGTTATTTTGTGATCATGGTAATATACTGATATTATACTATTAATGTTAAGAGATGAGTTTTGTATCTCTAAAATCTCATTAGGCTTCAGTGTGGCCTTTGCAAGCATATTGTTGGGAAAATGTAACCCTGCAAAGTTAAACATCTCTCTTTTTTTTTAATGCTTGGTTCCACTCATGTGAGAGTGTTTAGCCAGTCAAAACAGAAGCTCCTCGTGGATATTGACCATGTGAAAACGATTCATTCGTCCCTTCTTTCATTTCCATAGGCATCCTGAAGATAGATCAATGCATATAGACACACATTTTGTTAGGGATGCCTCTTTAAATTCAAATTATCTCATCGTGTCTTGTGTCTGTATGCAGTTGTTGATCATGTGTCCGTGGGTCTGCGCTTGTGTGTTTCTACTTGTTGAAAGGAGACAGATTTGTAAATCAAAGAAGAGCTTTTACTGAAGTAGAAATGTTCTTACAAGGCTAACGCTAACACTTTAAGGCATTTAAATCCCAATTCTGTGTTTAGAGAAACTCTTGCAGACATCCAGTCAAACTTGACCATGCTTTCACTTGCAGCAAGCTATCACAGCACAGACAGGCTGTTTGGATCGCGCAAACACAAACAAGCAGCGAGTCGTGTATCCTTGAGCGGTGCAGCATGATCGTAATAATTAGCAGGCCGAAAGAAGACACTCATTTAACATAGCTCCAGACGACAGCGTAGCCCGAAATAGCCAGTCCGTCGCCTGAGTACTTGAGCAGGCAGCGCACACCGCAGGATGAGTTGACAGGGGAAGGGAGCGGGAGGATGTGGGTGAGATGGAGGGCGACAATTAGCTGAGCTTGTCATTCTAGTGATTAAACACTGATTTAGAAGCGTGCTCTGTGGGTGCGTGGAGTTAAATTGGCTGTGCTGCGACGATGTAACATGCAAGGCCGGGGGTCACAGTGCAGCAGTGCAGCAGTACAGAAGTGCGGCTCTGTTCGGCTCCATACCTGCTCCCTCCATGGAGGTCTCACCGGTGTTTGTTTGTGGGCCAGAAGTAATGTGAACACACCGGGTGAGTTTGCTCCTGCACTGTTATCCCTTTGCACCTGTTAGTTTTTGCGTTGTTTTTACACGGGGCGACTTCACCACGGTTCCACATGATAATAAATGATTTTCAATAATGCTGCTGAAGGAGCTTATTGTTTTTCTGTGTTATCTTCAAAATGGAAGGTAAATTTGCTGCACTGCTCTAATAAGTGTAGGTCTTGAGACCTGAAGGCTAAGCAATCCAATAAGCAATGTGCCTCGGTGCTTTCTGTTGACAGTAAGCAATATTAGCAGATACAGACCCTGGTGGTAGGCTACCACTCTTTCATAGTGTTCGTATTAATACCTACAGGAACTTTTCTCTCTACACCAAATCCCTAAATAAACTCTACTCCTTCTAAGCATGAATATTACATGAGGGTAATAAATCAACTGTTCTCCTTATTTTCTCTTCCATGGCTGTTTAGTTTCCTCCTAATTGTGCGACAGTTCTCCGCTTTTATTTTATGCATTGTTCTCCCCAGACAAACTACAGTGTTAATGTTTAGTTGAGATTAATGTTGAAGCAAACTCGCACTGTCACCCTGGTGCATTTAGGAACCATGGGTTGTTAGGTAACAGGACAAGTCAGACTTACAGTGAATGTAAAAACACAATAATAAAATGACCTTCCTTGTGCACAGATTCATCTCTACTCTATAGTCTGCTTGGCTTGTTGTTGGTAGCTACATTATCACTAATGGCAGATTTGAGAGTGAGAGTGAGACACACAGTGCATCCAGTAAGCCTCAGCCTGTACATGAAACATTATTTATGATTATGCAAGTGGGAGGCATGAGATTCTGACTCATGGCTAGAATTGGTTAGAAGTGAACCTGTTTAAAGCTGCATTTATTAATATTTTCATGTTTAGAAATACTCAAATGACAAACAGCCCACAACTTTACCGTTTTGGTTCACTCTGAATGCTCTAATCAGTGTTGTTTTTTTGTCAAAGCAGTAGCTCTTTTCAGAAAAAAAACAAAATTAGCAGCTAGCCGGTGTGGCTTCAAGTAGATAAAGAGCCAACTATTTCCCTCAGGAATTGGCAGAGACAGAACTAATCTAGAAACCATCTTGTGCTGGAATCACACCAGGGATGTAAAGTGGGAGGCCCTCTCCTCACTTCCTACCCCCTTACTTCCAGCGCCCTTGCTCAGACCACATATATAAAAATCTATTTAAAAACAAAAAAAGAATACCAACTACAAATTGTTGTTCCGCTGCCCCCAAGTAGTACAATTTTATTTGCTTCTGCTCTAAAAGTTATTATTATCATTAATGTAAAAGTCCACTTTAAATTTCACCATAAGGCCAATCTTTTCTTTCTCACAGTGTTTTAAACTGTATAAAAGTTGGCATCAGTGATGTTGGAAGCGTTCTGGGACAAGCCTATATCTAGTTCTTTAAAACTGAAAACTTTTCCTCATCTTTCACTCATCTCTATAGGCTCTTCAGGCATGTGAGGTTTAGTGAGGAGTTACAGCACCAACAGTTTCATGTAAGAGTAGGTTTTAATATTTTGTACCAGCACCTTTTTGGATGAACACTCGGTCTCTAAGAATATGTCAGTTTCCCCTGGAGATTCGTCTAAAGGAAAGACAAAGTCAGATGGAAAGGTAGAACGCTTCCCTAAACTTCGCCTCTTTGTCTCCAATCGGCAGGTTCCAGACATCGATTGTGTCTTGCAGGCTGCCGTGTGCAGTTAGTCGTTGAAATGGTGGATGCAGTCGTGAAACTTAGTCTCCACTTGTATTCTTGTAGATAATCTTTCACCTTTACTTTGCTTTTAGACCTATATTGAAACAAACACAAGCCATGAAGCATTGGCAAATAATCTTATTTAATGAACGTTAAACATCAAATATAATCAAATCCATAAAAAAGGAAATTGTGTAAAATCAATGACAATGTGTTTCGTGATTTATTTCTCAGCGCCTCAGGGTCTGTACAACAGAGGCCCTGTATGTATTTATTCAATTATGAATGATGGTCTTGTGTCTGGTTAGTCCCTACATGACATAAAGGCTGATGTTGTAAATCCATCAAGCTAGTCCTCAAGGTAACACTGAGCAAAGTTAAATTCTCCACCTGAAGGAAATCTTGCTGTCGTGGCTCACATTCCTCGGCTGCGTTGTAATTTATGGTCCCATTTTGTGTTGGCGACACTTTATTATCCTAATGTACTCCGCTCTGTGTCATATCAGCAATAATAATTCTCTCCTCACCCCCAGTTCTAGTTGGAAATATTTATGAAGTCATTTTAAGAAAAGGGGTTTACAGAACATTCAAGCGATTTACACAGTCAAGGGCAAAATACACTCAAAACATTAGAAAGCCAACAGTGCAGTTGAAGACATGATGCTAACTGCTGCATTGACTAAACACTCTGGTATTTTTCTGAATGGATGACTTGCCTTGTTCTCGCTTCAAAATCGGACATAATGTGATGTGCACAAATAAAAAACAAAGTTGTCCATTCTTGCTAATACACACTTGACACCCCAACTTACGTATGTACACTCTCGCTGCCCTTCCTCTTCTTCTCTATCTCTCCCAGCACCTGGTGAAGTCTGTGTTGTCCTCTGAAATCTTATTGTCATTATTTATGGAATCAGTTTGGGCTAACTGCGGATACTTTATTGTTTTGTACTTGCCGGTATAGCTGCAGTGGCACAAATTGTGTTTACCACAAGCTCCTTGGGGCACCACATATCCTGCCATACCTCTATAGTGACTTGCATTACGATAGCTATGGTATAACCTTCATTACAGCCCAGGGATGTTGTGAGATACAGTACAATGTTATAGCTTAATTGATGCTTTGCTGTCACAATGTCAAGACGATGTGATATGTTACCAGCAAACTCCATATCCTTTTGAATATGCTTGTAAATGTTGATGTAATTGTTAAAAGAATAGTTTAACATTCTGAGAAATATCATGTATTTCCTGCCAAGAGTTATGAAAAGATTGATACCACTCTTACTTTTAAAGCAGTTTCATCGTGTGTTTTGTAACTCTTGAGAAAAATACTTGGAAATTATTTTATTTTTACCTGCATAACAAAGGTCAGGCTATAGCTATTGCCCCCTGTCTTTCAGTATTTATGCTAAGCTAAGCTAATTGATCTTCTCATCTCACTCCCAGCAAGATAATGAGTAAGGTCCCTTTTAATTCCCTTATTAATACATACAGTCAACAGACTTGAGACTTCAGCAGTAGTCTGTTGGCTTGGTAAGATGACAGCATAAATTAGCATCTCACAGTTTGGTGTGGATGGGTGCGAGGGCTCAGAGGTGACAGTAGAGAGGGTAACGGGGGCTATTAGGCCTGTAGCTGTGTGTGTGAATCGAACTGTGTGGGAAACAAGGAAAGCTACAGTAGCAGCAGGATGCAGCAGTGATTCATTGAGTAATACAGCCCACCACTGTGTGGAGTTTCAGGCCTACAGAGTCATTGCAGGACTGTGTGTGTGTGTGTGTGTGTGTGTGTGTGTGTGTGTAAAAAATACACAAGACAGAGTGAAAGTGATATTGAGAGGAGTACAGGGAGGGTAGATGGGAAATGAGATAAAAACCCAAATACATTGGTTCAAGGACGGAGCAGAGTTTATAGTTTTGGATAAAAGCGTCTGCTAAATGACTGTAATGTAGTTTTAACGGGGCGCCCTGTCATTTCCTGTTTCCATAACGACGGCGGCACCTGCTAATGAGATTGGCTTCGTATTCATTTGTCAGGAGATTTAGGATTAAGATTCATCAGTATGGCTGACACGTATGAACGCATCACCACAGTGACATGATGAACCGCTTTTTCATTATTGCATCACCCCTCCAAGACTCCCTGCCCTGCATCACATGCACATTTATGAGCATGATTATCTCAAATAATGGACATAGTATCCTCCAGATTTTGTAGATGGAATTTTATAGGTGGCTGACATAGAAATTGCTTGTCGAAAATTCTCTCCTTCCTGAAATACAACTCAACATGCTCATACCCAGCAAGGTATCATAACGCAGCAGCTAAGCCTGTCTTAATATAGGGATTAATGTCTAGATAAGGATTTGTTCAGCAATAAGCTGCAGTGCATGGATGCTCATCTCTACATGTCATCCCAACTGTGTGTGCACGTCTGCTGATAAGCAAACGCATAAACAGATGTTTGCAGAATGATGCTCGTGCGCAGTTTTGTTAATGACAAATGCAAAGTGTGGGTGGACAGTATATTTGAACACATATGGCATTAAAACAAGACCCCCCTTTTTAGAAATGATAAAATATATGTGTATGAGTAGAACTTTAGGATCCAAATTATTGGACTATCCTCCATACTGACTGGTAGAGCAATCAGCATGAGCCCAGCGATGACTCATCCATGTGTGCTGTTAACTGCATGCACAAACACAAACACACACAGACACAGTCTTTCCAAATAATCAGTTTTCTTCTCTGCTCTCTACCCACTTTCATCTGGAAATCCCTGTTTGTTTGCTCCAATCCACTGCTCCTCCCCCTTTGTTTACCCTCACTGTCATTCACTCTTTCTCTTTCTCTTTCCCAGACTCTCTCTGTTTGCTCTCTTTCATCTCATTTCCACACACCCATCTCAGCGGTCTCTCATTGTCTTCTATAGATCCTCCCCTGTCTTTGGTGTCTGTCTTCCTCCACTGTGGCTCGAGGCAAACAGTAATTGTCCTTTCATCGTCTGTCATCACACTGATACTTTAAGGACGCAAGAGACCCTATCCGATCTCATACAGTGTGCTCAGATTAGCTTAGTTAAGCATAAAGACGGCAAGCAGGCAGCTTTTTCCAAAGTTCAATAAACCTGCCAGCACCTCTAAGGCTCACCAATTAATACATACAATAAAACATGTGTTTCAACTTTGGATAGATCAACGCTAGCCCTGCTTTCAGTTTTTCTGCTCCAGCTTTATACCTAATGGTCAGACATATGAATGGTATGAATCCCATCTAACTGAAGTCAGCCAATAGGCTAATTATATTTCACAAAAATGACGATCTACTCCTTTAACCATGTGTTGTTAGTAGGATATCACCTTTTGTCTGCTGAATATTATGCTACAGCCATGGGTTAATTAGCTTAGCTTAGCATAAAGACCTGAATCAAGAAACGACTATGCCACCAGCACATTGGAAGATCACCAATCACCAAGCTGTTTCTCCCTTCCTCAAGACATTATGCTATGCTGAGCTATAGTATACTCCTTTAACCATGTATAAGTAGCCCTAAGATATCTAACTTTGTCCTAGCTTGCCTACGTAGTATGCTAATACAGCCAGAGGTAATTAGCTTGGCTTAGCACTGAAGGTAGGGTGGACTGGCTCAGTGCAAAGTTTAAAAAATACACCCATTTCACAAATAAATGTATTTTTTATCTTGATGCATTATTTTACTTTGGACAGAGCCGTGCTAGCTGTTTACCTCTGCTAAGCTAAGCTAATCACCTTCTGGCTATAGCTCAATGGGCAGACAAGACAGTGGTATTGATCATCTCATCAAACTCTTGGTAACAAAGTCAATAATTATAATACCCCAAATGCCAATCAATTTAAGGACATCCCATTTTAATGAGACATGGGATGCAGGAAAGATGGCTGATAAATTTCCCTTGTTAAGTTAAGTAGTTGACTGCTTTTTAAACAGCTGATAAGCGCTTGCATTATCTGCAGTCATTCTTCAAGAAACGTGTTCATTTTTAAGGCTATTTCTGACGAGATAAATTATAATCTATACACCATCTGAATCCGTTTTGAACTTTCTACATTTTGTACATTCATTAATTCTTATTTGATATATTGTACTTGTATATTCTTATGCCTCCTGTCAGAGATAAAATTGCTCTTGATTTAGCGGCACACTCTTTGCATCAAGAGGTTGGTGCTAGGACAGGGTGCCAGAACGTTCTGTGGGTGTGGAACTGTAATTCATCTGGGGAATAATCAAGCCGCAGCACACGTCTATAATGAAATTATAGTTTTTAATGAAGTTGCACTCATTAAAGGCAGCTAGGAGATGAAGAGGCGTACTGTTTGTTACTGTCTGTTTGCAAGCTGTGTTGTCTTCTAAAGCTCAGAGGCCGGATCATAATGAATGGAAAAGTCACTTTAGAAGGTCATCCTCAGACACAGCTGAATTATTACAGGCTAGGATCGATACACACTATTTGAAGTCGCCAACAGCTTTCTGTGCGGATGATTTTTTTTCCATTGCTGTTGTTGTCTGACATTTAGCTTTGTTTGTTGCGTTTTTTACATTTTGACACACTACATCCTTCTGTAGTTTCTCGATTATAGACTTACTTCTTATACAATTATTGTGTTTAAAGCAACTTTGGGTGATATGTGACCACCAGGGGGCAGAAGGACTGTATTTTATTTTTAGTTAAATCCCGCATACTTCGTACTGGCGGTGTAAATAATTACTCACTAAATCCGCAGCTGAAAATAGTCTCCAACAAATAGGCAATGTACTCCTGTCAGAGTCACATTAATGAAAAACTACAGCGCTCAGCTGTTTTAAGAAATTATTCAGCCTTTTTTCAAAATCAAAGTGTATATTTGTGTTTTTTTTTTTTAAAGATCTGTCTTCAGTAATGAACGGCCTTCGGGCCGAGAACCACAGACCGTTGGAGGGAATCGTAAAAGTATTAAGGGAAGTGATTAATGAGTTTGGTCTTTTCATGGGATTGGTTTACATTAAGAAAAATATACAGTTTGCACCTGTATCCTGGATTCTCACTTGGTTCTGCACCACAATTGACACTTTCACAGAGTAAATATCAAATATTAATTTGCTGATACAGGTTTAAATATGTTTTCTTAGGAATTATCTCTTTTCATTTGTCATGCCATCCCCGCATCTGTCATAAAGTATTCTGTGGGTTGTAGCTCCTTGGGGGTCATTTTTCCCTTTTATAAACTTGCCCCAGTTCTTTATTTATTATTAGGATTTAGAAAAGCTGTTTACATTACAGTTCATAATCACTTTGTGGCATTTTGCCCTTTTTCAAATGCCCATTCCTTGGCGCTGGGAGACAGCTGATGGCAATCAGATGGGAAGATAAATGGCTGTCTGTTCAGACAGAGAGTAGAGAGTTGGGGTTGTGAAGGTTGACACTCGGTGATGGTGAAGTAAACACACAGCGTGCCCTTGCACGCAGACTGTAGTAGACTGCCAAGTCTCTGATCTGCTAGTGTTGGATCTCAACTGAGTGCTCAAGAGATGGTGCCATATCGGTGTAAATGGAGTGTGAGAGAGAGACATTACAGAGACATCATGCTGGGAATGAGTGAGTAGTTGTGCTGCAACTGAAAATATTGCTGGTTGATGTAATTAATGAGCATTTTTGTCAAAGATTGTTGACAGCAAAATTGTAGAAAAAAAATGTTTTACTTTAAATGGTCAAAAATGTAAAAAAAATGTAATATAATAAAATTTCAGATACGGCCCATTAACATTAACCAGGAATTATTACTTGATAAAAGGTGTGGCTGACTTTTATTTTACAATATAATAGTAAAGTCATTTGAGGGAACGTTATTAAACCAATTCAAATATCAAATATAATATCGTATTAAACTGCTATTTATTACATTTGCAGCTTTTATTTCATTCTCATCATGTAGAAGGACATTTGATAGTGTTTTGAAAACGTGCTGTACATTATTCGACTGGCTAGCACACGCCATGGCATCAGCTGGGACACCTATGTTCAAGGAGCTGCCATTCTGCTCTTTAAGGCCATAAGCTACAGTATGACCTATGAGTCAATGTCAGGTTACCAATGGAGGGGAATGGATGGAGAGTCAAGGCTGTGTCAGTCCTTGTCATCTCTGTCACTGGGGTTTGTTACTTCATTAGATTGAGTTATTGAGGAGTTGACTGGCCAGGGACAACCTTTTAATATGTATTGTCAGACACAGATGGTGAAAGAGCACTTTTATGTTGCACAGAGAGTGACAGTCAGGGTAGAGTAGCTAGTGGTTATAATAAAACTGAAATTAGATTTATTTTTTTTTAACACTATTTTATACATTTTAATTCCATCTCGTTCAGATCTATTTGTAATCGTGTTATAATATAATATGAGAATAGCAGCAAGGAGAGGATCTGTACCCAGCTACGGAGGAAATGCCTCATTAAATAAAAGCATATATGCCTGTCAGATTGAAGTCAGAGTCATCAATGATGTGCAATATCAATGTTATTCTATGTGGCTTATGTAGCGTGAGTGTGCGGGCATTTGTTGAGAGTGTCGGAACAATGTGACACGCATGCTTAGAAGCATGAGCGCATGTGCGTCTTAGCATATCAAGCAGGCATGTTTTTGCAGCAACTCCTCCTGCTGTCACTGGACTCTGAGGACTAAACAGTGAGTTAGAATGCAGTTATAGCTGGAGCAGAACACTTTTAAGTCTCCTTTCATGTAGCAGTAATCTCCCATAGTCTTCAGCTACACCTGTCCAGCTGTGATAAATCTCTTTCCCCCACTTAGTTTTTTCCCCTCTCTCTCTTTCCCTCTAACTCGACTGCTACAAGAAACCAAAGGTGACCAAATCAAGGCCATAGTGATGTTATTTTCTCTCTATAAAGCCTTTTCCCTTTTCAGTCACTCCCTCTGCTCTGAATCCCAGAAGCCCGACTTGTGTAATTGTTTGCTGCAGAGTCATTTTTGTGCACGTGAGCATATGTTTTGGTTTGGTTGAACACGAGTGCCTCCGTCTATATTTTTGTGTAACTGCCAGATTACACACAGGCTCCTGCCTGCACACTTCAACCTGAGATTAAAAAAAAAAAAAAAAACTTTTATCTGCAAGAGTGCCTCAGGAAATAATAACCGCTCTGGAAATGAACGTGTTTGGCTTGAAAGGACAAGACCACCGTGTGGTCTGGACTCCCTGTGGTGTAAGCTGTCCAGATATCATAAATAGAGTATTATGTGTGTGTTGAGGCTGAGATAATTGTATTTATGAGTGCTTCTATTGGGTTGTCTGAGGACACTTGAACATCAGAGAGTTCACTGCAGCTCACAGCAGCCATTATAAGAAAGTTTTGTTACAACGTTAAAGCCATTTCACCAGAATGCTAAATGACTATGTGACGATAAATTCAGACTCTCGTAGAATTCAGTGTTGTATTCTGATTTAGTTGTATTCTAATTTAAATTCAGTCTACCAGTGTTACTAAGATCAGCAACTTCTGTCAATCTCCTTTATGTTCCTTGATGTATAGTTCTTAAAAAGCTGATATTTTGGAAATATGAGCTCCTCTGGGCTGTGCATATGCAGCATATGCTCTCGGTAAAGGTTTGAATACACCACTTCAACAGATCTAAGAACTGTTTCCCAGGTGGACTGAATACAGACATTTTCCTATTGCTTTATATGTTTGAGAGTATTGCAGGTGTGAATGGCCTGGAGCAAGTTTAATTAAATATCCTGACATGCACCGTGAAGCAAAGAGTCTATGTCGTGTTGACTCTATTGATTGGCCACCCGCACTGTATTACCATAAAGCCAATATGCATATCTGTCAGCCATGGGAAGTGCATTAGGCTTGTTGGTTTGTTATCCACTCCTATCTGTTAGCAAACACCGCTACACGAACAATCGGTCATGATCATTTTATTTGTTTTCTTCTACCTTTCATTTGTCAACCTATTCTTTATTTTGCTCTTCAATCTTTCACTTCGCAGTTGTTTCATTGTGTCGTCTTTATGAATCTCTAATTTGCAAGTGCATCATTGCTGGATTGAACTGAGGCACTCATTCAAAATGCACTTAGCACTGATAGCATGTGCTGCCTCCCTGCTCTCTGTCATTAGTGGCTGTTGTAAGGCTCAAATCAAAAGTGCTGCGCAGTTACAAATACCGTCCTTTCTCAGGCTGCAATCAATATAGCTTTTCATCCACAGTCAATACCATATTGTGCTTTCTCTTCTACCAAATCACCGCCAACAAAAGCTGCTCTCCCTGGACCTCATTCACACTGCAGCTGTGTGTGTGTATTTGATTATGTCTCCATAGCTGTGTTTATGAAGTCAACTCCCTCCTCCTGCTGTTACCAGAGTGTGTAACGGATTGATTTAATGTGTGTGTGTGTGTGTGTGTGTGTGTGTGTGTGTGTGTGTGTGTGTGTGTGTGTGTGTGTGTGTGTGTGTGTGTGTGTGTGTGTGTGTGTGTGTGTGTGTGTGTGTGTGTGTGTGTGTGTGTGTGTGTGAGTGAGAGATGAATCTATGTGTGTATGCATCATTGTGGGTATGTGGTGTAATGTGTCAAACCTTTCATGGATCCACATAGATAGACTATGCTTTGTCTTACCAATCTACAAACACACGCACACACACACACACACACTAAAGTACACCAGGTGGGCTCTATCCGTTGGTCAGGCTCAATCAGAGTCAATAGGGATCTGGAGTCCCAGTCAGTACAAGAGCCCCCATTATGTCAGAACCTCAGCCAAACTCCCATCCCCTGTAATTGAATTGGCATCGACCTAAAATAACTCCCTCCTCTCTTCTGCTTGGTTCAGCCCTAATTATTCCCTTCTGTCTGTCTTATCCTTATTCATTCCTCTCAATTTTCCCTGCATGCAGCTCTCCTCTCTCATCACAGGGGAATTCAGTGAGCGAGGCTCTTCTGTATAGCTCTGCGTCTTTGTTGCCTCAAAAATAGCCACTCGTTCCGTGGCGGCTATCCCTGGCCTCCTCTTAATATACAGCAGCACACCCTCTCGCACCCGGGATTTACGGCTAATATGCACTACACAGCATATTGCCACCATGGAATTGTACCTACCGTAATATTATAAATGAAGAGTGAGCTAAAGTATCGCAAGCTGCTGATGTACGTAGGTCGAGTTTTTTGGAGAATGTTAAAAGGAAGCTGTTGTGCAAATTTGCTGCAAGTAAATAAAGTTGTCAGGTTTAATGGTGTATGAAGAGTTGTTACAATTAAAAGAGCATTTAAAAGAGTTTGGGAATCCGTTGAATCACAGGTATTATAACTGCTGCCTCACTCTTATGTCACTCACATCTATGAAACATGCAGCATATTGTCTACTGCCATTGTTTCTTCGTGGCAGCCTAACAACAGATTGACTCCCCATTCACTACAAACAGTTCATTCCCCTCGCATGGAGGCACTGGTGTTAGATGTGTGCTCAAAAGCCACTGCCATTCCCTCTCTTTTTCTTCCTCATTTGGCATCCCTCGGTGTGGTTGACACTTTAGCCGCGCTCTTCGCACATTGGGTTTGCTGTTCCTGTGTGAATAGAGATTATTCAGCAGAGGACAGAACAATCTGCAACATGTTACTCTGGCTTGTAAAGGGCTACAGCTGCTAATCTGCGATGTAGCTGGAGAGCTGGGATGAAGTGATGAAGGGAAGGAGAAGTGGCATGATGGAGCTTCAGTAGAGTGTTTGATGAAGACAGTGGCAGGGATTGAGATACTGATTGACGGAGGTGAGAATGTGTAGGAGGATTCTGAGTTGATAAAAAAATATATATATTGGAATGAATACTCTGAAAGCAGTCTTTATTAACTTTTTGTTAGAGGATTTAGACCTCAGTTTGCCTTTGTTAGCTGTGTGACCTTATCCATCGGACATTTTTCAAGCCTCGGATCGGAGGCATGCAATTCAGTATTTTGAACTTTCCTGTGTTGCACATCTTCTCTCTTGAAACGGAAGAAATCATGTGCACGGTTCCAGTGTTCTGGAAAAATAGATTCAGTATTATGAGTAACTGGATGGTCAAAACAATAATACCAGAATGCGAAAATGAATTCCCTCACTTGTGAGTTATCTCAGCACCTTGCTGAGGTAGCAGTAAACCGTCTACGCAAATTATTTTCTACCCCTCTTCGTCTCTCTCTCTCATTTTCTCACACAGTTGCCGTGCAGGCAGGGCGCTCTGATTGGAAGCGTTATCAGCGGAGCGCACATTTGACTTGGATCGTGTCCCAAAGTGAGGGCTCATTATTGGCCCATTGGATAATCGTCACCAGCCAAAGTTGGTTCAGAGAGAAGTCTCCCCATCGCCCCGAGGCTTCATTTTAGCCCGGGGTTCACAGGGAGGAGAAAAGATGGGGGGGGGGGGGGGAGGAGGGATAAAGAGGCTGAAGACGTATAGAACTATGGGTAACTAAGCCATAGCTGGAGTGTGTAATGCACAAGTGTGAAGATGAAAGAAAGACAGGAAGGAGTTAATAGTGAGCGTGACATTATCTTAAACCAGCGGTAGTCCGATAATCTGCATATAGTCTTTCATAATTGCTCTCACTTTGATGTAAAGCCGTGGGTAAACTCACCATTACATTGAATTCAGCCCTGTCAATATTAACACTCCCAGTATATACGTGTGCTTTAATATTGTCATCACTCTGTACGCACTTACTGTAAGAGCCAAATGTGGGTGCCAACTTTTAAAATGATATTCAGATGGTACTAATGCAGTCGATTATCTTTGTAAGTGAACATTTCAAGTTAATTACTTGAATCGAGTGTTGTGAATGACATAGATGACTGCAGTTACAGTATATCATGTCAATTAAGTGAACTGAAGTGATTGGAACCATTGATAATCATCTAGTCAGTTTGTCAATTTGGTATTGAGTCTGTATCTCGTGTCCCTTATACAGAGACGGCAGCATCACTCACGGAAAGGTCTAAGTCCCCATGTGTCTTTCAAATGTGTGCATGTGTTCATCCATTCATGCATGCATGCCTGCATATGTCTTGTTATCCCATAGTGTTTACTAACATGCATCTTAGCTCAACGGGCTGGAAAGGCCTGCAGGGTTGATGTGATGTATGTGAAGAGATGAAGCAGGTCTTTATGTGTGCTTGGTGAGGCTGAAAGAATGAGTCCCTGTGGAAAAACTCAACCAGGGGGGTTCGGAAGGGTGGGTGGGAGTTTCTGTGGGAACTTCAACCGCAGGTATTGCTCTTATGTTACAGTTTGCTTATTGCGAGCACATATATACGCACGCATGTTGTGTAGGACTCCAGACATACGAAGCAGAAAAGCTAAGAATATATTGTGTATAATTATTCTGCACAGGACTAGCATTTGCATATGGCCGTCACGCACAAGAGGGAGGATGTTCTGACATTAGGGGATCGGAATACTTCTGGGATTTTATTATTCGTGTGTGTGTGTGTGTGTGTGTGTGTGTGTGTGAGTGTGTGTGTGTGAGTGTGAGTGTGAGTGTGAGTGTGAGTGTGTGTGTGTGTGTGTGTGTGTGTGTGTGTGTGTGTGTGTGTGTGTGTGTGTGTGTGTGTTTATGAACTAACCTAACTAAATTCTGAGTCAATTTCAAGTGAGAGAGTAAGAGAGAGTAAGAGAGAGCAACGCTAGCAGCAGCCTCACAGCCTCCCCGTTATGGTCACCTTGAGCTTTTCATACACTGCCTGCAGAATGATAGGCTGGATAAAAGAAAGAGAGACGACATGCATTAAAAGCATCCACTGTGCCTGATATTCTAAATATATTGAAGATGAGAGAAAGGGAGTAGCGAGGCAAAGAGAGAGAAAGTCTGTTTCCTCTTTATTCATGCAGTGGATGAATAAACCAAACCAAGGCCACCAGAAAAATGAACATGATTAATAATGTATGCTGTATAAATTAGCCACATTCTTTTACAAAACACAAATAAGCTTGAGCTCAATATCTAAAACTAGTTTTGTTTTCATATCAAAGTCAAATATATAAAGTTTGAAGAGAGTTCAAAGAGTGAGGGTGTTTAGCTACGCTCGGGGCACAGCTCTATAGGAATGGCAGTGTTGGTTCGTCTGTGACGTTGTGAGCATGTTAGCATGCTGATCTTATTGCAGTGTTTTGCATTAGTATGCTCCCTATCAATTCTTCCAATGCCTTAGTCCTGTATTGTATAATTTACAGCTTTGATGTTTATTCCAGGCGTATCTCCTGGTGTATTAGCTGACCCTGGGCAGATGTACTTTTATTCATTTTCTCTTTAATGTGTAATGCCATTCTGGGTCTATTTCCTTATCGTTAATTCTCTTGTACTTGGTGGGAATTCCATTTGCAGTTTCAGGACATTTTTTTTACTTTCTTTCTCTTTAGTCATAGGAAAAAATATAAAAGTATAAAGGGCACAGGCTCACTGTAATTCATTTACTGATTGCTGAAGGGAAATTCTGGGAAATTACTTTTTGCTGCCTTTTGAGGTTTCATGAAGTCAATTTTGTCTTTGTAAGACAGTTCTTTGTGGGGGTTTTTTTATGGATGTATTTTGGATATATTACACATTTGTCTTTCATGTTTAAGTTGTCATGACAAAAGAGATGCTGATCCAGATACTACAATAAATATGAGCAATAAAGTCTTGAACCTCTCTGTGTAAGAGTGAATGGCAGAGTCCTCCAGATGTCAACCAGGAGAGTATGGAGGAAGATGACAGGCTGCAGGGCTTATATCTCTCCATCATTTCAAGTCACTCAGCCCTTGATTTTACTGACCGTGCTGGTTGGAGAAAATCACCTTGTTGGCTGAGCCTCAGCTCGGAACTCTCCACTGTTGTCAGAGATATACTTACACAGATTTACATTGCTATTTGTCAAACCTCTCACGGATGAGAGTGCTGATGTACAGTTGCCGTCAGATAAGTTATACTGTGCAGTGTGATAGGGACATTAGCCCACATCATCCTGCAGGAGAACTGGGTAGACGTCTGGGATTACTTTATATTTCCTTAGCTTGTTCTTCAGGGCTGCCTTGTAAATTGATCAGTGGACAAAGATATACAATTATATTCCTGCAGATGAGAGGAATGCCCCCTTTTTCTACCTAAAAGCAATGTGATTTCTTCTCAGCTCACCATCCTTCCAACACCTGCACCTTAAACAACAGTTTACCGGCAATCCCAATAGCCGAACGCCAGAAACGCTCTACCTTGAAATGTACTACCCACATGCCACTGCATTGCAGAGGAAAAAGAGAGTTGAGAGTTCCTACAGTGGTTCTCTCTGCTCTCTTTTGGAGCTGCCATTCAAGGTGGATGAACGGTGTAACTTGGCTTCACCCAGTCGGGGTCCAAATGCAAATTCTGTGCTTCGATTGAGCCAACATTTGCACTCGTTCTCATTGCTTTTTTTCCCCCACCCTGGAGCAGATGAGACTTCTTCCAGCTCTAAAGCACACAGGGTGTAGGAAGAGAAATGGATGCATGCACACATAACACACACACACTTACAGGCACATACACGCAACACCGTGTGATAATGTGTCACTTCAGGACGAATAACAGCGGGAAAGGATCGCTACGTACAGATTTAACACAGTACACACTCGCAGTAGGTGATTTGTGAGGGGGGGGGGGGCCATCCCTCTTGTTAGCAAAACGACCAAAATGCATGCCCCTTGTTAACCTGCCACCTGAAATATCAGCAGCCTCCATCGAGTGCAGCTGCGCCGTGTTCAGGCTACGACGCAGACGCCGGAGCTGAACGTGGCCACTGTAGACGATGCTTGTGATTCCACCAGACGCACTGCAGCGTGTTTCAGGAGTGGCCCAGAAGTGGCTCACACTGTGCCGTTTATTGACATGGTGCTGTCCATTGTGCTGAAGTAGCAGAGGGATTTAAAATTGCAGCTTTTCACACTCACACACACACACACACACACACACACACACACACACACACACACATCTACACAGAAACAGGAAGGCAACATCTTCACACTTGAAATTGCCCACTTTCAACTAAAAGCACCTTAAGCGTCTGTAAAGCCCTCAATCAATTCACAATTACCGAGTGCATCTGGCTACTGTACACTTGGAAATGCACATTGACTCAGATCAATAAAAACACACATGAACACACTTAGACTCAACACACGCGCAGACACACACACACACTCACACACACACACACACACACCCTCCTCTCAGACAGGTGTGCTCCCACTTCTCTCTGCTGGAAGGCTGTATGATTTACTGGTGTAATGGGGAACATACTGGTGTTGTGGGTTTCCACTGCAGCAGGCAGATCAAAGCACTGATCAAAGAGTCTCTGCTATATTTTATGCTCATTTTCTCCAGGATCTTCCCCTCGGCTACTAACACTGGGTTAACAATGCTCCAGCATGGCTTTTCTTCAGTGTGCTGTCTCTTTTTCATCCCTCTTGATTCTAGTGCATGGCTCCACATTCAGGAGGAAATACGATGTATAGCAAAAAGACATTCTCTGCATGTCAACCTGGGTGTTGTATATCCCCTTTTTCTGTGTTAGGTCCTCTTGTGTGCATTAATACATGCTAAAAAATCCATGTGCAGTCAGTGGGAAAAAAAGCTTCAACAACAGCCTGCATGGTTTTAAACAGCGTTTGATTTATTCCATTTCAGATTTGAATAGTCCTTCGCAATTTGCTTCCTGATTACTTCCATTACTTATTTATGTATGGAGGTGGTATGCAGTTTTATGCCTTAATAATTGAATGTTTGATTTGAAGGATGCTAAATATAGAAAGATATTTTCTTACAAATCTAATTAATTGCATCCCTACAACACTTTTTCGCCAAAGTCTAATTTGGCTACTGTTTTCTGTTGTGACAGCTTTTTGTACTCAGCGATGAATATCCTCATGAGACACTGCCAGTACTTCAGTAATGGACATTTTGTGGTGTTCTATAATAAATCCATCAACCGCATACATGTTGTTTTAGAGGTATAAAGATATTAATTTTGTTTAACCAGTCACAGATGTTACATTATGTATATGAATCCCTCTTAAGCAACCACAAGAATGAATTGGTTTCTATAAATATTATTACTTTTAGCATAAAATTACATATTCCAACCACAATAGTGTTACTTTTAGCTGATTCCTCACATTGCTTTTCAGTTGTGTCGGTCAGCAGTGCTGTAACTCTTAAGCACCGCACTGAGCAGGACAACAGCTACCGAGAGGGTGATAGATCATTTTTTTTTTTTTTTTTTAAACAACTGCAATTGTTTTTGTTTTCTGGCCAGGCTGCCGCTGGACCTCAAAATGCCATTGTCTTGATTACAAATCTAGCCATAACATAATTCAACTTCACCTGGACAACTTCAGCCTGTCTGCTGGTCAGCTGAAATAGAGAGGGAGAGATGGAGACTAAGGGGCAAGAGACATGAGGGGACAAATGACTATATCGCTAGCAGAAAGTGAAAGTGAAGGAGATGAGAGAGCCAAGTTAATAGCGCTTCAGCACAATTAATATTATAGGCATATTATAAATCCACATACCACTCTGCTGCCTGGATTTTAAATGACAGAATTAATCACTTTTCATTGTCCTCGTCCTCCAAACTGCAGACATTAATTGAGTCGCAATTACTTATATATGAAGATTCTGGAGCTTTTGATCACATGTCATGGTCTTCATCAACACATGCCCAGTTATTTTGAAAGGTTCAAATTTACATTTTCTTTAACGACTTCAAGGACTCCATGGTTTAAAAGCTGGGATCTAAAGTTCATTCTTGACCAATAGCAATTGAGAAACCATTTATCAGGCTTACAAGGTCCATTTAGTTTCTTAGCTTAGCATTTAGTAGCATTCTTGCAGCCTTGATTCAAATATACATACCAGGGATTCAAACAACATAAATCCATGTAAACTCTACATGGTTGAATATTTATAATTAGGAGCTTAAATATACATGCTTGTTAACACTACACATTAAACTTAAAAGGGTCATTTGCTGATAAAGAGTGGCTACTGTTATTTCCTATGAGCTAATTGTATCTTAGCACCTGGATGACCCACGTGTATCTCCAGTCATGGCTGCTAAATGAGCACAGGTTTTCATGTCTCATTAACAGAGATGTGAGTTAATGCGTTGGGACGCCAGGCATGACAAACCCCTCTTGTCCTTGGGTATATGTCTATATTCGCCCACTCATTTAATTAAATGGCCGGAGCTAGCCGCCATAACCGGGCTGTTCATTAAACCTGTATCACATACACAGCGAGGCAAAAATGGAACCTGATCCGAATCACAACTGAAGGAAATTATTTCCAGGCAATGGCTTCTTGGAGTTATTGAGATGTGAATGTATGCTGCTTATATTAAGCTTGCACCATTTTGGGTGTTTATTATACATATATATATATATATTATGGATCTTTTGTGAACCAGATGCTGCAGCTCAGACAAGGAGAGTCTCTTTCAATTTGCTTGGAGGTTTGTTTTCGATTGTTTTAATTTGATTGGGGGGCCACCATTTCCCAGCAGCGGTGACCTTGCATGTGCAGAATACAAAACCTCCTTTTGATCATCTTGATACATAATTGTGTGTATGTCGGTACAGTATGCAGACACCCCCCCCCCCCCCCCCCCCATTCTCACATGACACTGTATATGAAATGGTTTGTTCATCTTGTTAATATGCTGCGTCTAATGATGCATGTGAAAAGCAATCAGTGAGGCAGCAGAGGATCTGCTTATGGAGCAGCGTTAATAACTTAGGGAAGCAGGAGATTGCGATGCCCCCACCGGCTCCACAGACAGACGCACAGCACACACAGGAAATTCACAATATGCTGCATACAGCACTAGTATTAGCAATAGACGTAATTGTCCATGTGTGACTTGGTTGTTAAGTTGGGCATCGGATGCTTCCACAGATTTTGGCTCCATTACTGTGTTCAGACGTATATGGGGTTTTCTCCGTAAATAAGGATATGTTTTGTCTATGTTTTTCATATATCCGTTAGCATATACTGTACATGGCATCTGCTCTGTAAGTGTGTGAATGTCTAGGATCAGTGAGAGCAGTGTATGCTGTAACCTGGCCGCGTGTAGTCGTGTATAGAAGAGCAGCTTGAATAATTTACTCACTGCCCATTCGAGCTGAACGCACTTTCACACCTTTCCCAGCAGCAACAGCTCCATCTCCGCATCTCAGCCTCCACTCGCGCCTAATGACAACTAATGGGTGATAGTGTAACACAGATTAAAGTGTTACTTAATCTCTCCTCCTCGTTGTGTATTATTTTAACTATAATTGACACGAGTGCAAAATGTGCTAATGATGAAGGGTTTATGATATAAATGCAAAAAATTACATTATTTATTGCAGCCGCTGCCTATGGTGTATTGCTCAGTCAGCGCAAATCCTACAGAGGGAAAACCCAAGTACATAATTTATCTGAACATTTGAGTACAGGTCTCGTACAGCAGAGCTGCTTTGCTTGTTAACACACCGATTAACAACCTATGGTATCCTGTCTCTCTTCTTATTTTCATCAGTCTTTGAATATAAAAATCTCACTTGATAACTTCACTGTTCTGTTATAAGCCAAATATGGGGGTGTGAAGCACAATTTGTTGTGTGCAGCTGTTTGAATGTCAGTGTCAGCTGTGGTTTCTGGATTTTATGTGATTTTTAAATGAGCTTTGGTCAAGTATTTCTGCCTCTAATCCTAATAGTTCATTAGTGTGAACAATTCTCTGAGGCGATAAGATTAGTGAGACTGTGCTGCTCTTTGGTGCTCCTTCATGACCGTGGTTCTAAACTGTAACATTTGGAACGAAGCCCAAACAGCTCTCCAGCATGACTGTGGAGGCTTTTGGTCAATGCTGTGTGTGTTTTACATGAGGTACCCATCAAAGGACCTCCAACTGAGCACTGTTTATGCCGATTTATTCTCACCTTCCTCATAGTGCCGCTTATTGCCCTAATTAACAAAGATACAGTACTTTTTTTTTCATTTGAGGATGTAGAAGACGTGCGTGTTGTGCTCTCCTCAGCTGTGTTGACCGATGTGGGCAAACAAGGCATGACGAGTCCTCCCAAATTGAAATGTCAGCCATCACGTTGATTCCACAGAATCAGTGTAAGAGAGAGAGAGAGAGGGAGCAGGGAAGTGTTTTCACCAAAACCATGACCCCCCTCTGCCCTCCCCCTCTTCTTGTTTTAATACCCACCCTTTTAATTTTTAACTAACCACAGTATCTCCAATTATTCCGCATCGCCATCCTCTGCCGTTTTCACTTTCTACCTCTCGACCAGACGCTCACCACCCTCTCTCTCAACCCCTCCCCCTCCTGTCCTCTCTCTCTCTCTCTCTCTCTCTCTCTCTCTCTCTCTCTCTCTCTCTCTCTCTCTCTCTCTCTCTCTCTCTCTCTCTCTCTCTCTCTCTCTCTCTCCCTCTCCCTTTCTCCCTCTCTCGGTTTCAGTGAGATGAAGCAGGAGCTGGCGGAGGAAGGCAGCAGATGCTCCATCCTCTCCAAGCAGCACCGCTTCAACGAGCACTGCTGCATCCGCTGCTGTGCGCCCTTCACCTTCCTGCTCAACCCCAAGCGCCGGTGCTTGGACTGCCAGTACAACGTCTGCAAGACCTGCTGCACCTACAGCAAGAGGGAGAAAGTCTGGCTCTGCGCCGCATGCCAGAAGGGCAGGTTAGTGTTTTCACACGCATTCGACACACACACACAAATACCGGCGGCGGCGGCGGCAGAGGATGGGAGAGATTAGAGTAATGACAGAGGAATGAATGGGGACGAGAGATATGAGGGGAGCTGTGAATTGGTAAAGTGGAGGATGCTGAAGTAGGAGGGAATTGGATGGCGAAAAATAGATATGTGGTATTTATGGAAAAAAGAAGGGATTGAAAGAGGAAGAGTGTTGAGGGAATAGGCAATATGGGCACTGGAGAAGACAGATGAGAGGGGAAAAAGTGAATGAATGAATGAGAGGGAATGCAGGACTCCGATGGAGTCAGCGCTGCAGGGATGGGTGGTTTGAGGAATTTGTTTGATTTGGGTTTTGGACATCCAACTCTCATATTAATTTCTAATGGAAAATAATGTTTTCAGCATTGTTTGCTGCCTTTTTTTAACACTCCTGGTAGTTGGGAGGGAGAAGATGGGGCCATGAAGGAAGAGTGTAATGAAACGATGGGTAGAAGAGGGGAGGAAATTTGAGGGGGACGTGTGCGAGTCTAAGAAATGTCTGTTGGAGTGAAATGACGATATGTACACACTGCTGCAAAACGACGGACACGGTCAGATGTTGACACGGCAGGGCAGCAAAATGAATAATCATGCATGTGTCAGTCTTTGTCAAAGACGTTTGCCACGCAAGTCCAATTTCTTTTGGAAAATCTTTGTTTTCTTGATCTTTTCTAATTTCATTCTGCTTGTTTTCAATCCCCACGCCCCTGCGTACGGACTAGATGTGAAGAAATGCACATTTATGATTTATTGAACAAGATAAAACAATGTCGGGAGCAAAAGAGGCACCACAGACGGTTATATTTGAATGTGTGTTACAGAACTTTTTTTTATGTACTGTATGTCAGTTACGGCTGTTTACCCGTGCATGTCAGTCCAAAGCCTCGGGAGTTGTTCTAGTGCCCTGACTCTCTCTGTCAGGGCAGCAAGGGTGGGGTGTTGGAAATACTACAACGCTGGAGTGTGTGAGTCAGTGTTTGTGATGCATTCATGGTCAAATTAATTGTGAGCTTGGGATATTAGCGAATAGGCAGTATGCAGTGTGTCTTCTTAGAGGATTATATACTCCATCGCTTTTAGTCCGTTCTTTCCTACCTGAGCTGCTTTTGGTGCGTTTGCCTTCCTAAAAAAGTACAGTAAAATACTCCACAAAATACTCCCTGGATGTGATTTAATACCTTCGTTGTGATATTTAGAGTGCAATACCACATAAACGACGGCAGAAGGACATAGATAGGAGGACATAGAATGCTGTTTGCGTATGTTAAGGTGGAGGTGGACCGGATTGCTGAGCAAGAAAAAGCTGTCAAAAATGCGTTGCCCCTCCACTTGGCCCGATTTCTTCCCCTCAATCCTTTAGCTCCGTTTCTTTTTGTCCTTCATTGATTTTTGCTGCGTGGTGTATTGAGTTAGACCCGCTGCCCTTAGTCCTGGTGTATCAGACAGGAGGGAGGAGGAGTGGGAGCAGGAGAGACGGCGACGAGGAGGAGGGAAAGGGATGATGGCAGTCAGAAGAGGTGGCAAGGTTTGCATCGATCATCTCTTCCCTCACACTCTCCTCCGGTCCTTTCTCTCTATCGCTCTCCGAGTGTGTCTCTGCCCCGGGCTCAGTAATGTTCTCATTAGGGGTTTAGACTGAGTCACAGATGGGCCTGATGTCACAACATTGCCGTCTACCAGCTACATATAAATACAGCACTTTTCATTAGGGCATTAAAAGGGCTTAAATCGGGTTTTAGCATGAATTACTCTCTCTCCGGGTGGAGTCGTGTCATTTGGAGCTCTGATTTACAGCTTGCACGAGTGCTGAGCTTGAGGCTAGCGGCCCCCTGAACAATATTTGGGAAATAGCTATTAGTCCACTGTTGGAGTGGATGATTGCAAAGAAAAGACATTGATTTGATGCTAAACAGACTGTAACTGTTGGAAATAGCCACAGCGCGAAGGAATGCTTTCTAAAGGAAGAGGATCTGTTTGAAACAAAGTAATTGTGCTGGGAATACAAAGCTTATTATGTCGTCTATAAGAGAATAATAAAGTGAAATACAGCGTCAGACTAAGTCAAGTCAAAAATCACAATATTCATTCAGAGTGAATCAGCTTATCTGTATCTTCTCCTACTGAATGTTAGTATGTTTTTGTCTCTTTTTAAACCTTCTTAGGGAATTTAAATACTAAATCAATTCATAAAAGGGAACAGACCGCCAACTGGTTTCACTCACATGCACCGGCTGTCCATCAACATTCCCAGTGGCACGGCCACGCTGCTCACAAACGTGATCCGTCTAGGGAAAGCAGATTTGTAATCATCTCACACATGGACACACTCAGAGGCTGAAGTCACCCACTCACACATGGATGCACTCAAAAAACATACATCCAGGCAGACACATGCCTGCAAGCAAAGGTACATTAACACGCATACATCGATTATATGTTGGTTAGTTACATTTACCAGCAGATGTAGTTGAGATGGACATTGCCATCGGTTTATGGCAATTGACATGAGATGTTTGCGTGTTGATGGCAGATGGTGTGTAAAGAGAAAAGTGAATCAGCAGCTTTGTCATAACACCTTTCGAATCTTGTAAATCACACACACACACACACGCACACTCATACACATGCACCAAACACAGCTTTCCCCCCTGAGCGAGTGGGACAGGCATGACCATTTGCAGTCTGGTAGAATTATCGGCATCCTCAGCCATGGTCCACAAGCACTACACACACACACACACACACACTCTGCACATAAGCACACACATACCCACCACACACACACACCGATGGTTCAATGAGACAAAGATTTTTAGTGGAAACTGAAAAGTCATTTTTTTTTTTCTTGTTTTGGCTGCCCACCCAAAGCAGTGGGGAGAATGTTAAAGGGGAGAGCAGGAGATGAAGAGAGTTGAAGGTCAAGAGTGAGAGGAAGAGGGGGAGGGCAGGAGAATGAAAGAGATTAGGAGAGAGAGTGACAGAGGAGGAAAGTACATGTCTAATTATTTGAGAGGGGGGGGGGGGGGGGGGGGGGGTAATTCCATTCTCCTTTTTGTTTTGACTTTCGCATTGAATTGTTCCTCTTGCTGTTTTATTTCCCTGCTTATCCCCGTCTTTTCTTTTCTACATCCTTTTTTATTATTGGTCCCTTTTTATATTCTAACCATCCCTCTCTCTGTCACGTCCCCGCTTTCTCTACCTGATGAAGTCTCCATTTTTCACATTTACATTTGAGCTTCTGCAACTCTCTGTGCTTAATCTGCAGAAATGGACGGCTCTGTGCCTGCCTATACAGTCCTCAGGCCACAGAATGATGTACCTTTACTGTGTGTGTGTGTGTGTGTGTGTGTGTGTGTGTGTGTTTGTGTTCACAGAAATGGCATTAAACCAAAGTGTTCTTACCACTTTATGGCTTTCATAATCTCATCCTAAACCATGACTGCGAGGCGATTATGGCATCTGCTGCAAACCTATACCGTACATACACACACACGCACGTACACAAAAACACACAGTGACAGGACAGGTTTACATAAGCATAACCATACAGTAAGCACACACCCTTACTGGGCATTTAATTCAATTGAAATACATTTTGTGCCATTAAATTCCTTTTAAGATATTGTAATCAGGGGGACTTAATTCCACACATGCATGAAAACATGTCATCATTGTACTGTATTGTGCATTGCACAACTGCAAACAGTCTGTGAATACTGAGCCACACAAAAGCTCTCTATGCACACTAACACAGACACGCAAACACGCTGCTGAAGTTAAAGTGCAACATTTTAAGCATCTTTCGTGTTTTAAATGTGAGCCGGAGCGAGCCCTGGCGCTGTCATGGTGGCGTAACCACGTACACAGAGTCCGCATTTAATTATTTGGTTTGCGGCTGCCTTTTCTTAAAGGCCAAGCAGGAGCTGATTGGCTCACAGGCCTCAGAACACGAGTTAACAAGCGCGTACAAATACGCTCCAGTCGTAGTAGAAGCTTACTGCTGTAATGGTTTATTTAAAATGAAACCACATAAATGCACACGCTCACATTGACAGATATCACATGCATGTCACATCCATGTATTGTTGCCACAGCAGCTCCTTTCACCTTCTCAGAGACTCTGAATATTTGCTGTATGTTTTCCCCCATAAGGAGAAGTGAATGGATGGTTATTAGCGTATCAACAGGATTCATATCAGCAGACAAGCTGTCACTCACAAAGCAGTATGTGTAGTAAGTCAAAATCCAGGTGCTGATCAGCATAATTCTAACCATAGAGATGTACCGGTTGTGGTCTCATCATGTAAAAAAAAAAATATATATATATGTTTCAACAAAGTATGCATCAGCAGCTATGGACTGTTTCCGTTTTGCAGCTTTATATATCTGGGCAAAAAACTGACATTTGACATCTTGAGGCTATTCCGACCCCTTTCTCACCCTGGTCTCCATTTAACGGATTAATAATGTAGATGCTTTATTGCTTGAATGAATCTACTTGTTGCTACATGCTGCTGTTCTGTTGCTGTCCAGAGAGAAAATACATCATATAGCTCTTTAATTGATTTTCTTAAACAGCCTGATGAAGCCAGAATCCTTTTTGGCACAACAGGTTGAGCTGTACAACTTTGCATTGTTTTAGCAGAGGTACGGCACATACATAATAGTATTGAGATGCAGGACATGTACAAAGTGACTTTTTCCTTGGACTGCACAGTTTCTATGACCCTTCACCTGTCTGTCTGCTTCTGTTCCTTTCACCTGCCTCCACATTAAGACCTCCACAAAAGTGTGCATTTAGATGTCTGTTTTCCTTATGTTGTTGTTTATTGATATCCATGCATATGAATATGTATTTTAACATCTCAAAATGCTCCCGCAACAGTCAATGTGTGTTTGTAAAGACGCCAGCGCTCTCAACTCCATAAACTATCTTGTTGCTGTCAGACAAGCACCTGCGGCTAGGAGAGGCAGAGTCACAGTGTGATCTTTTTCTGTCCTCCTTGCGGGGTTATTTTTATCAGTGCGGGTGAGCAAGACTAGTCTTTGACAGGGAGGGTCTGCCCCAAAGCACCGGGCTGCAGATGAAATGTGTGCACACCGCCACGACGTCTCTGCTTTAATAAGGCATTTACATGCCCATGTCTGTTTCGCTGCTTGTTTCCTCTGTTTTTGTCTGTTCTTAAGCAGATGGATGTGTTTCCTTTCCAATAAATAGTCAAAAACGGCGAGCTGCGAGCCTCAGCAGATGAAGAATTGGAAGTCTCCCCTCTCCTTCGTCACACTGTGGCGCTGTCAATTTGCAGCGCGCCGCTTTTAAATCGCACACGACAACATGAATGGCAAGGAAGGTTTATGTGTGTAGCCATGTTTCATGCTGCAGTCACCAGCTTCCCCACATGCAAACGTGTTCGGAATTCTTAAAGAACTATTTTATCCCAATCGGCACAGAAAATTGACTAAATCGTGGGAGCCTGAACATTACCACACTTGATGCCCAGGAAGCTTTCCATCAACGGAAACAGTTGAACCAACTATGAGCTGAAGGCACAAGAAGGAGAGACACTTATCACCCTCTCTCCTTCCATCTCGTCCTCTTCTCTCCCTCCTCCGCGGCCTTGTCTTGTGTCCAACCCAGCTGACACGGGAGCCAGCAGTTAATCGTAACTCTTGATGGGGATTTGCACTTTATATACCCAGTCGGGCTCGACAGCAGTGAAACATATGGGAGAATCTTGCAACTTGCACACACGCGCGGCACACTGGTAATTTAGATTCGAACACCTCCTGGTGGTCCCGACTTAGCTTTGACTAAGATCTATTTAAGCACCTTGCTCTCATTAATTGAAACTCTAGCCTAAATCACAAACCGCGCTTGAATTTTAAATGCAATTTGTGCAAGACTTTCCTTTAAAACGAATTACGGCTGAGTTTTTCAGCCTTGAAGCAATCTCAGTGCGTGTGCAGTACCTATCTGTGTTTGTGTGTATCTATGTGTGCTGTATGAGTGTGTGTGACTCTGGATTCTTGTTTTGTAACCGCTCCCCATTGTGTGACCCCTTGTGTTCCATGAAAGCATTTTTCTCTGTCGGGGGTGAGGTTCTGTAGCAGGTGATAAATCACTGCTATCCAGGTAAACCCGCAAGTACACACACATGCACAGAGACAAACAAACACACACAAGGAACCTTGAATGTTCCCTCTTGTGGGTGTGTTAATTACCGTCAGTCGAGTGAACACCGTTGTGTGTTATTTTGCATATATTGCTCTGAGACACTAAAGTCTGCCTTACTTCACTGGTCGGCCTCCAGCTCCCAGGCCTCCTATATGTGTGTGTGTGTGTGTGTGTGTGTGTAGGTGGGTGAGACTGAATCAGCTACACCTCTGATCTGAGCACCACTCCATGTCCAGTTGTGAAGCCAGTTACAGGGGGGCGGCACAGCACAGTCTATAGTTCCTGTGATGTGGAGGAAACTCCACGTGAACAGGGTCATTTGTGTCTCACTGTGCTCACGCTGCAGGTGATTTGAAATCTCATGATTCTTAAATCGGTTTATGCAGTAAGTTGGCTATAGTGGATCAGAACAGGAGCTAAAGCAGCTTGTTGTTTTTATTGTGGGTTAGTGGGATCAGAGACAGAAAACTGTTTACCACAGAGTGGAGCAAGACGCAGGTAATGCACGATAACACTTCCACGTTACAGCTTGTAGAGGCTTACCACAAAATGCAGCTTTATAGCTGTGTGTCTGTCCTTTGTGTGTTGCATTCAGGGTCAAAATCTCATACTCTACACTCTATACTATACTCTACATTTTCATCCATTTAATATGTATTTCTTTGCACTAATTATATTGTTTACAACTTACAGAAATACTTGACTGAAAGTATAGACATTTTAGTTATGTTGTTGGTCATTGGTGCTTTTTACTTATATACACTATTTTTTTATATATTTGTGTTCATAATAGTGTCTTTTCCCTGCCTTTATTTATCCAGCTTTGATGTCCTTTTTCTTCGCTGCTGTATCTATTTCTGTGAGTATCTTGAGTGCAATGCAAAAGCTGGAGTCAAATTCCTTGTATGTTAACACATTTTAGCACTTTCTTGTCATGACTTGAAACCCAATGTAACGTACAGAGTGCCGAGGTTACTTATACAACCACCTTTTCGTAATATGATCTTCTATATCTGCATTTCCACCGAAAACGTACTCTTGCAGAAAGCAGCATTTTCAATGTCTGCTACTTTACGAATGAAGGAGTGAAGATCCTGGAGCTCTTTGTAAAAGACAGACTTTCTCTTTGGCATGACAGCTAACCGCTAGTGTACTGACAGACTAAGTGTACTAAAATATACGGTAGTCAAATTTACGACCTATACTGCAGCCAGTCACCAGGGGGCGAATAAGATGTTTTGGCTTCACTTCTGGGGAGCTCCACTGTGCGTTCCAATACCCATGCTAAAATACTATTTAGTATGTCAGAAAAGCTGCAGTATGTACTAAAAAGTAAAAAGAAAAAGTCTCCTAGCAATGCTGATCCTCATGTGTCAGTCAACCGCTACTGTGGGAATCGCCCTCCCACAGGCCTGAAACTTAAAACCTCAAATATGTCCAAAAATGGTTTTGTCCTCGTTTTGAAAAATGGATAAACGGGCACAATAGCTGCAGAATAAATATAGTTCATCTACATTTCAGTTCAACTTTAATGTTAAATCAAGCCAAATATGTTCTCCAAGAAGGTTCAAACAGTCTTAGTTGTTTGCAGCTACTGGTTGGCTCGGCTCTGGCGCATTGCTGCTGGTAAAGAAGTTAAGTCGGCGTTTCAATTATGTCTTCTGAGGTCATGACCTTTAATCCATCTACAAGCATTTTTACTAAGGAAAGCTCCTGTGTTTCAGTAACCACTGCTCACTGATTTACTCAAATAGAAATTGTAATGCCTGTATTGACTCTCTATTCCCCTTGAATCCTCACCTCCTGGTTCTCAATCAGAAAACATCTCCAGCTTGGGAGGCGCCCCACAGTGCAGCCAGTCGTGTTTCATATGGCCTGCTATAAGCTGGCAGGAGAGGATGTGAGCTGCATGATTGGCAGATGAAGTGGATCTCTGCTTTCTGATAAAGAATTCAATTTCATTAAACATTTAGATAACTATTGCCCTTTGTCCTCTTTGCCTCTGTATCTTTCTAAGAATTTGGCATGACATGATAGAAACTTCTTCAAGGGGCTGGATGAATAGTAATCTTTCTTTCCCTCCTCTAACTTCACCCCTCGCTCTTTCTCTCCCTATATTGCACCGTCATCCCTCCCTCAGGCAGATCACACTCTCTGATCTCCTGCCACAGTGAATGCTCTGTAGCATAAAACAGATGAGATATTTGCACTGCAGGATTTTAATACTCATTGCACATTCCCCGCCTGTCAAACCAAGAGCCCTTTTTGATGAAAGTGAATATTAGGTTTTTTTCAATGTCCTGGTATATTCATGCTGTTAATAATAATAATAATAATAGTTTTACTTTTCAAGCAATAAGTAGAAAGTGTTTTCCCAAAGTAAGGAAATGTAGCATAAGCAGCAGCCAGCTCGTGATAAAAGAAGGAAAGTATTCGAGTTGCTAAGAAAGACCACTCTGCAAATTATGTTTTTTGATAATCTGAATGGTTGTCATGACGTGGATTATTTCTCAAAACTGCAGCATTACAAATACTCACAATCATAGCACATTGTGGTCATGGATCGAAAGTGCATTTGGATCATGTTTGATTGGCCATTACTCATAGCTCACCAGCAGGTCAAGAGTGGTGATGGGACCTGAGGCAGTCGCAGTACTCCAATTCAGTCATGTGGACCACCAGGTCAGTATTTCTGGAGGCTAGAGCTCGTTACCAGAATAATTACAGACTTTAAAAAATATTTAAAAAAAGTAAATTAGAACCAATTTTGGCTGTATGTCATTAAATTAAAGAGAGGCATCTTTAAGTACATATAGACCACAACAAATGTTTTAAAATGTGAGAGAAGGTGAAGTCAATTCATAAGAGATGGAAAATTATAAATGTCATAGTTGTATTCATAATTTAAAGGCTGAAAAAAATAAAAGAATGCATTAATGAACAATAAGTGTTTTAAAATGTGTTTAACAATAGTTTCGATATAGTTATACAGTTTAATCAAGTAAGTAAGTGTAGCCTTTGAAGCACACAAGTCTCACACACAAGGACAGTGTGGACTTAATGTACTGGAAAATAGGGCTTGTGTCAATGAATAACAATTAGCAGAATATGCTAATGTTGATATCCCAAGTTCTAAAGGGACTTCAGATGGTGTGTATGTACACACACCCTTATTGCTCTGCATATCAATGGTTGTGCATCGCTCCGGGCCTCTGTCTCATTGCACCTCCTCTGCCATTTTTCAACACTTTAAATGAGGCTTAGCCGGTGCTTCGCTGCAGAGCTGACTGCACTCCGCTCACCTTGCTTAGTCATGATTTCCCACCGCAGCGAGGAGTGCCGTTTGATCTCATTTGTTTAAAATCATCTGATGTTAGTAGGTCTGTACCTCCTGGGCTTCTGGGACTAGGTGGTTGTTGCTGACCTGTGTTGTTTGTCTGCTTGCCCCTGTGGCCAGCTCTGAGAGTGCAGTCGGGAAACATATTTTCATGCCTTAGTTCTGCTATATTTCATAAATAATCGGGCTTTCAGGCATTTGCTGTTGTAAATTTAATTTATTTTGTTAATTTAAATGATTCAGTATATTCATAAATTTGTCATTGAACCTTCTGTTTGATGGAGTAAATAAATAAATAATAAAGGAAGTTGCTGTAATTGGAGACACTTTATATGGAGAGTTGTCAATTGGCTTGTCATGATATGTACAGTCAAGACAGAGCAGAGGGGGATGCATTTCACACCGTCTTGCTGTTTTCCTTCATTCAAATCAAGTTATGTTTTACAATAACCACCATCTTTGCCGTGGACCTGTTTCAGCTGCAGAAAACGAGTTCTGGGTTTTCCTACTTTGACTTACTTTTTTAAAGATTCTGTGCACTAAAAAAGGGAATACCTTACTGTTCAGTGTTATTAAGCTGCTGGCAGTTGAAATACAACAGGAAATCATGCAGCAGGAAGCTGCTATACTGTTGCAACACAGAGTGGCCCAGAGCAACCAAAACAACTGTAAAACAATGGAGATCTCTCTCTCTCTGTCTCTCTCTCTCTCTGTCTCTTTCTTTCTCTTTCTCTCTCTCTCTCTCTCTCTCTCTCTCTCTCTCTGTCTCTGTCTTTCTCTCTCTCTCTTTCTCTCTCTCTTTCTCTCTCTCTGTGTGTCTTTCTTTCTTTCTTTTGGGCTATTTGTTCAGAGCAGCAGCACGGGAACTCGGGTGATGCTGTTTGATTCAAATGGGATCAAAGCATCCGTTCATACCGGGGCTGCCAATGGGAGAGATATCAAAGCTGCAAGCAGACACACACATTTCCAGCTGACACACGCACAAAGTGAGGCACTGTGTGTACACCCTGCAGGACAGCTCACGAGAGCACACGCAGCCCAGATAAAAAAAAAACAGCTATGCACCACCGTACGTCTATCTGGTCCTTTGGTCATTTTTTCCACAAGATGCGTCTTCTGTGTATTGGGAATATTTTCTTGATATGACGCTCTGATGGTCTACGTGTACTGTACACCAACTATTGATTTGTGTGTCAGTGTAAGAGGCATTTTGCTCTCACCTGCATCGGTGAGCTGTGGAGGCCATGCAGGTTCTGTAGTAGATTCATGCATTTTGAATGAAGGTCTCTCTATATATCTTTCGGCCCCTCCCTCTCTCACTCACCGTTTCTCACTCTCGCTCACTCTCGCTGTCTCATTCTGTATCTCTATTCCCCTCTCTCTCTCTCTCTCTCTCTCTCTCTCTCTGCACTCGTCTTCAGCTGAGATCATTTTTCACGCCACCAAACAGCCGCAGGGCACACATCGCCACACTCTGTGTCTGTTTACTTCAACGCTTTGTGAAACACACACATCTTGGGCAAATTGGTTGCAGCAAACACTGATATCCCCCATCTCACTCTAAGTCTGCTGTTGATGCACCGATGGTAAATATCAGATTGCCTGCCTACCTGCCAAGGCCACGTACTGACGTAATGGATTCCACCTGGTGTCACTGCCTCAAATACCTGCAGGCAGATAAACGCACACACCTCGGCTGTCTGCTAGCAAAAAAACACACACACTCTCTCTCAGACACGCACGGATGTAACACAACATGTAGGACAAAGTAACAGCTGCAAAAAGCATATTCAAACATCAACAGACGCGGGGAAACAGGAGTACAAAGACGGAATGAAACAAACACAAAGACAGACGACAACACAAAGGGACAAACAAGAGAGAGAAGGAAGAAATGAGTCTGAGTGCAGGCTAAACACGTATTTTGGGAAGATCATCGTGCACGCTAATCCCTTTCCTCACCACCTCCACATGGCACAACACGCACAGAGCAGTTCGCCCTCATCCTGCAATTTGCTGTAGATTTATAAAGTGGAATGGTATTGAGGCTTGAGGGCAGCAGTCTGATTTCAAAGTCAAGTGCAGTTCAGTAGTTTGTCTCATCACTGTCCATATTTACGTCCTTTTGTGTTGCTGTGCAACTCAGGTTTCCTCCTTTAAGATTGATTTGACAACATCCAGCATTTACATTCCTCCCTGTTGTTTGCCGCTTTAGTATGCCTATCCTTACAGTCCCTTCCAGCTCGTACATTGACATTTTATATATTAATGTGAGTGCAGCAGTCACAGTCACAGAACAATCCTTGCTCTGCCACATAAATAAACACGAACCAAGCAGAAAATGTAACTTTCCCAGTGAGTTTGATTCTTCTATTTTGTAATTTGTTTAAAGGTTCCCTGGGTAGTTTTCTTGTAAACAACCAAAGGTTATATTTACATTGAGTGTTACTCACTAAAACACATTGTGTACCCCTGAGGTGTAACAAACGTGTGAGTGCATTTCTTTCCTTATCAAACATTTGCTAAGCCAATTTAATTTTCAAGAATATTAAATCGAGTGTTGTTTACATCTATGTATGTTAACTAGCGGATAACTGATCATTGGAATAGTGTTTACCGTGTCACGCGTGTGCATGCTTGAGATAAACAAAACAGATATCCACTCTAAAAGAAACGGCTCCATAGCCCTGTTAGAGATCTAAAACTCCACAGGGAACCTGAAATCTCCCATGAATATAAACACACAAAGGAGACACACACCTATGAATTCGTCCAGTACACATTGAATATCGTGCATATCGCAAATTCTCTAGTGTTAATATGTTGTATTGATACAACCATATACATATTATTTCTTTATTCATAAGAAAATTACATAAAATGATAAAACTGACACAAAAAGAAAAAAGCAATAGTGACAGAATATAACTACCATATCCAGCTGAGCATGATTTCACACAGCTCAGTATCTTCAGGTGGCTCTTAAGTCCTTTTCAGACATGCACCTCATTTCGTATATATGTGACGGCAACTTAACATGCTTGTCTCAAGTACGAATAAGCATCCTGGGTCATTTTTATGTCAAAGTCACGACTGCAACCCGACTGGATCAGACCTAGTGACATTACAACTACACGTTCAACATTGCGACATTAGTCTGAACTGAATGTCGTCATGTTAACATAAATGCTTCAGCAGCACACGGTTAAATATGCACAGCGAGAGAGCACAGTGATTCATCACTTCAGCGTCATCTGTGATGCACAAAGAGCAATTAAACCAGAAAAAACCTGTGACTGAGCGCATTTTAAGTTGTTGAGGACATTTTCCTCTTCCTACATTAGTCTGTGATTTAGTTATTCTATCCTTGTGCACTAGTAAACATTTATGTAAAAGTCACCTATGTCAGAGAGACAACAGCCCATTGCTTGTACAGATGAAGCCAGCGATGCTATGCATTCAATGTCTGAACAGAGTTTTATATTTTCAGTAGCTGCAAGTCTGTCCATACGTTGGCCTCCCTAATCTGTGTCAGTATTGACTTTGCCCACAGACGGAGAGTATCACCTTGATGTATGCACTGATCGCACTCAGAGGTCACTGATAATGATCAACACAATTTCCCCTGAGAGGCAGGGAGAGACGTTGTCTATACGCCCTCCACCCTCCCACCCTCCATCTCCCCTGCTTCACGGCTTCAATTACTCAGTGTGACTGCATTAATAATGCAGCGGTCCTCTGCCCTGGCCTGGAGTGCGATGCACGCCTGTGTGTGCATACTGACATTAAAGGGAGAGAGCAAGGGTTCTTCTGAATGATCAACTAAGAACAGCGGCAATGCAGAAGCTGAAACAGCAGTGTGTTATACTCTGGACACCAAAATGAGTTTAATCACTGAATCGTGCATTCCACTCAACATATGACCCAATGTGATCTTTGCACTCAGCTCTCATTACTATACAGAAAGGTGATGTTTAATAGTGTTTAAAACTGAGCTTTTTCACCTGTGATGTTTAGGCTTCAGGCTCCTCTGTTACAGTTGAGGGATGTTTTTATCCTAATGAGGCTTAGATGGGTAATTAAAAGGCTGGATAAAATGTACCGTCGATTTAAGAATGATAACATGTTAATCCAACCACAAGGTGAAATAGCTTCAAGGACAAAAATGTGTCCTCTCACACTCTGGAGGCATTGTGATCCGTACTGTAAGTCATGCAGGGTGGAGTTGACTGTCACAGGGGCAGTCGGTTGATGAATGGCGCTGTATTTCGTCGATATGGCGTCCATCTTCTCGTGCAATCTGTTATCCTCGCTCCTACTTCACACCACCACCCTTTTCCAATATACAGTTCTCTCATGCTCTCTAGCCTGATTATACGCTAGCCATCCGTGCATGACCACACTGTTACAGTCTGACATGCATCATTTGCATCAAACAGAAACGCCAGCCCTTTTAAATATTTTGATTTATAACACTGTCATAGATACCCATTCAACAGAAGCATTTCAAAAACACACTGTCGCTGACCTTTAAAAGTGTGACATTTTCCTCCTGAATATCAAAATGTACTTGGTAATCTGCAACACTCTACTGTGTTAAGAGACTCTTTGCTGCTGTGAACCCTCTCTCCAAATATTCTAAGATAGATATCAGGTTGTGACGGGATATAAAGACCGAGAAATGCGAAAGAAGTGACGAATTAGTGCAAATAGGGATGGTTGCAAAAGTCCAAGCCGGACAAACAAAGGCCAAAAGTAGCTATTAATGTCATTTCAGACCAAAGTAAAAGGCAGAGGGAGATTTATCCTCCTCTGTTGCTCAGCCATTCCCCTCTCAATCTCTCCATCTGTCTCTGTCACCACAAAATCAGGGATGGCACAGAGAAAAACACCACGCTGTAAATGGGAAAGTACTGATGAGTAAGAAAAAGAAGGTGTGTGTGTGTGTGTGTGTGTGTGTGTGTGTGTGTGTGTGTGTGTGTGTGTGTGTGTGTGTGTGTGTGTGTGTGTGTGTGTGTGTGTGTGTGTGTGTGTGTGTGTGTGTGTGTGTGTGTGTGTGTGTGTGTGTGTGTGTGTGCGCGCGCGCGCGCGCTTGTGTGTTTTCTTTGTGATCTGTGTGCCGAGCATCAATGATTCATCGTCATCCGTCTCCCACGCCCTGTCTGCCAGACTGAGTCGGGAGAGCGTTGTTTGCTCTGTACCAGCGTCTGTGTGTGTCAGGCTCAAGGTACGCTCACGTTTGCCATCAGCCCAACAAAACCGCCCCAAAAACGACGTGATGTCAAAGTTCAAAAGGTGTTGATATTGAGCAAAGCGATATTAAACTGTAAACAATCTGAGAGTGATGCAGCTTTCTAGTCGAGTGTATTTTACATAACAAGATGATGACATGCCACAAGAATAATTACCCCTTCATTTTGAAACCCAATAGGCATCAACACAACACTGTTTAATGTTGAATAATGGCGAGCTTTGACCTGCGAGTCAGCTCGATCCAGCTCTGAAACAAGAAACTTTAATTTCTTTGCGCGAGTGCGGCTGGGCCTTTTCGTGCCAGGGGACGACACGTAAGATACTATAGCGACAAAGACATTGTCCCTCACTGGCTTCCCAACATGTGAATGCAGCCAATTAAAAGAGTAGCATTAGTACAAAAAAGGACAAAGGCATTGTTGCAGTTTTCAAGCGTTCTGTTTTACTTGAAAACCATCGTCAAGGACAGGGTGAAGACAGAACAATGTAAATAAAGAACTTCATTTTCTCAGAAGCTTTTTGATCACTGTTCAGAGAAAAACTGAAGACCTGTAACTCTGATCAGTGAAACACTTCCACTATTTGACAGCAGCAGGTAGCAGCAACTGTAAGGGCAGAAAATCTCCGTTCAGACGTTTCAATGGGTGACAAACCACTTTGCAAGAGAGAGAACTCAGAACGTAGACGGCAGACAGAACACAGATGGCGAGAGACAAACTATAACTGAACCCTGACCTTCAAGCTGAATCTATCCGCCTGTGGGTCCAACAAGCGGGCCAAGCAGCTGGAGGACAGTTACACGGAAAACAAGGCTCTAGGCACCCAGGTGGAGGTGTTGAAAGCTCCCCTCCAGGGTCTCAGAGCAGCATATTGCCTGCCAGGAGGAGAAAGTTGGTGAGCTCTCTACCAGGCTGGAGACAGAGAGCAAAAAAAACAAGTCTCTTGGGAGACTGGTAGAGTCACCAGCGGTGCTCCAGAAAGAAAGGAGCTTGAGACTGGAGCTGAGTGAGCATTTGCAGTGACACAAAGATGGCCATTAGCAGCAACTGGAGGCAGAGATAAAGTTTCACGCTGAAATGGCAAAAGAGGATCGGGCTCTGATCCAGGATCTGAGGGTGTAGCAGAATCCCATCCGTCAGGAGATGAGGGGCAATCCTTCAATTGCACAATTGTAGTTTCACTTACTTTTGGTTTGATTCAAATACTTTATATTCTTAGAATATGCATTGTGTTTTTTTTCCAGCTGTTGTTTTTCTCCAGTTACTCAAAAAGAAATCGCATATGCTCGCGATGCATATGTATTTGTAAAGACGACACATTTGCATCGTAAACACTAATTTGCAGGGAAATGGGTGAGAGAGAGCGAGAGAGAGAGAGGGAATGTCAGACAGCAGACATGCAGTGAGACTGGGAACAAGAAAGAAGACAAAGACGTTGTGAGAAGAGTCTTCTTTTGCCGGCGATTTCTGTTTCTAGGTTGGTGTTGTGTGACTAACTTGATGGGAACTGCTCCCAGGATGAGGGCAGCCAGAGGCTTGTTCGGGGAGCGGGTCATTCATTGGTTTCCTAATTGGTGGGAGTGCAGTGAACTGGCTAAATTTATTGGCCTGTTATTTGGCTGCCTTGCCTGTAAAGACATTCACTCAAGAGAGTGGAGAATGTGGCCGTAGGTCACAGAAACACAGGAATAATTTCAATAGGAAAATACTTACAGACACACACTTAAATGTAACAGGTTTATTGGAGCTTTTCATACGTCTTAATCTTTGTCAGAGAAAAACTGAGATTTCCTGTGAATGCCATTAATATTATATTCATGAAATGTCCTTGTAGGTTAGAGCCCTACATGCTGGTGTTAGTGATCTGAATATTCTGCCTGTGAGGCTTGATTCCTTTTTTGAGTTTCAGACACAAAGCACTGCAGTGATTTAGTCTCCGACAGGCAATGATAGGCATTTAAAATAGCATTACATACTCTGAATTTGAATCTGATTTCTCTTCAACGCTTCAGCTTCTGGTCTATAGAACGATGAAGCTCCACTTATGTTATAAATGAAACGAATGCATTAATGGTAAATGTCTTTAAAGCCGCTTAAACACAACCTGAAACCTTTTCTGATCTGGAGTGTTTTCATCTCTGTTCAGGCACTTCATAGAAAGCTGTTTACCATCATGCAAACAGGAAGTGAATGGATCTTTTACATTTCCATTCAAAGTATAGTTCACTGCTTTAGACAGGCGTCTGCCAAATGTCAAACCTGGAGCTTCTGTAAACCTTCTGCGAAACCCGTCCCATACACTATGATCTACTTCTGTGAGAAAAAAGAACCTTTTTCAAAGTGTCCTGGCTTATCAGAGACACACACACACACACGCGCACACATTCGCTCACACAGTTCTTAAAAGAGCAACTGCAGCCAAAGATGGCCTACCTGCTTCCCCCATTTTTCCACTAAAGATTGATTCACATGGATTATAGACTGTGGCTCTGCTTTGAGAAGAGATATCTAAAAATAGATCCCATGGAACAAATGCCCCATATGCCTCCATCATGCAATCAAAACGATGACCTTTTTTTCTTAACGTGCTCATTGTGTCATTCTTTTATTCTTTGTCTGTATATCCCTTTCCCTGTCCTCCTCTGGCCTCTCTCTCCCCTCCATTGCTCCTCTCCTCAGTCTCTAACAGGTGACAGCAGTATATGTAGTCAGGTGTTGTCAGGCTGGTTTCCTATTCCCCCCAACAGGCTGTTAATACTGACACGTCAGCACACTGGGCTCTGGCAGCGCCAGGATGAAATTCCTCCAATATCCCGTATAATGATTACCGCGCAATCTCAATAACAACTTGACCACTTTTAAGGACCCCTACCACCCTGTATGTGCTGCAATAGAAAAAATATTAATAATCTTTAAAAAAAATTCTTGCACATTTGTATAATCTCTAAAATCCTGTTATTTCAGCCTATTTTTATTTCCTGTACGAGGTGTTAAGAGGATAAAACCTGTGTTCCCACTCCTCCAGTGACCTGAAAAAGAAACCTACAAAAAGCCAGTGATGCCACTATATTGAGATGTACTGGAATTAACCATCATGATTTTTTGTAGTTCTCACAAGACATTTAACAAATTAATTGTGTTTACAGACATTTGCCTCTTTCAGCCCCTTCATATCATATTGGCTCTTCATGAATTTGGCTCCACATAATTGCTCAGATAAAGGCTGCAGGGAGCTTCATTATCCGCACAGAATAGCCAGCTGGAGAAAGACTTGAGTGGTGGAAAGCGTAACCGCAGTCTATTCTGTCGCTAGATTTTCCACATTGCTGGGCTGCTGCAGAGCTCTGCCTCTCTGCGTGCTCCCCTTAAAACCCCATGTGGTGCTCTGGCTGGGCAGAAGCAGGAGGCTGACAGCAGATTATCTCACTTTCCCATATGCTCTATATACATCTACACGGAAGTATATGTAAATAAATACACTGCAGTTTGCGAAACCTGCTGGTGCAGCTCTGTCATTTCCTTGGGAGTATGATTTGGACTCTGTGGAGTGTTCCAAAGTGACCTATATCTGATATCATTTTGAACATACCTCCATGCTAAAATGACCCACATGTGCAGCTGAACAACAACAAATAATGTGACATCTGGCCAGCTCTTATTGAAGCCAAATTGTGGTCCATGCCTTAACCACTCAAATGCTGGATTATGCTACTCTATGAATGTCTCTAATTCTATTCTATTCTATGCAGAGTGACGAATACAAATTGTGGGATCTGGTAATTCAGACTGCAGGCACATGGAAACATAAGACATGTCAGATTTCAAACCTTGAAATAAGTCAAATCATGAATGAAAGGACTTAGAATTAGAATACAATTCCAAACTGTAAACATTATACAGGATGCTCACTATTTGTACTAAGTAGCATTCTTGGATTTAAGTTATCCGACTCTCAGATACTTACTTTTGGACATGATAGGACCAAATGCTTCGCAAAATGCTGCTGTGGAGTAAGATGATAATGGGCTATTGTATTACACTACAGTGATAAAGGTACACTTTTAGTACTCTTATTACATTCATCTTCTGATCTACAATGGAGAAAGTGGGATATTTAGTTGTGTCAGGAAACACTGGTACAAGTATTACAAGTATCTGATGTTAGGTCAATAACCTAAAAGAGGATATGGTGTTGACGAATTTCTATAAGACTCATAACATTTCATAAATCAAATCACTAAACTTTCTGCCTCTTCCACAAAGAGAACATTAGATGTCTCGAATGGAGAACATGTGATTATTTAGCTGCCACTTTTAATTGACTAACTGATTGAGAATCAGTATTGGCTGTGTATACGTGGTGGCATACTGACGTCGTACATAGTGTGACCAGTTTGTCATTCATTTTGGTCCCTCTACTCATGCTCTGTCTGAGAGCACTTTGTCCCAACGTAACTCATCTCCCATACTGTGCCACGGGCTCTCCCACATGCCGACACGTTCATCTGTAACACCCTGTATGGCGACGGTCTGAAGAAAAAGCTGGCTGATACAGAGGAGGAGAGACACGGGGGAGAAGACGGAGAGAGAGAGGGGGACGGTAGTTGACAGCTTTGGGTCTTGAAAGAAAGAGCTGTAGGAGAAAGGAATGAGTAAATTGCCTGACCGTTGCCTGCAGCTGTGCTGCACCTAAATTTAGACTTTTTAAAGACACAGGTAAGTGAAGCAGAATACCCTGCCGTCAACCTGCAGTAGCTGTCCAACGTCAAATGCTGCAGCGTACCAGAAACACAATCAAAATTGTGCAAATTTAAACTGCTGTGTGGCTTGCAAATATGTCTCCAGTCATACGGCGGCGGGTCTGTTCATTTCATGGCCCTCTGCTGTGCATCAGAGAGTTTGCCAACCACTGGGTTAAAATGGAAAAATAGAAAATAGAAACAGACAGGGTTTTCTATAGAGCCTGCTTCTATGGGCATTCACTGTAAGAGCACACACCCTCTCTCAAAACAAAAGGTCTTGTCTCGTATTAATTGATCTTCTAAATGAGCTGCGTGCAACATTTTGCCAGTATTTGAACGCACAAGACGAGAAGGTGGAGAGTAAGTGAGGAGAGACACAATAACATCTCTAACCACCTTTAGTATGTAGGATGAGCTCTTTTTAATATTCCCCTTTCTGCCCATCTGAATGTCAATCACAGAGGTGCATGCAGGTGATCAGCATTCCAGCTGCTTCCTGGAAAGGTTATAGGACCACTGCTGTGAGAGTTATGTTCCTGCCTGTCGCTAACCTGATGGTGTTTTAAATCATACCGACAGGTTAGAACGGCTGTCTCCAGGTTTGCTGAAAATCTCATGGGCTTTTTAGCAGTTAACCCACGACCTTGTCCTCTGTCCTACGGCCTGTTCTGCCAGTACTGAATATATTTCAAAGGACTGTTGTCAGTGTTGCAGTGGAGCAACACCGACAGCATAGCTCAGAGAGAATCTCTGCAATGTACGTATGTGCAAAACAAGCAGGATTTTCGGCCAGGAGACCAAATTTTTGCATGTGAGTCGTTAGTGTCGCTAGTAATGTGAGTTGTTAGTCATGTGACTCGTTTGTCACTAGCTAGTCAAGTAAGTCGTTAGTCACTGGATAGTGACGTGAGTTGTTAGTCGGTCAAGTTAACGTCAACCATGCTCTTTCCCTCAACTTCCTGTGAAGACAGGTTTATTTAGAAAAGTCACAATGCATGTAATGAGTGGAAAGTGTCACGCCGTTCCTGCCAAGTACAAAACTAACGCAAGAGGGGTACCTAGAGCTAGCTAAGTTAGGACCACGGTCCATTCGTTCGGTATTTGAAGAGTTAGGAGTGAGAATGTGTTGTGAATATTCCTTCAGCTATTTGTAAAGTATCATCAAACAAATCACTATTCTTTTAGTGTTTCCGTCCATCCATGCAGAGGGTAGAATAGTAGATTTTGACTAGTTAGTTTAGCTGAGTATTTGGAGTAAAGCATTTCTTTATGACTGGGGGTCCTGTAGGAACAGTGACACATCATCTGCATGAAGTGTCACAATTAGGGCATTTTGCCATCCCATTGGTGGTGATAATCGTAGGTGATATACAGTCTCCTTAATAATGATTCACCAAACCTACATATTTATTATTTTGCAAATAAGAATTTCCAATTCACTCCTGCTGAGTTTTTTTTTTTTAATGATTCTTGTTAGCTGATTGTCTCAAAATAGATTTTTCAAGTGTGCAGAAAAGTTGTATTCATGGTAAACAATGAGAGTTCATATAAAGAAAGTAAGGCTGTATATGCTAACCCCTTCAGCTTTTCACACATTAAGACCCCACAACTCGAGGGCTTTTACTTCCCGAACATCAGACGCTTTGATCTAACCCTAGTGCTGAGAACAATCTAATTTTTTGTCTTGTTTTCTTCCATTAACAAAAAAAAAAATAACAGTCACTCTGCAAGTCTTCAGAAGAATCTATTGATGTTCTGTTAAAGTCAACCCCACTCGTCTTTCTTCTCCCTTAGCTCCCGTCTCTACAGCAGCCTCAACAGAAGCTGAACCAATTCATTAGCAGGCTCAGAAAGTCAATTATGCTAATTGTTTCCTTTGCCAGGGGAGGTGGAAACTCAGCAAAGCCAGATACTTTTTATTGCACTTCTACACAATTTCTTCTATATATTTTATTTAGACCTCTATTAAGTGGGCAAATCGATCTTCTGAAGTAAAGAGGGCAAAATGACTTGAGAGAAGAGGAGAGGATGAGAAAGGAGGCGTTGGTTTTAGCAGTCAAGCTCAGGCAAAGTGATGATGGAGGAAGGATAAACCCAGTGTCAGGAGACCATCAACAGGAATCCCTCTTACTTATTCATGCAGCAGCCGAGCATCAGGGAATCTCCCAGCCTCATTATGAAATGTGCGTCGCAACAGCTCACACAGCAGTGCAGCTCTTGCTTGAAAGCCTTTGCTTATCCACTACACTCTCCTCCCTTCCTTCTATCTTTTTTAGATCAGATCGCTCTAGGGAAGCAATGTCATGCTTCATTTATTGAGACGCCTCTCCCACTGTCCTAAATCCCTCTCCTTTTTCTCTGAAAGGGAAGGCTTGGCTAATTTCAACAAGTTTGTGTAGCTGGCACAGAAGGGAGCAGATGCCTGAGCTGACATTTGCATTTACTTATTGTCTGTTTTTGTGCCAAAAGAGAGTTGCAAGCACAGAAATGAGAGCATTGAACCACTGTGCAACAGCATTTAAAGCATGCATTTTAATCAAATATGCTGAAATAAACATTTCCTGGGACATTTTACACTGCTGCACAAAACACAACAATTGCAATGGTGTCATATATTCATTGATTATCTAATACCTTTTAAAACGACGTATTCTCTGCCAGCTATATTGCTCTCAGGTCATCTTAATTTCTTCTTTTATATCGGCATCTCTGTCGTGCACAACCGAAAATGTCCTCTTGCAGTGTGAGCAGAATGCAGCATTTTCACTGTGGGGTATTTAACGGGGGAAGAAGTAAGCGTCCTTCAGCTTTCTCTTCGGCATGACAGCTAGCCGCTAGTGTACTGACAGGTTCTGTCGCAAAGTGTCATAGCAACAGCCTTGACAATGACACATTGATTGAGTGATACACATACAGACACATACGTGTTGAATTCAGACATGTGGTCAATTGTTTATGTTTTTTATATTGGGTTAGGTAATAATGAATGGGACAGAAAATGAAAAACAGATCAATGAACGAATGTTTGTCTGGACTTGGGATACCCAGCTTGAAACTTGGACAATCCTGGACAACCCCAGTTATACTTAGTTGTCCTTTTTAGCTGACAAAATCCACAGTCACCTGCTGGAAAAGAATAGCCTGCTTCTGTCTACCTCTGAACTAAATCAAGGACACAGTGTTACAAAGAATTTTGAGAAAGTTTGACCTCGCATGCTACTCACAAATACAGCTTAATTTGAAGAGAACTAAAATTCCTCTCAGATGAAAATATCTCCACAATATAAACTTGCAGCCCTGCTGTGTCCTTGAATATACCTTTGCAGTTCAAAGATCGCTCCTCGTACTCCAGCTCATTTCAGAGTACAGGTGGAATCTATTTGTATTTCTGCCTCGTACGCTACTTGGTGCTCTTCCAGATTCATTTCTGTGCCTTCTTACTCGGGGCCCAGAGGGAGATAAAGAGTCAGGCCTCTTCACTGGAGCTCGGCAGCCACCATTAGAGTGACTAGACTGGGTTGACCCGTGGCATGAAATTAAGAAGCTGAGGCCCATTGAGCAGCCCAACTGATGGAGGCAGAGGATAATAAATCCAGTGAGAAAGAGGAGGAGAGGGAACGAAGGAGGGGGGTGGAATGGATGTGGCAGCCCATGATGCAGCCTCAGGGACACTCAGGATCCCTTTATTAGCATGGCTATTTTCACCCTCTCCTTCAACAGCCTGTCTTTTCATTGAACACAAGCATCAACATGCATGTGGGATTAACTCGAAATAAACTACAGTAATGAAGGAACCTGTCACCCGGGTGAAGCTAACAGATGTTGTTAATGATGTTTTTAGGGAAGACAGTGAAAAATGTCATATTTACCTGGATCTATCCGTGTGTGTCTTGAATACAAGTAGTTAAATACAAAAATATAATTCAAAAGTGTAGAAAAGTCAGTAACTCAGAGGGATTCTGTTAATGAATACATTCAGAGGCTTTCAGTATTTGGATACTTCATTTCATGCAAATGATACACATTTAGATAACACACTCCTACCTCTTAATAGTTGCTCTCGTGAATACAGCATCTGATCACGTAAAAAGACTGTTGGGTTTATTTGTATAGCATCTTTCAACAAAAAGAAACGAGACTAAAATGTGTACATGGGAATGAATAGTGTGTAAATACATTGAGTGTGTATTCGTGTGGTTTTTGAGTCCTTGCACAGTAAATCTGTCGGTGTGTTGTTTGTTTAGCCTCACCATTGTGTGTGAGACAGTGGTGTGAAAAAGCAAAAGGAGAGCGGGAGGGACCGCGTGATTAAACACAAAAGTTGGCCGAGATTCATGCAATCCGACGCAACGCTGGCGCAAAGGAAGCGCTTCTCTGAGGGCTTTTCATAACCCTCTCTGCTTAGAATTACTGCTTATGTAATCATCGTCTCTGTCCTGAGGTCTGACTGGTCGGCATTCGAGCGCCCAAGCGGCCGTGCACCATGAAATGAGGAAAAGCCTGGAAAATGTCGTGGCATCACATCTGAAAACCCTTTGCATTAACTGCTGTCATACTCATTACGACACACAGCTTGGATGCTGCATAAAATGACTGTAAACAAATACTTTTCTTATCTTTAATACAGCCTCCACAGAGAGAGGGAGAGGCGCCGCTGAATCTTCCTAAAAAGCCAATTATTTGCTTTAAATTAAAGAGCAGAGCTTTAAATATGACAGTCTGACAGCATACATAAACCTGGTTTAAAAAATACACAATGACACAAAACCAGTCCTGCCTGACTCATTTTTAATTGACTTTTATTCTTACAAAATCCTTCTCTCTTCAGTATAATCATTGAAAAAGTCTAAAAGGTCTGGTTATCTACACTTTAATAATTAAAGACACCCAACTTAAGCAGATTTTAATGGAAGTCTTGGCTTGAAGTCAAAGTTCTAATCCTGGTGTTATTATAATAAAATCTGATTCCTGCCAGTGTCTTTGCCATCTGTTCTTTTTGACTTAATATCATGTTTTCTTTCTTCCCTCCTCCCATCCGCCTTTCTTTCTGATCTGCAGGATTTTAAGGACACAGTCGCTTGAATGGTACTATAACAACGTGAAGAATCGCTTCAAGAGGTTCGGCAGCGCCAAGGTTTTGAAGACTCTGTATAGAAAGCACATTATAGAGAGAGGAGCGCTCTCTGATCTCCCAGGTAACTGCATCCTCTCGCATACTTTTTAATCAGCCATGCATGATCTTTATCTATTGCCATCCCTAACTGTTTTTTTTCCTTCTGTCTTTTAATCATTATCGTCCGCATCCTTTTGATTGCAGAGCGGCCTTCTGTCTGCGTGCAATGTTGTGTCGCTTTGTGTTAAACGCCAGTTTGGCCAGAGACGTAATATAACTTCCTCGAGCAACTTCGTTTGAGATGCAAGGTTCTGGTCGCAGTAAACACAGACGAGCACACTTGATTGCTCATTAGTTTGCTTTGATAAATGATCACTCACTATGTTTCACACATTTTGACACTCTGACTGATTAATTAATTACTTTCTCACTGGCATGTAGGAACAAAGATTTTCTCACAGTCAAACACACTCACATACACACACATCTGGGTTATGTTCAGAGTGGGCTTGAGCTGTTTTCACCTCTCTTTACCCTTTTAATTTATTTGATCGCAATGTGGTTACATTTATTCGAGGAAACCACTGTCTTCCATGCGGCAGTTAAATTTAGAAAACACTCATGTGGTCTTGAATTTTTCTGTGTGTCGGTGTTTGTGTGCGAGTGTGTCAGCGATGATGATGGTGACAGACTACGGGGTGAGCTGCCCTGTGGACTCATCCTGCCAGCCCTGCGGGGGCTCAGGCCACTTTAGCCTCCTCAGTGAATTGTTCCTGTGCAGGACGGCAGCAGGGCAGCTTTTATCCAGCCTCCCGCGCTCCAGATAACATTGTTTTGACCCAACTGCAACATGATCGGCCTGCATCTGTTGCTGACTACAAGGCATTATTTCAAAGCCTGGTACATAGGATTAAATGGATGAAGGGAGCACAGAGGGGACAAATCAGGTCGGACTTGAGGCAGAACTGGATGATGTTGAGATGAGGGGATGTTTAGGAATACACCATGACCACAACTGGAGTTTATTTTGTCTGTAATGTATTAAGTGAGTTTGTAGGCCTGCGTGATATGGACAAAAAAACAATTTTATCATTGTTATGTATTATTCTATAATTACATCTGCAACTTTGCAACCCACACAGCAGAGATTACAGCTACAGTATAACTGGCAAAATCCGTCACTATTACATTTTCCTTTTTGCAGACAGCTCGTCTAGCCGTTGTGAAAGCTGTCATGTCTTTATGGGATAAAATAGCTAGATTTGGCTCACTGGAAATCTAAAAATATGTCGGTCAGAAAGAAGCTTACAAGTATTTAGCCTAATAACATAATGTTTGTTCAGTTCACATCTATATTGTCCCAAGAATTAACTTTTCAGCGAGGCAGCACAAAAACAGCATTAAAAGAAAGGACAAGACAGAAAAGAATAAAATATTGATGTGATAAAAGCAAGGGAAACGGTACAAATAAGAGTGGAGATAACCATTGAGGTGGATTTAATACTTTAGTTGTTTTGTAGCTAAACTGTATGCGTTATGATCTGCAGTGTAAGAAAGCCAAAACTAAAGGCACAAAATACAGTAATGGCTACATTTACATTGACATTTTTTACATTTTACAGTTAATTTACTCCATTTTACTAACATGACAGAATTGGACTCAAAGATAGAAGCTTTCCCAGGACAATTAGGATTTTTGCTGTGATCATAGCTGCTATTATATATACCGTATATGATTCTTCTTTTAAACCTGCATTTTGTTTTATTTACTCCCCCTAATCATCCATCCCCCTCCACTCTTACTAGCTCTCTACTTTCTCCTCTCCTCTCCTCTCTTACATCATCTGGGGTGGAGGAGGAAGGATTAAGCGCCTCGGCTGCTGGTCTCCCAGCTCACATGAGCCCAACAGATTAAACCGCTTCCAATTCTCAAATACTCGCAACGCTGCTCCCACTAACTGGCTAGCTGACTTGCCATATGATTATGGATATATTGTGATGTGTGTGTATGTTGCTTGTGTGTATCTGAATGTGAAAGCAGATATTGTCGGCTTGTATAGGAGAAATGTTAAGATTTATTGTCTGGCAAAGATCTTCCCCCGAGTTATGGTATAATATTATTTTTATGTTTTGAGTATTCTCACATAGGAATATCTTGTTTTTCTTCATCCTTCCACCACCCCCTCCCTGTAATATATCAGATTGAATTAAAAGGGATTGTGAAAACGTCAAAACAAAGTCATGGCTAGACCTGTCAAAAATATGATTGGGTTTTGATTTATTTGAAAGAAAATGTCTTTTAAAACCTCTTTTGCAGAAAATAATTGGACATGTCAAGTATTAGAACAAGCTTTTACCAGCAAGAGATTATCATGATCCATCAGGACGTCTGTGCTTTCAATTGAGCAGAATATAATGAGATTTTACTTCAGCAAGTAAATCAGCGCTAGATTGGAAAGAAAAATCTATTAGATAAAGATGTTGCTCATTAACGCACTGATGTTGCAGCATCTCGTTTGGTTTACTTTGCTCCAAAAAAAGGAGATTTTATTATGTAGCCACTCTGCCAGAGTCTTAATACAGGCCCTCTCTCTTAATGCATATAGAAAAGCAGCTGCAGGACTGTAAAACATTCCCATAAACCGTTTGCCAACCAGATGTGAAATAGATAGGCTCCCTCTATTCGTGTGCTAGTAAAGCTGATTTCTTTTATCATCACCAATGCTTGTGAAATCAGTTATGTACGAGTGTGAAATGGCAGCTGAGATGACAGTCGGTGAGAGAGATGGGACTGTTTTACGTCTATCATGTCCCCGGAGAGAATGTTTGACCTTCAAACCAACAGGAAGACAACAAGGAGGGAATGATTTCCTGTCCATCATCTCCGGTGGAAGGGAGTAATGCTCCTGTGTGACCTGTTACAAATACCATACTGTCCTCTGGGTGTATACATATATACTGTATATATACACCCATATATATATATATATATATTTATATATACACACAACCACACACACACACACTCAGGAGAAAGTGAGAGTGTCAGTGACCACATACGGTCCTGTAAAGAGGAACAAATAACACATCAGAGAAGAAAACATTTGAATGGCATCATCCATCTATTACACTTGTTTGCTTGAGCAGCTGAAGTTCTTTTAACTGATTTAAAGTACCTCATTAAGTGGATCGGCAGATGCCAAGCACTGATCCAAGTACCTATTACATTAGTAATAAATGCCTTGACGCCAGTACAGCATGAAATGAAAAGGTTGTGTTTACTCATCATACATCAATGGAACACTGTGGCACTAAACACTCTTAGCCTTTGGTGCACAAAACGCTACGTGTCAACAAGCTGAAATTTTTAAATGAGATGTTACAGTGCATTATACTCCTTTGACTCGTGCATTATACTCCTTTGCTTTGGCTGTGCGTCTCTCTTAAATTGATCCGAGGGATACTGTGTTCGTTACGGCAGCAAAAAATATCCTTAAGCAATTAAAGTAACAGAGTAAAAAATAAAAATATTAAGTATAAAAATGCACAGTATATACAATGAAATAGTATTAAATTAACTAACTAAACAGTTGTGCAAAGATTAACCAACAGCAAAGAAACCACAGTGTAGTGGTGTTATAGTTGTGTGGATGATTTGGCCAGAGGGGATTTATTATAAAGTCTAACAGCAGTTGTCAGGAATGTTCTCCTGTATCTGTCCTTGTGACAGCGGAGCTGGATGAGTCTGTTGGAGAAAAGTGCTCCGCTGTCCCTGCAGTAGGTGGTCAAAAGTAGGAATCATGAATTTTTTAACTTAAATCTCATTCATTTCAAACGGAGGATTACTGTTGTCCCACTTTTCTCCTGCCTTTTGTTTGCTGTCACGTCCAAATGATTGTGAGAGGCTTCCCACCTATCTAGTGAGATGACGGTAACTCGAGAAATGTTCAAACATATTATCACCTTCAAACATGCTGTTCTCTGTTGTGAGAAAATTGAGAGAGAGAGAGAGAGAGGAGAAGCAGTGCAGTCTTTTGAAGCTTTCTGTGGCCACCGCCGTCTTTTCAGTAGGATAACAAAGGAAGAGATGATGTCCTTGTGTATGTGGGATCGAGACTCAACCCCACCTGAAAGCATCAGAGAATGCAGTTATGCACTTAATAACCTAGCAAGACACGTTTCAGAAAGACAACCTAATTTGTCTTTGTTTTTTTTGTACAATTCGATTTTTATTATTAAAAAACTAAAACGTACTCTTTCACCAGTGCAGTTTGTCTCTCTCTTCCTCGATGTGCTCCGGGTGTGCCTGTGTTTTTATGCTAGTATTGTTTCATCACTGAGGTTAAATAAAGAATGTAGAATAGGAAGGGAGGATTTTGCTCGAGAATTCCGGTTGAATTCCACAAGAGTGAGCGTTGTGTGCTATGCTGCTGATCCATTTCTGTACAAATGAGTGGTTACTGAGCCAAAACCGGCCTCAACTTTCAACATTGAACTGCAGCGCAGTAGGTTAGATGTGGCTAGTCTTGAGTCAGTGACCTTGGTTCTACTACTGTTCTCCTCTGCCTAAATAGCGAAGCAGAATGACGTAAACAAACACGTGGACCTCTTGATTCACCTCAATAGATTTGTACGAATTCAAGGCTTCCTACAGCGCCTTTAAAAGATAACCGTACTGTAATATGGCTCAAGTACTTCACACACATTAACGGGCGTAATGTCACTTTTTTTTTAACATTTCTGTTGCCTGTGTTCCATGAGCAGAAAGCTTGGTGACTCAGAGTACAGTGCTTTGTCTATAGGGATTGGAAGGCAGAATGTTAAACAGGAGCCCACAGCTACTGCTGTCAAAACATACAGGGCTCAGACCACATTGTTGTCAAGAATGCAACTGCAACTCTGTGTGTGTGGTACTCACAACTATGCACACTCGTCAGCTTGCCTGCATCCATGGACAAATGTGTTTCAAATGAAGGAGATGTACTGAAAACTCTGACCTTTAGCAGCTAAACCTGACTTTGTCTGTATAGTTTGTGTTCACAATAACATCTGAATCAAATTCATCTTCCTTCGGGGTACTTTGTATTTTTTGGGGGCATTTGGGCATATGTGAGGTCATATAATGCCTGCTTTAGATATGAGAAACAGCCATTGTTTTACACTAATATTTGTAGTGTTTTTAATCCTAATATAGCTTAAATCCCACACTTCTTCATATCTGCTGGAAACAGAAGAAAACGGAGCCATTTCACCCAGTCCGACATTGATCTTTCAGTAATTGAGCTCTTTGCTACGTTGTTGTTTTATGTTTATGTTTCATGCAGTGGTTTGTGTGGGATTGATATTCAGTTTTTCATTTTCCGTTGCTCCAGGCTGCGTTCTGGGTGGTTTTCTGCAGTATTGTTCTTGCCTTGTTTCAAGCACTCAAACGATTAACCCAAGTCAGGCGTAGTGGCCCGCAGGTGACAGTAGTTACAAGATGAAAATGTTAAAATGAAATACTAAAAGGTATTGCTGATTACTAAAGCCATTTTTGCTCCTTCATTTCACATTCCACCTCCATGATTTGAACTTTGAAGGCCATGTTGGCCGTGGGACCAATTCATTTCTGCACACACACACACTTGTAAATGCTGCAAGCACAACCTGAAAGGTCTGTATTATGGATTCAAAAAATCTTCTTTTCAAAAGAGGGCAGTTTAATCCTAAAACACGCACACATTTTATGGCAGATTTAAATGGCATTGGCATCATCGCAAGGCGAGTAAAATTCTTATCTCCCAAATAAAAGAGGCAAATTAATCGTTTGTTTACTTTCCACTATCTCCCAGCCTGCCGTGATGTAAACAGACATCCTGTCAGTTCAGCCATTGTTCTGAGGACGTTGTTTATGAGACTGTGTGTGCTGCCAGATGCTGCATTGTAATTGAAAGGAAACCGTCTGGCCTCTCCTTCCTCCTCCTGCTGCTGCTGCTGGCACTTCAGGAACGTTAGCTCTAAGTGGAACTTTACTGGCTCATTTATTTATACAGTCTTTTGTTAGTTCCCTCTGCTTCTCCACATATTCTCTCTTTATGACACTCTATTTCACTCAACTTAATCCCGACGTTGAATGTGCAATTTGCAAAAGGATTTTCTGATTTCTTTTGCATCGAGTGGTCCCATGATTGGTCTAATTTCACACCTAGACTGAAGAGCGGAGCTTTTGAATGGTGGGATCGTTAGAGCTCTGAGAGGAACAGAGTGGTGCAATGTTGCAACTGCGAGATGTTGAGTATATTTAGTTTTTTTCACTTAACCTGTGATACAATACTTAAGATTTCATTTTTGGTTTCCTCACTGGTGGTCAATCAAGTACAAAATATGTCTTGAAATAGTTTAGCTCATATATTGTTTAGTCTATCATGTTCAGCATGTTAACATACTAACATTTGCTAATAAGCACTAAAACAAAGTATAAGACGGGATGCAAATAGCAGTCTCTGGTGTCAAAGTCAGACACTTTGTATATCCAAACTTCCTGCTACGAGGTGTTAACGGGTCCATACTACTTCCTCCTTTGCTTTGAAGAGAGGACTGTCATTGTTTGCATGGCTACAAGATGTCAAGAACAAGTTACACACAGATTGAGTGATTCATGATTTTCGAGAATATTCGCAGAATCATTTCATTTCAGACCTTTCAAAAGGTGACGCATCACTTTTAGAGTAAGAAAACTTCTAACACTCATAAAACAAAAGTTGATCCGAGTCAAATTGTAACTAATCCATGACCTTCAAGCTGAATCTATCCGCCTGTAGCTCCAAGAAGTGGGCCAAGCAGCTGGTGGACAGTGAGACAGAAAGAAAAGCTCTAGGCACCCAGGTGGAGGTGTTGAAGGCTCCCCTCCAGGGTGCAGAGCAGCATATTGCCTGCCAGGAGGAGAAAGTTGGTGAGCTCTCTACCAGGCTGGAGACAGAGACCAAAGAGAACAAGTCTCTGGGGAAACATCACCAAGCTTCAGGGGGGAAAAAAAGGAGCTTGAGACTGGAGCTGAGTCAGCAGTTGCAGCAACAAAAAGACTTCCATCAGCAGCAACTTGAGGCAGAAAAGGAGTCTCACGCTAAAATAAGGTGAATGAGGATCAAGATCTAACCCAAGTCTCTGAGGAGAAGCTTCTAGAGAGAAAAATGAGGCACTCAGTTTGGTCAAGAGTCCGCCACTTCCTCGGTTTGAGGAAGAAGAACAAGGAGAGTAGGGAGAAGGAGTCCACATCCACCTAAGGCTCCTACGCCTCAGTCGCTTGAGGCTTCGTGTTCCTCCGTGTATCAGTGTTAGTTTCCTCCCAGTGCTTCAACTTCCTCCCACACTTTAGAGGCGTGAAGCTCAGTTGAATCGGACACACTAAATTGCCCCAATTGGCTTAAAAAGACTTAATAAAAACATTTCAAAATAAAATGTTTATGTGGCTGTATTTTGTAGTAGTGATAAAGCTAAGTGGTATTACACGCAACACTGAAGGATTGATGTTTAAGGACAGCAGGATTGTTGGAGACAAAAACAAGTTTGGTTTGGTCTTTACTGGGTTTATGTGTTTTAGAGCCATAGAGCCTCTCTTTAGTGAGATTTAAATCAATGGGTGTAACTTGAATAACCCCCTATAGCTCACTGTCCGTTTTATTTGAGTGTCTGAATTGTGTCAAACTATGTTCCACAAAAAGCAGTAAAGAAACAAAATAATTTGGTTGTAATAATAAAGAAAAGAATTCCCACATGCACACTCACTCAGACACCCTTGAAGATGGAGACCACCGCTGCCGTCTGTGCGGTTACCATGGCGATATTGAGCCATTTCCTCCTCCTCAACCCTGAGTGGCGGAATGGCAAGTGGTGAGGGACAAAGGTGAGACGGTGGTCATGGAGAGAAAATACACAAGTTGGACGGGAGGAGGATTGTATTGGAGTGAGACACACACACACTGACTTTCCATCATCTCTGTAACGACGAGGCAGCAGTGCCATTCAGGGTCAATTAACGACAAAGGCATCCCTCTGTTGTGTCACACTAGTCATTGTATCACTGCTACCTTGTCATATATGACTCATGGATGAACAGCAGGCGTGAGTGGAAAGAATGACAAACAAAACAATGATGTGGTGCCTCCTCTTAGTGATCACTGTTATCTTAAAAATCCTGTTAAATCCGGAGTGATGCCTAAAATATTGCCTCTGGCTCGATCGAGCCTTTTCAAATTACACATTGTCATTTTATCCTTTTGTTAAAATAAAAAAACATTGGTAATAGCAGCTTTAAGTATTTTAATACTTATATCACTGATCAAGTGACCCAGGAGCTTTTTTAGTCTGTACATTTGTGTATCAGCTTAACTCGGTGTGTGTGTGTGTGTGTGTGTGTGTGTGTGTGTGTGTGTGTGTGTGTGTGTGTGTGTGTGTGTGTGTGTGTGTGTGTGTGTGTGTGTGTGTGTGTGTGTGTGTGTGTGTGTGTGTGTGTGTGTGTGTGTGTGTGTGTGTGTGTGTGTGTGTGTGTGTGTGTGTGTGTGTGTGTGTGCGCGCGCATTTGTGCACGTGCGCTGCCCACCTGTCTGTATGTGATTCTTGTAAGGCGGCTCACTTTCTCTGACAGCAGTCCTTTTGTGTCTACATTGTCCTGAGCTGCTGCAGGTAATTTGCCCACCTATTGTCACCTTCCACACTCCCAGGAACTATAATTCAGCTCTAACCAAGCGAGAACAGTACAGCTCTGTCGAACGCCGCTTCAGTCAGAGTGACACAACTCCGGGAGTGAAGGACGGGTGGAGCGTGTAATGGTTTGGGGGCTTGTTACACCGTGCTGCGACTGGGAGGACTGGGCCTGTGAGTGGAGATACAAAGGGTGGTATGAAGCTACGGTTTAGGCAGATGTTGCCTGTAGTTAGATGTTTGGACAAATATATATAAATAAATGTCTTCGCTGGTTGAGTTACAGCATGTCACTGTGAAGTAATGTGAGAGTTTGTGATTGCTGACTTACAGGCGCTGCACTAAGACTTCGCAATGCTTTGACATACAGCAGTTCATCTTACAGTAAAGCTGAAATAGTATAACACATTTGACAGCTGGCTGAGTTACTGCTGCTGTGAAGGGGAAAAAGAAAAGAAAATGCCAGCTTATTTGATGTTTGTTTTGTTTTTTTGCCTGACGTTATACTTGCATGTCTTGGGCCCATTAAACCCCATCTGAAATAATTCTATTGAGTTTATTGCTATTTTATGCAAAACACATGTATTTTAGTAGGTATAGGCTTGTGGGAGGCACCAAGAATGCATCCAATGGCAACACTGTGGTGTAGAAGAGTGATCGCAGTGTATTCCTGCCGGTGTTACAGTTAGCTATGGCAGAGATCGGTGAGTGGCTCTGGCTGCTTGAAGGCCGACTCGCACCAAACCACCCCGAGCATTCGACTGCCTCGGTGCATTCAGCCAGAGGCTGCAGCCTGTCCAACAGGAGTAGCAATAGGACCCCGTTGACTAGGTTAATGTTGGAGTTGAGGCGACCGGCCAAGGACAGGAGTCAAGGAGTTTGGTTGTGGTTGTGTTTTGTCAGCAGCAGGGGCTGACGTTTTGGAACGAGGCCTGGGTTTGGGTGAGGTTTGGGTTTGGCTCTGGTTTGTGGATGGAAATTAGCTGAAGTAGTGACCAGAGGTGGAACCGGAGCCAGGGTGCTCTTCGTGTTTTTGTCTGGAGGAGCCATGTTTGAGAGTGGGTATGGGCTGTGGTCAGGGGATGAAATGGAAATGTACTAACTTCCCTCATTCCAGTCTTATATTCTACCTTGGTGGACTGGCAAAACTGGCAAAACTGGCAACTCCTGCTTGCTCTGTCTGACAGTAGGCATTCCTAATAAGCTGCACGTCCATTCACTCTTCATTTTAACAGCTGGACCATGAGCAAGCAGACAATAAATGCAAACCACAAGAGAGATGTCTAACAGGAGGTAATGGGCCACTAAGGGATTACGTGGTTTTGAAGGCGGAGATGTTGCAACCACTACACCTTCTCTGGGATTTCACAGCTCTTTAAGTAGACCTGTCTCAGAATTATAATAACAAATTTTCCATTTTGGGTGACATGAATGTCCCTTCGCTGTAACTAGAGTTTGGAGTTTGTTTGAAAAAGATACAAATATAGCAGTAACTCAGAAGAGACTTGGCCTGAATGAGCTATGTGTGAATGAGTATATGCCTATGATATGTCCCAGCATGTGGTTAATTTGAAAGGCGGAGGGAATTCTATTTTTCTTTCAACTGTCATGTTATTTCTTCTTGTGTTTTTTTTTAATGCACAATAGGGAAAGGCAGCAAGAACAAACCGATAAAATTGACAATTGACAAAATGACACAATGGAGTTGGGAATACATTTAGTGGCATTGTGCACTGTGTAACCTACTTTTACTGTGGCAACAGGGTAAAATAATATGCAGTTCCATTATTATGGTATGATATGAGCTGAATATTTGCATTTCTGTGACAGCCGTCAGTTCGAAGGCTTTCATCCTCGGACTTAATTTGTCTTTCTCTCCCCCCCTTTAGAAAGCAGCGTTCACGAGGGAAGCAACGACAACGATGGCAGCATCTGTGGCAGCGACTCCGCCTTCTACAAACAGAGTGAAGGTGAGCGATGCCCTGATGAACGAGCAGAGTTTTTGTGGGAGTGCAGACGGGTAATTTTCAGCCACAATTACAGTGTAATCGACATTATCGTTTCCACTTTACAGTCGTTTCTCGCCTGCTGAGTTAGCAAAATAGATTTTTTTTTCTGCATTTCTCCCCTTTCCCATTTTCTTAAAAGATTGAGCTGTTATGTTTATTGCTCATTAATTGATGCCTTAACATATAGAGACCATTCTGTAAAGGGCATGTGTGTAAGGGAGGGAGTGAATTGAAACACAGAGCAATGGTTCTTGTTTGATCATTAAACTACACAATGTTAATATTCACACACACATAAATCCACAAGATACACATAAAACCACAGACATGCCGCCTCGAACAAATGCACACACATGCGCAGATAAAATGATAGCCTCCTACACACATGCACATGACACATGCCATTTACTGTGCAAACACAGCCCTTCATACACAAATACAAAAGGCAAACAACCACATTAGCGCCAATCTAATGATGACGCTTATTTCAATTGTTTGCCAGTAATAATGAGTTGTTCATGCAATGAGATATACAATTTAGTTAATGGCAGATCTTGAGAAGCCCACAAACAAACACTGTGTGTGTGTGTGTGTGGTGGATCTGTATTTCCATTAAACTGTGCTGTTCAAATGGACATGTTATACTACGTTGCATTGTTTTCTATTGCATTGCTTTCAGAAATAAATACGCTTAGATTTCAACTGTTCTTTTGGCTAAGGGAAGCTAGGAATACAATTAGTTTAGAGCAAAAATTCTCCATCTATTTAGCATTGCACTTCTATAACACTGTCCATCACAATGGCCAAAAAAGTTATAAAGTACAAAAATTGATGCAGCAGAACCAGAGATCTTTTCTATTCCACATGTTCTCCTTCCTTGTCAAAACCTGCCACCTACATTACCCATAATGCAACTCGACCGCCAACAGTCTGATCAGAGATTAAAGGGAGCGGCAGGAATGTGTGTTAAGGGGATGAAGAGGTTGTTACGCTGGTGAAATGTTTATGTGAGGCTCATGTGTGTGTGATATCAGGACACAGTATGGCAGAGACGCTCACAGTCGCCCTGCGTGTTGCTGAGGAGGCTGTAGAGGAGGCCATCGCTAAGGCAGAGGAGTTCAGTGACAGCTTGGTGAGACACCGCTCTGTTTCTTCTTCCTTTCTTTTTCTCTCCGTCTCCCTCCTCTCTTTTCCATTTTCTCCTCTTTTCTATCCCCGCTTTCTCTGTCATGGCCTCTTGCATCTCTCCTTTCAGTATCAGCGGGATGCAGTCATGGTTTTTGTCTTCACAGACCCTCCGCTGGTTATTCAGTCACTTTGAACCAAATATGTATGTGTGTGTGTGTGTGTGTGTGTGTGTGTGTGTGTGTGTGTGCGCGCAGGAGAAGCAGAATGAGGCTCGGTATCTGCAGGACCACAAAGAGGAGCTCATAGAGGAACTTGCCACAACAATTGTACAAAAGGTAGGTTGAGTACGTTTTTACTTGTTTGTTTATTTTTCCCTTGTATGTGAAAGTGTAGTTGACCTTATTCAAACGTAAATAAACACTAGACTATGTAATACTTCAAGCTAGGTCCAACCCCTGTCTTCATTTTGCCAATTTGACTGACAATATAATGTTTAATAAAACGATTTGCATTAATATAACACTTTGTTAGAGAGAGGGCACAGGAACACAAATAATTAAAGTTCCTTTCTTCTTCTGACGTTGAGGTCGCAGAACCATTTGAGAAAAGGACGTCTTTGAATTTGATATCCTAGTTCGAATTAAGATTCAAATGACAACCGCTTTAATTTTATTCGAGTATTGTAATTTGCTTACACAAAGTAAAGTTTGCAGTTGTGTGATTGCTTTCCAGCTCCAATTAACATTGGTTGCCCATCAAGTCTTTAAAGGTGAAATAAAAAAAATTAAACATTTCAGCTTCGCTTTGAGGATGCCGGTGCATAATATTACATGAAAAATATTTTTAAAGTTTCATTATAGCAGATTATTCATGCCTAAGTGTAGATGTAAAATGCTCTTATGGAATTGCCTTTTTATTTTCCAATTTGCAATTATTGTTATTATTTCTTATTTTAACAAAGTTTGCTTTATTCTTACATACCTCACAGCTTTCTCACTGATTCTAATTTTGCTTTAAATTTCACTTTCTTCTTCTCCCTCCTTTCCTTCTCAGATCATCCAGAGGAGGAAGCGTTCAGAGATGCAGACAGAGTATGACTTTGTCTGGCCTCAGTCTTTGATCCAGCCCAGTGAACTCCCCTCTCCGTCTCAGCCTCAAGCTTCTTCCATAGGACCACAGGACCCCCTCAAAACCTCCTACTCTCTCTGGGTCAGTCTCTGCCTCCACTCAAACTCTAAAAAGAACAAAAAACAAATACCATCCATATCCGTTGAAGTCAAAACAAAAGTGCCCCGTCGTGTCGGTGGGTGTAGACACTGTTGGCCAGAAGCATTTGTTCTTCTATCGTGCACCATGTGTTTAAAGAGCGGTGGTTTGGTGTTCTCACTTCATCTCACAGCAACATACGGTATAATCTTCCTCTGTCTGTGTTCTGGTATGTGTTCCACTAGGGTGGACCGGCCGCCGTCTCTGAGTGTTTGCCAGCTTTAAAAGACACAGGAATGTTGTGTTTGGCAGAAAATCACTGTAACTTTTTAGTAGCACCGGTCACATGTGGTGACGATGTGGGCAAATTAAGCTTTGTATTGTGATCTCTTTCTTTTCCCGATGTCGTGTGTGGATCTTGTAGCTGTTGCATTGAAAGCCAGTGGTGAGGGGCTTGACTCGCATGAAATGTTGCATGTTTCATTCTTAAATGAATCCATAATATTTTGCAGCATTAATGTACTCTCTAAAAAACGCCATGATGTGTAAATTAATGGATTCATATTCCAACTAAACACATGTAAACATTAAAGCAACTAATTTAGAGGATTGCTTGCACAGTTTTTTGCTCTTTGAATTTCATCAAAGAGAGTATTTCACCATTTTCCTCGAGATTGATAGAGACCAACAAGTAACAAAATAGACCCCTATCTGCATGGCTAATAGCTCTTTTTCCATAGTTTGAAGAGTTAACAGTGCATTGTCCTGCATTTTAAGTGGGCAAAAGCAAAGCATTAGAAACATTGCAATGCGATTTGAACCAAATATGAGTCAATCCTGATTGATACCATAGAGTGAGACAAAAGACAATCCAAAGACAGTTTACCTGTTTCACTAAATGTTCCAGGTTTGGGAAAAGAACACCCAGGTTACAGGAACACACACACACAGAGAAATAGCACACGTAGTAACACAAATCTGCAATGTATGCACACCTGGAAGTGGTTTGTGCTACTAGTAGGCAGGGACTCGTGGAGATTTGTCATCGTCCCGTGTGAGAGCAAAGCATCAAAGCTGCGCTCCCCTGACATTGCCGTTCTGTTTCCCACTGTTTCACTCAGCGAAGATCAAAGTCCCGCGAAATACGAGGGGATCCCCCTCAGCTGCTCTGCCCGCCATGGGACGGGCTCTGTTTATCAGCTCTCTGCAAACACACTCAGTAATACTCTATGCACGCAAATGCACACTAAAATCTGTGCTGCCTTAACATGGATCCTTTGGGTAATCCTAATGGTGCACCCCACCCACTGTAAGAACTGATAGTTTCTTCTCTGATTCTTCTGTCCCCGATTAGACAGCTCAGTCTATACTTCAACATACCTGTACCTGCATCAGTCCTTTCACGTGATGATAAATCAAGATCAAGACTGAATGTTCAGCAATAAGATTTGAGTGTGTTTGTGCACCTGAATCAGGTTTAAACCCCCTCTATATTGCTCCTTTCATTCTCAGTGGAGCAGCCTCTTGATCTACATCATAGTGACATACAAAGTAACCCTAAACTTAAATTAGTCCCTTGCCAATGAGAGGACTGGCGAAATATCTTTTTATTATTTTTTTCTCTCATTATAAAGACATTTTATGATCATGCACAGACACATGCATACATACATAAAGAGAGACTTGCAGAGCCTCTGCTGTCTGCCTTGTGATTTTGTTGTTTTCTAGCTCCATCTGCTGATCAGATTGCTGACTCACAGCCACAGTTGAACACAATTGACAGGAAGTAGACTAGCCAGATTGGCCAAGTGCTCTCCTATCTATTATGTAATTACTATATATGGATATCATACAGAGTATGTGACAGTTTGTGGACACTGTGCTGTTGCCTCTGTCAAAGCAGTAATAAAACGTCTGAAGCACCTGCTGAGACTCAAGTAAACAATGGCCCAAAATTTCCAGAGCTGTCAAACATCTTCCTCATTGAAGTTTCTTTGAGAAAGATAATGATTTGCCATTACTGTGGATTCAGCAGAGGTGGGAGTCTGTGAGTCGAAACGCTATATATTTCATTCATGACAGCATTTTGTTTTATGCGTGTGCTTGCAGCGGTCACGGTCAGCGTTCTCCCTCACCAGTGACGACTCCCCGGAGAAGGGTCCAGAGGAGGAGGAGGGGGCCGGGGCAGGCGGTGGCTTGCAGGAGTACGCATCTCTGAAGAGGGAGGGCAAGGCCACGTCCCTACCTACCTGGAAGAGTGTCGACCGCCTGGACAACTCCAGTAAACATCACACTCACAGACTCTGTTTAATGTCAGTTAGCGAGTCAGTTTTCCTTTGAGTCCTCCTTTTTCCAGATGCAGATGAAATTGTGTGTCCTATTTGATCTTCACAATGCATTGATTCAAGCAGTTTCTGCTAATATCTTGATGATGCAGTGCATAATAGGGGGAAATATTGGAAGACAGCACCACCATGTCCTTTTTAAATGTATACAACTTGCTCACTTATCATCCATAATACTTTTATGGAATTTAACTGTAAAGTATTTTAACCCATGCCCATATAAATAATCATCTGGCACCGTAAGGGGTGTGATGATAAAGTTGTATCAGAATGGGAATGTTTACTTGTTGACTCCTTTATTGATTTTTTTTTGTGATAATGGAAATATAAATCATGATTGGGTTGTATTTACTGTTTCACTACAATTTCTAAAAGTCATACTGACCTGATTAAGCTAGTTATGCTGCAGCCAAACACTCACCCTGATGGCTTAGAAGGGAAAAATAAATGTCAGTGTACAGGCTATTTTGGCAAAACCTGACTAAATACACTGCTTCTGCTGTTGCCACTGTGACTAATAGAGGTTGAGGTCACAGAGCCTATCCAAAATGTACCGGTGGAAACAAGAGTTAGTTTCTCTAAACTTCCTGCTGTCTGTCCATGTTCTCCAGGTGCATCCTCAATGCTCCAGAGCCCAGACGGTAACTGGATCGCTCTGCACAGCTCTCAGCTGTCTCGGCCCAGCCTGCTAACCAAGAGGAAGAGCCTGGTGTTCAGCGTGTTGGAAAAGGAGTCCGGCGTCGTGTCGGCTTACGACGAGATGGGATCCGACTCCGAGGAGAACGACGAAGGCGGCTGGGGTGCAGCGCTGCGACAGTTCCGGCGCAAGCTGTCCGATGAGACTTACTACACGGACTCGCAGCACGACCCGGAGTGGACGTACACCCAGCACCTTCCCATCACCTCGCCGTCCTCTGGCCAGTACACCAACACAGAGACTCTCAACTCAGACTCTGAGGCCTCATCCGTGCTGTCGGCATGTCCTCGCAAACCGCCTCACAACCTGCTGAGGAGGAAAGGGCCGCCGGACACACACCTGCACCCTCATCACCAGCCGCTCTACCACCAACACCTTCACCAGAACTTCTCTCCCTACCCACTCCACTCAGAGGCACTGGATGTCAACTTTAACCCCAAGGTGAGAAACTTTGGATTGTCTTATGTAAATAATGTGTGTTATATAATTAGACGCAATGAATTAGCTCTGAACATGTGACTCAGTCTGTGTCTCATTATGTAGCAGGTTGAACATTAAGTAAAAGTACCAATGCTACAATGTAAAAATACGCAATTACAAGTAACATCGTGTTCAAAATCGTTCTAAAAACTACAGAAGCAAAATGTACTAAGTTATCCTTTTTTCCTTGGCTTCTTTGACCGAAATGTTATAAGATAATGACATTATATTCTTAATGACTAAATCATGTTTTATTCCCTTTTATATACAGTTTGTTTAGTCCAATGATTCTGCTCCACAAATCTGTTTAAAGTATTATAAAATAACTTTTTTCTGATCTTTGCTCTTTTACAGTACAGTATTTCCCACTGAAATGTTGTCAATTAGAAGTATAAAGTAGCATGAAAATACTCAAGTATGAGTACCTCATAGCTGCACTTGAGTAAAAGTACTTGTCTGTTCCCAGGTGATGGGAGACAGCAGCGAGGCTGAGGAGAGGCAGAGTGATCCGGTCAGAAGATCACGGCGACGCAGGAAAAGCAAGAGAGAGTCGTCTACAGAGCAGAGCAAACCCGGAGGCCAGAGCTACACACAGTCCATCTACCCATTAGCGCAGGTAAGACTTCTCCCCTGCAGTAGTGTTAGGAGCTGACTTGAAATTCCCACAAGGGAGAAATGTAGTGTAAAACATTGTTTCCCCGAGGCAGATGTGTTATGTGCTGCAGTTCAGGCTCTTTAATCTGTTCAGCAGTTCGATAGTTGCTTTTTTTAAGTGATGAGGATTTGATATATGCTTACAGAGTTTGTATTTATGTCCCTTTGTCTCCCCATAAAAGGAGAACAGTGGTTTTCTACTCAATGCCCTTCTCAAGAGGGGTTTAAGTCAGGAAGAGTCCGTACCTGACACTATGCCAGTGGCCACAGCTGCAACAGACGCCTTCGAATTAGACGCCATGACACCCGAGCCAGAGGACTTGGACACAGTGGCCCCAAATTCACTGGCCCCCAGCCCTCCAAAGCCCCACTCTCTGGCTCCGGGGTCCCAGCACTCGCCCAGCAGCTCAGGGCCAGGAGACCCTCTGGAAGAGGAGCTACGATCCAGACTCAGCCAGCTCGTCAGCCGCGCCAAAAGCAAAGACAGCAGCTCATCTGAGGAGGAGTGCACAAAGCGGCCCGCGGACAAACAGACGGATAAAGAGAGCGACGGACAGAGAGAGAAGACAAGGCCAAAAGACACTGAAAGAGAAAGGCAGAAGGGAAGCGACAGATTAAGAGACAGGACCAGCGGTAAGGAAATAGAGAAAGCAAGTGAAACAGTGGAACAAGTGAACGGACAAGAGGTGAAAAGAAGTGAGAGACTAATAAAGAGTCCTTCAGTGAGAGAGGAAGGAAGAGTTAGGGAGAGGAGGTTAGAGATGGGAGTGGAGTGTTTGGAAGAGAGTGCAGATGACCAGGAGCAAAAGAGAGGAGATAAGAGAGAGCCGCACAGGCAAAGTAAGAGACAACATAAAAGAGATGTGACGAAAGAGACGGGACAGAAAGGGGGAGCAAGACTGAGTGGATCCAGCGCAAGTTCCCCTGCTGTTACACCTTCTTCCCAGGAGGGGGTGCTCTCAGACAACCAGGTAAGGAGAATAGCAGCAATTACAGTAGATTAGTATCCACCACTCATCTTCTGCTTTTGGTGCTGTCTCTCTGTCTTTTGATACATTTATTTTTCTTTCTTTCTCACCCTCGAAAAAACTCTTCGTCCTCCCATCTTCCTCTCTTTATTTATATGACAATCACTGCGTCCCTCATCCTGTGTTTTCCCTCTTTCTCTGTGCTTCCCTCTTTTTTTGGCTGGTCCGTGTGTTTCTTTGTGTGCGTGTGTGTGTGTCAGGAGGGACAGAATGATTTGGAGCAACAGCAGAGGCTTCAGTTGCTCTCCTCTCTCTTACAGCAGGTGAGATATCGGCTAGAAAGCAAAAGGATTCTGTGGTGTCTTGTGCAGGATGCCATGCTTGAGAACATACAACTGTAATTAAACCTCCATCTTACCATGCAAACATCACACACACACACACATCTATGATTAGGTTGAATGTCCCTGTTGCTGGTGGTGTATTTCTTTCTTATTTCTACAGGTAAGAAAGCTCCAGGCCTTTGCAGTGCAGCTAAAGTAGCCGGTAGTAGAAAATGTTGCAGCTGTCTAGACATAGAGTAAAGTGGTAACATTTTAGGTGTTCGGCCTTCTAAATCCTGTGTTTTCCAGTGGTTTTCAAGAGTCATACTGGAAGACATCCATCACAGAAGAGCTGCAAATATCTTTCTTTTTTATTAATAAAAGCCTCAAAAGGTCAGAATACAAAACAGCCACAGGCCCAGCTGTGTTTTGTGTGAGAAGCAACACTGCGCTGTTGCTATAGTTATCACTTTCTTCATGTGCGTGTTTAACTAGATGAAGCAGACAAAGGCAGGCGGACTTAAAGTTTACTGCGGTAAATTGTAAACACAAATAGCTCCTGAAATGCATCGAGCAGGAGTATCCTATAAATGGATGTCAGTAAATTATAAGCTCCTCTTAAAACACTTAAAATGTAGTGAACAGTCTTAAGATAAATCCATGTATCGTAACAAATAAAAATAACATCCTTTTAAAAAAAGGTTTAAAAGTCCCTTAAAAAGATAAACGTAGCAACTCCCAAAATCAACTTTAATGACATTCATAATTATATGAATAGACAAATTGCATCATGTTACTAATTTTAAGACTGTAGTGTGTCCATACTAGAAAAAGAACAACATAAACTAAACACAAAGATGTAAGTACACTGAATCTGCGTGGTTTAGCTTGAGTGTGCTGTTAATGTCCACCGTTGTCTAGAAATACACTGCACAAAGAAAATAAATGAGCTAAATGCTTTCCCCTTGGCAATTTAGACTGACAGTGACTTTCCAAAGTTACAGTTTCAATGACGTGCTATTATTTTCCTGTAATAATTGTACATTGACTACTAGCTTGTATACTAACTACAAAACATGTGAAGTATGACAAAGTGTATACAGTACTTCCTCAATGCTGTAGGTGCATTATTATGAAATTGGGACATAATTAAAGTCCAGACATAAAAGAAATCTGAAATGTACCACATTTCATAAACGTGATGTAGAATGTACCATCCCTTATGTTAAAAGCAGTGTTTTAGTATTGATATTTCCACATAGTAAATCCAGGCCATTCATGAGATTACCACACAGGCAGGTCGATAGGCCTGTAAAATACACACACTTGGACAGGCACTTACGCGCTCGCTACCTGTCCTATCCGACCTATCTGAGGCGTGTGGGTCGATGTTGGTCATTAGCCGGGCTCATTATAAGGGCTCCTGTGAGTAATGCTTATCTTTTACAATGTGCATGACACATTTAGTGTGATCTATTTCTGCTGATTCTTTCAGGTCCCTTTTAAAACGGCCAGGACGGCTCAGTTTGATGTGAATAAAGGAAAACGTGACGATGACTGTGATATTTGTTGCTTTTTATGCAAAATAGAAATGTACACTACGTAGTTCCTAAACCTGCCCCTGATTACGGATATTTCCAAAAGCTACATTTTGTGTTGCGATATCAGTGTTCGGCATTTTAATATTTCTTGGACTGATGACATGTTTAATCTTGTGTTCGGACTGTTAGTGGTTTGTGACTGCGTTTACGTTTTGGATCACAGAGTGAATCATGAATGGTTCTCAGGAATCTCGCAGGATCATTTCAGACATTTTAGTCCTGGACACACCACTTTGAGAGAGAGATAACTTCGAACAGCGACGACAGTCAGAACACTGATCGCGACAACGAAAGATGAGACTAAAAATGAAACTGACCTCTGTGCATGTCACACTTAAATCCACACCCAATGCAAGTGTGTGTGCATGTATGCTTGTCTGTCTCTCACTCTATCTCTCTCCCTCCCTCTCTCTCATGTTTACACGCACAGAGACAGGTGCATATCCTGGAAGGTGTTAAAATGATAGGTAGTTTGAAAGTGAGGGTTCTTGATGTGTTTGAATGTCCAAAGTTTCTGAAATATTTGACTTGGCAGCACATTTTCTTTATAGAAATATTGCAGAGGTTCATAACAAGTGGTAAATGTAGAACTTAAGGTGGTCTTCAAAATATTTTAGGCGGTTTTCTTGTTAATCTACCAAAAAGCTGTCCCAAATGACCTGACGTCACCCTAGTTATATTTTCTTTACTTGCATTACATTTCTTTATCTTGATGTGGAACCAAACTACGTTTATCTTTCTACATCAGTATCAGTGTGACTTCTATGTCAGACTGTTTGATGATGGCCTGCTTCTTTGGCGAGGATGAGAACATCAGACTCTTACCAACCATCCGTTTTTTTCCTCCATCAACCAACCCGAGTCAATATCTCAGACCATCCATCTTGGCTTCTCAAGTCTTTTTAAGATCACTGAATAGTGATTTTTTTTTAAGATGAGAGCTTTGGTTTGCTGCCTCTCATCTCCCACCCAATACTGTATCTCGTCCCTGCCTCTCCTGTCGCCACCTAAAACTTTTCCTTTCACACTGCCTGTCTGGCTGATACCCTGTCCACACTACTCCGTTTCTCCTTGGATGCAGATTTGTCAAATAGAAACGATCTCCGTCCACACTGGAGTTTCAGCATCATTCTCGAGTTGATCGAATTTACTTTAACATCAACACTTACTAGATTATGGGTCCATCAATGTGGTCTCTCACTCGTTTCCTCCGTGTTGTTGATGTCTGTTCTCACTAGTAGCTCTGAACGTCATGTCCGCCTAGCTAGCTTCTAAGCTAATTTTAACATTACCGCCAATGGAGAAATGCTAACCGCGATTAGCATTACAGCGGTGCGGGTCTATCTCTCTCACATCAAATTTACTTTAAAATCAACACTTACACGTAAACGTTTACTAGAATATGGGTCCATACATGTGGTCAACACACGTCTCTCACTCTATTCTGCTCTTCCTTCGTGCAGGAAAGCTTAGCAGATCGCTAACAGTAGATCCGTGAAATAAAGACCATGGAATCCATAGAAGAGTTTCAAGACTTCAGTGTGAATCTTTATTTGTAAAACTGTGGAAGCACAATATGAAATATGGCTTTACGAACTGTCCCTATACACATTACACGAATACAAAACAACAATCCATGATATAGCCAGCATGTAACATGTCCGCCTAGCTAGCTTCTAAGCTAATTTTAACATTACCGCCAATGGAGAAATGCTAACCGCGATTAGCATTTAATACAACACAAATGTTATACTAAACACGCGAATAGAATATATCTACGTACATATTTTCATGCTCCATAAATACATACTTACAGACTAAGGTCTCTCAAGGCTACCAAACGGAAGAAGTAAAACGTTAAAGCAGCATGTCTTCTCATTAGAATCTAAAAACAACGTCATGGTTGCCAAGAACCAATCCAGTAGCGAACACGGGTGTGGGCGTAATTTTTTCTAAGCACATCCGTATCCGACCGTCCACACGCAAACGCAACCCCGGAGTTCTCAAACACCTCCAACCTCGCCGGAGTTTTCAGATCCCTCCGTTTAGGGTGCTCCAAAACTCCGGCGTAGTGTGGCTGCTCAGTGTAAACGTAGCAAATACGGAGTAAAAACGGAGTAGTGTGGACATGGCCACACTACTCCGTTTTACATGTGATAGTGAGTGTGACGAATCAGGGACGGAGACGTCATGGTTGCCAAGAACCAATCCAGTAGCGAACACGGGTGTGGGCGTAATTTTTTCTAAGCACATCCGTATCCGACCGTCCACACGCAAACGCAACCCCGGAGTGATCAATACGCCTCCGATCCCACTGATCAAAGCTTCAGCCAGTGATTCATTCATTATTGAATTACATCCGTCTCTCTTCACTGCTCTTTTCTTTTCTTGCTTACTGTTTTCATCTATTCATTAAAAAAACAGCAGCTTTCTTTCGGCATCCTCATCATTGAATTATTTTTCATCAGAGGCGGCCTGAATTTGGAAACAAGCATGGATGTGGATGAACAAGCTGCTCTTATTAACTTTGACTGGCAGCGAACACAATGACTAAACATGATTTTTGTATTTGTCTTGGTAAATTATCTTGATATAGTGGGAGATCTCGGCCAACTGATTTGTCCATACATTCCAAAATGAATGAACTGAGCCATTGACATTCAACACTTTTTTTCGGAAACACATGAACCAGTTGCAAAACAGATCATTTTAATCATGTTAATTTACATTTTTTGGGTCTTGCTTGTGATGGACATACAAACCGGGATATAAGCATTCATCTGAAATATGATAGCTGAATTAATTCCTGATTCCTCAGACACCCAAACAACATAATTGCTATCCTTAAGCGGACTGTTAAGGCTGCAATAATAATAATAGATATTCTATTCACTGCAACAACCTTTAACTGATCAAAGCCTAAAAAACAAGAGACGGAATTGTCCTCCGGCTTTGTCTTAGAACCTCCTTCACTCCCTTTCCTCCTCCTCCGTCCTCTCTGCTGCATTTCTCACCTCCAGTTCTTTCTTCTGCACCTTTAGATTGCAAGCATGTGCATGTAACAGAGAAACAAGTGTCGAATGTGTTTATGGGTCACCTGCACAATTGTCTTACACAGTTACTGAACCGTGCAGCTTGAGTACATGACGTGCTGATAAAAACACAAACCTTTAATGATTTTATAATGTCCCACAACTGTGACTGAATGAAAGATATGTTCTCTTCTTGTGCATCACGTCCTTTTGCCACCAACATCACTTAAAAGGTTTCTCAATATGTGTGGCTTTTAACTTACTAACTGTATTACTGACTGTTGGACTGTGTGTGTGTATGTGTTCTTCAAATGAAGCAGAAGTACTCAGCGGCCTCTCTCTGCAGCATCACCACCGAGGTGCTGAAGGTGTTGAACGCTACAGAGGAGCTGATCGGTGAGGCAGGAGGCGAGAGCTACACCCCATCTGAGTCCATGAGTGCTTCTCCCATCTCCAACAGCTCCAAGACCCGCAAGCTGGACCAGAGGCTGACCAAGATGGAGGAGAATGTAAGGATGTTCTACCCAATAAGAAAAGGTTGTGGAGATTCAATGTTATTGGAAACTGAAGGTCTAGCTCGAACTAAATGTTTCTTCTTCCCCTGACAGGTGTACCTGGCTGCTGGTGCCGTGTACGGGCTTGAGGGGGCGCTGGGGGACCTGGAGCATTGTGCCCGCGATATTAAGAGTGGTACCACAGACACAGAGCTGGCCTTCCTGGAGGACCAGGTGGCCACCGCAGCTGCTCAGGTTCAGCAGTCTGAACTACAGGTACTGGAAGATGTGTCCCTTTTTTTCTGCAGCTGTCTTTATCTTCAGTTGTGTTTGTGCCAAACAGACTGCAAAACTATATTTTTATGTTGTATTTAATTGTGCTTTTAAATAAAGTCTGTGTGTCCTTTCAAGATTTCAAACATCGAGGCTAGGATATCAGCTCTGAAGACAGCTGGGTTGAATGTGACTGTCTGCAATCATTTCTCCAAGTTCAAGCCAAAGGCTAAGGTAACTCACTGCCCCAAGGGTACCCTACAACTATCTTCGTCTGGTTTTGCATGCTAACATTTTACCGTTAAGTACTGTCGGTTAAGTAACATTTTACCAGAGGACGGACCTGTAGTTGGTAGAAACGATGTATGCCCGTCCCACTGAGGTTTTGTGGATGTGCACAGAACTTAGTACCAATTATATAACTAAAACCTGATACTGAATAAGAACATATAGCCGCAAGTCAGGATGATTGATGAAGTGTGTGATACAGATACTCTGATTACAGCCTCAAACCCTGGACTCATCACGCCATCAAAGGAGGAAGCTTCCAGCCCCTCCACTGAAAGGTACCAAACTAGTTTGTATTTTTCTCAAAGCTTTAAGTACACACAAAGAAAATGCATAAATAAATCAAATGTAATGTAAGTCTGAACAGTGAAAAACCCAAACCTCTAATGAAATAAGCATGCATTTTTGAGAAAACCATCAATAGGTTAAACAAAAGTAACGTGGATCCTCTAACCTGTGCTGACTTATGCAGTTTACTGTACACCATCAATGCAAAATCTTCTATCCAGAAACACTCAACAGCCTTGTGCACTCTGAGTGTGCAACAAAGACAGCTGGAGATGGGGAGTGAGACAGAGACGAGTGGACCCTTAGTTAACATCACACATTTCACACTTTGTCCTAAAAGAAGAGATTGGCATCTAAATGGATGTAAAAGTGAATACATCTGGTAAAAAGGGACTAAGTAACTGAAAAGCTCCATTAGATGTAAAGCAGCCGAATGGAAACGGGCACAGCACAGGAGGATAAGGCTGTTTTATCAACCAACAAGGAGTCTGTTCCTTTTCATGTCGGTGAATGGCCTTTTTCTGTCTTTATTTGCATTTCTGTCTCTTTTCTTTCTTCGGCAGCATTCATACAATAGGGCTGATTCAGGGTGGCTTTTTCAGCACAGCTCCAAAGACAGACAGCAGGCTGGACAATGGGGCAAAATCAGTGACCAAGACATGTAATCATATCATTGATTCCAGCTTCGCATGTCCTTTTTGTCAGTCCATCATGCAGTACGCTCAGAATGTATGACTGGGAAGACTGCCCTGCCATTATAGATAATAGATTATAGATAATAGTTCATAATAGTTTCTCTTTTTCTGGACAACCTGCGCTTTTTGCTGGAGATATCTTTTTAAAAGTCTGATTTGCTAAATGCTGTTTTTTTTTTTTTTTGCATTTCAGAAAAGTTGGAGCCCGAGCAGCAGGTTAAAGTGTTTCGGCCATAGTTACAGTCAGCAGCACAACGAGTCCCTCAGGGGCCGCTTTCAGAGCCCCAGGGACGGGGGCCCATCTCATCCAGTGCCTTGACCCAGTGTCCGCCTCCAGCTCCAGGCCAAGCAGGGGCCAACACCTGCCCTGTATGACCCACCAAGCACTCAGCCCTCAGCCCTCAGCCCAGGCACGGTACCCCGTCAGTCAAATGCCTCACAAAAGGGATGACTGTCTCTTTCCTCTTCATTCTCCATTTTCTCCTCCTCCCCACGCACATAATATCAAGCAAGGATGACTCAACAGTCTGTGCCTCCGCCTTAAACATCTGGAAACACTCCTCATGACCCAACTGAAAAAGAATATCTGTACAGACAAAAATAACTCTAATTTCCTTTTTTTCTATCTGTTTGCAAGAGTATTGTGATTTACTGTTTAATGAAGACGTGGAAAAATCATGTGAAACTTTCTGTGATTCAGTGTCCCAAAAAGAGGCTGAGCCGTGTTTTATACTGCATCTTCAATGAAATGTCACGAGGAATCTCATCATACTGTCAGCCCCTTCAGAACTCTTTTGGGTGATTCTGCGTTTTCACACACACACACACACTCACACAGCCAGCAGATGGTAATCGTCATTTGGGGAACTATGTTGCACCTTTTGCCATTTTAATCATTTTAAGGATTAATTTACATATCAGAGAATGAGTGTTTAGATACACAAAGTATCGGGGCCAAAATATTTTTAGCTAGCTGGCAATAATGGAACACAAAGCACACTTGAGAACTTTGTCAACAGCCTCAGAAAAATAGGCAGATGAATAATTTTGGCTTAGTTTTTTTGCCAAGAGTTACAGGAGAAGAACGATACCACAGTGATGTCTTCACAGTGAATATGTAGCCTGTTAGCTTGGCTTAGCATAACGGCTGGAAACGATAGGAAAACAGCTAGCTTGACTCTGTTCAAATAGGTAGAAATATTAGCCAAGCAGCACTTCTAAAGCTCACTGATTAACCTATACATTGTTTTTGTTTAAACCGTACAAAAAGGCCGATATTGTTACCTTCAGAGAGAGAGCCAGGCTAGCTGTTTCCTCTTATTTCAGTCTTTAAGTCTTTCAGCTAAGCTAGTCAGCAGTATTTTTAGTGTAGCCCACAGACACAAGAGGGGCATCAATTTTATCATCTAACTCTTAGCAAAAAAAGTCCAACTATTCCTAAAATAATAATTATAAAGATTAACTGGAGAGGTGCTCTCCCTTTCATTAGAAAAGGAAAACAACTGATCAGTAGACACACACACACACACACTACACTACAGCCTTAATGTGGAAGCTTTCACATTGAAATGAGTCAAAATAAGTTTTGAACAACAGACAAACTCTGCGAGACACAAGTCTTTGTTTGACATTCAGGTTTGGTCTGACAGCCTTCCCTCATGCAGTATTCTTCAACCCAAAGTCATTTTCTTTGTTTACTTTCAAAAATCGTGGCCTTTTATTTGAACAAAAAGGTGTTCTCATGTTTCCCCTTTGCCGGGGTCATGTCCGAACTTTTGTTTTACATTCAGATAATCTTGTAAAGATTTTTACATAATGAAGTCTGACGGACTATATAAAAAAAATGCCATGAAACCATGATTTTGTTACAAGCAATTTATTTTTGTACTTACTGAACATTTTTATGCAATACCACTGAAACAAGTACTACTGCAAATTAAAGGCTTTATTCTCTCCTCAAAGGAGCCCTCCTCAGTCAGTCCTATCAGACTCTCTCATGTGTGATGACTCAAAGTGCTTTCAGTGTATGCCTGCGTTTCCCATTTGATATTCCGCCAGTAATGACGATGGTAAATGTTACAAAAACACGAGTGACAACAGGCATTTTTGGAGCAGCTTGTACGACTCATACTGTATTTGTACTCCTTAAACACTAGATTTGAGAATACTGCCTTTCATTTTTGGGTTATTTTTCTTTACTCTGTGACCACTTACATTAGTCAGAATCTCAGTTAGCCATGCATGGTTGTCAAAGTTTTTGCTGTGGCAGAGCAAAGTTGGATTTCCTGATAGACTGCTTGAACTAAAAGGTGTGATCTTCTGTATGAATGCTCTTGCCCCTTCTATTGGTGACCTATTCATCCCGGTCTTTCACATCTCGGGTTTTGCACATTGATCCTGTACTTTTGTCAATCTTGTTCTGCCGGAGGTGTTGATGTATAAAAGCATGTTTCTGGTTTTATCAAAATTGATGTAAAATGTCCCACGAGAAGCACAGCCACAAGGGTCCAATCATCAGTGTCCAGTATTTTTCTAATGTAAAAAAAATATATATTATCTCATCACAGAATTTATTAATATATGTATATGTGTGAAAAGATGGATATGATATAGAATAATATGTGTATTGCCCAATCATAGTTGACCAATCTTTCAGTGTTTGTGTGCAAGAGACTGTGTATAATTGTCATAGCTTGTAAGGCTGGATTCGGACAGGAAGTCTAATTGAATATGTAACTGTGTCCCAGATATTCACACAGAGCTAAAAACAGATCTTGCTTTTGTTCCTGTTTAAACCCAGTGTGAATGACTACGATGAGGTTCACTGTGCACAGCTCCACAGGCGGGCCATTCACTTCAATGGGCAATCGTTTGTTGCAATCCATATGTTGGGGAAAATACTAACAAGCAAAAAATACAGTTTCTCTATGTGCCACAGTACTCCGAGACAAAATATGTATTATGAAATGAATAAAATTTGCAAACGTAAAGCTTTCCCTTTTGAAAGAAACTGTTTGTCGTGCGCCTGCATATACAAAGTGACGAACAGACATAATCACAACATCCTGGTTTATTAATCAATATAGAATGAATTTTATGTACAGATATCAAGGATCCTATCAACCAAGGCCTCATAACAGACACCAGAGAGAAATACAGGTAAGAGCTAGAGCAGACGAGTTTATAACCTCAATCAAGATTTTAAAAAATGAAGACACTCTAGAGTTTGTAGATGAAAGGACTCTTTGTCACGGTAACCAATCCCTGTCCTCCCCGTCCAGCACTTCCCCGAGGTTCTCCTGGTTCCTGAGGCTGTTGAGCACCAGCCCTAACGTCCTGAGGACAGGCTGCATCCCTCTGCTGCCCAGAGCCTCCACGCTGCTGTGCCTCTTGCCGAAGCGCCCGATGGGTCTCACCCCACGCCCCACGTACCAGAATGGGTCTATCTCTGGACCTGGACACCACACCAAGAACATTAATGGAGCTAATTATGATTACAATATTAACAGAGTTCCCTTTTGAGTGATAATGGGTGCATTATGTGTTCCTGAAAAATCATAATTCTTGTTACCATAGGAAAAATACTTTTTTTGTCTTTAGTTTCTTTTTTAAGTGTTAATATAGATAATTGTCTTCATACACTGTGTGAACATGGATGATCTTCTAAGCTGATTTGATGCATGCCGGAACTAGATGGATACATTATTTTAAAGTCATTGTGATATAAGTACAAATTAATATGGATACATTTACTGAGTATTACTGTAGCATTGCAAAGTATATAGAAAATAGTATAACGAAACATTCCCTCTTAAACCTCAGTTCAATGTAAAATAAATTCTAAATACATTAATATGCTCATATGACCAGTACATGATACAAATACATACAGTCATTTGTAACAAAATAATACACTTGGTAGATTACATGGCAAACTAGTGTACCACAAATTGGGCATTAAAGAATATTCCTCATTCTAAACTAACTAAATTGTTTAGCATCTCTCTTTAAAACAAATAGCTAATTGAATGCAGTAAAAACGACTCAAACAGTAGTCTATTGACAACATACTTCATTTCTAGAAGTTAAATCGAATAGTTAACAAGATTAAAGAATAAGGATATTTTCAAGTATTTTACAACGTATTTTATGGGAACAAAAAGTAGAAGAAAATCACTGAACTCACCACTAAGAGCCAAAAAGAGACGATAAACATTCTGTATATTCTAAAACATGTCTTACCATTGTTCTGTCTGTCTTATTAAGCCTCATAAATACCCTTCCGGGTTATAATAAAGACACAAAACCACACGTCTTACTTCTGTTGTCGACATTGTGAACAATGTGGAAGTCGTGCTCCACCGTGGTGCTGTGAGCGCCGCTGAAGCTGGAGGAGACGAGGAGGAGGAGCGCCAGAGATGCAGGCAGCCAGCGGCTCGTCAGGACGCAGTGCCGGACATCAACCGCTCCGCACGGCAGCATGCTGTGGAGTCTCTCAAGGCACTGGAGAGGACGGATGGACGCTGGTCAGTAAAGTATCACACACCGTAAGGACACTGAAAACAGAAAGACTAGTAAAACAAAGCCAGGAAAAAAGTTGAAACTGATACAAGTAGACTTAAAAATATCTTGATGTCACATAGTAATATAGTAGGACATTATTTATAAGAGATAAAAAATATACCATGACATTGGATTAAGTCATTTAAATCGTATTACTAGGCACCAAAAGCTCATATAGTAATGTGACAATAATCTAAAAATACTAGGATTTAAATATACACTATTGTTACCATGAACTCTATAGCATCAATATCATATAAGCCCATTTACCAAATTGAACAGGCTACCAATGGTGTAGCACAGTTACATGAGTGTAGTTAACACACTTTTACCTGGAGTACCTCTCCTCAAAAAAAGCACATAATCTATTGGTATCCTCATTCTATTTAATACACTGAATATGACAGGCTGTAAAAAAAAAAAAAAAGAAATAAACAAAAGAATAATGTAAGAGCAGCTCCTTACCCTGAACTTTGGCAACAGGCTGAGGTCAGTTGGTGGAGGTCTGAAGTCGTTATTGTTAAGCAGGTGTGCTCCAGCTTATATATCCATGCTGCTCATGTTGTTGTTGGATGATGAATCAAGAACGTCAGTCACACAGTGATCCCAGACTACAGGATGCATCATCCCCCCCGCCTCCTCTCCTCCCACTCTGTGAAACCCCCTCATCGTTTTGAGAAAGGAGGTTTAGTTTGGGAGTTTTCCTGATGTCTGTCACGCATCAGAGCAGTCCATCATGAAGTCAATAACACACGGACAACTTTGAATTAGTGAACATGGGGAGACCCGCCACCCCAAGTCGGTCTGTCAGACTGTGGTGGGTGTTTTTTGATGAGCCTTTCATCAATCAGCCGGATTACAGGGGGGGAGGCAGAACTATTGCAAAAACCCTGGTGAATTAGTCACCGGAAAACTACACTTTTGGAACTTTTTTTAATACGAATCTGCTCCAAATATTCTACATTCAAACTGCTCGCTGCACCAAATGTCACTCTTTTGAGATATTAAAACAACATTTGATAGTGAAGTAAAAGATTCAAGTTTTAGTGTTGCAGCTGGAAATGTTCTATTTTAGATCAGTGAGAGCAAAACACACAATATAAAACTGATTCAGGAATGAGTGAGCACTTTAAATATACTATATAGGACCTATAGTGTAGCTGCATGGGAATTAATATTACTGTCAAGCCCTTAGCATGTGCTGAGAGGTGACCGTGATGAATCACAAGTGAGAGGCCAAGGTGAGGAGAACTTCTCTAACAGATATGTAGCAGGTGTAAAGTCACCTCAGGGCCTAACGATGTCCGTAAAGGTCACAATACTGCGTGACGGTTCTGCTCAAAACGTATCCCTATATAATTCATTTATTTCAACTACAATTTTTATAGGGTTCTTTTGTAAATGTTGAAAGAATGCTTATTTGCAGAACCAAGTCAATGGATTCTGCAGTAGAGCTAAAATGATTAAGATAAGATAAGATGTAATTTACTGTCCTCCAGGGAAATTTGTCTTGGGCTCCAGGCCGCTGCATCCCACAACACTGCATCACAATCCACATGCACGCACAGAACAGATCATACACGCATGCATAAACATGCTTAAATACACATGTTGACAATAGTTACGAATAATAAAACCAGGTGTGAGCAACATAGATAATATATAATCAAGTCTCAATATATTAGCCCGCAATAACTTCATATCATACTTGTTGCTACTTCATAATTTGATGGAGGATGGAATGAATGAATTATTTTTCTGAATGCCAATCTGCAGGCTAGTCAATGCCAGATTAATCAATCAATCAACTGGTCAATCGACTGAATCACATGAGTTTTGATAATCAATTAGTCATTTAAATGCCAAACATTCGATGGTTCCAAATTCTCAGATGTGAAAATGTGCTGATGTTCTTTTTCTTTTATGATAGTAAATTCAATATTTATGAGTTTTGGACTGGCAAAACAACCAGTCGAAAGTCATTACAGAACTAACATTTCATCAACTAATTGATTATTTGAAGAAACAAATCAACAAAATCAATCATTATTCTATAATGAAAACAAATGAGTTGCAGCTCTACTGTAGGTTCATGTGACCTTTCCACTCTATAGTTGCAATGTACCGTACAAAATTACACTAATATGTGATGTCAGTTTCCTTACAATGTGTATTTTAAGTGGGTGAATCATTAGGATCCAGTTGGGATAAACTTTTCCCCTCTACAATCATGTAAAACTGTATTAAATCACCGCCTGCATAGCATGTGACGTAAAAGGGTGTATGTATGTGTGTGACCGTGTGAGTGTATGTGCACGTACACCCCCGGGCAGCACTTTGGTTCCCCTCCACACATTAGGGCAGCCATCATTTTAAAATGGGCTGAGATCAAATGGCATGATGCAGACACAAGACCTTCCTGAGGGAGAGCATATGGCTGCAAATATGAGAAGAAAACTACCTGCGGATGTGTAATCACACCATAACATGGAAGAATCCTCAAATAATGAAGCTAATTTGATTTATGACAGAGAGCCTTTATTTGATAACACAGCCATTCGTTGCTTCTTCGTATGCCCCCTTACAGGCAGGTGTGAACGATTTGGTCATCCTTGTTTTGTGGGTAAAACGTGGCCTTTATGATTCTACTCATGAATAGATTTCGAGACAAATAGATATTCAACATTGCAATGTATATTCTTTTATTTTAAACCTATTTTTATGCATCATTGAATCACCACTGTTCACAAAATACACTGCTTAGGTCGTCATTTTCCTCGCTCAAGACTGGTTCAGTTGTATCATAATGCCTTCTCTGACATGTGACGCGATGATATCACAGTCTCACCAGCGCCTGATTGAATGGCTTAATCTCGTCTGTGGTATCGCTGTTTCTGTGAATGGAGGCGCAGGGGTTCATGGGGTATTGATTGAGAAAACCCTGCTTGCAGCATGATTAACAGCTTCAACCGGCCGAGCTGTGTGGTCTTAAATCATTCCCCTTTCGTGCTACAGTATATTTTGTTAATTGCCTCGTAATTCGTGACCCACAGAGTGCGTGGGCAGGGACATACATTGACTAGGTTTGGTTGAGCCTCTGTCTTTAAAATGCTTTCAAATGGGAAGTCAGGGCATTTCTTCGAAGGTAGGTTGGTGCAGGATTTCCTTCAGAACAAACAGCATTCAGATTACAAGTTTCCTAGTTCCTCAAACGTGAATGCCTTATAACACCAAACATACATCTCAGCGGTTAAAAGGATAGAAAAGACATAAGGACATATTCAAGTCGAATCGAATGGGTCTCACCTGGATGGTCGTGACCACACCCACCTTATGAAGTCTCTTTAGAATCATTCCACTGCAGGGATGGGGTGATTGGGAACAACGTTTAGCAGAAGACAGTTTGACATGTCACAGTAGGAAAAGCACACTAAAGCACTAAATAAGTAATCAATGATGGCTAAAATTCGGCTTTGGTTTTACTGTGCATGCCGGCTCACATATGGGACGCCTGAATAGAATGAAGCCATCGTTTATGTTTTCAGCGACACCTGTGCTTTCCCTACAGTCCCAGGTCAAATTATCTGCTTGTGAAAAAACATGTATTCTATTCTAATGACTCTAATATGCCAAATGTTTGTGTCACAGATGACTTTGTTGCAAGGCAAACAAATGAAACAGTGTGTGAGAATTATAATGTAGAATCTTACATACAGGTCCTGTTAACTTGCATTAAACTGCTGTTGTGAGGAAGGACATATTTGATGTATGGTCATTTGTGGAGGCAAAGAACCTTATTTTAATTAAGTACAACTGCAAACAGCATAGAACGTGTTTTCTTTTGTAATGGATACTAGATTTACATATATTTAATGAACATGTAGGCGGCAAGTTACAGCATAGAAATACTCATATATGCCACACGGGTCATAAAAAAACATAATGAATAGATAAATAGCACAAAATGCAACACAATCTGTATAGAGAGAAGGGAGATCATGATACTTCCTTTACTTGAAGAAAAGTAATACCACAATTTAAAAGTACTGACAAGTAAAAGTCTTGAGTCTCAAAATATTTACTTAGCAAAATGTATTCTAAGTATCAAAAGTAAAAACACTCATACATAATGATCATCTACAATTATACTGCAGGATTATAATTACTGAAGCATTTCAAATGTTGCAGGTTAAGATGGGACACATTTGAATGGCTTTATACTGCCAGATTGTTTATTATATAAAACCAGACCATTTTTTACTAGCTGGTTGAATATTTTTAATGTAATTCCTAAGATGACAAATCACATAACAGCAGAATTAATATCAGGAAGAGAAGGGAGGACTTATAATATTTTATATCAGATGTTCTGCTGCCCCTTTGTGGTAAAAATATATGCACACACACACACACGTACTTTATACTAAATGGCTTCTATTTCACTGCATGGGCAGCCAATATTGCATTCTTGAAATATACATATAAGTAGCTGTAATTAGATCAAGGTTAGATTATGGAAGTGTAGTTTATGGATCTATATCAAAAATTGTACCAGTAGGATGTGACCAACGCCCGGGCTCAGGGATCAGATAGGATCAGATTTGGGCGAAAAGGAGTTCCGTCCAACTGTAATATGGCCGATAATCCCTGTGTGGTTACTAGAAACTCTGTTGGTGGACTTGGAATTACTTCTGATTAAGGCAAGAAATAAAGGTGCAGATTTAGGAAGTGACTTTTGTAGGTTTAAGGAGTTTAAATATACAGACTATATGATAGATAGATAGATATAGATATAAACTTGATTCATCCCCAGGGGGAAATTGCATATACTGTATATATATATATATATATATATATATATATATATATATGCAGGTTTTTACCAATGGATCCAAAGATCCAATAACAGGAAACACAGCATTTATATTTGAGTTAGGCACAGAGTTTAAGTATACAACCAAAGTGTGTATACTGTTTGGTTGTAGACATTTTGATGACTTTAGAATTAATTGAACAAATTAAACTAAACAAAGTTATAGTTGTTTGTGACTCAGACTCTGCTCTGTGCATCTTAAATCAGGTACATCCTTTGCCAAGACTTACTCTTTGAAATAATGGCAACACATTCAAGAGTAATAAAAAAACAAGGCAAAGTTATGTTTGTTTTGGTTCCTGCTCAAGTGGGCATTCTGGGTAATGAGAGAGCGAACAAGCTGTTAAAAAAGATGTTCGTATCAAAAGGCATTGTTGGGAAGAAAATCAATAAAGAGTGGCAACAGCACTGAGACCAGGAGATAAGGGGAAGAGATTTACTTTCACTTCTAAGTAGAAAGTGTATTGTGATGAAAATAAACAGAAAAGAGGAGGTAATAGTGACTAGATTACGAACAGGACACGGTCATCTGAAAGGCACGTAATAGGGAAGCATCCAACTGGTCTTTGTGAACATTGGAGGTAAGCGACCAGAAACAGAGGAATATTTGCACTTTTTTATTTTTAAGTTGTTAGTTGCAGAAAAAGAAGGTTTAATTTATTGTCTTTGTCATGGAAGGTGGAGGATGAAAAGCCTGAGGAAGCTGCTCTGAATTCAAGTGGCACTGCAGCTGATAAATCTGTACCTCTTGCCAGACGGTAGCAGGGTGAACTGGCTGTGGCTGGGTGGGTGTATATCACTGATGCTATAGGTAGATGGGTACCAATGATGTTCTGGGTCGTTTTAATCACCCGCTGTAGAGCACTCCTGTCCTGGGCCGTGCACATCCCATGCCAGTTTGTAATGTTTCCAGTCAGGAGCTTTCTGTTGCTCCTTAACAAGATCTTGGCCCAGGAATTTTGCCCTCTTTAGTTTCCTCAAGAAATACAGCCGCTTTTGAGCTTCATCCGGATGGAGATGTGTGATGAACATGTCAGGTTTGTTTGGGATGCTGATTCCCAGGAACTTAAAAATGTTCACTTGCTCCTCCTCAGCACTACTGGTGTAGACAGGGATGCGTGAAGGAATACCATATTAGGGCTAACAAGAGCAGGATTAAAGAAAACAAAGGAGTGTGATGGAAATGAATAAGGCAGATGATATGAGGTCAGCTTCAAGTGGAGAAAAATCTGGCAAACCGGACACTGTAGGAGTTAACTAAGTCCAGAAGATGGCAGCAATGCAAAACTACGGACGCCAGCTGTCCTTAAAAGTCAGAGAAGAAGACAACCTTCCACGCATGCGCAATACGAAGTGAAAGCTGGATACACATCAACAACGTCAACAACATACTCATCGTTACTATTGTCCATAACCTTGATGTCAGGAAGGGAATGAGATATTTCGAAGAGCACTTTTATTGTTTCGGAACCAACAGGAAAGAGTAAATCTGCCTGAAACGACGCTTTAACGAAAACGGAAGAAGAGAGAAGTGAAACCTTTAGCTGGGCTACACTTTCTGGAAGTCGCTCCAAACAGTTGACAGACGACGCACTTGCTTCCTGTTGTCAGTGTGGCTGTTAAATACCCAGCGACGAGATGAAATGTAAGAAATATTGTTAAAGGACACGTAAAGGTAAACAACCCACTGGACCCCGAGTATCTGTGCTCTTCATGAGTCTGCTGGCAGGATGTCGCTGAGTTCGGGCGGTTGGGCTCAAACCCCCGGCTACACACCGGACCAGTCCGCCGTCCTCCCCAGTCACTATGGGGCCTCGCAGTCACAACTCGGCTGCCAAACCGTCCTCATGTCGGTGCGGGTGTCGGTGTGCCATTCCGGTATTCGGCCGCTGTGTCTTCCTGGAGCGGGTGATGAGTCACTCCGCCTGCAGCTGAGCATGGACCCGGGGAAGTCCGGGGAATTCCGGCTGTCGCTCCAGGACAGCAGCGGGACCGGCCGGAGCGTGGTGAGTTCAGGGCAGCAAGTCCTGCTTGTTGTGATGTGTTTTAGTGATGCACGTTTATTTAGGTACGTGTAAGCATAATATCAAATGACACAATGTGGGTATTACTTTTCCCTCTATTAGACATGGCCTCAAGATGGAGTAAAGACGTTTTTTGGTACATATTATGACTGTGTCAAAGTCACTGCCACACTGAAGCGCGAGCCTGTGGACCTTTAGTAGGTCAGAGGTCAGGTGGAGCAGTTGCCCAGTTGGTAATCCAGCACTGCTGGGGACTCTGTAATAAGAGGCTATATGTCTACGCTTGACCTATCATTACAGGTTGTATATTAATACATCCTTTAAGGCCTGAGGAGGTTAAACTGTCTAGTATTGCACAGGGGGGAAAAGCTAAGAGTAGTGAAAACCAGAAGATTTATTTAAATTGTATTTATTTATTTATTTATAAACTATACTATTTATTTATAAATAGACAGTTTTTTTTCTTCTTTATTACTTTATTAATAGTCCAGGGACCCCTCAGATTTAGTTTCTGATGCCTTGGAGGGCTCCCGATCCTCAGGTTAGAAAGCACTGGCACAGAGGACAAGCTTTCAGGCCACTGTGTTTGTAAGCAGCCATCCTTTTGAGGAGTCTGAGGATGCAAAGTGTGCAGCTGAACCCTGCTCTTAGTAGAAAATGCAAAGAAAGTGTCACGCAATGCATTGTCAAGCCTGAAATCAACTAGATTTGAATATTGACTGCTTATATACAGAGCCTTTATTTTTGTCAGTTATAGCAATTATTTAAAAAGTTTCATTATACAGCTACTCTCAGTCCCAGTGTATGAGGTAAACCAAGCTACAACTGATGCTGTGTAATGCAACAGATCTCCAATAAGTCCTACATTTATCACATTGTTTGTTGAAACTCTTATATTTAACTCAATGATTATTATGCCTATATTCTTTTTAATTCATTGCATTTTCTTAAATAAATGTTCCATTGTGGTGTTTCCATTTGTGTGCATCTATATTTATGGTTATTACAGTATAATTTGAATGTTAAAATTACGTTTTTACCAAAGCAAGTGCACACATGCAGTGATTTTCGCATAATGTAACCTATGATTAATTTGCCCAATATTTCCCTACCTCTTCTCCTTTATTCTCCCTCCCTGTCCCTCCTCTCCCAGACCATCGCGGAGTTTGATTTGAGGACCGTCAAATATGAGGTGAAGTCACCAAAGTGCCACGAGCTGAGTTTGTCGGCGCCTCCACATGACCGCATCAGCTTCAACTTCCGCTGTGACAAGGAGGCCCAGGAGTGGGCTACGGTGGTGACTTCTTCACTGAGAGAAGCACTCAGAGGTCAGTCGCCCTCACTGTTTTTTTTAGATAACAACCACAGCGAGAAGGGGGGGGGGGGGGGGGGGTGTAAATAAGTCATACCTTGTAACAGGATCCTTTGAGCCTTTTCAAACCTAAACAGTACAATGGTGCAGTACGAGATCCCTGTTGTGTGTGTGTGATTTGGTGGAGTTCATTTGCCCTTTAGTGAACTTAATTGAGCTTGACGAATCAAGCTGGTTATGCATTTTTTGAACAAAAGAGCTTTTCTTTGCTCATATTTTGGCTTCGGGGGGGATTTCAATAACTTGGTCTGTGCTTACTTACATAATATGCCTTTGTTTACTCACTTACATGCATGTAAATGATAAAGAAAGAGTAAAGAAAGTAAAAAAGCAATATGTTATTGTGGAATGATAAGATCTGTGTTATGGATGATTCTTTTTAATTGGCAACAATAGCTGTAACACAATTTCTGGCCCATATTTTTTAACCAACTCGGCATACAATGATAAATAACCATCCAAGATCAGAACAAAATATTCACCTTGTATTTTAAGTTCCTGTCTGTTGTACTATAAAGTGTCTCTGTTAAGATAAATGTTTCCGTTCCTGTGAAGACGAAGAGTTAAAGATTTCCGTCCACAGCGGCAGACAGTAGGGCAGGCCTTTAGCCCACTGTGGAAATGTTGATTGGTGGGTTTTTTTCTTGGGTTTTATGTCTTTATCAAACTGCTTTGCTCTGGTTTTCCACATTTCGCAGTCGCCCCTCAAGATATTGATCCACAGCGCTCCCTAGACGTTCTCCATCGTGAGAACACCTTGGCCCTGCAACGAACAGGTGTGAACGCTAAACATCTTCCTTACAATATGGAATATTACCTGATGTTTTTTTTAGATGTGATGTAACTAATTCACTGACTCCTTCACTCGTTTTATTCATTCATTCATTCATTGAATCATTTTTAGCCCTCTAGTGGCTGTTTGGAGGTATGGCAACATCCTCTGCACACACTTGCCCGTATGTTCACCCATGTGGGCTTGTCGGTGTTTCCTTGTGTGTGTGTGTGTGTGTGTGTGTCCATCTGTAGAGGATACCTGCATAGAGCTGACCAGAGCCATAGAAGCAGGAGACATGCAGTCTGCTTCTGACTTTGCTGCCACACTCGCCCGACAAAATGCCGCGCTCAAGATTCAGCCCTCTGCCAGGGACTATGAAGACACTGAAATCAAGTAGGAGCATCGCCATTATTAATTATCGTTTCAAAAACAGGATTGATGGTCGAGAAATGTTACATTTTATATTTTAAAATGTGATATAAAGTAGATCCTGAGACAGAGTTTAGACAACGTGGCTAATGGCTTGTGCTTGGTTTTATCTAACAGCTTGGCGGTTGCAGTTGAGGATTCGTCTTCGTCCTGTTGTGTCACTGTGAAGGTTTCCCCGCATATGACTACCACAGCACTAAAACAGCAGGTTGGTCTGAAGAATGCTTCTCTTCTTCATTTGTGTCCTGAAAGAATCATGTCAATTTTATTTATATTGCTCAAAACCACAAGTCAAAAAAGAAAGAACCACTATCAGTCCATCGAAAAGGTTAACATTTCTTTTTTTTTTTTGTAATTTTCGTTGTTCTACCACCTCAGATGTTTCTCGAGTATGGCTTTCACCCGCGGGTGCAGCGCTGGGTGATTGGCCAGTGTCTGTGCACCGACCAGCGCTCTCTGGCTTCATATGGTGTTCGTCAGGACGGTGACACGTCCTTCTTGTACCTCCTGTCAGCCCGTCATGCTCGCTTGACCCGCCATGTCCTGCAGCAGGACCAGGAGAGTGCCCTCCTCCTCAGCCCTCCATCCCTGTCTCTCCCCACTCCTCCCCTCTCTGCTACCTCTGCAAACGGCCCCTCATCCCTGGACCGGAGGCCTTACGCCACCCTGCCGCCTAGGCTCCATACCAGCACCAACACTGGTGAGTGAGAGCATTAGTGTGTGGCTTTGTGGAAGGGTACACCCTGGACCGGTCGCCAGACTATCGCAGGGCGTGCATTAGACAGTAACACAGTAGAAGATTGATCCGCCCAACGAATGATATTATAAGTGTCATTTGTTTCCTATCACCATTAATGCTAATGGTTTCTTAAAATACTCTGTAAATCACAAACTGTTGTAGTAATAGGAAGAAGAAGTAGCCTGAACATGTTTCAATTTTAGTTATAAAATATTTATGACCTGAGCTATTTAGAGCAGCTGCCCAACACAAAGCAAAAGCAGTGCTTTACAATATACTGTGGAAGATGCTGCACCAACACCAGAAGATGTCATCTTGGCACTGCAGCCCCACTGAACTGAGAACTTTGCATTAAACCTACAATGTGGTCCAATGTATTGTTAAACCCCATATACTCTTCTAGCATGACTAACTCACTGGTTGCTTATTTCAGGTGGCTCACAGAGAGGAAACATCAGTGAGATCAGAGATCTCACCGACCTAGAGATGCCTCAACTCAATGAAGCACTGAGCCCCAAGACAGCTTCCACCCAGGTAATGTAAAGCAGTTATGGTGGTTCCATTCGAGTGGTGTTTCTTTATTCACACTCTGTTCAAAATGGTCAATGTTTTGATAAAATATGTCACGAGAAAAGTCCTTTTGATAAGACAGAACTTGCATGTAGTGCTGTTTCTCTCGTGTTTAAAACATACTCTTTACCGAACTACTCCGTGCCTTAGGGTTGGTCGTGCCCTTCTTGCACTTACATTAACAAACCAACACGGCCGGGCTGTGAGATCTGCAGCACGAACCGCCCAGACAACTACGTCATCCCCGGGGGATACCGACCAGATGCACTGGAACTCAGACGGATCCAGCAGGAGAAGGAGGCGATCAGACAGTACCAGCAGGTATAAAAAAACTCACTCACACCTGCACCGCCGAGCACACCGTGCACCCAAAGTCTTACACAATCATACCCCTGTATGTATGAACCAATATCTTCTTTCATACTTACAGTAAAACCTTATTCTGGGTCAAATACTATTCAGTAAAAAAGCTGCGAGGCAACACAGGGCTCCAAATGTGACAAACTACGAAGGAGGGGAAGAATGAAATTGATTCAAAGTCGACAAGTCAAATTTGCAGGCCCTCTCAGGTTGACTCTCTTCTCTTCTGTCTCTGTTTTTTTGAAGGAGAAAGGGAGAAGAGAGGTGCTGAGGAGTGCTGAGGCTCAAAACAACTCCCTCCTGTATAACCTGGACCAGGACTACTGAACACACACACACAGACAGGGGCACACGTACACATGTTTACTTATGTTTCCTTCACAGACAGTTTGAACTTGTAGCATCGTTTCCGTTACACTCATCAGACACTCGCTTTTAGGTCACATAAGAAATAATCATGTGCAGGCCTATGTCTATACGTCCATGTGCTTGAATTGAAAGCATATGGTTCTGTTATTTCTACCCTGAAGTTGACTCATTTAAGATGCACAGATACCACCAACACCTATTTAAGGCTTATTTCAGCCTAATAGTGGTAGAATAAGTAAACCAGGTGGTGGCACAGGTGTGTCCCTGGCTCCAGTGATTTGCATGTTCATGAGATTTTACAGTAACTGTATGAACAGATGATTTCATATTTTATTACAATGTGGCAACTCTGTTCTGGTGAAAAGTAGTACCTGATGGATTGTTTTAAATCACATAAACACACATTTTGGCCCGGGAGCCTGTATCACGAAGCAAGCTCAACTTACTCTCTTGTGGTTACCTGGCCTCACTACTTGTAATGTCTTTTGTCCCTGTCAGGGTCCCGTAGGAATGTTAACTCTGAACTTCCTGTGAGCTGGCCGAGGGTCAGGCTGTTTACAGGTGTTGGTCTACTCCTCTGACGTTAACCCGCTCTGGAGCTTAGTGAAGCCCAAAGATATCTGGCTAACCTCGCTTCGTAGGGTACAAGCCCCTGGCAAATAAATGAATCAAAGTCTTGGGAAAAGGTTATGAAAGTCAGCGCCTTATATTAATAATCATGATCACTGTTGACTTTCAGCAATAAGTGGGCTTTTTAATGAACTCTTAAAGATCCCGAGTATGCCACTAAGTTGAATGTATTAGTCTGATTGTTAATTTTGCACTGTTAATTGTATATATACTCTGTGAAACAGATTGAAATAAAATGTTTATACACCATGTGTGTGTCTGCATGTGTAAATTAGCCTACAATACTTCAATTGCCTACAATGTCATTGTGCCCCTATGATGATTAAAAACTGAAGGCAAAATAGTTTACAGACCATTGGTTTAACCCTCTCAACAACACCACCCCCTGTGCCAGGCAAAGGAAGAGGAGCGCAGGGAGAATTTTGCCCGGCTAGTGATGATGGACAGCCAGGACCTGCTGCCTAACCCAGAGTCTGTGGACTGTAGGATCTGCTACGTGGACCTAAAGCCTAGAGAGGGTGTCCTGCTGAGGGAGTGTCTCCACTGCTTCTGCAGGTGAGATTCAGGAAGAGGGGGGGGGATATAAAAAAAATTGAACAAAGAGTGTTTGTTTAGCTTGATTTAATATCCTAAATGTGTCTCGCTGTGTCTGCGTGTTTGTGTGTGTGTGTGTGTGTCTGCACAGAGAGTGCTTACGTTCAGTCATCATGCTGAGTGAGGAGCCGGAGGTGGCCTGTCCCTACAGAGATGACACGTATTCCTGTGCCTGCTCCCTGCAGGAGAGGGAGATCAGGGCTGTGAGTTACACCATTTGCTCTCTTACAGAAGAGACTGTCTTAATGACTGGCATACTATCACTTGCTGTACGTTTTGTTTTAATTAAGCACGCTGCTTTCATTCAAACACTGCCAAGAAGCTGGAGCTACTGCTCTGCTACTTGTTTTCAGCCCAGACGTTGACCTTTCTCCCCGTGGACTGATTTCAGCTGCTTCAGCTGATATGAAGCAAGAGATACTCCCCAGATACTGTAGATGTTAAACAATAACATGTGGTCCAACCAAGCCTGCTGAAGACAGGCAATGGTTTGAATTCCTCTGTTTGAAGAGCGAGATGTGTAGTTGAAAAGTAGAACATGGACTTTGAAATACCACGTGTACACATCATGTACCACACAAAACATGCGCATTGTGTACTACACGTGACTGGAGTTAAAAGTAAAATGGAAACCGTCCTCTTCACAATTCATAACATTTAATTGCTGTTGTGTTCACCTGAACCCCGATTATAACCTGTGATTAGTAATTTTTAGTACTATTCACTAGTCCTCCTTAACTTCTTTCCCTTCCGCCTTAACAGTTGGTGCCAGCAGAGGAGTATGAGCGCTGGCTGCAAAGAGGTCTGTCAGTGGCAGAGTCTCGATGTGAGGGCAGCTACCACTGTGCCACCCCAGACTGTCCGGGCTGGTGTGTGTACGAGGACACGGTCAACGTCTTCCACTGTCCCGTCTGCAGGAAACACAACTGCCTGATTTGCAAGGTATGAAGTATATACAGTATATATATATATATATGTATATATAGACACAAATAACACATGAGTTGTGCATTAAATGTAAATATGAATAAACACACAACCAGGGTAAAGATTATTAACAGCAACATCTTCTTTGAAAGAAGCAAGTGACACAAGAGTCACACCTTTTTAATTGTTCTTGTCCCCTCAAGCTGACTTCTGTTTAAAGACAGAAATGTTTCTATCTTTATACATCAGAGACTTTTCACTGAGGTTTATTTTTCTGTCCCCCTTTCTATTTTTCTTCTCTCCTCAGTCTATCCACGAAGGAATGAACTGCAAGCAATACCAGGATGATCTTGCAGCCCGCGCTATAAATGACTCCGCTGCCAGGAGGACGACACATCTACTCAAGGCGAGCTGAATACACTTGAGCATTTGTGTATGCAGTAAAAGGGAAACAGAGACCTACTCTGAGCTGTCTGTCACATGTATAGTATTAGATGACTTTATCAATGGTATAGCCAATCCATGTGTACGTGCAGAGATCCTGCTACAACCCGTAGATAGATGGCTTTGTGTTTTACGTGCTTACAGATCAAATTAAATCTGACGCTCTTTTTCTTTCTTTTAGACTCTTGTGCAGTCAGGCGAGGCAATGCACTGTCCCCAGTGTGGCATCATTGTGCAGAAGAGAGATGGGTGTGATTGGCTGCGCTGCACTGTCTGTCACACTGAGATCTGCTGGGTGACAAGAGGACCCCGCTGGGGACCTACGGTAAGAAATGCTTCCTTCCTTTCCTCATGGATTTGTAAATATGATTCATAAACGACATTGTGTTGGTGGTCTACATCTGTGGAATGGAAGTCTGATTCATAAACCTTGGTTTGATTAGTCTCTCAAAAGAATAAATATCTGTTCATTGTCATAAAGGCAACGCGTAATAAAACCAAAATACAGCCAAAGCATGGTTGCTAAAATAACACGGGTTTTAATTAAGTAAGTTGAAGGTTTGATAACTATTATTCTGATCCTTTCCAAGGGTCCTGGAGACACCAGCGGAGGATGTCGCTGCAACGTCGACAATCAGAAATGCCATCCTAAATGCCAAAACTGCCACTGAGAATCTCAAGTGCGGTCCTATTGTAAAAGGGAATGAAAGACTCAATGTAAAATAAACTATCCTCTAGAAAAAAACATGTATGTTTAGGTCAAAAACTGCGGGATTGTTACATATAATGCATCCTCCTTGTTATAACTGGAAGCATTCTCAATTTCCTCTCGGCAAATGTCTAACCACCACTTGTTTCCCTTGGCTTTCCAGTGCAGTCAGAATAACAGACTATATTATATTGACTATGTTGACATGCAGGTGTGTACATTTAGACAAGGCAGTATACATTAAATTACCACTTCTGACTGTTATGAAGATATGGTTGTTTACGCAGGGAAGGAATTTTAACTTCACAATGATTGCACTGCAAAAATAGCAATACAGGTGTGTTGTTTTCTGTGTTGGTAGTTACATACCGGATTGCACGTGGCCTTATTTTTGTGCACAAAAGCTGTAGCAGAGTGTTTATGTTGACGTTTTTTTCTATGTTGTTTTCTTGATATGCAATTTTCTGCATCGAGATCAATCAAAAAAAGTGTTTGGAGTTCTATTTCTTGTGTCTGCGTGATAGTCTGACTGCATGTATGCCTTACCTACCAAAGAGGTTTGAAATGTGTCTCGCATGTTGGTTAACCACCTGACTTTGAGTGGAACCGTGCTGTTGGCATTGACTCGCATGCTTCTGTATTTGACGAGCGCTGCGGAGGTCACTGAGGTACTGCTGACCAGCTGTGTAGCAGAGTGTATCGATTAATAGTCGAATGTTAATTTGCAATACTTGAATACTTTCTGAGAAGGCACATGTAAACACATTTTGACGATAAGCTCATAGTCCTGTTAAGGAGCTCATGATGCATATGGTGATATTAGTCGGCATACTCAACCGCTTTTTTTTTTTTGTTGTTGTTATAAGAAAGCTTTGTACCCATTATAAAATGTTCTAATTCATTGGATGCATGAATTTGTTATTCTAATTCATAAGTGGGAACTCAACAACGTACTCTGTACCACCTTAACCAGGATAAGAGCATGTAGGCTCACCAACTGCACTCTCTGTTACCCACCAGACTGTTCCCTGGACTACACTACTGCCCCGCACTGACACGCCACGAAGAAGTCTGCACTGTTACTTGTCTTAGAAGATCAGCTCTGTGTTGCTGATGTACTGTTGTGCCTTAATTATCAATAAAAACCACTTAACCTCACAGACTTCTTTCTTCTTCACTTTACTTAGATGCAACAACTTTTAAGCCAACAAAAAAAACGATTAAAGGATTGTTTTATCCATAAGAATTTTTGATTACTGGCATGTAGCGAAGAGCCACCTTTTTTACTTCTGATCAATCTGTCTTATTGCTGTAATTCTGTACATTTTGACTAAGAATTGTCTTGATGTTCAGGTGGCTAAAGTGGTGAAGTCCTACTTTATCCAACTGACTTTGTATGGAAAGGTGCTCTATAAATATAGTGTCTGCCGTTCCCACCCTGACCTCAAATTGCCAATAGCTACAAAGACTGAGTTCATTGATCATAATGAGAGGACGACTTTACTCGTTCCCCATGTCATTGTCAGTCTGTACTACCAGTGCATCGTCAGCAGGTGTCAGAGTCGCTGCGTGGGCACCTGGAGGCACGGGGAGGTCTATTCATTGTAACAGCAAATGATTAATGGAATGGACAGTTTTAGTATACTGACTTGTCTCTGGTAATTCAATTATTACCTTATTGTATCAAGAATGCTGCTGAAAGGGTTCTTGATCAAATAAAACTGCAGCCTCTGCAATCTTTGTGATTAGGGACCTTAGACCTTAGATGCCTCTCTGTTACATCATTTAGGAGCAGACATGTGCGGTTCACTGCCTGCATAATACTGGCTCTTCTTCTTCTTCTTCTTCTTTTTTGTTTTTTGGCGGATGGCATCCAGCGAAAGGTGCATTACCGCCACCTACTATATTGGACCCGATAACCTATCCGCTTACGTACCGGCTCCTCGCAGAGGGGCGGAGTTTAAACCCCCGTCACGTAGCGGTAGCTCCGATTTGCTGATGTGTTTCCTGTTGTAACGAGACCGTCACAGAGCCGAGGAGGAGGAGGATCATCTGATAGTTAACTTGTTATCAAAGATCGATACTCTGTCAGTGCAGCGGCGGCGTACAGGTGAGTTTTCATGTCGTTCACCGTCCGATCGTTCAAATCTTCAGCTTTGAATTCGCTTTGTGCACGCTCCCCGTGCACAAATGCATGTCAAGTGTTTAGTCTAGAGCTCATTTGGAGGAAGTGCAGCTGTCTCGTGTATCCACTGTCACAGTTTACTGTCTTTGAAATATATATTTTTTTATTAGTCTGTTTCTGCAGAATCCGTTGCGAGTTTATGGCGGCTCTTACTTTATGGTCGTCTGGGTATTGCATGTTTTGCTGTGATGCAAAATCCCCTTTAAAGTTGTATTTACATTTGTAATGTAAAAACATGCAGTGTATAGACTTAGTAGCATGTTTAAACTCACAATCATGACATGTTTTTGCAAAGAAATAATGTAGAAAACCTATATAGATTCGCACAAACTAGCTCAAAGTGTGAGACGTGAGAGACCAGCCAAGTTAAAGTGACAATAAATGCGATTTTATTTCATATAAACATATACGACTGTTGGAGAAAGATATGCATGAGGTGTGCATGAGAAGTGGCAGGAGTGTATAAAATGCATCAATACATTTGATGTCTCTCGGCTGATCTCTTATCAGAAGGCTCCAGTGTTGCATTGTGGATGTGGTTAATCTCTCCCTCTTTCTTACTTTCTGTGACTCCAGCTATTCACAGACTCAGGAGCAGCTCTTCTCTCTCTACACACTATGACTGAGACGAAGGGGAAGTTTGACTTTGCCATCGACCGGGGTGGCACCTTCACCGATGTGTTTGCCCGGCTGCCTGGTGGTCGAGAGAGAGTCCTGAAACTGCTGTCCCGGGACCCCCAGAACTACAAAGACGCTCCCACTGAGGGGATCCGCAGAGTCCTGGAAGAGGTAGCGTGAAGGAATGGATTCTATTAATACAAAGGCTGATTTTCTGAAATATTTGCAAGCACTTTGTAGTTAATATTCATTTATATAAAGCTCTTTTTGTACTGTTGTTGAGCTGCAGATTTTTTAAAGATGGCTGTCTTGACTTGGAAGTCCGAATCCCAAACTTTGCCTTTTGACTACCTTATGTGTTCCTCATTCAATTTAATTCACAGTTTTAACACAACACTGTGACAAGAGTATGACTCCAATCAAGATGCCATTTATCTCAATGAAGCAGTTTTAATTTTATTTTATTTTTATTTAACCTTTATTTGGCATTGGATTGCTTAAAGGGATCCTGGACAAGATGGCAATTTAAAGGTTTCCCCACATAAAAACACAAATAACAGATGGCTATTGATGGCTGTTATACTATAAGATTATTAAGGAGCGGATCCAGACTTCCGTTAAGATCATGTTAATCACAGTTACATCTCTACATCATCATCTGTATGAACAGAGCAGTATATGATGTGTGTTTGTGTGGATTTATTGACAGGAAACCGGGCGGGTCTTTCCTCGCGACCAGCCCGTAGACACCGCTCTGATTGGCTGGATCAGAATGGGCACAACGGTGGCAACCAACGCGCTACTGGAGCGAGAGGGAGAAAGGACTGCGCTCCTGGTCACGCTGGGCTTCAAGGATTTGTTGCACATAGGCACACAGGCCAGGCCGAAACTATTTGATTTGGTTTGTAATGCTTGTTTTTCTTAATTCACATGAATATATATATACTGAAATGTTTAATATTGAAAGGTAAAGCGAGTACAGACATGCTTATGTGACATGTCAACTGAAAAGCCAGCCAAAGTAGTAGTGAGCTGATCTAACCACTTAACCGCGGCTACCCAGTCAGCACCACCGTGCCTTTGTGGCTATACTGTATGTTGTGTTAATGAGTAGCCTGGGTACGCCTCCTGTGTATCTGCAACACAAGGTTTAGACATTATTTAGTGGTACAGATACAGATACAGGGGCAGGTCTTGGAGTTTGCCCCTATACCAGTTTTGCCATTAATGGTTAAAATGGTCACTTATCTATGAAGCTGATGATCTGCTGCAGAGCAAGGTGTCAGAAATCCACCTTCTGTATGCGTGTTGCAATGTGTTGCATCTATTCTTATCTGCATATCGCTGGGGTGTACTGTTCGTCAGATGTTCCCCTTGATGGGACGCCTGCTTTGAATTCACGTGCCTTGCGTGTGTGTGTTTTCGTGCATATGCAGGAGGTGGCGGTTCCCGAAGTGCTGTACGAAGAGGTAATCGAGGTGGATGAGCGAGTTGTTCTCAGGCAAGATGACTGCCAGCTGCCCAAAAAAGATCCCAAACGCATTGTCACAGGTGTGAAACACAACTATGTACTTGTAACCTTTGTTTTTTTTTTTTTTTTACTCTCCCCTACCTCCAAATCTCCCCCTCTAGTTCTCCTCAGCTGTCATTCTGTTTACGCTCTTAACACTGATATGTCAGTGGGGATGGGAACACGGCAAAGGCAATATCCTGTATTTTTTGGTTGTAAATGTAGGGATGTAAGCTCAGTCTACTGGCACACGCATGAGAGCACTGCCTGGATGCTTAACATAATCTTACTTAATCCTGATAATCTTCGTGTGTGTGTGCTGGTGTCCCTCAGGCAGTACAGGGGATTCTCTGGAGGTGTGGAGGGAGCTTGATCTTGAGCGAGTGGAAAAAGACCTCAAGGGAGTTCTGTCTCGCGGGATCACCAGTCTTGCCGTCCTTCTGCTGCACTCATACACGTCAGTAGTACATCTTGTTTTTGTGCCTCCGGGAATAGAAGTGCATTTACGCAAGATCCTAATCGGATATCTTGTCCTCTCTTTTGTCCGTTAGCTTTCGCTCCTTCTCAGGCCATCTCCCCAAGCCAAGATTTAATTGTAATGTAAACTTAATTATGCAACTCTCTGCTCTGTCGCCTTCTCTCTGTGGGAGTAGTGGTATGTACTCTGTACATGTCAGAGGTGTCTGGTGTCCAATAGCATGTTTCTATTGTATGTGTAACCCATGTGGTTTAATGGGTGAAAGTTCATGCTTTTCTTCCCATTTCTTTTCACTTAACTTCAAGTCTATTCCTATGCAGTCCTTTTCACTCTAGTCCCGAGTAGTGAAAGTGTTCAAAGCATTTGGATTGAGTTGAAAGGGCACCTTCAGGAAACCAGCAGTTAACCAACAGTTTTGCTTCATCTCACCTATATCACAGATAAAGCTTTAAAGTGATAAGACACACAATAGATTGTTAGCAGCAGTGACATTGTATAAGAGCTTTATTAATGTTTGGCTTGCATTCAAGCTCCACCCCATTCCTCTCCCCTCTCTCTCTCTTTCAGATGGTCTGATCATGAGAAAGCAGTGGGCGCCCTGGCACGTCGTCTGGGCTTCAGCCAGGTGTCTCTGTCCAGTGAGGTCATGCCCATGGTGCGGGCGGTGCCTCGGGGCTACACCGTCTGCGCCGACGCATACCTCACACCCAAAATTCATCAGTATTTAAAAGGATTTACTTCTGGGTTCAAGGGTGGACTGAAGGTGTGTTTCACACATCAGTATATTTGTACTTATTTTTTTGTTGATACAAAATACCACTTTTTCTTTCATTAAGTGCTTAGTCTACTAAAATCCTATCTGTGATCTGTAGGTTTACTAATGAACCTACAGATCACAGACAGGATTTTCCAGATGTAGACAGTAGTGTCAGTTATAAACCCTGTTTCATCTGAACTCTGTCCTCAGGGTGTGGACGTCCTGTTCATGCAGTCAGATGGCGGTCTGACTCCCATGGAGCAGTTCTGCGGTTCGCGGGCCGTTCTATCCGGCCCAGCGGGAGGGGTGGTGGGATACGCCATCACTTCATACAGCCAAACGGAGAAAAAACCTGTGATTGGCTTTGACATGGGTGGTGAGTAGGGAAAGTACCTTGAACAAATACAGAGTGCACAGACTATGTGAGGAGCTTCTTGCTATTGTTTTGTAGTTCTTTGTTGCACAGCCTGATATCTGACAGAATTATTAACTTGAAACTCAGTGGAGTGGCGGATTGAAAGGTCTGGATTCAGGCAAGCACAATTTACTGTGCATATAAATTGTCTCCTATTTGGATTATTACATGTGATGTTACATGTTCTTATATTTCTGACTTTCACTTACAAGTCTTTTCTCCATGTTTCTTGTCCTTCTGACTGCCACTGTCTTGTCTTTCTCTCCAGGAACATCCACTGATGTCAGTCGCTACGCTGGCCAGTATGAACACGTGTTTGAGGCTACCACAGCCGGAGTCACCCTGCAAGCACCGCAGTTGGACATCAACACTGTGGCTGCAGGCGGAGGATCACAGCTCTTCTTCAGGTTTGTTAGTCAGTCGCCAGTCTTGACCCATCGTTTGATATACATGTTTGTATGTGACATTGACTATTGGGGAAATCTATCAATTTTACACATCGAAGTCCTTTTACAGGTCTTGGGGAGTACTACTGCATATGTGGAAAAAAGTTGTGTAAAGCCTTTCCTGGCTGCAAAGGGAGCTGCGCAAAGTCTGATAATTTGCCTCAAGAAATTAGGTGGTGGCAGGATGCAGTCCATCTTGTGAGCAAATGAGTCAAGACTGGATGCACAGGGATGATAAAAGTGCATTGCTATGACACATTAAAGCTTTGCTAGATGTTTTACTGCATCCAGTTGGGTTTGCTTTAACTTTCATTTCAAATCAATCACGATTCATTTAACTGTTTTTCCATCCTTTCTGTTTCCCCTCCTTCCTTTTACTTCCCTCTCAGATCCGGGATGTTTGTGGTTGGACCAGAGTCTGCAGGTGCACATCCAGGACCAGCCTGTTACAGGAAAGGTAACGGGACTGTTTGTGTTTCCTCCAACATTACTCCCTTTTATTTCTGTTTTTAATATTTCCAATTCATCTCAATGCACAGAGTTACATAACAGATGTGAAAACACCAGACTGAAACATGTTTCATTTGGTTAAACGTGTGTACTTTAGTTAGAACAGCATGAGTATGGAAAACAAACCTATTGACTCCTTGTGGGATTTTCCTAGGCGGCCCTCTGACTGTCACCGATGCTAATTTAGCCCTGGGTCGACTCCTCCCTTCCTTCTTCCCAAAGATCTTTGGGCCAGGGGAGAATGAACCACTGTCACTGGAAGAAACCATGAAGCATTTCCGTCATCTGAGCCAGGAGATCAACCTCTTCTTGTCCTCTAACCAATCACAGGCACTAACATTTACTGACATATTAAGTAGAGTGTCAAATCGTCTTAATAATTCTATTAGGGAGTATTAATGATGAAGCTAAAATTAGTTTTTTATGTTTTCATCCGCAGGTTAGCGCAAATGGAGCCGAACAGTCACACGACAGCAAGTCAGAGATGAGTGTGGAGGAGGTTGCCATGGGATTCATTCGTGTCGCGAATGAGGCCATGTGCCGGCCAATCAGAGCTCTGACACAGGTACTTTGGGTTTTGAAGTCTTAGCTGCATCTTGGTGAAAATAGTAACGCCGAATGTTTGTGTGATAAATGTGTCACACAATTAAAAAAATTTTTTTTTTCGTTTTTTCTTGTCCTTTGCTCTCTCACTCCTCCCTCGCCCCCATAGGCTAAGGGCCATGATACATCTCAGCACGTGTTGGCATGTTTCGGGGGTGCAGGTGGCCAACATGCCTGTGCTATTGCCCGAGCCTTGGGGATGAAGACTGTCTTCATTCACAAGTAAGGGTGATAGGTTTTGTTTCCATTTTGTGTGTGTGTAAGAAGGTCGTCTTCATGCCCAACACGTTTGGCTGTGATGCATGCGTCTGTGTGTTGCAGATACAGCGGCGTGCTGTCAGCCTATGGTCTGGCTCTAGCTGACGTGGTGGAGGAGGTGCAGGAGCCGTGCTCGCTGCAGTACGAGCGGCGCTCTTTTAGCGAGCTTGACCGGAGGGTGGAGGAGCTCTCGAAGCGCTGCCACGATACACTCTGCGCACGCGGATTCACCAGGTCAGCGCCCACAACACGACACCGGTTTGGGGTGACGCTTATGCCTCTCGGATCCAGGTGTGTTAACCCATGCCGTTATACTCACTAAATACTTAACAAGTAATGACGCAGCCCTTTGTTTCCTGTCCTCTACAGAAGTCAGATAACCACTGAGGTCTTCCTTCACCTGCGTTACAAGGGCACTGACTGCGCTCTCATGGTTACTGCTGCCGGTTACCCCACTTACGCCAAGTCCTGCCTAGCTGGAGACTTCAGCAGTGCCTTCACCAAGCGGTTAGCTCATTGTTTATTCATTTGCTCGATGATTTGTTGATTTATTCACCTACTGAGCTATTGGCTGGAACGTGTATTCACTCATTGCCACTTACACTTGTGCTCCTTTTGTTCCTTCTGTTTACATTGTATAAGCAAACACACAGGAGATGAGCCTTAACTTTGCTGACATTTGTTTACACTGCTCTTGGCTTCTAACGTTCCTCTAACCTTAATCCCTCTACATTTGCTTCCTCTGTTTTTTTTGTTTTTTTTGTCCTTCTTTTAGTTATCTCACGGAGTTTGGATTCACTATCCCAGATAGAGCCATTGTGGTTGATGACATCAGAGTGAGGGGTTGTGGGAAATCTGGTATCAAATCGGTGTTTAAAACAAAGACGAGGCGTGGACAGGCCAAACCAGTCACGGTACACAGGCTCTCTTACACGTACATATAGCTAATATACATCATTTTATAGATGGATAACAGTGGAAACATCATCAAGTTATGTGTTTTTAAAGTAATGAAACTTCTTGGTCTGAAGAATGTTAACCTGTGGCAATCTCTGTTCTTCTTCGTAGATGACCAAGTGTTACTTTGAGGAAGGTTACCTGGACACCAGTGTGTATCTATGGGAGGAGCTGCCATGTGGTCACTGCATCCAGGGACCAGCCATCATTATTGACAAAAACAGGCAGGCATTTCCCCTTACTGCCTTTAGTAGCTTTCCAATAAATATCAATCAAACACTTTTTTTAGAGATGTGCCGAGTCAATCCTAATTATCTATACCAGGGCCAACTCTGGGCATATTTTAATGGGTCGGTATCTGCTAAATTAAAGCTCATCAAAATAGGATCCTTTCTCTACTGTTCTGAGTATTTTTGTAGTCCCAACACCACCAACCGAGTGAGACGTCTTCTCTCTAACCAATCACTTCACGTCAATTTTATGAGTCTCATAGTCCCAGTTAAACTCATGTTATATCAAAAATGTAAGTTTATAAACATAATAATTTTGAATGAGGACCTTCAGTATTTGGATCAAGGTGCGCTTGAAAATGAGCTGTGCCAAATTTAGAAGGTGGCATCTGTTATTTCAATGTGCCAGATACATATTTAATCATTTAAGTAAATATAAGTATCGGGGTCGGAGAAACTTGATACATCTGTGTTTGTCTAAAAGCATTTTTTTTTCCCCCTACCCTTTCCTCCATCAGCACCATCCTGGTGGAGCCGTGCTGTGAGGCCCATCTAACAGAAGAGGGCGACGTTTGTTTGACTGTCGGCTCTGACCCTCACTGCGCCCTGGGCACTGAGCTCAACACTGTGCAGCTCTCCATCTTCTCTCACCGCTTCATGAGCATAGCAGGTACACCGACAGAGGAGAGAGGGTGGAGAGGAGGGAACGGGACAGGAGTTAAACGTTGTTGGGGAGAAAGTAGGAGAAGGAAGGCAGACAATTAGGGAGTGCAGTGATTGTGGGTCATTATATTGTGTTCAGTATTCTTTTCTTATTAGCTTGCTCAGTTGCGTTCCACCTCTCCTCCTCTACAGAACAGATGGGTAGAGTCCTCCAAAGGACCTCCATCTCCACCAACATCAAGGAACGTCTCGACTTCTCCTGTGCTGTGTTCGGACCAGACGGTGGTTTAGTGTCCAATGCACCCCATATCCCTGTCCACCTGGGGGCCATGCAAGAGACCGTCCAGTACCAGGTACCACTTGTGCGGTGGTGGTTGTGGTTCTGAGTTTAGATATACTACTGAGACACATGAGAATTAACACCCCATTGTCACACAAAGGATCTTCGGTTTCTTCTCCTTCTCTGTGCAGATCAGATCGTTGGGGAACAAGCTGAAAGAAGGCGATGTCATTCTGAGCAACCACCCATGTGCCGGGGGCAGCCACCTGCCAGACCTCACAGTCATCACGCCGGTCAGTCTGTCTCCAATGTTCTGTCTGCATTCTTGCTCTCCTCATTATCAGTCTTGCTTTTCCCTACATACCTTTTACTTTCCTCTGTTATCTGACCCCTTTTTTCTCCCAGGTGTTTAGGAAAGGAGTGAGCAGTCCAGTGTTCTTTGTCGCCAGCAGAGGGCACCATGCTGACATTGGAGGCATCACGCCAGGCTCCATGCCCCCCCATTCCACCTCCCTTGAGCAGGAGGGGGCCGTCTTCATTTCCTTTAAACTTGTCACTGGGGGCGTCTTTCAGGAAGAGGGTAAGAGAGGAGGAGGTGAACCAAGAATCAGTGTGAAGGACAGATGAAAGGAGGGAAAAGAGATAATACAGAGCTGTGTCTTGCTGATAAGTCTAGATAAAAAGTCTTATTGCTGGGAGTGTTAACTATACCAGCTTGTTTCAGTTATCTTTAACTTTAATTTAACGTTCTTACTTTCTTTAATCTTACTTCCCATCGTGCTTTTCTCTTTTTCTGTCTCCTTTTGCAAACTCGATTCCTCTCATGCCTGTTCCCTCTGTTTCCCTATCAGCTCTAACTGAAGCTCTGATGGCTCCGGCCCAGTACCCACACTCCTCCGGGACTCGTAATCTCCATGACAACCTGTCAGACCTGCGGGCTCAGGTGGCGGCCAATCAGAGAGGCAGCCAGCTGGTGGGGGAGTTGATTGACGGCTACGGGTTAGCTGTGGTCCAGGCCTACATGGGATACATTCAGGTAACTGTGAATTGGTAGAGGAACAACAAAATACTGTTATTGTGAAAAGTAGTAACCGTAAGTACTGATGGTGCTGGTGTACTACAACAGCCTTTGTGTTAATGTTTCAGAGTAATGCAGAGCTGGCAGTGAGGGACATGCTGAGAGACTTTGCATGTCGTCGACGTCAACAGACTGGCTCCTTGGAGGTGGAGTCGGAAGATTTCATGGATGATGGGACGAGAATCAGGCTGCGGGTTCAGATTAATGAGGAAGAGGTGAGCGGGGAGGATCTCCTCATGATAATCCAAACATCTTGTCTTGCACAAGGAACTAATCAATGTACATAAAAACCTCCATCACCACAGGGCAGTGCGGTGTTTGACTTCACAGGGACGGGAACAGAGGTTTGGGGGAACTGCAATGCTCCACGCGCCATCACCCTCTCTGCCCTCATCTACTGCCTGCGCTGCATGGTGGGACAGGACATTCCCCTTAATCAGGTAAGGACGTTTATTCAGGGACCCCTCTGTGGGTTTTAAGGAACGTTTTAAGGTTTGATTACACATTTGTTTAGTAATTCTTCCTGCACTTAATTTCATTTAGTTTGTGTTATTCATGTGTTTCCTTTTTTCATATCCAGGGATGCCTTGCACCAATCACAATCATCATACCCCCTGGCTCAATCCTTCAGCCTTCCGAGAATGCAGCTGTGGTGGGAGGAAATGTACTCACATCCCAGAGAGTGGTCGACGTCATATTTAGGGCATTTGAGGTGTGCGCTGCTTCACAGGTGAGAAAAACAAACGTATTCATATCATCTTTGCTTAAGTGTTATGTTATTCCGTATTTGTGTTATCTGTTATTTGCTTATTTATTGTCATTCCTCTTTTCATCAGGGCTGCATGAACAACATTTCATTTGGCAGTAAGAATATAGGTTACTATGAGACAGTTGCTGGGGGAGCAGGGGCGGGACCAGGCTGGAATGGGCGGAGTGGAGTTCACAGTCACATGACCAACACCCGGATCACTGACCCCGAGATTCTGGAGAAGAGGTCGGACATGCGTTTAAGTTTTAGTTAAAGAAAATTCTATTTCTTGTGTCCAGTAATAATGTTTTTGACATTATTGATCTGTATGTTGCTGCTGTCCATCTGGTGTTCAGGTATCCCGTCATTTTAGAGCACTTCTCTCTGCGACCCGGCTCAGGAGGTGCAGGGCAATACTGCGGTGGAGACGGTGTGGTGCGGAAACTTCTGTTCAGGAACAAGGTGGTTCTGTCTGTACTGACCGAGAGGCGATCCACCCGTCCCTACGGCCTCCTGGGTAAACTCTGACCCTCAGCAGCCATTTTCATGTTTCTGGGGTTTTGAAATAATGGCTGTTTGCTAGTCTTTTCTAACTTCTCTCTGCTGGTTAGGGGGTGAGGACGGAGCAGCAGGGCTGAACCTGCTTCACAGAGCAGACGGTCGAGTCCTCAACCTGGGTGCCAAAACCAGTATCAGCCTTCAGCCCGGGGTAAGACTGCATAATGTGCATCTGTGACCCTGTCATGGCACTACACTTTCCAAATAACGATGGTAATAATAAACTGAATTTTGTTAGATTTTGCATGAATAAAGATTGTATTCTGACAGCAGAATATAATTCCAAGATACATGTTATTTACATCACAATTATTCTAATATAACTGAGCAAACTTCTTAAGATGACTTCTGGTATATTCAGATATGAAACCATAATGTGATGAGTTACCTCTGCAGTCATTAAAAAGTGTCCCATCTCTTGTTGAAAAGAGTTGCATTAGAAAAGTTGCCTGGTGCTAGTTTTGGAAATGTTTTTTACAGCTTTATATTTTAAATATGGTCAAGCAGTCTGAAAGTAATCAGAATACACACTGGTTAACCCTTCCTGTTTTCTTGAGGTAACCGTTTGTATAAACTGAATAGTCAGCTGAATTCTCTGCGTGTCTCCCCCTACAGGACATGTTCTGCCTCTACACCCCTGGAGGAGGGGGGTACGGAGGAAAGGAGGACACAAACGGACGACCCCAGACCAAGCGCAGGCGCCTGAATGAGTCTTTCCCAGAGAGAGGCAGCGTCTTTGAATACCGGATGGCACAAGAGGGCGTGTGAAAAGAAATAAGGAGAGCCGACAGACAAGCCAGGAGAGAAATAAAGAAGCTGCAGGCTAGTACCATTTCAAGAGCATCTACTCGTACCAACAACTATAGTCAACACCACTCGAACAGAAATTTTTACAATGATACTGTTTTGCAGAGTCTGTGCGCTAACATATATTCAAATGACTGTCAGCTCAGGCATCAATCAGATTTGTATGATGGACAAATAAGATGTGTTGCTCAGTTAAATGTAACATTCCACCTGTTAGTTTGAATGTCTTTCTTATTGCTAGGAAAATCTGAGTAGCCTTCAGCGAGTTTTATAGTCACATTCTGATAATACATGTACTGTTTACCCAGTAAACATTTCATTTTATAGAGACAACAAAATTGCCATGGAAGGTAAGACACCGTGTGTATTTTTTCCTGAAAAATGCTCTTAAATGACAAATCCAGTCTAACAATGCAAGAGAGAAGCCAAACATGTGAAGCAGCTGCTAATCTGTTTTAACTGGAACAACCACTTATCTAACACCACAAAGTCACAATGTGGTTACTGTTCTTCTGTTATTTTAACAGGACAGACAAATAAACCCCATTTGTACTCTTTAGATTGTCGTCTTTTTATGTCTTTCAAATAAAATTGTAGTTTCACTTATGTTTTTCGTGTCGGAGGAGATGTGTTTGGAGAGTATGTATAAACTCTGTGAAGTGCTTGCAAAGATTGATCAAATCATATTGTGAAATGCCCAATGTAGCAGTGGTGGTGTTGTTCCTGTGGCAAAGAAATGTCTTCATTATGTAAGCAGTTGGAAAATGAAGCAGGGGAGCCGTTTAAATTATTTAAATGATACTACTGCCTCCAAGGGTTATTGGTCGGGGCCTTGGAGCAGTTAAATGCACTCTAACGACCACCAAGGCCCAGTGTGACTGCCGGTCATACATGTAAATTCATGAGAGGGAGTGTTTAGATGCAACCAAGAGTGTTTGTGTGGTTGGGGGAGGGGGACATGTTCCTGTTTAAGTGGTGTCCCCCTCCTCCCATCTTTTGGTCAGGAATGATCAGGGAGGAGAGCAGGAAGGATGGTGAGGGAGTGCAGGCATGCGAAGGCAGCTGATAAAGAGATAGTGGCCCCAGCAGTGGAAGCAGCAGGAGGCCGATGGCTGCTGGACTGTTGATGTAAATCACCTGGCATTGTGTGCATGTTTGTGTGCTGGAAACTCGGATGCCATGGACCGTGGATCAAAGATGGTTTTCCTTCTTTATAGATCACAATTCCTGTGGTAAAACAATCTGTCATACTCAAGAGGATTTGAGACTCACCCCCTGCTGCCTGGGACAATCTCCATCTTCATCCACTGGCTGACAGTCAGCTTGAGGGAAAACAAGCATGAATCAAGAGAAAGTCCTCATTCATGGGATTAAATATCCAGTTAATTCAATACATCTGTGAAACACAGAATGGCAACACAGCATCCACAAAATGTATTGTTGGTATCATTCGAATAGCATGTCATTAGTAAGGTTCTACTTCACCCATCGAGTCATAGAGCATCCGGTGGCTTTTGAAGGACATGAAAACAGGGAAAGTGGGGTGCAGCTATAAATATATATAAGTAAATCCAAATCTTCTGCAAGAAAGAGAAAATATACAATTGAAACACTTTGAATTTCTGTGTAAGACTGAACTTATTTTTTTTAAACATGCAGTTATACCTCAAATCAATGTGTTGTGACTTAATCCTTCTATTTCACTACATTTCAGAGGGAAAGCCAATAGCTTTAGCTAAATAAATGTAATGTAAATAAACCTTTTACACCACTACAGGTGACAGATGGAGTCACTAGTTAATTGACAAAAGTATTTTGATTTTAAAAAGTCTGCATTATTTCCTTTCACTTTTGATACTTAATATACATTTAACTCAAAATACCTACTTTTTGAGAACTACTTTCAATGGATTATTGGTAAATTGTAGTATTGCTTCACTTTTTAGGCACCAAAATGACAATGGAGCCAAGATAAGGATTGATGCTATTCAGGTTTTTTTCTAATTATATTATATATTTATTGTATTGAAACTATTGCATTTACCAAAGGGAAAGATGCCACCCTGATTGTAAAGAACTATATGGGTTTTAGGTCAGTCTCCTTGATGTCACAGCATCGGATCTCATGTAAAAATGGTCAAATTCTAAACTGCCACCGCTAGTACAACAAAGAGGGACGATGCTTTTACACTGAACCCAGAAATCTTGGACTTTTCCCAATCAATAGATTTATAACACTAAGACCGCTGTTAGTCCAGTTGTAGTTGTGCAGAACTTCTACTGTCCAGCTTTAAAGACACAGAAGGTTGAGTAAATAAACCAACCAGGACTTAACAGCCATCTGAACAAACATACTAAAACAGAGTAACATAGAAATGATAAATTTATAAAGTGGAATCCAACATTTACAAATGCACACTATAAAAAGAAAATAAAGTTCTGCAGTTTTAGTTGACTCGTTGCTATATACACACAATACTGAGCAGCTCATTTAAAATAAACATTTTATTTCATACCCTGTTCAACTCCATAAGCTTCTTTTGATAACGTCTGAGCTGTTTTTGTACAAGCCTTCAACAAGACAACAGGAAAATGGCAAAAAAAAAAACTGAAAACTTTCATATGACGAGGTAAAGGCAGACATTTATAAGCAATTCCCTTTGGAAGACGATAATGACATCAAATAGTGCAAACAACCGGCAGTGCAAAGTCCACAAGAAACTTGTCTCAGCCCATTTAAAACTTGAGGTAGATACTGGTGGTAGTATAGTGGTTGATTGTCTCCAGTGTCCTGACAACATGAAGCATTTTGGATTGGTTTAGTAATGTAAAAAAAACAGTCAAACACAGAGGAAAAGACACTTATAGGGCTAAGATGCAGTATCACTACTTCTCAGGTTAATCTGCTGTTGTAGCTGCATAGGACCAATGCAGACAGTCTAGACTTACTGAAATTTAAGACAGGAACAACAACATCTGAACAAACAAACTAAAACTCACAAATAGCACAAGTGTGTGTACACATTGATCTGTGCACACAGACACACCCTGGCAAAGTGGGGAACAAATGTCAATACATTTATTCTAGTTATTCACCGAACAATTCGATATTCTGTTTAAATTGCGGGACACACCGTAAAGAAAGATATTGCATTCGATACTCTGTTGCTCAAATTTACCATCAACCATCCAGCTCAATGCAGTTAGTTTTTCACAAGATTGAATCCAACAATACATTCAGCCGTCACAGTAGGAAGACAAAAGCAAATTTCATGCCAATATATAAAACAGTGCAAACACGAGTGACAGTGCAAAGAGCCAGCAGTAGTAGACACTGCATTTCTCTGAAGGCCTGAGGTAGATGTTATATAGCCGTTTGTGGTACATGTTTTCCAATGAACCCTTTTTTTGCATAACAAACAGTCAACACTTCTTGAGCTGGAGGTAGTGAAACTCGATTTAGCAGAGTCTGCAGCAGAAATTTGCTTCTTTTGTGGATCTTGATTGAACCTCCCATCCTGCATCATAGTGGGATTTGAGTGACAGTATGGTTCAGTATGAGGAAACAAGTCAGTATTTCACAGTCAGTCAGTACTGAGGATACCTGTTTAGGGGAGGGCCATTCGGTAGTGTGTACTGACTGGGTGGTTGATGATGTGGCTGAGAGTTATGATTGTTTGGTACTAACACATCAAACACACTCTTATTCGGAGGCACAGATTGCAACATGTTGTCCAGGTCCATGATGAGGGGTGGGGCTTGGACAGAAACTCGTCCACTGGGGAGTATGGGCCAATAGGCATGCCCCAAGAAGTGACCAGGTGCTACAGGAGAGCTACCGTAGCCGTAAAGGGGAAGTCCACCATGCAGCGGCATTAGAGGACCTCCGTTAAACCGCATGCTGGGTGGGGCAACAGTATTGGGGGGTGCATACTTGGCGTAGGAGGTAGGGAGCTCCCATGGAGGTGCAACCGTCTCCCGTCGGGCTGACTTGTACAGAGGCTGTCTATAGTCTTCATAACCGTCCGACCCAGCTTCCCCATCAAGAGGAACACGCTTCCCAGACAGGGAAGTGCCTTTCCACTCCTCATCAGATGAGGAGGTGGAGGCTGGGCTGGCAGAGCTGGCTGAGGCACTACGGGCAGAGGAGGCGTAGCGAGGTCGAGGAGGTGGTGAAAACCGAGGGCGCTCCACCTTGCCCCAGCAGTCCCTGGTAGACACATCCACATCCCCAGGGGCACTAGGGGGACGCAGACTGTGTAGCAGCGAGTCGATGGCGAAGGAGGAGTCCAGCTTGGGTCTGAACAAGTCCTCCTGTGGTGGGGAGGGTTTTTTTGAACACATGGGGGGAAGGGGGGGGACGGGGGCAAGTGGTGGCTCCGATTCTGGCTGGTGTCCCTGCAAGATATAAGGGGCCAGATCCTGGGCAAAGATTGTCTCATCCTGGCGCGAAACAGCTGTGTTTTGCCTTTTGAGGAGCTCCAGAGGAACACGGCTCAACTCCACTGCCCAGAAGTTGCCTTTGCCCTGAGGCTTCGCTGGGTCCTTCAGCACCTACAGGTTGAGGGAGGGTGGAGAGTTGGATGAGCACGTAGTCTGGCAACCTAGACAGGCAGGGCTGCCAGTTTCACTGTTAACCATCACAATAACAGTGGATAAAATCTTAAGACTGGTTTGAAGGTGCAATCTAAAGCCCTCAGAGCGTATTTCTACAAACAAAGTTCGGGATAGTGCAATGCAAATGTTAAGCCTGTATTTTGTGAACTCCCTGTCCATCAAGCCCACTGACGAGACTAAAGAGGGATCTAAACATGGAACTGTTTAACAGTTTTAACATACCTTCAGAAAGCAGTCATAAGAGGAGAGGTTGTGTCTCACAGAATCCCGCCAGCCCTTGTAGTTTCCTTTGAAGAATGGGAAGAGAGTACTGATCTCCTTGAGGATCTAGAAATAAAACAGAAATGTCAGTCTGGCTGTCTGAAGAAGATGCTCGTCTTCATTGTATTTCAGTTTTGGTATCCTGCAGTGAGGCAAATGCTATCTAAATACACACTGATGTGATGACTGATATGGGTTTAAAAGTTAGAGTAACTGAGTACAAACGTGCAGAAGTCAACACCAGCCAAACATGCTGTGCCTTTCACTTAAAAGTCATTCATGAATTAAAAATAACACAAGAAGTTGATAGCTATTGTACAAATTAAAGTTGTATAGGCAGTACTTTTGTAGTATTTCAACTGAAACAGGATTTTACCATGCACTGTATATCACCATGTTATCACTTCCCTGATACAGATTAGTGTCTGGTTTCACTGCAGTCTAACCTTATCAAAGCAAACCAAGAATGGTAGCGGCTATAGTCACTCAAGTGTCACCAAGAGGCTGCTGTTTTGTGTCACTTTATGAACTGTAAATGATCTGTCAGTGTGATATTCATATATCAGATAGAAAAGTACCAGGAACCATCTGATTCTAAATACTGTCCTTATAGAGATATACTACAGAGTATTTAATTGGAGATTTATTTCAATAAAATACTGCGGAAATAAAAATGAACACAATAAGCACAGTGCTTAAAACACAAACTCTGCCCAAATTGTCTATATCACTGGGCACTCAAACACAGAGATATGTATGCGATTTAAATGTATTCTTACCTCGGATAATGTCAGTTTCTTCTCTGGGGACCTTTGGATGACCATAGCAATCATAGCGAGGTACGAGTACGGTGGTTTTGGATACCGCTGATAGTTTTTTTTCTTCCCACCGCTGGTGCTACTCTTCTCCCGTTCACTGTTCCACGAGTCCCGGGTAATAGTTTCCTGTGTGAAGTGGGCATCTTGAGGACTCTGGTATGATGAGCCCAGTGGTACGACTGTATCCATGAATGCCGTGGCACCGGTGAGATGTTCGTGGCCCGCTGTGGGTTTCTCCATGCGCGACAGCTGCTGGGGAACCATCTGAGCCAGGTGTTGAGGCCAATGTTGGGCTGTGGGGCTCTGCGCTACACCGCTGGCAGGATAACTCTGCTGTACATTTCTGTGGAAGTCAAGTTGATTGCCGTGATGTTCTCCAGGGTGGGACGGAGCGGGTGGTGCCAAGAGGGTCTGCTCCGGCCAGTGCTTTGTCATGCTGATCAGCCGGAGGGTAAGATCTGCCCGCACGTTCGGACAGGAGCACGGAGAGGGGGAGGGAGGTCAAATAGTCTGTCCTTAACTTCTGGCAGACTGCTGGCTCCAGGCTGGCTCTATTTGAAGAGCAAACAATTAACAGTTTCATGTAAATCCCGCTGCGTAATCGGGGGGAGAATGACGCGTTATCTGAGAGCAGAATGACTGATCGCCCCGGGGGGCTGGGGAGGGTCTGTGTACGAGGAGGGGCGAGAGAAAGACAGTAAACCTGTAAATAACCCTTATGATAATATCAACATACCACTTACAACGCAGAGATTTCGAGTTTGCTTTGGAATCAGTCCTTAGAAGATTTACGCACGAGGGCCTAAAGTATTAAGTGCGCATTTGGTTTAGGCAATACACTTAAAACAAACAGTTTATTTTGCAATATCTTCATCTCACTATCCCCATCTGACCCATGTTGTAAAGGCTATTTCAAATCATGAAGACTTTTCTATCGAGAACGAGTGACACTTGGGCGCAGTGGGGACAAGTAAAACCTGGGGGGGGGGGGGGGGGGGTACAAGAAAGAGCATTTCGATTGAAGCTTACATGCAATCAACAATTTTTGTTGAGCAATATACAAAAAGAATGGCTAATATACAAACGTCGAAACATTAATGACATAATTTAACATTCATTTCAACAGGCTACATCAAATTAATGTCAATATTTGAGTCAGTTGAAGACCTTTTAAATTGCGAGGAACACATTAAAAGTTGTCAAGTTGCATTGCAGGCTGTTATAGATACAAGTTAGCCTTAATCCAGAGAGTCATGCACATGTAAACTCCACAAAAAGTATTTTCTGTTTTGAAGAAAATGTACAAATTGTAATTGGTCAGATGACGCAGAATAAATTATTTGGAGACACGATGGTGCTCTGATAGCGCGCAACATTCGAGGAGTGTTTTGCGCACAGTAGGCTCTCCCTGTGACTATGCAAGATGTCATTCAGTGTTGAAAGACTAAGTTTCGGGAATGCATGTCTTTTGTTCATGTTAACGTAGTGCTAATGTGCAAAAGCTTTCTTCCCAGCAAGACAGTGAAAACAAGTTGGATTAGGAGGAACCCCGTTGGCAAACTGGAGACGGTTCCTGCCCAAAAGAGCTGCTTAGCATGTGAGGAAATACGGGGGCCATTCAACACCATTTGTGGGTTTTCTGGCGCTTACAAGCTGCTAAGTGTCGTTGTTGGGTAGGACATTCACACCTTAAACAGGAGCAATCGTGTATCCCTGAATTGTTGCATCAAGATGTCTCTGAAACATAAACTGCTTCACTCAATCCAAGAATCAACAAATACAGTATACCTTTCTATATCGTGTTACGCATCAGTAACTCCGACTTTGAGCTGTAGGTTGATTTATTCGGTGTCAATGATTGATATATTACATCCGACAAGATGATGCAAGGCGACTCTTGAATCAGATGAACGTGCCACCCAGATTTGTCACCAGAAAGGCAGAGAAACAAAGGAATTGTAAACAAGTCGATTTTCACATTGTAAGACTTTTCTAACTGGTATCACATAACTCAACTGTGCTTCCAAGTCCATAATTAAGTGTCAATTAACCTGCATTTTGTGCGCGGCCAGCCAAAATGTAATCACCTTCAATTTAAATGACACCATAGCACCTGACCACTTCATAACTTAACTTTAACTTTCCAATTCACAGGGCAAATGGAGTAGATCCCTCTATATGGGGAGACTGCAGAAATAAAGACTTTTTGATTTAAGTTCTCTTGCACGGCAGCATTGTTTTCATAAATAATTGCCCTGTATGTATAAAACTTACCATGTGGATTTGCAGCTTTTGTAATTTTTGCAGTAAAACACAAAATGTTTGAACCGGTTATTCAGGTCAGATGGCTTCCCTGCCATGGTGAGCAACAAACCTCCTTCACCTGGTGCAAATCAGTGATTTTCCTCTCTGGTTGCCACACACTCTGTTGCATAGCCAGAAGGTTTGTCCCCCTCTAGTGGTTTCACCAAAATTTAGTGTGACGCTTGAATTACATAACAAATCCATCAGGTAGCCTGTTCTGTTCAGAAAGTGGATTTGATGGAGAACTTTCTTTTTTTAATTGAACTGGACAGTTAAACATGTACGGGCAAACCTCACACACAATGTCTGGACCCAGTTTAAATGCCTGATTTAAATACAAACTGTCGAGCTGTCTCTTCCTGTCTAGAGTGCCAGTTAATAGGTTGCGCCTGGATTAGTGAGCCACGCATGAGAAGAATGGGAAACCATATGAATAGGATAGCATCCAAGACAAGGCTGTTCACATAGGCTGATTGTGTCTGGACAAATCCCTCCTAAGCTGCCGTGGGATGCGTCCTGAAACTGAGATGAAGAGGAGGAATGAAGTTTAGCTATTTGTGAAAGAGACCGAGAAAGCGAGAGGAAGTCTTCATTGTCACAGCTTCATTACTTCAAGAGTCGTTTTTCCCTCCATTTTACTATTATTTTTGTTTTATTCTATTGTTTATTTAACAGGGACATTGCACAACACATTTATTGCACCAGATATGGCTAAAAGCTTCTGTAGTCTCTGGACAGAGGCCTCCAGTAATGTGCAGGTCGACAAAGTATCACAATATACTCCAAAAGACTTAAAAAGTAAGTAAGAGTGTAACCAAGAGGGCAAATACACCCTGACAGTTTATTGTGAAAAGGCTGAAGAGCATTCATGTTTGTCAAACCAGAGATACAGTTGACAATGCCAGCTGACAATAACTCTGTGACAAACACATGTTCATGCACGCAAACACACCTTTTACGTTCCTCTTACTAAACAAAGCCCAGATACTTTTGCACAATGGCACGTCACACCTAATTGTTTGTTCTGCAGCAAAGTGCTATGTTGTTGGATATGGTAGCAATGAGCTTCATCTGGGATGAGGAAAGGGAAAAGGGAACCACAGTCTCACCCGTGATGCTGCACCAGTGACGGCTCACGTCAAACATTCAGACAGAAGTCTGTTGTTTTTTTATCTATAACTCAGCTTCAGTATGCACATTGATTGTATTCATCAGTATTGACATTTGCCCGAGTCAAACCATTGCTCCCTCCCCTCAAAAGTTGAGCAACTCCACATCTTATTTTTCTCTCATCTTGACGATACTGCTTATCATAATTTACTTCCTTAGCGATACAGACATTTACTTTTATGGTTTGGTTGCATTATACATATGTGATCCTTTAAAATCCTGCACCAGTCTGGCAACTAAATTGTGCATCACAAAGCAACATACAGCCTGCAGACCTGCACCACAGCTTGCAGACTTTGGCGCCCCCTGGTGGATGAAGTGCTGCGGGAGGAGAGAGAGAGAAAGAGGGAAAGAGGGAGAGAGCGCAGGTCAGGTTGTTATGGTGAAGCATTTCTGCTCGAGGGCTGAGGGGGACAGCAGCTGATTCAGTTACACGGCGGCAGACCTGCACGAGGGCTACACCTGACAGGTAAGGTGTCGACACGTTGTTTTCTGTCGTTTTATGTCGATATTGTACACTCTGCTCAGTTCAACTCGTGTCAGTTACACTAAAGTGACGTGTCCCTTAATTCACTCAAACACCAGCGCGACTCTGGTTTTCGTATAAATTAGCGGACAGGTAAGCTAACCCGAGGCTAAGGTAACGTTAGCATGACACAACATCTAGGATAACCGACTTTACCGCTGCTCAACAAGTTTTCTCACCACAGTAATTGTCGCCCTTGTTTTGGATAGACTCGCCGATGTAAACTTTGTCTGCACCTGGACGCGATGAACGAAGCCAGGCAGCTTAAACGAACTGTTTACCTCACCTGTCAGACTATCCACCTGTTGAGCCTGTCTGCGGACTGCTAGGTAGGTTAATGTTTGCTAATCTGCTGCGCACAGTTAATCCTACACTCTCACGGTATGAGAGACAACAGCGAACGCTGTCGTTGTTGCCGTTAAATTTTTTTGTATGGCCATTAACAGTGATTGTACCAACTGTGCAAAGTGAAAAAAGTTACAGGTAGTTTTCTCTTACGCTTACTAATTAATATCTCACGCTAGCTAATGAGCAACAAGTGCAAGTATTATCAGGCTCACAGGCTGTCATCTTTATGACTTTTATAGCACGAGCTGCAGCTCATAGGTCAGTGTCCCTGTTGGTATATTCATTTATATTGCAAGGCTGGGGGGGGGCAATTTGATTAAAAACGGTAGCATGCAGCTCACGTGAACAGTTTTTTCTAGCATTGCGAATGTACAGCCAATCATGTGAAGTCGGTGTATTCTTTAGAGGTGAGAAACAATTATTGTCAATGAAAACCACAGTTTGTTATCTTTTGTCTTGGTGTTTGTTTCCCCTCTGCAGAATGTACTGCAGTGCACCGACTATTTGACTTCTAACACGTTACTGGCTTATTAACCTCAATAATTGCACAGTCGTCTGTTCTTGTCTTGCCCACAAAGTGTGGTCAAAGTTCTTGTTCAATGGCGTTTTCCTCGGTATGTATGGTCAAATATTTGCAGGTTTCACAATATAGCCGAGATTAGCTTGTAGGCCCCTTGATACACAGCATGACAGCGCACACACACACACACACAGATCCAGAAGGATCATAAAAGGTTAGACTGAACAAGCACTTTATTCGATTCCGTGGAAGGATGAAGACCTGAACCCAGTGAGTAACTTGAGTTAATCATTATAAAAATATTTCTTTATCACAATATAGTTATTTTCCTCATGATAAGATTATTCCAAACAAGTCGAATGACCAGAGCAATTCTTTTTAAAGGTCAAACTGTATTTGCCAGAGGTTTGGCTCTCTGTTACATTCCTTCTCTTGTGCATAACTCCCCCTCATCTGTTCTTACTGGTGTGTGTGTGTGTGTGTGTGTGTGTGTGTGTGTGTGTGTGTGTGTGTGTGTGTGTGTGTGTGTGTGTGTGTGTGTGTGTGTGTGTGTGTGTGTGTGTGTGTGTGTGTGTGTGTGTGTGTGTGTGTGTGTGTGTGTGTGTGTGTGTGTGTGTGTAAGTGTAAGTGTAAAAGAAAGAATGCGAGAGATTCTGCAGGTGGATGTCATATACATCATCTCACCCTGTGGGCTCCATTTAAAGATTCGCTACCCCTGTTATCCTCTCCACCCCTGTGCCTGCATGACAGGACCCTGCTTGGGAGCTGTCGGAGGAGTTAAAAGTAGGCCGGTCCGTCTGTCTCCTCCCCATCCTTCCTCCTCGTACCCTTGCTCCCTCGCATTCTTTTCCTCCACATCCTCTTGCCCTCTCCTTCCATATCCTGTCCTACAGAAAAAGCAGTAACCCTTTGTTTGTCAATATTAGCTCCACATCGCATATATATCTCCACCACAAATGCAAGCTGTCTCGGTTTCCCATGACCTCTCTCTCTCTCTCTCTCTCTCTCTCTCTCTCTCTCTCTCTCTCTCTCTCTCTCTCTCTCTCTCTCTCTCTCTCTCTCTCTCTCTCTCTCTCTCTCTCTCTCTCTCTCTCTCTCTCTCTCTCTCTCTCTCTCTCTCTCTCTACTCTGTGGCATTACTGAGATTATATGCAGCAGCTCAAACCATAACACATGACGGGCCTTAAATGTGCCCACCTCTTCTCAAGTAGATCCCCCTCCCGCTCTCTTTTGCAGTCCTTCGCATTCTGTCCTTCCCATGAGGGTTGCAACTGTGCAGATTCTTTTTTTTTTTTTAATTAATTGATTCACAGTTTGGTCTATAAAATGTCAGAAAGTAGTAAAAAAAAAAAAAAAACGCCCCAGAGCCCAATGTGTCTTCTTCAAATGCTTCATTCCACCAACAGCTAATAATACAAGCGCCACTTCCTTTATTTTAAACTGTTAAAAACAACCCTTTCTGATTATTAGGCATGCAGTTTAGGTCACCTGGCATTGGTTCAGATGGCAGGCGGGATCGTTCCCGAATCATCAAGCTGCATTGACTCAGCATTGTTTGTTCCACCCAACAGGAAGGTCCCGCCGGTCACATCAAATCGTACACAACAGCTGAGCGATGTCATTCCATGATGGCAAGCCATGAATGATGCACATAGCGCTGATGGCCTATTTCCAGTGGAGCCAGATTTAAGGCTGAGCAGGAGTTTTAACTGTGTGTGTGTTCTTGTAAGCTTTTACTCATAGGTATACCACCCTCCCAATGGATGTATGACCTTCAGTTTGTGTGTGTGTGTGTGTTCATACTGGTCTATTCATTCCAGCTGTTGAATGAAAGTGTATGTTCCTCAGCAGCTGTAGACAGCCCTTCCTGTTAGGTCATTACATGGAAAAAAGTAGACAAATGTCAGATTGATGCAGGGACAGTTTTCCAAACGCACAAAATGTTTAGTAGTATTTCTTAGTGTGTGTGTGTGTAAAATATCAGTGATCTCACCGTGTCTGTCTGGGCTCTGCCTGACTCAGAGAATCACAAGGCTGTTACACACTTTACCCACCAACAAATTCCCCATTCTGCATGTATGCCGGGGCTTCATTTATAAAACCAATGAGACGCTAGCTTAAGTTAAGGTCGCTGCATGCGCTGGTAGCAGACCACACGTTCTGAATCGACCTGTTACAGACTGAGGTAAGATCACAACATCACAGAAAAGTTGCTGTTAATTTTTACTGTTTCCATTCAATATTGAATCCATATTTGTATCCAATTTTACCCAAAGTAACCATTTATGTATACAAGGTAGGTTAGTTACTTTGTTAATAATAAACTTGTTTGTGTAGGATTAGCCATTTCGGCTTCATTGATGATCAATTTCTCTGAGTTTGTTTGTTGAAAATTTTGCATAACAAATTCCATATTTATAAAAAATAAACTCTTAACTTTTTGATTCTGAACATCTGACTTTAAAACCTGATGTTGAAAAATGTAATTTAAATCACTGCTGTGCTGGAACATTAGGGCTGCACAATTAGCCAAAATTAAATCTCGCAATATAGGCGGAGGCAATTTTCAAATCGCAGGAGAGCACAATAGTTGTTAAAGGCAAAAAAACATGTGTCAACATACCATTTTAAATTGAATATTGTCGCGCTTCAGAGATGTCTTGGACTACACATCAGATTTAAAGACGTAAGAAAATCACCGCAAAAACCAAACCAGATTCTTTTAAATATACATTCCCTCTAATATCGCAATATCAGTCGCAATTAGATATTCTTTCCGAAATCGTTCAGCCCTACATGACATTGTGTTCTCTGTAGCTTTGACAGCGACCTAATGTCTGTGTGGTCAGTGAGAGACAGCAGGCTGAGACTCACTGAGCTGCTCGTCCGTCAGACCAACGCAACAATATCCTGCTGAGAGGATCTCGAAGCGTTCCCTTTCTCAACACACTCTGGCTTTTACTTTGTTTAGTTCCTTCCAAGTGATGATGGCCCACAGCTCTCACCCCACAGGGCTACTTTTAGACTTCTCTCCACTTTCAGGTTTTCAAACGCATATACTGAACTGAAAGGTTATCGTTAAGAGAGATTCTATTTAGAAATGTGAACACATGGCACGCTTGATGCAAACACTTGTGTTAAGTATTGGTTAAACACAGACAGAGCCCAGAAAGGAGGAGTGGTGACTGAGGCTCCCATGCTCAGCCAGTTGTTTCCATTTTTATACATTTATTAATTTGTTTTCGACTATAAAACAGAAAATTTGCCATATTTCCCCTTAAAATCGACCCCCTTTTCATTCTCTTCAGCTCAGCTATGGTGAGATGCATCATTACCATAAACATAGCCGAAAGTATTCGATAATACATTCAGGTAATATTTGATTTGTTTGATGGGGAAAATTCTGTGCTACAGCCTGTGGAATCTGAATCAAGTTGGATCAATACAAAAGTTTGTGGTTGATATTTAGATAATAGTAGAGTCCTGTTTCAGTGATATACTTCTCTCTACTACCTGTAAGCAGAGCTAGTGTACTACCGTGACGATGACGAGGATGCTTGGATTGTAGGATTGGGTGGTGTTAATGGTTAAACATGAAATAATGATGTTTTTTTTTGGATCTGTGTTCTTGGTGGAACACGATGTGTCTTTCATGTTCGTGCACCTGGAGTAGCCAGAAAACATCGTACCGTCCGAGTCTCTGTTTCAGCTCCACTCCCTCGATACCCTGCACTGATTGGCTTTGGCCCGAGATTTCAGTTGTCTAGCTCGCTCTGCCAAGACGGCTTATCAGGAGACAATGAACTGTGCCCTGAGTGTGTGTGTGTGTGTGTGTTTGCATGTACTCGCGTAATGAGTGGGAGAATCGGAGCATCTGTGTCACTTATAGCATATCAATTAATCAACCATTAATATCCTTGAAAAAGCTATATGATCACTTCACAGGTCTTGGATTTTAAAGTACAGTAAGTTGCACAGTGTAAGAGGCAAAGCACGACCAGGTCTGCACAGATCCTGCAGTCGGGTGAGGCGTAGTGCTGTGGGTCATGGTGGAAACACAGTAAACCGTTTTAATTGTCATGATTACTTGCTCAGCGATTGGCGCTAAAAGCAAAATAGATGGAGACAATGCTGCTCAGTGTGTGGCCCGAACTGTAGGCTGCAAGCTGCTTTATACATAACTGTGAGTTTGGAATGAGTTTATTCATTCACATCCAACAGAATGTTACAGAATTCAAACAATACTATGACCATAGGAAGAGTCATGTTTTGCAAAAATATAAACATTTATTGAAGCTTCTGATTTGCACAAATCAACAAAAGCGCAGATAATTTAGCAGCCTTATTGTTAAGATACAGATTGCCCTTTATTTTCCGCCACTGCATTTAACATGAACTCTAGTAAAACACATTTTTGTTATACTAATAATGTCCGAGTCATCTGGAATTTGAGTCAAATGCAGCCTTATGTGTATTAATTCTTTCAAAAATGACTCATTTGTGAGCGACACAATACTAATGTTTAAGATTGGGATCTTTATTCCGCTGATCTTTCAGATTGTGTCGGGTATTAACCCACTAATACCGCAGTTAAGTTCCTGCAAGGATTTTCCCTATTTCTCCAATCCTTTCTCCCTTTAAAGCCCCTTAAAATGCCACAAAACATGTTCCCGTTTGTTCCTGTGGTGGAAAACACCCAAAATAGATTAGGCTCCTAGGCCTCGCCATTATTGTTCCTTAACAGTTTCTTTTTTTCCTGTTGACCTTTTAACAAGAACATGGACGTTGGACACCGTGTTTTTAGGAGGAAGACATCCCCCCCCTGTGGATTATTGCCGTTATAAATGAACCTAGCGTGTCTTGATCCGGTGCAGTCCAAGTCCAAGTTCATGTGTGTATTGTTTGAATGAATGATCCGTGTCGGGGCCTGAAGTCTAAGGGAGAGAGTTAAGCTTATTACCTCAATATAAGGAAATCCTTATATTGTAGCTTGTGACAAAGGGTGAGAGGTTAGGTATCTAAAAATAGTCTGAAGGAACAAATCTGTCCTCAAAGCAACAACTGTTGAGATTTTAGTTGGCCGAATGGAAACTCTGACTGATACAGCCTTCTGTTCCAGACGTAGTTTATAATACTCAGTAGTTATGTTGCAGATATTCTAGGTTATTCCTCAAGTAATAACAGTGTATCATATATTTTAGTACTACTTTTAAATAGGTCACCATTTACAAAGGATTTCTAATTTGTAGCTACTGGTTTTATTCATGGTTAATAACTCCTATACTGCTTTATAAATCAGTTATAAGCCATCAATAGGAGGAGGTTTTGTGGTTGCTGGATTGTGAAAAGTCCCGTTCATCCTCGTCCAGCAGGACACTTGCTGTATCTTTTAAGGGCTTTGGCTTTCTAGAAAGTGTGAACTCCACAAACATATATGACTAGATTAATAACACCATTATTACCTAAAAGAAAGCAAAAGCCAGAGGGGATTTTCTCAACCATGCAACCCAAAAGTGTCTTCTTAATCATGGTTAATAACTGGTCTATAAACCATTAGTAACTGATTTTACCACCACCAGTCCAACCAACTTTATTTGTTGAGAAAAAATCTTTGGATAACACAAACGTCGTTTCAAAAACAATCTTAAAGCTGCTTTTACCTCATTGGGAAATAAACCAAAGAGGAACCACGTAACTGCAACCTGGTTATTATGAATCACCCGCCTCAGCTGATTTATACATACGCTGTGGTTTACCCACCTTCTCAGGTATTTGGCTGCTTGACTGCAGAGGCTCTGTGGCCCAGGACTACCGTCTTGTCAGTCACTCTCTCTGTCTCACTGAGTGCCTCTAGTTGACCTTCCTCTCAGCGCTCACAGGCCCGGGCCTAAATAATAAATGAGTCGCCTGGAAAGAGCAGAGTGCGTGCGAGCCCAGGTGAGTTACCTGGGAAGTTAACGAAAGGTAATGAGAGCGAGGTTGCCACGGTTAGTACTTGCAGCGAAACTCGTCACATACACAGATATGTAACCGCTTCTCTGCTCTACATCCCTCTTCTCGGTCTGGCCCTCCTACGTATGTCAATGGCGGCAAAGTGTGTGTGTCGGGCTGCAGGGTGTGTCAATCATTAATGAAACGAGTCCCACCTTCTCAGGTTTCCTTCGGGAGAGGAGTGGGAGAGGAGGGAGTAGGTGGAAGGAGCTCGGGGGTTAAAGATAACAGGATTAGGAGAGCAGTGTACATTATACTGCAACACAGCACTCACACTTTTTCTCTTTTCTCCTCTCTCTCCCCGCTCACAGTTGCAGACAGATGGCCTCATCATAGAAACCTTCGTTTTTCTGAAGACCTGCCAAAAAAGTCCACCACCAACAACAACGACGACGAGTTGACTTTGGGACAGTCTCTACTCACCACCATGGGATACTTGAATCCTACAGTGGGCCTTGTGTGAATCCTGTGGAGGCCCCTTTTTTTTATTTTCCTTGCTCAAACTCCAACCTTGTGTATTTATGTTCCCTGCCACCATATTCTCACTATGGATTCTCAAAGACTTGGTCCTCTGTTGGATCCAAGTCTTGGACCCAGTCACCACCACTTTGGATTAGAAGCTCTGACAGAGCATCCAACCCGGAGAATAGTTTGACTCTGCCTTTCTAGCACTATCTTTTCACTCCCCGTCTCTCTCTCTCTCTCGCTCCCCTTGATGGATCATTGGCCGAGTTACCAACAGTTGATATGGATGGGAGGACTGACAGTTGGCTACAATCCACAGCTTGGATAATCCTATTTTGGGCATCTTCTTCCCTCCCTTTCCCCATGGCACGATAAGAGTTTCATCATCTGAAAGATGGGAAAGAGACATTGCAACAATTCTATGTGTCGGTTGCATCTGAAATCACGGAGATATCCGTCACGTGATTGCACAATATAAGTTGTTTTGTTTCATCGTATTTTGGATATTTTTGCAGCTTGCTTGAGTTTTTTGTTTCTTCATATATTTACAGAAATACTGCAGTATCTGTTTGTGCTCTCCCACAGGCCCTAACGTAGGCCTGTTTGGCCTCACAGAAGGGCCTCTTTAAGGGACACAAGGGAGTTACCTGAAACTTTTATATTTAATTAAGAGAAACAAACGAGGAGAGTGAAGCGAAGCCATCGCGACCTTCTTTCATAGTGTTGTGGTGGCATGGCAGCAGAGCACGGCGAGCTGCTGGCTGAGATGGCCACGATCGGGCGTTTGGGTGCCACCGAACGCCTGAAGCACGCCCAGAAGCGGCGCACTCAGCAGCTGAAGGGATGGGCGCAGATGGAGAAGGATTCAACGCGAGGGTCAAGGGCCAAAGCGGACAAGAAGAAGGCGCGCACCACCAAAGTTACTTTCCCCAAGTCCATCACACTGCTAGATGCAACTGCACGCAATGACCTGGAGGAGGGTAGGTAGAACCACACGCACACACTCACCGACACAAGCCATTTAGAAGTGATGCCAGACTATTCTATACTCGACCATACTGCCCAGACCAATCAAAATCCTGTAAACTACTATGACCTCTGTATTTGGCTCATTTGTGTTGTGTTGCTGTTGGCCTTTCCTGATATGAAGCACATGTCAGCCAATGGCATGGTGCTCCATAAACAACATGGCATGCACGCCGTGTCATTTCTTGTATCTATTTAGGGCAGAGAGATGTGTGCAGAGTGTTCTAATGTTGATGTGGAAAGCACTCTGCCCAGGTGGTTAGTTATAATGGTCTGTCTGTCTTTTTGTTCTTCTCCTTCTAGTGAGGGAGCTTCTTAACAGTGGTGTCAGCCCAGATCTGGTCAACGAGGATGGACTGACAGCCCTACATCAGGTACAGACACACACACACACACACACACACACACACACACACACACACACACACACACACACACACACACACACACACACACACACACACACACACACACCTAGGACAAGATACCTCACTGGCCTCCCACCCGCACACACTGCCAATTGTGGTCACGAGAACGCACGACTAAGCCAGTGATATGTTGACAAGGGAATAAATATGTTACTCGTGTGCCCCACCTAATTATTCCTTTATAGTCGTCTAGCACCTCACTGTTTACTGTAAACACACCTGTGCCAGCATTTAGGGATTTAAGTGCCTGCCTGTTAAGCATACGCGGGTACCCACTCCCACAGCAGCTCACACACACACACTCACAGCCTTGCAATAGATGGGATGAGGTTACCTACACAGTTTTACACCAACACTATGTGACCTTAGCGAGGCAGGTCACCTTTTGAGCAGCGTGTGTGTGTTGATGTTGTGTGCGGTCACAGCTCTGTGCTCACCAAGTACTGTTTGCCTTTATTTTGTCTGAACCGTAACTTATCTTAAGTCGTTTTACATGAACACACTGATTCGTTCCCACTATTTTAGTTCCACGGGTCGGCGTTTTGATGAGTGAGGGCCAGCGTGCTTCAGGCTTACATTCCTTTCCTGAACATTAACAGTCTGATTTAGGAGAAACCGTCGTAACAACATTCCTGTGTTTCGTTTCCCGGGACCTTGAAACACACAAATCTAAAGCGAGCGACACAGACATCTTTACAATTCCGATGGGCACTTTCTCTCCCTTCTGGTTTTGCTCTATGTGTCGTTTATGTCTCTTTATGAATTAACTACTATGAATTCATGAGAGGGGTATTTGTGAGCACAGAGAACTCTTTTTAAAAGCAGTTGAGCCTGCTCTTCCCCTTGGAAAACTTGGTGTTTACACAGCAGAGGGCTGGGCCATGAATGCAAATTCTTATATTACTCAAACCAGTGTATTAGCTGCCATAAATAAATATGCATGGATTAATCCATTTCTCTTAACTTGTTTGCCTATAGTACAAGTTTTCTGTCGTTGTCTGTGCCTGTTTTGTGCGGTCTGTGCTTCCCTTTGCATTCATACGTGTATACATTTTCATACATTTCTACATCTTCTCCCTCTTCTCAGTGCTGCATAGATGATTTTGTGGAGATGGTGCAGTGCCTGCTGGACGCTGGTGGCTGTGTGAATGCCTGCGACAGTGAGCTGTGGACACCGCTGCACGCTGCTGCCACCTGTGGACACACTGGATTGGTGCAGCTCCTGATTCAGGCGTGAGTTTCCCCGTGAATTCACACGTCCTTCATACCCGAGACCGTTTTTCCTGCTTTCATGCCATAAAGACAAAATCCTAGAAATCAATAAGCTGATGTATTTGAGTTATATGTGTTATAAATGTTGCTTTATGAAATGTAAATTCTGCTTGAATGGATATTTGTTTTCTGGACCAAACCTGACTGAGGGCCTTCTTAGCGAGAGACTACTTTACATAAACAATGCAAATATGGCTGCAGCCTGACTCACAAAACACTTTGCAAGTTTATGAATATTCCTGAGTGGCTGAGTACATCAAGGTGTGTCACAGTTTGGCACTCTGATTGAATTGTCTTTGCATATGGGTTTATGCATGTGTGTATGTGCATGCATGCTTCTAGTGGGGCTGACCTGCTGGCTGTCAATGCGGATGGCAACATGCCCTACGATCTCTGTGAAGACGAGGCCACCCTTGAGCTGCTGGAGATGGTTATGGCTGAACAGGGTCAGTAAGATGAGTCACATCCAGCCTCTTATTTATTTATTGTTTATTTAGCAGTGATAATGCATATCACGTATATTGTAACGGATATAGCTTAAAGCTCATTTTTCACCTGTAGTCTCCGGGCGAAGGCCACAAGTGCTGCGCAGGTTACAGAGATAAATAAAACACCAATTGAAAAACTAAGAAATTAAACAAATTCTGCAATACAAACAACAGAAGAACAATACCAAAGCACACTATCAGCAATCCCAATGCCACTAACAACAGACAGTTCATCAGTAAGCTTAACACATCTCCATTTGAAATCAGGTGCCAAATACTGACCAGTCCCAAACCAAAATTAAAACAAATGTCTGTTACTGTCTGTGTGCTACTACTGCAGGTTTCATTGGTTCTATCTGTGTGCGTGTGCGTGTGCGTGTGTGTGTGTTTAGGGATAACTCAGGATCGTATAGATGAATGTCGAGGGGCTAAAGAGACGACCATGCTGGCTGACATTCAGGCTCTGGTTGAGAGCGGAGCAGACCTGAACGCACAGGATGCTAATGGAGCAACACTGGTGAGACGGCGGGACATCTACTGAATACATAAAGAGAATTAAACAAATTGTAAATTAGGACGTGACAAGCCAGGGATTTTAACCATCCAAAATCATAGAGTTCTGCCAAGAATTAAAGCGCTGGTCAAAGTCTGGAAATTTGAAATGAATGATTGGTTATACCGGTGTATTTGTATTCTTTTTATTTTATTCAAGATCTCTGAACAGGGAAAACACAAACTTTTAAAAATTGCTTCCATTCATCTAAGCTGTGTGCTTAGCTTCCTAGAAGTCTGAAATGTCCCTCCTTAAAGTTTATAAGTCAATATTGAAGTATAGTGTTATTCGTCAGCACCGGAGTGCTACTTGTATTTTCTTAATGACTTGGAATGTCTCCAAAGAAGGTCTAAATCAGGAGTATAAATGAAGTTCACATTTGAGTATAAAATGCAGCAATATCTCTTCTATGTAAAACTTATATCCAGTTTTCTAGCTTTTTCTGAATGCATTTGAACCTTGTCTTTTACATGACGTGTATTTCTGCCGAAGGAAACTAGACTTTAAGTTAAACCCTGAAATGTTGAACTGCCTCCCGCGAGGTTAACTCTTAAATGACCAATGTTGAACGTCTCTCCCAGCTCCACATAGCATCTGCTAACGGCTATGTGTCGGTGGCGGAGCTGTTGCTCGAGCACAGAGCTCTGGTGGAGGCGAAGGACTCTGATGGCTGGACGCCGCTACATGCCGCCTCCTGCTGGGGACAAGTAGGTGCTGCATACAAACCAAAAGACAAGACCCTTCCACTTTTCTTCAAATGACTCATTAATAGGGTTGTTTTTTTATTTCTTCCACAGATCCAAATGGTGGAACTGTTGGTGGCCCATGGAGCCAGTTTAGACACAAAGTCTGTCCTGGAGGAGACGCCTCTGGGTAAGACCAGAAAGACTTTTTGTCCTGTATTGCCTCATAGCTGTAAATGATGTAAATGACAGTACCTTTCACCTTTTAATGATGTAATGCTAATCCACTCTTTAAAGTGTAGCCTGTGCTAAAATAGGAACTAATTATCATAACTAATTTCCTAAATGTCTCTCACGGTGTCTAACCTTTTCCTGCTACTGACTTTTCAGACGTGTGTATGGATGAAGAGGTCAGATCCAAACTGATGGACCTGAAGCACAAACATGATGCCATCATGAAGAGCCAGGACCGGCAGAAGAGCACGCTGCAAAGACGAGCCTCTAGTACTGGCAGCAGAGGGTGAGAGGGACATTAGGCCAGAGAGCCCAAGGACGAAAATGAATCAAAGTTAGAGCAGTTTAGCTTTACTGTCCCCTCCCCCCCCCTCTCTCGTTTGTCTATACAGTAAGGTGGTCCGTCGTGTCAGTGTTAACGAGCGCTCCAGTCTGTACCGGCGGGAGCACCACAAAGAGGCCATGGTGTGGCAGGAGCGCGGCCGGCAGCCAGAGCCACAGGACGACGATGAGGACAGACAAACGGACAACGAGCTGCACCAGCATGCGGCCATGGTGAGTTCAGTGTGTGAAAATGTGACAAAAAAACCCTTATTTTCATAAAAATAAATTCAAATTATTCTTTAATGTTCTCTTGTGTTTCAGGTTGCTGGCGGTGGAGCCACATCACGTTTAGAGGAACTCGAGGCTGCAGACAGGAAAATTGTGTCCAGTGTCGGTAATGGAGGGACCTCTGTTTCTCTGGCCTCCTCTGTACCCGGAGAGCTGTGGAGTGGTGGTCTCATGGACCGTAGGGCCTCGTACCAGCTGAGCCCTGCATCTGGAGCTGGCTTGGGGTCTACAGTGGGAGAGGGGGCGGACAGTATGACTCGGGAGAAATCGCACCATACACTGGCTGACCTGAAACGCCAGCGGGCAGCCGCCAAGCTCAATAAGTACCCAGCACCTCCCCCACCGCTGCCTCCTTCCTTAGAGGAGGAGCCTTCTGGAGCGGCGGCCGAGGTGGCAAACGCTCAGGCCCAGCCAGAGCTCCACACGACCCCCAGCGCAGAGGAGGAAGCCTCCCCGAGCCAGGTGTACTTCACCCCAGCCAGCGGAGAGCCTCCTCTGCTGAAACTCAGAGCCCCTGAGGAGGACCAGTCCAACAATAAGGAGCCTTGCTGTGGACTCATGTAGACAGTCTAACACACACACACACACATTGCCTACAGAGTAGAGAAGCTCGGCCTTTTACACTCCAAAGTGGCAAAAACCTTTCCTGCTTGAAATAAATCATTGAAGACTGCAAGTTAAGGCCACATGCCAATGAGGGTTTGATCTACACTGCATTTCAGTGAGCTGAAGAGGAATCTTTATGCTTATTTGTCATTTACTTATCTTCTTTTTTCGATACAATACACACTTTACACTGAAGGTCCTAGCATTTCCTGTCGCTTCCTCCTTTTTAGTGACTGCCTCGTTAGGTGTCTATCTAGTGACTCAGAGGAGAACTACAAGCAAATATTTACTTTGCCCGGTCTTTGTCCATTACTTAACTTGTTCTCTTACTGCACTGCTCAACTACTGTAGATTGACATTTCATTGAAAAGCCTTAGAATCATGTAAAAGTTGAACTAACCGCAAAAAGCTGAATTTGAATTAGCAGTTCAAGATTATTTGTTTTCAATTTAGAATGCGATTTAAAGTTCTGTCTTCTTTACTGAGTGCTATAAGGGTACATGATAAGACTGGTTATTTGTGGTTGAGAGATAGTTTGGTCGTGATAGATTCAGTATACGGTATAGCTACTCTGAATCTACATTAATGCAAACATGAAAACAAGGACTGTTCCCTTGCTTGATTTCTTTTTTTTTTTTGGGCTGAAAATATCCTGAGGCTTTTTTTTTTTTTTTATTATTACTTTTCCAGTGCACAGAAAAGCCTACATTTGTAATGGTGCAATTTGTAAATCAACTGTTTGTCACTAAAATACTATGTGAGATCATCTATGTATATTTGAATCGGTGGAAAATTGACTCAGCCCCTCATCATTTCTAGATTTCTATTTTTCTACTCTCTGAATGGAATCACATTATTTATTCTATCTGATACTGAATATGGCTGGTGGTGTACAGTGTACATTTTTTTTAAAGATTAAAGTGTGAGGGCAAAATATTTATCAAAGAGATGATATATCGCTTTTTCTTTTTTGTCAAACCAAGTGAACTTGTCATATGATTTTATTTTTTATTTTTGTCAAAGGTCGGTGCCTTCTTTAGGTGTCAGCTTTGATATACTGTAGGTTTGCAATGCTTGCACAAAGTCCCACATGTACAATTGACGAGCGGTGGGATAAAATGATATATCGTCCTCCAACTCCAGCGGTCGGTGCGCTCTCATTTCTGTATTGCAATTCAGTTTTGTTCATGATTTTCACTGAGCCCTGTTTTTTTTTTTTTTCCCAAGTGGATTTCTTCAATGAATGTGAGCATTACGTCTCTGGGTATTGTTAAAGGGACGGAATCAGATAGCCATGTTTGTTTTCTTTTAGTTTATACATTAGTCAGGGTCAAATTTATACATTAGTCGGGGTCAAATAATGGCCACATGACAAGCCACACACTTGTCTCCCCCCCCCCCCCCCAATGCCTTTTCTCTTCCTCTTACATCAGCACATCTTGAATGTCACACTCCGTTCTGATCCGCCTGCCAGGGCAGCACATGATACACACAGTAAACACGTTAGTACACATACATTATAAAAGCATTGCATGAGGATAAAACTGTTTCATGTTGTTATAATGGTACAAGTTGCTGCCTTATTTATGGCAACTTGGTTTTCCTTTTAGATGCACTTAACAGAATTTCATCTCTATTGTTATCCACTCGCACATTTACGCACACACACAGCCTTTGTCCAGGACGTGTTGTGTGTGTGGCCTTGGTGACAGCTGTGCATGGGGCGTGTTTTAAAAAATGAAACCTGCTTATATTCAGACATGAACGTGAGCCTTAAGGCTACTGAGCGACTAAGAGAGCTGTTTTAAAGTATTGTCTATGTTGCGATGTTGATCTGTCTTTAAAAAAAGTAGATAAAGGCGAAATGGAACAGACCGTCGTGTGACGCTGCCAAAAATACGCACGGCATCACGCAAGGTCGCCGGTACGTCACATGCTTGTTTGTGAACCGTTTTGGATTGAGATATCGAATGTCTTCCCCAAGCCCTTTCCAAGGCATCTGGAGGTTTCTCTTTCTCACACTTTGTCATTCTCACACACAGGCAGCTAATTCTGTGTCTCACTTTCTCTTCTCCAAAAAAAAGAGACATTCAAAGGAACTTTAACTGCCCAACAATTTCATTAAAAAAATGTTCTCAGTCTTGTTTTAAAGTCCGTTCGGGTGTGAGCTACAGTTAAGTTTATTTTGTATCAACTAAATGTATATAAACTATGTAGCAAAATTAGGAAAATGAGCTTTAACCTTTGAAATCTGAGGGTCTTATCCGGAAATCTCCTTGTTCTTTAAGCAGGTCACATGATAGATTAAAGGATCTCTGACCAAATGCTGCCCCATGATTCCTTGCAACACCAAAGCAAACCCCCCAGCAGTGTTGTAAGATACACTCTTATGTCACAGAGCTCGAAATGTAAAAGCCCCTCAGTGGTCTGTACAAATTAGCCATTTTTTGTCATGTCTGCCTCCAAGTGGCACAAAATCAATACGTGGGGCTTAAGCTTTGAATGCTTAAGTTTTGAATGTTTTTATATTGTTGTATTGAGCTAATGAGTTTGTTTCTCAATACTCCAATACAGAACTGGAAAACACTTGAGTTACAATCCATAATGAATTAATACATTTTCTTATTTCTCACTTATTTTGCAGTGACACATATCTCCTTACTCTACTCAAGTGGGCAAGTCTGTTATTCCTAAAAGTTAACTCCGACCGCGGGGCGCAAGTTTATATTTTCTTTTTCCGACGGCACGTAAAGGCATCGTTCGACACGCCGAGAGCCAGCAAGCGAAGTCACTGAAGGAATCCAGCCAACCACGGGGGAAGGCGTGGCGGGCCGGGTGGGACGTATGAGCGGGAGTATGTGGCTCAACTGTCAGTTGTGTCCCAGAGGAGTCATAGTGAAAGTACACACACGAGCTGAGCCGACTCCTGCCGAACAACTGGTAACAGCTGCAAACACTTTTCTCGCTCATGTACAGTCACAGTTCATTCGTGATGCGTCTAAATCTTCTTTCCCGTTCAAGCTCTACAGTCCGCTGTGAGACGGAGTTTTGCGCGTGACATAATCATGTCACAGCATGCAGCGAACGGCTGCGCGAGCCGGGGCAAGGTGCTGAATTTGGACAGCATGAACCCCAATGTGAGGAAGGTCGAGTACGCGGTCCGCGGTGCCATAGTCCAGCGGGCTCTGCAGATAGAGAAGGAGCTAAAAGAGGTAAACGCCAAGTTTTGTTTTTTTTGTGTGTGACACGCGCACACCTCGGTGCACGTGGACCGGAGTTGAGTTTGATAACGCACAAGGAGAAAGATAAATAGGCTGTTACTGCAGTGGTGATGTGGCGGTCATTAGGGAGTCGGTGGAAGTTATGAAAAGCTGTTAACTTATTTAAATCAAATGATATCACTGATCCTACACAAAGTTGACGCTTAAATGTACATCACATTTTGGGGTTATTGTTTTTTTATTCACAAAGATAAAAGCGGATATATAATAGGCCCATCCCAAACTGTGTGTGTGTGTGTGTGTGTGTGTGTGTGTGTGTGTGTGTTTTTCGTTTTTTAACACAAAATATTTGATTTGCACACCAGCTGATGTTGACAGTGAGCAAAACAAGTTATTTAAGTGCTCTGTTTCCTCAAGATATGGTGAGAAGTTTAGTAGTGAGTATAGCCCTGATCAATGCTTGCCTTGGACAGTTTATGCTGAGTGGCTGCAGGACATGGACAGTAGGTCTACTTTTCAAAGGCTTAATGCCAGCAGTGGTGGGGCTGTTATGTCCTGCGCAGCACTCAAACTCCTCTTACATATTACTGTGGTATTGATCCGCCATGCTTTCCTAAGGAAGGTTACACAAGTTGAGCGGGGAGGGGAGCCTTTTAAACAGGCTGTAATGCAACCCTCTCCGCAGCTCTGTATGTTCTCTTCACAAGACGCGTAGTGATCTGTAAGAGGCAGTTCCAAGCGCGTCGGACTACTTCTCTAGCCCGAGGTGGCCTGAGAGGATGTGTGTATCGTGGAGTGTTCTTATGTAAGATGAGAGGGTACATTCTCTATCCTCTTTTGTCTCCCTGGTTTGCCCACCTCCCTCCTCCTCCTCCTCCTCCTCCTCACTGGGGAGAAAGTTCATTGGACAAAGCTGCAGCTGCGAGGGCCCAGTAGCGTCACAGGCCTTTTCTCTGCAAGGAGGTCCATGAACAAGCAGCACCCAGTTCAACTGAAAGTGCTCGAGTTCTTGGTAATCCACTGTTTTTTTTCCCCTCCTCTTATAAAATGAAAGAAACTTATTTGCCAAGAATAACTGGAATCATTGGCTGCAGAGCCATAAAGTGTTTCCTCGTGAAGGTCCACTCCAAAGTCCAGAGGAGAGATTGCAATTTTACACACGTACATTAGTTTTAGACAAACCTGCTTTATACATTTATTATACTAAATGTGAGTGAAAACAATCTGAAATGTAAAATCCGGGAGTTTTCTGAGGGGTCAGGAGGGTTTACATCACTACAGCGGTCGGCGGGTGAGCTTCCTGTCAGATCTGTGACTGGAACACTGTTACTGATGGCTCAGCGGATTTTATGCAAGTGTGTGTTTGTGCAGGCGTGCACTGGTGTGGGGAAGGACTCTTATAATATAATCCTAACCCAGACATCTGGCATGACAGTGCTTTTTCAGGCTCGGATCTGATGGCAAGTCTGCATTGTCTGTGACAATGGAGAGTAATGCGTAAGAGGTTTTATTGAGTTATGAGTTTGTTAAATCACAGAAAATGTCATATCCACCTTGGGTGTATTCAGGTCAGGGTTTCTTGGCCTGGCTCGCTGCTGCAATCAGTGCCTGGTGCTGAGCGAGCAGGAGGACGCGGCGCTGAGCCGGGGAACCGAGCGGCTCCTCTGGCTCCCAGACAACAGCAGCCTCTTTGTTGCTCGAGAACAAGGCCGGGGACGAGGTAAAACGTGCTGCATCCGATAGATTTCAAACAAACTGGCATCTGATTTCCACGCGAGCCCAAAGAATCTTGTGGGCGCTGCTCTTTTAATCACGCAAGACCATAGAGATGATAATATTGACTCAGTCAAAAGTAAAGTTCTCCCTGTGCCCTTGGAGGCGTTTATGCCTGGTATTTAAAAAAGCTAAATGTGCTGAATCATGACATTGACCATGTGAAGAGCATAACTTTTACCCTTTCACTTCCTCTGTGCTCTACAGCAAGAGAAGCAGCTGGCCACGTTTAGAGCTTGAGTTTCATTTGATGACAATCAAATTTTTTTCAAATAAGAATTTCTTTGGACATTTTCGGTTTAGTTTGGCATCGTATTTCCACTGTATTTCTCATCAGCATACAGTGAAATGCAATGACAATTAGTTTAATGATGTGATTTTTTTAAATGCACAAACCTCGTGGTTGTCTCGACATCTATTTAAACCTCATTGCTCCGCCCTGGTATGAAGTAGCAGGGGACATCTATTGTCAATTTCACCTCATCTGATAAACGGCAACAGCTGCAGCCGCATGTTGTGAACAGCAAACAGACTCGCAGGCACCAACATACAGTGTGCCGGTCTGACCGGCTCACAGAGATGAAGATGATGCAATGAAGAGGAATGGTGACTTCACATGATTGGATTAAGCCAGCAATTCTTGAGTCAATCCACAACCCTAAACAGAAGAGGGGTTGTGTCTCCATGAGCCCAGCGCTTCCTGCTCCAAAAGCCAAACCAGACTCTGTGCAAAACAGAAGATGATTGTGTGTGTGGGACTATCTGTGTCTCTGGTTTGATTACAACTTAGATGAGAGACCAACACAAATGTGATGTAGTTACTAACCCTCTGTCTCTGAAAGATGTCAGCCTGGGATGGACAATTTGAAGCTGTACAAATGCAAAATGCTCCTTACTTCCTCAACCAAATGAAACCAAACCGTTTTTTACTTATTTATTATACCTTTACTATGTGATTACGTATTTATTGGTCTTGTTTTTCTACTTATGTCTCTTGTTTGCTTGTTTGGACTATCTACTATGCTGCTGTAATCCTGCAAATGTCCCTGCCGTGGGACTAATAACGGTTTATTTTATCTTATGTTATCTTTATTAATTGCACTGGTTTCAATTACGCCGATAATGGCTTCTAGCTGAAACAAGTCTGTTCTTTTGCCCAGAATAAATAAGAAGGCACTTTATCGGTGAGTGCCGGGTTTTTGTTTCTATTGATACTTCAGATTCTGAGTTGTGCGCACTGCTACTTACCACGATATCCTTTATAGTGATGTATTGCACAGATGAATGTCTACGTCCTGCAGCCAATATCGACAAATCACATTAGTATTATCAGGTTAGTAATGTAGTCAAGATGTCATAACATGTCGATTTACACAATAATAGTTGTGTTCCTTTTTTAAGTCTTGAAGTTTCCAATATATCGTAACTTGTGTGTCTCTTTCTCATTACTTCTTGTTATGTCGTCACACACTTCCTGTTTGTTAAGGGATGTAAGAGATGACTGAGTCACCAGGTTCCCACTTTTTCCCCACCGTCTCAGTATTTTCTACACCTTCCACACCTGTTCTATAATGTGTAATCAAGAGATTTACCTGCTCGTCCCTGTGTTTGTCTTTCAAGGGAGTCAAGAAACCTTTCACGGAAGTTATCAAGGCTAACATAGGCGATGCCCACGCAATGGGCCAGAAACCAATCACATTTCTCAGACAGGTAGGACAGCTACAGCTTTTCCTCAATTCACTTGAGTGATTGTGTTTGACAACAAAGCAGTATTCATGAAAACAGGACTCGCTACTTTTCATACACACGGAATGTGCCAGAATGCCTGTAAGACGCGCGTCTTCCTCTCTCAGGTCTTGGCCCTGTGTGCTTACCCGGATCTCCTGGAGGACAACAAGTTCCCGGAGGATGCCAAGCAAAGAGCGCGGCGTATTCTCGATGCCTGCGGAGGCCACAGTATAGGTCAGACAACTCCCGCTCACTCCACCAACCACATTTACGTCCCCTCCCTCCCAACGCGCACGTCATTAGCATCCACGTCCGTTTGTCTACTCATTAATAATTTATTTGGACAGTCTGTGCACTATTTAAACAGAGCATCAACCGATCAATGTGGTGTGTGTGTGTGTGTTTTTTTTTTTGTTTGATTCAAAGTTCATTTTCATGTGTTCAAGGGGCCTACAGCGCCAGCCAGGGCATTGAGTGCATTCGTCAGGATGTGGCGCGCTACATAGAGAAGAGAGATGGTGGAATCCCCTCCAACCCCGACAACATCTACCTCTCCACCGGAGCCAGTGATGCCATTGTGGTATGGGTTACACTGTTTATCGTCTCTTCTCCAAAGTGCTGACATACTGTAGGCACAGGCACGAGTTGATGCATTGCTTTAATGTGGCACAGGTGACATCCTTTTAGTATAGCTAGCTTATCAATCTGTTTCTTATCCACCTTTGTTAATTATATACTCTGCTGTACTTTGCTCATCTGTAACTTTACCCCACCCACGTACCTTGGTCACTGTCACATGTGTGGCGAAATGGGAACCTGGAAACACCTGAAGTAGTGGGAACTAACACAGAAGCGGCTTTGAGTACTTTGCCAGGTGTTTATATGTCTGTGGACAGATTTTGTCAGCGCTTTAGCTTCACAGCCGTCATGATGCAGTCACAAAACTTAACAGGTGTGTAGCTGAGATCAAAATTAAGGCAGAGTTCGAATATGGGTGTGGTACAAGCAAGGGCAGCAGGAAGTAGGAAAGGGGAAATTGGCTATGGTGGCTCAGCTGTCTCCATGTTGAGAGACGTTGAAAGGCAAAATGCTCTCGGTCTCCTATATATCAACTTTAAATATTGCAGATGTTTTTTCTGACACTGACGGTCTATATACTGTATGTTCTTTCAAATATTCTCCAATATTACTCCTACCACCTCAACTTTCATTCTGTCTGTCTTACCCTCCTTTCCCATCTTCTTCCTCCCTTACGATCCCAGACCATGCTGAAGTTGCTGGTGTGTGGCGAGGGTCGTGACCGTACTGGAGTAATGATCTCCATCCCCCAGTACCCTCTGTACTCGGCGGCCCTGGCAGACCTGGCCGCCGTGCAGATCAATTACTACCTGGATGAGGACAAGTGTTGGAGTCTGGATATTGCAGAGCTAAAGAGAGCCGTCAACGCAGCCAGGCAGCACTGTAATCCCCGCGTGATCTGCATCATCAACCCCGGAAACCCCACTGGTATGTCAGGTGATAGTCGTTTCTGTGTGTTAAATTAAACGGTTGCCGGAATTGTGTAATTTCGTCGATGTGTACATGCACGCCCGACTTGCATCGACAAACTCTGCTTGTCCTTGTGTGATAGGTCAGGTCCAGAGCAGGCAGTGCATTGAAGATGTGATCCGATTCGCTAAAGAGGAGCATCTCTTCCTCATGGCTGATGAAGTAACGCACCGTCACATTTCCTCAATTCAGAAGTTTTTCTCTCCCAGTTTCTTCAGTCTTACAGAGCAAAATTAGTGATGTCAAAGCAAGCTGACTGGCTTCATTCACATTACTACTCGGGATGCAACCAGAATTATAATAAGATTCACAGTGTCAACCCACACACTGAGCAGCACAACAATTCATTTTCTGCTAATTATCTGTCAACGTCATGCATTTCTATGACCTCATCATATAGATTGAAAAAGTAAGGACACAAATGTATCTATCATCCTTGTTGATGACTTAATACATTTCAAATTGACAACCGAGTTTCAAAACGTTCAGTAAAGTTAATGTGTGACTTAATGAAAATGGTAACATACTCACTTAATTCATGACACGTACAGAAGTTAAATACAGTATATAATCCGCTATGAGCACAGTAGCTCGTCGTGGCAGTTTAATGATCCTTTTTTCAGTCAACTCTTGAAGACATGCTGCACATTTCAGTTCATTCTGTTATGGATAATGATGTGCTTTTAATAAAGTGTTTTCCCACTTCAGGTCTACCAGGACAATGTGTATGCAGAGGGCTGTAAGTTTCACTCCTTCAAAAGGGTGTTGTTTGAGATGGGACCAGAGTACTCCACTACAGTGGAGATGGCCTCCTTTCACTCCACCTCCAAATGCTACATGGGAGAGTGAGTAGCTAGACACACACACACACACACACACAGACTACACTTGTGTATGAAACCTACAAAAGGTTTTCTTCTTTATTAATACTTAAAAGATCCTTGGAGTTGTTACTTCTACAAACGAATAGCTCCTGCTGCTGACGTGTCCATCACCTGTACCAAGAGTGTACTTTGTGTTTTGACTTCCTTCTTTCCTCTGTTTGCTTTTGTTGTCAGGTGTGGATTCCGTGGAGGCTACATGGAGGTGATTAACATGGACCCTGAAGTGAAGGCTCAACTTACCAAAATCGTGTCGGTGCGTCTTTGCCCCCCTGTTCCCGGACAAGCTCTCCTGGACATGGTGGTCAACCCCCCGCAGCCTGATGAGCCCTCCTACAACATGTTTATGAAGGTCTGAGGAACACACCAGCTAGCACACATCCTAGCAGTGTTAACACAGCATGTACTAATATAAATACCACATCGTGTAATCTATGCACAGAAAGCAGCTCATTAGATCTGTCAATGAGAAGAACGGCAACGAAAATGTGTAATTTCACGCACCGTGTCTGATCAGTGAGGCACCAGATTGCATAGTGCGCGACTGCTACACATGGCTGTAGCTGCTTGCAAAGTCCAAACCAATTCATCCAATATAGCCCACCTGTAAAGTTTATTATTACCTTTTATGATGAGATTTTTCTGACTTACTTTTTATGACATACTGTACTATGACTTAATTACTTTTTTTAATGACTTATTATACCATGGCTTTTTCAATACTTTTTGACAAACTATACCGTGATTTTCTTTGATCCACTATAGTATAAGGTACTATACTATGCCATTCTTCATGACTTTTTTTCGAAATACTTTACTATGACTTTTTCATGACCTTTTTCGACAGAATATACTGACTTTTTATGATTTTATTTTTTCGACATACTATAATATGACTTTATTTTTGCTTTTTTTGATATACTATGATATACTATGATATACTACCTTTTTTTGTTACTTTTTTCGACATACTATACTACGACTTATTTATGACTATTTTGGACATACTGTACTATTACTTTTTTTGACATTTTATAATCTGTCTTATTTATTACTTTGACATATTAAACTATGACTTTTTTAAAGTTACTATACTGTGACCTTTTTCATGACTTTTTTTCAACATACTATACTATGACTGTTTTGGACATACTGTACTATTATACTTTTTTCAACATTCTATATTCATTTCTTTACATACTATGCTATGACTATTTAATGCCTTTTCCCGACATTCTATTTTATGATTTTTTTCGACATACTAAACTATGACTTTTTTTTTTATTGCCGAGAGCCAGAGAGAGTTGTGAGTGAACGAGAGCATACAAACACTGTCCTAATGTAGGAAGTTAGAGTAAATCCCAACGTTTTACATAGTTAATTAATTTACAACTGTATGATTATAAATACTATATTTCAAAAATAGCACTCCTATAAGCAAAGCTCTCACAGTTTTACTGTACTTTACTCTCAGTAAATAATCAATGTTAACAACTTGATATTCAAGGAGGGATTTGGTAATCCTAAAATCACTGGTGGCACCAAACATCCTGAGCCAAATTACGTAAAGTGGTAGCAGTCAAAGTCTATTCTGAATCCAAAGTTACAGGTCAGATATGCTACTGGTTTACACGACAGGAGTTTGGTGTGAGTATCTTACCACAGCATCCTACTGCTTTCAACAACTCCACAGCTCTGAGGCAGGCTGCGGCAAAACCACTGCTCATAGTAGCTATTACAGTTATATATATATGGGATTGTGGTCAGGCTTCCTGAGGGACTCTCTGGTAGTAGCCCTGGCTTCTCTTAGCCAATGCTGACGGTTGGCGATCGAACTGTGGGGAAGACACAGTCGCGCCCCCAAAAGCCCTGCATAGTTGGTTATCGCTGTCTGGGGCAAGCCACAGGCTGCGTCAGCATTGCGTAAATAAGGTCGACCAGTCTTCAATGCTACCAGGGGGCAGGATGTCTGCGTGCCAGCCTGCCTCAGAGCTGTGGAGTTGTTGAAAGCAGTAGGATGCTGTGGTAGAAGCCTGAAGTGAGCTCTGAGGCAGACTGGCACGCAGACATCCTGCCCCCTGGTAGCATTGAAGACTGGTCGACCTTATTTACGCAATGCTGACGCAGCCTGTGGCTTGCCCCAGACAGCGATAACCAACTATGCAGGGCTTTTGGGGGCGTGACTGTGTCTTCCCCACAGTTCGAACACCAACCATCAGCATTGGCTAAGAGAAACCAGGGCTACTACCAGAGAGTCCCTCAGGAAGCCTGACCACAGTCATATATATAACTGTAATAGCTACTATGAGCAGTGGTTTTGCCGCGGCCTGCCTCAGAGCTGTGGAGTTGTTGAAAGCAGTAGGGGTAGGTTGAAGATCTAGACGATGGCATGTGGAGTGGGACTGAGCTCAGTGGAAGAAACCTTGAGCACCGGATGTGATGATGAATGAGGAGGAGGGTCACATCGGTTCTGAAATGACAACTGACTGCAGAGAAGAGAACAGGTCTTTAAAGTTTGACGGGAAACATATGATTGGCTGAGGGAGGCCGTGGCGAAATCGCCCACTGTCAGCTGATAGAGTAGGAGCCAGAGAGAGTTGTGAGTGAACGAGAGCATACAAACACTGTCCTTATGTAGGAAGTTAGAGTAAATCCCAACATTTTACATAGTTAATTAATTTACGACTGTATGATTATAAATACTATATTTCAAAATAGCACTCCTATAAGCAAAGCTCTCTAACTAAGTTTTACTGTACTTTACTCTCAGTAAATAATCAATGTTAACAACTCGATATTAAAGGAGGGATTTGGTAATCCTAAAATCACTATGGTGGCACCAAACATCCTGAGCCAAATTACGTAAAGTGGTAGCAGTCAAAGTCTATTCTGAATCCAAAGTTACAGGTCAGATATGCTACTGGTTTACACGACAGGAGTTTGGTGTGAGTATCTTTCCTGCCCCCTGGTAGCATTGAAGACTGGTCGACCTTATTTACACAATGCTGACGGCAGCCTGCGGCTTGCCCCACACAGCGACACCTGTCACCATGCAGAACTCAAGAGTCCTCCCCACAGTTCAAACACTCACCATCAGCATTGGCTCCGAGAAGCCAGCTCCTACCTGGGTGTTAAGTGGTTGAAGATACTGAGGTTAAATGGCACAAGCCATCTGGCGTTATACACAAGATAACACGTCAACATTCCAATTTATGATGGAACACACATGTTCCATCCAGCATTCTATTCTATTCTGTTCTGTTCTATTCTATTCTGTTCTGTTCTATTCTGTTCTGTTCTATTCTATTCTGTTCTGTTCTATTCTGTTCTGTTCTGTTCTCAAGGGCAGATAATGTATCCTTTTATCAATCCACTATTTGCTAGTCCAGCGTTCACTATGTTTTCCATGGCACAGTTTTCACAAAACTCCACCCATTAGCAGTCATGAAATAACACTGTATATTACAAAAAAAATATTTTGTCTATTGCAGATTGCAGATATTTTAAATCATACATGCAATAAGTCACAACAAAAGTTTAAGCTGTTGCAAATAACTCCACAATTTATCCTTTTAACATTGTTAAGCTGTCTGCAAATTCATATTCAAATGCTAATATATTGCATCCCGTGTACTGTATGGTAACTATAGCCACACCCAAATCTCACCTGCAAATCTCACCTGGGAATTAGTCAGTTGATTGATTTAAGACCTTAAAACTGTTTTGAACTGAATTATTTGGTTGATAATAGTTATTAAGACAAATAATAAGTCACCGGGATCATGTCCAACTTTTTTGCTTCTCTCTCATCAGCAACTTTATTACATATGGTCCTAAATCATCACGCAAGTTAGACGTTATTGTGATGTTCCGGACCTTTGCGTGAAGAAATTCTCTCGAAATGGACCTCGGTGAATTTGAATTGAATACCTCTGTACTATACTATTGCTTTTGATGACTTTTTCCACATAATGTACTATGACATTTTTCATGAATTTTTTTTTTTTACATTCTATGCTATGACAATTTAGTGCCTTTTCCCCGACATACTGTACTATGACTTTTTTACAAGATTTTCGACAAACTATACTTTGACAATTTTATTACTCTTTTCAACATACTATACGTTGACCGTTTTTGCCATACTATACTATGACTTTTCCATGACTTTCTTCAACAACTTGTGACTTTTTAGCACTTTTTCCGACATACTGTACGATGGCTTTTTCATGACTTTTTAATTTCTTTTTTCTACTATTGGGTGTAGTTCCAATCTAGACCAGAAACAAAAATACCAGTTTTACTCAGTTTCTCCTAATGCAGCCTTCAATTGAAGCAGCTAGTAACCCACAATCTGTCGTACACCTGTACGTCCATGTACTGTATGTTCATAAAGATTGAAATTTATTTTATTTTATTCAGGTGGTAATATACAGTACCACATTGAAAAATCCACTGAAGGGATGTAAATAATGGAAGTCAGACTATTCTCATTATCAGATAGATATATTAAAGAATTCATAAGTACACTCCATAAATCTTTTAACTCTTGCTTCTCCTTCAGGAGCGGACAGCGGTGTTGGCAGATTTAGCAGAGAAGGCGGGGCTAACAGAGCAAATCTTCAACACAGTACCTGGTATCACCTGTAACCCTGTGCAGGGGGCCATGTACACCTTCCCCCGCATCGCTCTCCCACAGAAGGCCATTGACAAGGCAAAGGTCTGCTCTGCACACCCACCATATGTCACAAAAGAGCCTCACCCCAATTTACTTGTCTTGTGTGGACATGTTCAAACGTGCATGTGTGTGTCCATCTACAGGAGGAAGGCCATGTCCCAGACATGTTTTATTGCATGAAGCTGCTGGAGGAGGAGGGCATCTGCCTTGTGCCTGGCAGTGGCTTTGGCCAGAGAGAGGGAACCTTCCACTTCAGGTTCGCATGGCTATACCATCTCTGTTCTGGACATTTTACAGATTTCAAACAGCTTGTTCCTCAACTTAATGATGGAAAATAAGGAACCTATTGCAAGCATACTGTGACCATACATTGGCCATTAATGTTATGGCTTTTTCTGCGTTATAATCGATATATTGCAAAGTGAATCTTCAAAAGTTCATTTTTTGCCATTTAAACCGGATTAGATTTGTTTATATACTTTACAGACTGCTTTGAACCTGTACTGCACAAGTGAATTTTTTTGTTTGATTCTTAAATTGAGGTCATGATGGCAGAATGATCATTAAACTCAAAGTAATTCACTACACTTGCCATTAACCCACATCCTTCTTCCTGCTGTTGCATCCAGGATGACCATCTTGCCTCCCACTGAGAAGCTGAAGATTGTGCTGCAAAAGATCAGTGATTTCCACATACGGTTCACACAAGAATTTTCATAACCGCCATCTCGAGAACCGACTCATTCATTACCAGTATCTTCAAGTGCCTTTGTGAGACGGCGGCAAGAAGTCTTAACGTCGTCTCCTGCGATACCGATCTCTTAAGATCAGATATCTTCACCGTTTTGCAACAGAGAAGAACCTTGAAGGCTTCTTTAATTTAGACAGCTAGTGAAAATGAGATGTCCTGTGTATATGTGAAGATGTAATCATTTGCACTTAAAGTATTACCCGCCCAGGTTATTAATGCACAAGTGTTATATTGTTGATTGCATGTTATGTCAAGACTTATGCAGCCAAATTAGTTGAAAGTATCAATTAATAACATGTTCGGTGATTACTAATTGTTTGAAGTCTGAGATCTGTATAACTAATATTTAAATTGTTCTTAAATGTGATTAAAACTAATTTCTAGAACGCTTGTTTTTTTTTTTAATATAAAATGCCTCTTACATTTGGAATAAATTTGCTGAACACCTTCCAGCTTGTATTGATTCACAGTAACAAAAACTCACATTTGAATGCTGGCCCACAAAGCTCCCATCATTTACAGTTTTATTGAAAAAGACTGAAATCTTCAACAGTGCGTACATGCTTTTAGAGAGACAAAAGCTGAATCTCTTGGAATGAACACAAACTCAAAAAAGATGATTGAACATAGCAACTCAGTAACCGCATTCCTCCCTTCCCCTCACCCTCACACTCTGCCCGAGCATGTTTAAGAGTTCTCAGATAATCATCCAAAGAGACAGTTTCAAAGTTCATCTCTCTTCTGTGATAGCTTTGTGCTATGCTTCTCCAAGAACGCGCTGAAGCCCTCCACTGTTCTGTCTTCACCTTCAAATTTGATGGGGTTCTGCTTACTGTCGCTCGGGGCAAAGTATATCGTAGGGAAGCCTTCTGTTTTGAAGCTCTCATTTGGCACATCGTTGGCTGTGGCATCCATCTTGGCGATCACCAGGTTCTTCTCTCCCTTGTACTTCTTGCCGAGAGCCAAATAGTCAGGCTCCAGTTTCTTACAGTGGCCACACCAGGGAGCATAAAACTCAATCAGGACATCCTTCTCTTTATCCATGACGATCTCCTCGAAGGTCTTTCCTACCACAACTTTGACGGGCCCTTTGTTGTTCTTTGGCACTGGCTGGGATTTGATGATGGGTTTGAGCTTTCCTGTGGACATGACAGAAATTCACAATGTTCAGAAAGTGTCATTGAAGGTTTTTAAACCATGCTGAAATGACATTCAAAATTCACATAATAACACTAACCTTTCTTGAAAGCCATAACAAATTCTCTCAGTATGTCGGCGTCAAACTCCTCTGGCTCCATAGCAAACTTTTTGCCTTCATCTGCCAGAAGTCCCACATTGACTTCCTCTCCGCTGTCGCTCAGGCCCAGGCCCTTCAGCTCTTCTGCATAGTCCTCCTCATCACCAATGGCAAACGTGTATTCTGGGAAGTCCTTGGCCACCTCGAGCACCTTGGATCTCCAGAACTGTGTAGCTAAAAAGGAAAGGAAGTATTAGGGTGTCGCAAAAAATGTCATAGTATAGTATGTGGAAAAAAGAAAAAGTGCCCAGTCCCTAGTGTGTCAAATAAGGTATAGTATGTCATAAAAATAATCATTAAAGAGTCACGGGGCCTTTTGAACTAGCCGGAAAAAACTGTAGAAAAACATCATAGCATAGTATGCCGAATAAAGTTGTTAAAAAAAAAATAAATAAATAAAAATTGTATAGTATGTCAAAGAAGTTAAGGCATAGTAAATCGAAATAAGTCATAAAAAGTCCTCATCATATGTTGAAAAAAAATGTATAGTATATTAGGTCATAAAATGGCTTTAAAAAGTCAAAGTATTGTATGATGTAAAAAATAAATAAATAATTCAAAGTACAGCATGCCAAAAAAAAAAAAGAAATCTTAGTCAGTATAGTATGCTAGAAAATGTTTTTAAAAAGTCATATGAAAGTACGCAATAAACTTGATAGTATATGTTAAAGAATTCATCAATATAGTATTTCAAAAAATGCCATAAAAATAAATGTGACGTGAAAGTCACAAAATGTCATTGTATAGTATGTTCAAGCACATTCATGCAAACTTTAGCATTCAACCCATTTGGACAAACAACCACATAAAATCAAGCTCCAATTTTGAGTAATTTAAGACCCTGCAGATAACCTATTATAGCTGCATTAAGTTTAACAAACAAAATTATGACAAATAATTAAAAGAGCAATAAATGAGCAGAAGCAGAACTAAACTTTAAGGACAGTGAAAGTCAAAGCTATACTCCTGAATACTAGCCGTTTAACAACATCCCAGGTCAAGCCCATCAACTAGGAGACACTCACCTTTCCTGTAGTCGAAGCTGAAGTCAACTCCATAGTACACGACCACCAGAGGTCTTTTGGTGTAGCGCTTGGCATCGTTGCTTGGTTTTCTGTGGCCCACCAGAGGGATTTCATGTTTTTTGAAGAAGTCCTGCACTTCTGACACCAACGTAGAGTCCTATGTGATAAACACACGAATGAGTCAAGACCTCAGAAGTGACTCTTTCGAAATAAATCAGGATATAATTGTTTTTTGTAAGTCTTACACTTAAAGCGCTTGTCAGGTAAAATCTATTTTACACCGATACTAGAACTGAAAGAAGGCACAGTCATTTATGATCGAGTTTCATACCCAATGAAAAACACAACTAGTGAAAATGATCACACAGGAAGTACCTTTACTGCAAGTGTGTGCGACGCTGGCTCGTACTTGGAGCCGAACCTCTCAGGCTGAAGTATGACAATCTGACCGGGCGACGCTTTGAGCAGGTTGGCCACTTCGGAGTTGAAGGCGTGACGGAAGGTGAAGTCTTCCCTCAGTGTATTACCTGCCAGAAAGACAGCAAAGAAAATATTAGCCACATGTTCATTTTAAAGACCGTCACGCAGAGATTTTAGAACTTTGACACCAAAGTTTCCTTCATAAAAGCACAAACGGGCATAAAGCAAAAATTATCTTTACCACTTGCTTTGAACACACCTCCAGGCTCATGGTACTTACAGGCCTCAATGTAGATCGCATAGGCTGCATCCTGATCACTGGAGAACACGCCGACTATAACGGCGTCGTCGCCGTCCTTGATGAGCTCCTGCACCTGTTTTACTGCCTGGACCTGCTTGGAGGGAGGCCCTGCCTGCTCAGCCATGAAGTCAACAATGCCTGGAGGGAAAGAGCAGATCAACTGTGATGGATGAACTAGAAATAATATGTGCTCTCAGGCCTTTATGCATAGAAACATGGAAAACCACGACTCGTGTTAGTGTCCAATAACGTCCACATACCGTGCTGCTCTCTGGGTCCGTTGTAGTCGAACACTTTGCCTTTCCTGAAGATCTTGATGGTGGGATAGCCCGAAACGTCAAAACGCGTGGCTAGCTCGCTCTCGATGGTGCCGTCCACCTTGGCCAGAGGAATGGGAGGAGAGCGCTGGCTCAAGTCCTGGGCTGCCTTCTCGAACTCTGGAGCCAAACGCTTACAGTGTCCGCACCTGAAGGAGATTTAGAACAGGCAAATAATTACTTTTTTTTTTTTATAAGTCTTAACAGCGGCTATTGAAACACTTGACTATCACTCCAATGGATGTCAGTGTGACATTTACAGTGATAACTAAACAATCTGTAGTTAATATATCTCCCGACTGACCATGGAGCATAGAACTCCACCAGGATGATGTCTGCGTTGTTAACGGTCTCATCAAAGTTGTCCTTGGTCAGCACCAGCGTCGCCTCAGGCGGGGGCTTCCAGTCTGGCTGAGCCACCTCTTTCACCCGCGCCACAATAGCTGCAAAAAACATTTAACATAAAGACGACAAATTCCTTTAAAATAAAGGGGGGGGGGGGGGGCAGGTGTGGTTTGAAAGGGTGCGATGATGATTACATGAATTCAATGTCCCTACCCGCCTCTGTTCTTGCGCCTTCGTAATCCACAGGTTCCCCATTTTTCATGATCTTGATGGTGGGATAGCCCGACACTTCGAACCTGCTCGCTATCTCATTGGCTATCGTTGCGTCCACTTTGGCCACAGGTATGGGAGGGTCGTTCTCCTTAAGAGTCTGGGCGATTTTTTCATACTCCGGGGCAAACTGCTTGCAGTGGCCACACCTAAAAAGACACAGAAAGAAGACACACAAAAATCAGTTGGCAGCGATATGGAAAGCAAGTAGAATCTTTGTGAATAGGGACTGTCCTGGAGGAATAACAGACTCACCACGGGGCATAAAACTCAACCAGCACCGTGTCTTTGCCTTCCATGAAGGTGTCATAATTGCCATTGGTGAAAACCAGCACTCCGTTCTCTTCTTTCACCTCTGTGTCATCCTCTTCATCCTCCTCCTCTTCACTGTCTTCTTCTTCTTCAGCATCTTTCTTCTCCTCTGCAACATCTCACAACAAACAAGGAAAAAAGGGACACAAACTGATTCCACGAGCACGAGCTTGGGCAGTAGTAGTTTAATGGCTAGGGTAAAGTAAACAAGACAGGTATGAGCATAACGTGTAGCAAGAGATAGCAGCGTCCTGTTCGCACGTGAGCGTTACACCTTTACTGTCACAACACTGCACACTAGACGTTACAACACGACGTGTGTGGCAGTCCTGACGACACTAATTAGCTCACCTGTACTGTTAGCTATCGTGCTAACAGAACTAGCAGAGTAGCTACAGTAACTTGGCTAGCTTAGTTTTGCCGAACAATAACGAGCAGGAAACGCACAGCAACCGCGACATTGCTTTACTTAAACAACATATTCAGTTGCAATTAACGCGTGAAAAAGGCTCGGGACTTACCATCTTCACATCGGCTCAGAGTTGCAAAATGTGCAACGCCGAGCAACACAATCAGCAGCAGAGCAACCTTCTTCATTGTCCAAAAAGGGTGATGCGGCCCGTTGTTAAAGAAGTGCTTCTCACAAGTATCCGGTTAAATAAATGAGCTAATAACGCTGATGAATATCATCAAAACACTGTGTCGGCTGAACAGACCCGCTGTCCGGGTCAATACTGACGTGTGGTTGTAGACGCCTTTGGTTCGTGGTTTCATACAACTAATCAGTGCCGACTTCAGGCACACCACCTCCTCCGTCTGGAACTTGTCTGACTTGCCACGTTGTGATTGGTCCTCATCCTCGGCCTGTCCTCCAATCACAGTTCGCCACTCAATTATACGTTTGGTGATGCTATTGGATACTTGTATTGATCATTTCCCTCTTCTTTGGACCAGTCTTGCAAAACGTCCATGAACTAAAAACTTTATTTAGTGCTAGATTACATGATCATTTGAGTGCAACTTTGAGAGAGGACACATTTTCCCCTCATATGATGCACAAACAATGAATATTCATCACAATCCAGTCTTCGATACAAATTTAGGAAAATACCTTTTGGATTGACAGGTTGCAACTACATTAAAGTAAAGGATCACTTTATTTGGTGTACATCTCAATGATAACAGCTCTCGGTTCTTAAGGAATCAGGATGGGCAATGCAGAGAATCAAACTAAAATACATGTACTCATACAAATATTTATGCATTACAAAGGCGTGTTTGTGTTTTGTAAATCATTCAACTCAACTCAAGTCATGAACAACTAGTTATGCAGTTTTTGCAACAAGGACTAAGTATCGGAATGCTTGCCCAATGCTTGTGTCCCATCCACAATTGTTATCTCCATAAGGACCCTACTGTTTATCTGACTTTACAGTCCCAGGCTCCTGGTGGACTAGAACTTCCACCAGCACCTCCGTATGTGTGGACTGTGTTTTACTTAAGCAGCAATTGTCATTTGTTTTAGTCCATTCATTAACTCGCTCCTCCAGAGCATCTTCTGTCCAAACGCTGATGCGTGATGTTGACTCAGGGAGGGAGAGGTAGTTTTGTGCCTTTAAATATGTCCGGAGCTCTCTGCCTTTTGGGTTTTCTTTGGCTATTGTTTCAGGCTGTTGCGAAGCATCCCATACCACAGCCCTGTCTGAGGAGGAGTGGTCTCCCCTTTGGCCTCTCTCCAGTATGTCCGGTTCAAGCTTGGACCTGGTAATGCAGTCATACAGGAAAAACATCAACATTCTTCTTTCTTTTTTTGACACCTAATTTAAATATTTTCAGTTTACTGTCAGATTGGTCTATAACCTAAGTAGATGGTAAATGTTTTTACCTGAGCAGGTGAGATACTGGTAAGGTCTCTACGTGGCCACTGACATCTGTGTGATCATTCATCATCACCACTTCTCTTTTTTGCGTTCTTAAAAAGTCCTGTAACAGAATCATACTGTTCAAACATTGTTTCTGTTTCCAGAATACAAATTTTTTAAATAATGTATTGTATGTACAGTATATGGGTGCATGCACTGTATGTATGTGTCTGTCTTTTTTTCATAATTTTTGGTGTCGGGCTCACCTGTGCGTCCATGTTGGAGGGCTCCTGTAGGATGACAGGACTGTCCTTGTAGTGATGGGCTTTGGGGGGCAGAGTGGGGTGCAGACTGTTTGAGAGGGCATCGAGTCTGAACAATAGTTCATCCACTAAGCTTTCAAACTCTTCGAAGAAATAAGTCTGAAAAACCAAAGGGCAAAGTTAATGTAAACTCTACAAATATAAGTAGGTGGTGCAATGTGTGATATTTGAGGTAGGATAAGAGGCTACAGGATTTACAGGAAAAATATCCTTCAGAAACTCACAGTAGCATTGCCAGAAGCATGAGATATTAATCCTGACCACTGTCTCAGATGTTCACAGCAAGGTAATTTGACAATGAAATATATATATAATGATACACAGCAACTTTTAAGTCTGCAAAATGTATTTTCTCAATAAAAGAATCTCAGTTTGATAGTTGACTTGACGCTTTTTTCTCACCTTCCCTTCCGCATGATTTTCAATCCATGCTCGTCTACGCTGCCCAATGAGCTCAGAGACCCTCCGTCTGATGTAGTCGGCTAATTCTGCTATGGTGAAGACATTCGCCCAGCTTTGAGATCTTTTAGCACTTCTGACCAATGAGGACACCACACCTATCACCTACGAGAGAGACAGATGGCTGTTCAAACCCGACATAGACTCTGACAGTTTCTACCACTGAGAATAAGTTGCGCAAAGACTTATTACATGCAACAATCGCATGCATTCAGTCGCAATTTTTACAAAGTAAAAAAAACATTTATATTATATAGTATATATGTACCACTGCTGTCCACACCACAGAGGACAGATAGAGAACTCCACGGTAAAGGAAATCCCAGCCAGAGAAGGGAAGGCCCCGAACGGCCCTGAAACCCCAGCAGTGACAGAGCAGGGTCTGAAGGGAGCGGGGCAGTGAGCTGAAGGCCCAGGATCTTTGTACCAACAGGAGATTCCCAACGCAGGCCAGCGCCACCATCACAATGAGACCTGAAATCTAAAGAAAAGAAGATTGAAAACATTTTTGTCTTTTCTGTCTGATTAGTGAAGTCTTTCCGAATGCCCATTCTTAAATAATTACATCCTGACTTTTTTGTGAGAAATACCCAAATAAACAAGTCTTATTATGCTGCTGTAAGAGGGTGGAAATCTAGAAAAACATTGTCAGCATTTCATGTGTGGGTAGGACACAGAAAGAAACTGCATTAATGAGATGCACACAAATTGCCTGTATAATTTCCAGTCATTTCCCAAGTCCAACTGGACAGGAGTACATTAAAAGTTCTAATGACAATCAAGCAGTTGACGTTATTGCAACAATGAGTTTACCATTGGCCAGAAAAGGCTGGAGAGTGACCGGGTGAGGAATGTAGCAGAGGATGCCAAGGTCCTGTTCACCCTCAACACAGTCACACACTTCATGTTGAGGAGAAGGAGCGTAATGCCACGCAGAGTACGGATATACTGCAGACACAACATACGTGTTAATCATTGCTGTTCTGTTTACAACCCACACTATAATCTCTATAGGACTTCTCTACCAGTTAGTTGTATGTAATGTAATAGGTTTTGTCACATTTTAATTATGTTAAGTACTCAGAATTATCTCTTTAAAGATGAGGCTCTTTCATTTTCCTGTAAATAAAATAAAGCAGGCTAGGCAGTGAACTGCTCTCTCAACATTAAATATTTGTTTTCCTGTCTCTTTCTTTCTCTCACTTGTTCCAAGGTAGCCAGGAGGCTGACATCAACATGTCCTCTGTGGTTGTGTCTCTGGAGCAGCTCCACAACCTCCAAGACAATGATCGAGTGATAGATGTAATAAACATAGTACACTAAAGATACCGTCAGCAAACTGACCTGCAAAACAGAGAGAGAGAGAAAGTGAGCTACATTTCTAGAGAAGTAAAAGTATAATCAGGTACATTTCATACTCTACAGTTAAAACCATGCTGTGTACTTTGACCTATAAACTTCACAGGTATGTTGGTTTAGGAGCGACAGGTTACTTTACCCTTCAAGCTAGGTCATTGTGATCTTATTTGCATTGGTGTGTGGCCGAGTGTGTATGCATGCCGGTGCAGGTTTCCATGTGTACCTTCAAGCAGTGTGTATGCAAGTCTTTAAATAATCGTTTTAATCATTATGTTGGTATTCATATTTTTGCCTGTGTGTGTTTATGCATGTGTAAGACTTACCTCCAGACAGTTTAAAGGTGTCCTCCAGTATCCCATCGGGCCTTGCTGCCCTATAGCGTACACTTGATTACAGAGTTGCAGAAGGGACAAGATAAGGAAGAGGAGCTGGAGGGGAGGAATAAAATACATGAGGAACCTTAAAAACAAAGGTTGGTAATCTTCTTCATAAACATTTTGCTTTATTTGTTAAAATTCTCACTACGTCCTGACAGCAATCAATAAATGAAATGCTAATCCAATGTTAGTGTTACTCAGTGCAATGTTGTGTTTGTTTTTCCTTTAAAAAAACAACTCAATCAACAATATCTTGTTGTGTACATTTTGATCTGTAGATTTTGCTTCTTCAGCTGCTTCGTGTCTTTATGATGGTGTTGAAGACTAGTTGTTTTCTCAGATAGGTGAAGTAGCATTTTACCTGGCACACCATGACAACATAGTCCCACACAGCAGGAGTGTGATACACTCTAACTGACCGGACTTTGGCAGAGGGCAGCAGAACGCCGGTGGGGATCTGCTCAGAGAGCATGGTCACACTGGTGAACAAGTTGGGTGCGGGGCTAAACAAGGTGAATTGGACAGACACAGTCTGTCTGCACAGCCAGCCACCTGAACGCAGGAGCTTCAGTTTGGACGCAGCATCAGACCTGCAGAGGAGGAGAGGACAACTGAATGATGACGGTGACAATATTACCGACATTAGAGTCGATACTGCAGAAAACCATTTGAACACAGATCACATTAGGAAAAACTCAAATAATCATTTCCGCCGGGTGTCCGTTTCTTACTTTGTGTGGCCTAAACCAACTGTAGCACTTGGTCCCGAGTAGCAGCCCAGGTGACCACATGTCTTTGGAGGTGTTTGCATAGGTACTAAGACCTGAGTAGTCAGTGACACAGTCAGAACAAATCATAAATCAAATATAACACTTCTAGTAACTGTGACACGGCGGTAGCTTTAATAAAGTCACAGTACAATAATTCATCTCTAAATGTAATAATATTGAATGATATTGAAAGCTATCACTGGACTACTACAGTATATATGTTTGAGAAACAGTGCACTCTTGAATGATGTGCTGGAATACCATGTGACAGATTATTTTCTTGAAATTGAAGCAAAGTATTGCACTGGATTATTCAATAAATATGTGGTTGCTTTGCTGTTATTTCACAAGAAATGGAATATTAGAATTTTATGTTATTTCGTTATTATGGAAAACTATTACCAATCAATGTGTGCAAAATCGGAATAGTTTCCCTTTCAAACACATTTTTTGTTAATCCAACATTTAAAACAAAATCATCACAATAACTTTTCCAGTAACTAAAATTATGATTGCACAGACAAAGATTTAGGTTATATCAGTAGTATAATACAAGATGTAAAGGCATGTCTTCTTTTGTTACCTACCTGGCCCTGAAATGGGTCAGACACCTCTGTCTTCCACAGGATTGGCTCTCCAATCAAGATGTGTGACTGTTGGTTTCATAATAATGAAATACAAATTAAGATCTTTTCTTCAGTGGTGAAGGTAAATTATTTTCATATTTTCATTGTACAGCATTGGATGGATGAATCCTTTTCATTGTATTTTACAAACTTTGGTGGAGTGGTGAATGACTGCAGCACTGTTGTCGCTTACCTCAGTTGCGGATGATGCATTCTTGTACAGTAAATTAAGGAGGCTGCTCTGTGCCCACTTCCACCAGTGTTCATGCTTTTGTATAGACATAAATGCATCATCGTGGCCACTGTTGAAAGATAAAGTAGGACTTTTGAGTGTGTCAGACAGCAATAAGTACAAAGAAAGAGACAGCATATGTGTGCATGTTACCTTACAAACTGTTTTCTGACAGCTTTATTGAGGTGGTAATGGTCAGTGAATGAGGCCCCATAACTTATACACAGCATCAGGAGAAGCATGGAGCCACAGAGTGATAAATCCCTGGATGAAAAGCGGAGATAATTCCTTACACAGCTTTAAATCATATACAAACAGGTGCACACTTACACAAAAACACACAGACATACCTGAGAGTGTGATGGATGAGTGTCTCTCTTCTTTTCTTGCCACAGCTTTTCCTCAGCTCTGCTGGAGTTGGTGGGCGCACAAGACGGAGGTACCGGGCTCGCTGACGAGCTCCAAGCAGCTGTTAGTGAGAGATAAGTCAATATATGTTTTGATGGAAACGAATAGATGAGAACAGAATGAAATAGAATAGTCTGGCTTTCACCTTTTCAAGGTATGAGCATCTTTCCTGTGGAAAGGCAGATGTCCCAAACTGCTCTATGTTTTGCTTAGCACCATTGTGGCTCCGCAGTTTTGAAGTGTCTTTCTCAATCTCTTTTATACTGAAGAAGCTATGAAAGTCAGATCTTTTCCTGTGCCAAAAGGAAACAGCCACTGCCACTGCAATAATCTGGAAAAGGGAAATAACATGTACAGTGCAAAGAGTTAAATGTAGTTAAGAGTAAATTGCATTTATTTTCTATGTAATTCTAGTTTCGGATTACGGTTTATATGTTTCTTTACGTGGAATACAGTTTAGAAAATGCTGGAATAATCTACCACGGCTGGCTGGATGAGGAAGATGCAAAACATCAGGGAGAAGAAGAGAGAGTGCATCCATAGCAGAACCTTGCTGCTGCTGAACCTGACACATGAAAACACACAGTTATACATAGTTTTGACTGTGAGACATACAGTTATAACACAGGATATACATAATGTTTCAAAAAGTCAGTATTAATAATGCAAAAATTAAGCGTAATCCACACCACTGGCTTCGCACTTGAGCATTCATACATCTTCATAATCATCAATTTGATGCCATCACACATCTAATACCTCAATCCCAGCACTGCAGAAAGCACAAGGCAGGAGAGGGACAACAGCAGACACAGTGTCCAGGCCAGATAGTGAGACCACTGAGACAGCGGTCTCAATCCTCTCCCTTTTAGCCGGTCGATGTTGTGTGCTGGCCACGCTGCTGTGTGGTGATAGCAGTCTTCCTTAAAGCTGCAGTCCGATGAAAACTTCCCTTGATGATCTTCTTCCTTCTGAATAGCATGACGTACATCCCTCATACCGGACAAAATAGCTCTCTGGGTTCCAGGAAACCTGCTGCTTTCACTTAAAAGATCTAACTCTTTTCCCCCAGGTGCTTGATCAACATTGTTCCGCTCAGCAATCAGCAACACATTTTGAAGCGTTGGTCCCTTGTAGTTCTTAACTTCAAGAGAGTCCTCCTTTCTTGTGACTACATCTGATCGGATTGCAGGTTTATTACCTGTGTTTTTATTTTCCAGAATCGTAGTGGACACTGACAATAGGTCTGTGCCCTACAAACACAAGAAGAGGGGTCAGATGGGCATGGAAAATGTGCCAAAAAAGACAGAGAAAGAGCGAGAGAAAAAAAGAAAACAGAAAAAGATGTAACCTGGTATTTCTTCCTCCAGGTTTCCTGCGCCCACTGCTGAAGACTGCTCCAATAGAGATGGGGCTCGAATACACTGTCATTTAACAAAAAGGCATCTGTGAGGAGACAAAACGATAAAATAAGGCAAAGGGATGTGAGGAGACAAGAAAAGAGAAGAAAATGCAAAAAGAGTAAATGTAAAATAATGGATAAAGCAGATTAATTATGTAAGATTGAAATTGACAGATGGTGATTTATAGCATACTGTAGGAAAAAAAGAGAAAATTGACATTTGATGTGATGCAGGTGGGCATCATTTTCATTGTCCACTCCTAAGAAAGAGGATAAATTATGTGTTTAACTCCATTTAAGTACAAACCTCCAAAAGGGTCCATTTCAGTCCGTCTCCCCTTCGTGTGTTGGACTACCGACCCCATCAGCTGGACCTCACGCAGTCGGAACAGGAAAGATATAATTGCTGCTGCAGGCAACGCTGCCGCCACACTTAATACTCCCGTCGTCAGAGAAACAGCTGACAGATCTATAATGCCCACCTCGAATGGCAACTGCAAACAAGTGACCAGAAACAACAGCAATATGGAGCAGATGCTTTGAAACTGTCATGGCCAAGTTTCGAACTCTGAAGTTTTGTTTTGTTTTTTTTAACCTACCCGATTATTCATTTGTGATATGATTACTGTGTTGACACATGCGTATCCCAGCAGTAGCAGCAGGCTCACGCTAAGTCTCTGAGTGTGTGTAAACGAGTTAGGGCAGGGGCAGCTGTACAAAGACATCCAGATGTGGTAGTCGGCCAAGTAGTCAGACAGCTTGAGACACAACATCTGCAAGTACACAGGTGGAGATCCAGGACAACATGGGAGAAGAGATTAAAAGATGATTTTTTTTTTGTAACTGAGTTCTTCAGATGTGTAACTGCAGTGCTCTACCTTAGCAAAGCCTATTCCATGTGTGCAAACTCGCAGCATTCTCTCCACCCGGCCATCCGCTTTGTTCACAGCCAACCAGCACTGACCCACAAAGAGCCAAGCACGGCCTTTCACATGCCCTCTGCTCACCTGTATTAAAAGTAGACAAAAACAAAAGCATCTTGATGGTCAAAGTGGAAGTCCACACACAGAAGAAACAAACACATTTACAAACACTCAACAGGTGGACTTTACCTCGGATACCTCCACTTGTTTGAGGTACCAGTTGGGGGAGGGTCCTGAGTTGTCATGCCAGATGTGAACCCCCCACACTGGGCCCAGGCTGTCTGCTGCACTGTGGCGTCAGAGACAGAGAATACACTGAAGAGTAGTAGTAGTGAAGTATTCTACAGTATTGCAGTAAATGTGTGGCGATCAGTGTATTGATTTTATGTGGATTACCTTAATATAAAGATGTCTTGAGAGTTCCTCCTGAACAGAGTGCATCCTGGGACTTGTAGTTCTCTTGTCTGTGAGCGCCCATCTTCACCATTCAGCACTATGTAAACCTGATAAACATGTAGAAAAGGTTTCCCACACACATTACTACAGGAAATGACTTTTATAAGGATATCTTAGTTTAATCCAAATCTGGAAAACTAACCCATACACACTTCAATAAAGATTGAACGCTGCAGTTTACAAGTCAGGCCATTAATGTTGTTGTTTTGAAAACATACATTAGAAAATATCTCTTAAAAAAAAACACAATTTAAACTAGTGCAGTGTCCAAGGATGCTTGGGGGTATTTTCATCAGGCTCAGGGTGAGAGTGGAGGGGTGACAGGGAACGTTATCACTGAGACAGAGGGGGAAAGCAGGAAGGAAGAGGTTCATTTTGAGATTTCGGGTCTCAAAGCCGCCATGATCAGATAAGCAGCCAGATTTTATACTTATATATATATATATATCTCTATCATATTATAGATATATCAACATGAAACCACTTTCAGGTGCAGTTGAAAGCAATGTGACAAATGCTGGTTGAAAGAAACATAAAACGATCTCACCTTTGCAGTCATGCAGGCTGCAGAGCAGAGACCAGTGTGGATTGTAACCGCATAGAGATACGGGTCACATGGAGAGTTGTCAGAAAGGTAGTGTACTCTCTGATTCGCCTCAGAGACAGCGTCAGCTCTTTTACACGCCACCAACCCCGGGATGCACAGGCATACGCAGAGCACCAGCACACCCAGCACAGTCAGATCACTGGACACACTGAGGTGACAGAGATGGAGGGAGAACAGAATGAAAATCTACCAAAAAGTACATGAAAAATTTTATCTCCGGTTACTGTGGTTGTTTTCTACATTTCAAATTGATCCCCGAATGATTATTTTTCTATACTGGAACATGTGCTCCAACGTCCAAGGTCCAAATTACTGCTGCAGTATTAGTAACCAAGAGATTTAGTTTTCTCTGGTTAAATACATCATCCAAGTCTGAGGAGGGTTAGGTCACCTTAGGAACGGGTCCAGATCGGTTGCGTCATGGCTGCTCTGGATCTGCTGCCGCACCACAGTCAGCGGCCTCAACTGGTGACAACTGAGACAAACACCAACAAGCAAGAAGTGATTCATTTATGTTAATCCTCAATTACTTCTAGCATGTGTGTGTGTGTGTGTGTGTGTGTGTGTGTGTGTGTGTGTGTGTGCGTGTGTGTGTGTGTTTCCCTCTGTGAAGGTCTTATGTCCTTAATCCCTGCCTTACCTGCAGTTGACTGCAGTAGCTGCGTCTGCTTGCTGTGTCCTGCAGCCATACTGTGTCCAGGCCCCCTGGTGGCCGTCCCAGGACAAGCACAGGCTGCGGTCCATTGTGAGACTGTAGGTGACTTGATCACTGAGGTGCTTGTGTCTGGGTGTTTTCTCAAAATCAGCATTCAGCAGGGCCAGGTGACCAACCCCTGCAGCTAGAAATTTAAGGATTTTGTCAATCCAGTTTTTGTAAATGTAAAAAAGTACAGAGAGTACATTAGAAATGTCAAAACATGTAAATATTAGATGGATGAATAGAGTATGAACTTCAGCAGGAAATGGTACAGTTGTATTCTGAGACACTTACTAATCAACAAAAAAAAAAAAGCAAATAGGCTTTTCACAAAAAGAATAATTAAGCTATAATCAGCATCATTTGGTATTAGTATTAGGTAGTGAATGACATTCCGATTACTCTCTAATATGATCAGAACACCAGTCATTTAAAAGATGGAAAGACCAGGAGGGGGAGAAGGGACAGAGCTGAAAACTGAAAGATGGAATCAAGACATTGCTTACCACTGAGGTAGGATGGGGGCAGAGTGAACCAAGTGGTGTTCCTCTCCCAGTGGTGAATCCTGTGCAGGTGGTGCATGCTGGGAGTCGGCCTCTCAAACATCCTGCCACAACAAAGACCCTTGGTTTGTTTTTTTGTCACATTCTTGCCTTCTACTTAAAAAAACTCATCAAAAGTATCACATTGTGGTATTATGTTGCTCTAACTATCAGATGATAGTGAGTATAAAACCTAATGCAAGTCACCATCTACCTGAAGAGCAGCATGATGGGAAACACCTTGTTGAGCGGCAGCGTGAACACCACGCTCAGCTGGATGGCCTGCTGCAAGTGCTCCTGGGTAATGTTGAAGGTGTGGTAGTTGACCTGGCTGCGTAGGAGGACGTACTCGGGCACAGAGCTTATCTGCAGAATGGATGTGATCACACGGTCACCCGCTCTCATTTAACAATGTGCTCTACTGTAGCGATACGGTGCAAATGGAGTCAACTTGTAGCAAACAGAAAAGAAGAGATAGTGTCATACGTTTCTTGGTGGTTGTTGCAGCTCGATGTTTATTGGCTGAACGAGCGAGCGAACCGGGATCTTTCTCTTTGTGCTGCACTTGTAAAGGCTGAGGTCAACCACTGGTCCACTCAGCTGGAAATCAGCAGAGGAAAATGAGAGCAATGCCTTGCTGTTTAATCAGTAAGGGTCATCATATCATGCCAGTCTCACCGATTCAGGATAGCGGGCCCACGTGTAAGGGCTGTGGGTGAGCTTGGTCAGCACGCTGAGCACACACGGTCGATGCAGTCTGCTTTCAGTCTCTCCACGAACAAACAGAAGATGGATCAGGGAGTCGGGCATGTAGAAGGTGGTTGAGCCACTGCTGAGGACTGTGGAGGTTTGGTTTAGGTATGTGGCATATAAGGCGATAAGACCAGTGCTGACTCTGTGCTCATGGGCCTCATGGGACAAGATGTACTTCTGGAAAAAAAAAGAAGAAAAAAAAGTGTGACAGTTGAGGGATAAATGGAGGTACAAATATGAAAACATGGAAGTTCATGAGTAGATATGAACAAGAACATGTTTGTGTTCTCTCACCAGCATCAGGTCTGAAGCAGTCTGGAGAATATCAGCTGCGAGCTGCAGCGCCTGCTTTGTTGAAATCAGTAATCCTTGTTCCATGTAAATACCACTGGGTGAGTCCTGTATTTCATCATGGGGGTCGGACTCTAATGCCTGTGTAATGTCAGCACTGGTGGACATTTCAGGTGTGAAGTCATTACTAGTGAGAACAGCTTGCAGGCTGTATGACAGCAGAGCCACCAGGGTGTTGAGTGTCTTTTGAGAGCACCAGACTGGAGCACTGGAAAACTGTTCTGAGATGACCTGGACGTGGACGGTCACTCGTCTTGCACTCGCTAATGTCACCTAAACAGGGTTGAGTGTTGCATGAGAAACAATTTTCATCTTTCAGCATGTATCCATCAGTGTCTCTTTGTCAATCAAAGTCAAACCTTCCACCTACCTGACTTGTAACTTCTAAAAGGTTTTTCAGAATGCAGATGTTGTCCACCATTGATGCCTAGGATTAAATGTCATTAAAATGCTGTAAAAAGTTGGATAGGTTTGTTGAACTGTGACTGTGAAACGGGAATAGAGAGTAGAGGATTGATTTGCTGAAATCAAACACGTGGTTCTATTAATCTTTGAGGTTTAGTATAGGTCTGTGTGTGTACCTGTCCGCTGCTCTCAAGCCCACACACCGTGCCAATGAGCACATTCCGTGTGCGTCTCTGAGCGTGTGTGTTGGCCTTAGTGTCTCGGCTGAGTCGGTTGAGAATGCTGGAGAGAAGACTGACGTAGTTACGAATCTCCACACTGTTTCCAAGTCGCACCAGAGCTGAGAGGTTCCTCAGACCCGACTCTGAACTGGAGAGAAAGAGATATTACTGACAGAACCACATACTGTATGAATAGTAAGACAGTAACTTGTTGAGATGTACTGTAAAACTCTTGTGGCAACACAAAAGTTGATCTATGGTCTGCAAAAACTATACCTCGTACTGTAGTATATATACAAAGAATCCCTCTTACAATATCCTGCAACATAGACATAATAACCCTGACTTGATGTGATGGCATGGTGATTCTTACAGCTCCAGGTCAGGATCAAGATGGGAAGAAGAAGAGGCGTCTCTGAAGAAGCACGGTTGGACTTGGACGGTGACAGGACAAGGTTTAGAGGGCGCCCCATTCATGCTGCTTTTGATCTCTGTGTAAATCGTTACTGAACAAAAATCAATCACTCAATTAATGGAAAAAGGGAATCTCTGCAATAAGTTTTTATGATAATGCGTCCCTTGTGCACTATTATTCAGTGTCTGTGTGTATGAGTTTACCTTTACGGTCATCATTGGGGTCACCAGAAGGAAGGCTGAAGTAGTACTGGAAGTCTCTCCCCTTATACAGTGTCCTGGGAGGTCCGTCTCCTACACTGATACTGTACTCGTACAGTAAGTCCTTCAGCACACACACACACATAAACATGTGAGGGTTGGCATGCATGGAACAGTGCACAGTGTGTGTGTGTGTGTTTACTTTGAGACAGTAAATACCTCTTTCCCTGAGGTGCAGAAGATGCTGAAGTGTGTATATAACTCCCTCCCTCTGACTGGTTGCACCTGGCACATCACACCTTTTGGAGCAGGGTTGGTTTTTAAGAATAGCTGAGTCCGGCCCCGAAAACTATTATGAGATTCTGAGTTGAAAAAGGCAGCAATCACATTAGCATCGAGATCCATCCCTTCAATTTTCACAATACAGGTAATTATCATTTTAAGTTTAGACACCACTGTGGATCCCCAATCCAGAAAAGCAAACATCTATTGTGCATCACTCTTGCAAGACAATTATAACAATTGCAATATTATTATTATTAGATACGACCCTTAAAAATAGATCAAAATTCAAAAGCACTGCAGCAAATGTGAGGATAGTCAAGAAACCGTGGCTTCTGTGACAACACATTGCATTTTGGCAAAAATGACAGTTGTTGTTGTGAAACTTACTGGCAGTTATCTCCAACATGTATCTACTCCCAGGAATCAGACTGAGTGGTCTGAAGCTGAGCAACGGGGAGGAAATGCCTGGAAAGATGGAAGGAGAGAGGAAGGTGTCTAAAAACTGACATGGGTGGATAGAGAGAGGAAATCTGTGTCTGTGAGTTTCCTGAATAATGTACCCGTGTAAGTGTAGGACTCAAAAAGGCCTCTGTCTACCGGGTGTCTGGGTAAATCGAGCAACACTGGCTCCTGGATCACAACAGATGGTCTGGAATCTATCAGATTATTCCCCTCATCTTCATGAAATGCTGGATCATGAAATGAATCCTCTCCTGGACTGAAGCTCTCACCATCCACACCTGGGAATGACATGCATGTGATTAACACGCAACCTCCCACACTAGGGATAATTAACAAACACAGAGATGTACTTCACCTGTGGGTCTTCCTGCTGAAAGCCCTGGGTCTCCTTCCTCTGCGCTCATCAAAGGAGCATCATAATCTGAATCTGACATAGAATCAGCTTTAATGCACAATACATTTGGCATAAACGTTAGAAATCTGCACAGTGTACATGTACATATAAGAAGGTGGTAGCTGTGTTATGAAGGTGGTAGCTGTGTTTTCAGCGAAAAAGCTCTGATAAACCTGCGTTATGCTAACAGCACCAAACGGCAGACAAAGACAACAGCTAGCGTTAGCTGTTAAACATTGTGGAACATTTAACCGCTAAAGTATGAAGTAAGCTATATTAACTTTACAAGTCAGTGTTGTGTTACAGTTTGTTGCCCCCAAGTGGCCAAAACATAATTGATCAAATTATTTTATTATAATTATTAAAGCATTATTGTACAAATCACTTTAATGTTGCAGTTGGTATATGTGGAGCTAATTTAAATCACTTTATATACTGCTGTGCTGGCCAGGTAGCTTGTGCATTTCCTCCGTGGAAAATGTTTATTATTACTATGAATCTGCCAAGTAACTATATTACTTAAGCTATCACATGTAATGGTGTAGAAAGTATACTATACAAGTATGTCAGATTTGTCCTTAAGTACAGTACTTTGGTAGTTTGTTAATCTTACATAATTCACTGCATAGAACCACGTAGCTTTCACCTTCGTAGAGGTCCAATCAGCCAGAATAACTGAAACCCCCTTTCATTTTTTATCATTCTAAGACCAGATAAAATAATCATTTGATTGTGTGTGACTGCCAGATCTAAGAAGCTTCACAGCCAATATTTCTGCTCAGTTTTTTCTCACCTTGTTGACCTCCCAAGTCACCGGCCTCCAGGACAGGAAAAGAAAACTCCCAGTCAGCAAAGGAGTCAGATTCAATTGGGAATTCACCCTGGCGAAAGTGGTCTGAATATAGGACGCCACTGTTGTCAAAGGCAAGTGGCGGGTATTCAGTGGAGGAGTACAAAGGCTTTAGAGGGTCAAACTCCCCCAGGGGGTGATAAAAGGGCTCCTCTCCTGGACACAAAGAGGGAAAGCTGTTAAATAATTCATAAACTATCCACTTTACTGTAACTATGACCTTGCACATTACTTCTTTTTGAGCTACCCTGTTGATGTTCATGTCTTAAATGTCTTTTTTTTTCATTGCAAACATGGTAAAAAATGACATATTCACACTTTTCTTCACATTTGATTCAAATTGATCTGCCGTGTAAGTAAATCTTTATTTCAAGTAAAAGCTTGCAGCACCATGGCAGTAACAGCTGCTTACCTGATCCTTCTGCTCTTTTGTCTACTAGAGAAGAGATAGGCGAGGGCTCGGGTTCTGTCAAATCTGATTGAGGAGGAAAAGAGGGAAGTCAAGTTCACTGACATGGTGTTGTTTTCTATTTCAGTATGTAGGTCTCCTCAAGATCTGTTTTTACAGAGGTAACCACTTGGGAAGCACACAAGCCGGTCACATTTATTCACACACCAGCCATAGTTTCAGAGGCATTCTGGATCAGAACGACAGGATCGGAGGTATGGGTGTACTGTGAAGCACCCGTAGCAGGTGCATGCTGGGTGGAAGTCCCAGGAGTCTGAGGGGAAGTGGCAGCACCCTCCATGATGGTAGACGGAGCACTGAGATCCACCGTGTAACAAAATGGGACTAGAATAGAAAAGAATAGAATTAAAGCGATTTATTTTCTTGAAAACGAAATAATGTACTGCACATGTCCAAATGCATTCGCCTTTTTTTTTTTTTTACCTTCTATGACAGGCTTGGATGATGCATTGACCAGGTACAGGCTCCAGGTGTACTGGATGTCTTTTGGAGAAATATCACAGCTTTCACACGAGGCGCTGACAGAGAAAGACTGATGCCAGTTCACCTGGTCTCCCCGGCACTGAGGGCAGGTAACTGACACCTTCCTGGATTGGAAACATTCAGATACATGGCAACAGTCACAAGGTGTATCAAGGTACAGTACACTGTTTAATGGTGGCAAATGTCTCTAAAATTCTATTTACTTTATAGCATCCACATGTCATCTGTCCTTAGTGATTTGTTTTTGTTTTTATAACTCTCACCCGATCACATTTGGTGATAATGTGAGGAAGGTCTCTGATGAAGCTGAACGCTCGCCGCTGTGGACGGTGATCGAGAACTGGAACTGGTCAAAGTTGTGTTTTAGGAAACTAGCAGGAAATACAAGCACAGGGGATGAAGTGGGAACGTCGTGGAGGAAACAGGAGCTGGTAATGGAGCTGACTGGTTTACATGTCCAGCTGAAGCTGTGAAGCAAAAAAATTAAAATCAGAAACAGTGTTAAGATTGAATGCATATTTGAGTAAATACCTTACAACCCTGCCTACATTACACTGTTTCTGTACCTGACTGGGTTCATGGGGAAGTCTGGGTCGTAAGATCTCTGCCCGTCCAGGGTGACCACGGTGTCGTTCCGGTTGTTAATGAAGATGTTGGTGCCGCCCTGGATGAAGGCAACAGGAGGGCTCGGTATCACCTGCACTCTAACACTGTAGTTACTGTACACCACACTGCTGGCGACCTGAACCTGCAGAGCAAAGGCTATTAGAGTCTCAGTTCTGTCTATTCAGAGGCAGGACAGCAGGACCCTGGTCCAGGTTTAAGGGTCAATATGTGACAGTGTTTGTCCGCTACTTACCTTAGCTATGGCAGTATAAGTGTCATAGTGCAGGAGATGGCTGGGCAGTATGAGGCTCTGTCTACGTGTGTCTACAAGAGGCAAAGGGAAGACCCGTCCTGCAGAGTCAAACAAGGTCCAGGTGTAGTGAAGGCCTCCTGAAATGTCACAGTCAACTTCCGTCTCATAGGTCACTCCCAGATGGATGACCTCATATCTTCGCACCTTGAAGAGAGAAGAGGAATAAGATGAGGGCAGCAATGTAATTACCTTTTTAGCTACTTTACCATAGTAAACGTACCTGTAGTTTTAGAGGCCCCATGTTTTTCACTGGTGGAGGCTGACAATGCCGGTCCACAACAAAGATGTGACCGCATAGAGAGGCAGAACTGACCAGGTTAGACACAGTTACTTCCACTCTGAACTCTCCTGTCCTGCAGAGAGTAAAAACACATAAGCACAGGGGGAAAATACACATACATTTTATTTGCTTAACCTGGAGAGGAAATTCACGTTTTAAAGTATAAATTGATCCATAACAAATAATTAGAAACTATAGCTTGACATAAATTTTGATAGCCCATTTGAGAGTTAAAAAAGATGCGATAATGATATATCAGCCAATAGTCTTTTTTTCTCATAAACGCATAATATCTTTAATAAGGGTGCATCAAATTAGTATCATTTGTACTGAAAGGAACATTTTTCAGTTTTAAAACAAACTCTTCAGTTGTCTCTGGTCACAATCTCTCTAGTGAAAAAACACTATCTATAATGATAGTAAAACTCACCTGTGGAAGACGTGCCGCTCTGTGCTCTGTCCCAGCCTGGATGATCCGTCTCCAAAGCTCCAGAGGAAGGTGACGTCAGTCCCCACATTGACCCGGCAGCTCACCGTCACTGCTTGGTTCTGCAGGACAGAAGCCTGGTGGACCAGCCTGTTGAGCTTCACTGCTCTCTGGACTACCAGCGGGAACACATCGGAGGTAAGGGAGGTCCGGCCACTTGACATGACTACAACTACAGCATACCTACATTGAAGAAAGGGGGTTTAAGTGTTGTAAATACTAGCTTGCTGGCAAAAATACTATCCAGGGAAAGATCTGTCTATGCCCTGTATTGAAACTATTTTGATTATTTTCTTGAATAAATGAGTAAAATGATACTGCACAAGAGACAAAGAAGCATGTACATCATATTTTCAAGACTTCATCTGTGTCTCATACCTGCCAGGTTTGTGGTATCTTTTGGAGATGGTTCTTGAGGTGGTTCTCTCTGATCTCGAGTCTCCAAAGTGCCAGAGGAGCTCCACCGGGTCTGCTACTCCAGCCATGGCCAGGAAAGTTATATCTGTATTTGTGGGATAAGCTTGCTTTGCTGCAGAAATCCGCACTGTTAGGAGACAAAACAGATATTCACATTGCAGTGAATGTGTAATATATAATATATTACAAATTACATTGTTACCTCTTTACTTAAGATTTCATTAAAATATTTTATTTATTTATACAAAATGAACCAAAACACTGACCACGAGGAAGATCTTAGGTAGATAATGAGAATGAATATGAAACACAATTTAAATCACACTTGAAACTAAAAATAAATCTAGTTTGAATTGAAATCAAACACTTTTACTAAGCTTGTTTAGAAGATATCAAGTGTAAGTGATAGTGATAGAAAAGAAACCAAAAACAGATTAAGACAGCATCAGCATTCATGTACTTGATCATTTTTGAAGCTTCCATTTTCTTTGACAGTGTTAAAAAAATGCAAAAACCAAAGCCAGAAAATAATGATGAAATAATTCAGATAAACGCATGATACCCTAATTAAACTAAATCTGAAAAAAGTATTACATTGAATAGTGCCACATGAAAAAAATAATTAATTTGTTTAAGAAATTTGTCACAATCACAGATTAAAATGTTTAGAAATTGATTAAATATTTTTTTTAAATCTCAGACATTTACTTAATATTTACAAGCAAAGAAAATCACACTTATTTAAAAAAAAAAAAGAAGCTTGATAGATGTTTGTACTGCTCAGTGGGTGTTCATTAAAAACCCGTTCTCACCATTGTCAGCCAGGTTGTGAACAGGACTCTGACTGGTAGGTGGTTGCCACGTTGGATTAACCCTAACTTGTGGCGACTGCTTCCTGTTCCCCTTAACACACATTCTCATGTTTTTGTTCTGAGAAGACACTTGATTCTCTGCTTGAAGCTCGACCACAACTATCCCGGTGTGGTCGAAATGCAAAACCACCATTGCCTCCTCTCCTGTAGTGTAGCTGCTGTTTCTGTACAGCAACGTTGCATTCACCAGCAGAGACACGGTCACATTTGACCCTGCTGTGATGCTAAATGAAACTGGGTGTTTTCGATTTGCTGCGATCACGCTGGGAACATTCAATAATAACTCTCCAACTGGATCTTGAACGAGGATGTGTGTGCAGAATGAGGCCCAGCTGATTGGGTTAAAGGCCTCAACTGCCACTTTATAACGGCCTGCTATTGTAAGAGACACATTTACGTTCCACTCTTCAGTTCTCCTGCTCATCCCAGTATTATTATCCAAACTGAAAGTCCAAATAACTCTCGACCCCATTCGGCTAACGGGGCCGACAACCTCCAGGTTGAATTCTGTGTGTGTTGAAACTGCTGACTTCCAACTCCCAGAAGACCTCAGGGCACATATATTCTCGTACACCATCAGGGCTTGAGGCAGGACGGCAGAGAGCAGCACTGATGTTGGGTCAGAAGTGGAGGGAAGAGACACTTTGAGGCGATAACGTCCTGCAGTGGTGGGGAGGCGGCAGTGAAGGCGGAGGTGCAAATGGCAGCTGGAGCGATTGGAGGCGTGGAGGAGACGGAGAGGCACCAAGTGTTGGGTGTCTGAGTTGAGGGTGCCACCATGACAATAGATGATATTGTGGTTTTGATTGAGGCTGTGATCACAGCTGTGATTGTTACAGTTTTCTTGGAGAGTAATTTTGATGCTGTCACAGATGTTTTTATTGTCATTGTCCTTCGCGTCAATGCCGCCATGCTCAGCGGTCAGTGTGAGGTTGAGGACAAGTAGGTGCTTCATGGTGGTGAACATCTCCACGTCCACAGAAACCTCCTCTCCGGATGTCAGCTGATCCCCCGATACACTAACTCTGAGGTCAGAGGCGACGAGAGGCACGACCACCTACAAGTACACATACACACACACACACACACACATATTTTGGACAGAGACAACATGCACACAAAGACACATGTGAGATTAAAGGACAAATTGGTCATATTTCATATTTCCCTTATTCTCAATAAATCGTATGAAAAGACCAAAAACAACAACGAATTGATTGCTGTGATTCCTGTGCCTTAGAGCTCTATTGTTACACACATAGACTGTTAAAAACACACCAATGAGCCATGTTTCTTCATAACAATGAGCATGGGCATTTCAGTTTATTTTCCAGACAAGTCAGAAAGTATTGAGAGACGGACTAACAATTTATTGGTTTGGATCTTTTCGTGGGATTTGTTTACAATGAGACACATTTGAAATATGACCAGCATTATCATTGAATCAATGAGGAAGACACTTTTCAGTGAATGAAAGCAGATAACTCACAATGTGTATTGTCTCCTGTGTCCATCCGTAGGCACTGGAGGCGTTCACTGACACCATGTGAACTCCCTCTGCTTCAAAGGTCCAGTTCTGGAGGGCATTTATAAGTATGTTTTAATAATTCATCTGATTTTTATTGATCAGCAAAAACACCTTTTCATCATCCTAAATCACCAAATTATCAAATATCCAATTGAGAACAGCATTCCTTCCACACTAACAGAAACCCCCATTACTTCTCACCATTTGCTTGAATGAGTTTTTGGTGTATGTCTTTCGTTAAAAATAATGAATCAAAACCAAACTCTTCTAAACAGGATCTGGATCCACCTCAACAATAATGCAGCATTTCTTTCTTTAACCCTATAAATCCCTTCAGAACGCTGGAGTTCTACACGCTGTTTAAAAACAGTTTGCAAATGTATAGGACTTTTCACATTCTATGTGTTGAACCTTGACCCCTCTTAAATAAGGGAGGTGAATTAAATGATGTGGGTAAATCTTGATAAATGTTTATTGTTTAATTCTTATCAATTTGGGCTGTTATTGATGGGTTTTGATTGTGTTGTCAGACCATAGCTTCTGTTAGTTTCACCAAACATCTGCCACATTTCATTAATTGCTTTGATCACTGTACAGAGCTATCAGGTGAGACATCTTCATAATTCTAATAAAATGTATATTTTAACTGAATTATTCTCACCAAACATAAATTCTACATGTATATTATACCATTTGTCTTGAATGTGACTATTAACTGTCCTGTCTAACTAGTACTGTTTTTTTTTATGTGCAATCTCTACATATTTGAAGCTGATAATAGACTTTGAAAGTAGATAATGGAAGTAGGAAAAAACACCGTTTTTAGCTTGTTTTTGATATAATCTTCTACTCTTTTTGATATTCTTTGTTATAAAACAGTCACAAAGAAGCCAGACTTTAAACACGAGCAGGCTGTCCTTAACACCATTGATTTATTTAAATGTAAAAACATTTTTAAACAGCCATCGGTTGTCGTTGGTCAATGTGCCGAAATTGCTTCAATCAGATTGGACTACATTGTGATCAATTAAAAAGAGAGAACTTCAGCCTTGAATGCTGACAGCATTTCATTTGACATACATAGCGGTGCTTCTTTGTCAGCCCTACTTACCGCAGTGCTGATCAAACAGTCGGAGTTGGGAAGGCAAACTGTCTTGACACCCTCCATGTTTTTCTCTTTTCTCTTGTGAGTAATCCACCAAAAAAACTCCACCGCCAGACCTTCGCCCATGTGTGCCTGCAGTGTGACAGGGTCGCCCAGGTATGCTGCCTCCACAGTCTCACTGTGGGAGTCTTCCTGTGGGAAAGGGATGCAGGAGGGGACACCCAGGGGGCCATGAATCACAGAGACCGCCAAGCCGTCTGCAGAGGGCTGCAAGACGGAGAGGTGCAGGGTGGAGGAGACTGTTGAGAGGGGGTTGGAGACACTGACGTCTAAACAGAAAATGAGAGGATTAAAGAGAAAAGGGAGAGAGAGGGTGAAGACATAATGATACATATTTTTTATTAATTCATTATTCACCATTTGACTAAATTTGTTTGCTCTAGTTAACTTACCGAGTTCATATTTTCCTGGAGTTTCCAAAATCCAATCAGATGACACAAAAAAGGAGCCGTCATCCGACACGTTGACATGATGACCTTCATGGGTCGTTTCCTGAAACTCAACAGTGACGTAAGAGAGGTCCTGATCTCCCAGACCCACAATCCCTAAAAATCACAGAAAAACTCATTTGAAACAGGAGAACGGAAACATTAATACATGCTACAAATATATATATATATTTTTTATTTATTTTTTATTTATTTTTCATTTTATTTTGTAAGCATTAACCAAATATTCTGACACTATGTGTATATATATTATTTTACTTAAAAACTCATTAACAATCACATTCTGAATGAAATATTGGTCGGCACAATATTGATATATATTTTGTCAAACATTATCATTATTTTAGAAATACATCTCGAGCAGTTATTTATATAACATCATCATAGTAACAATTATATAATTGGAATTATTTAAAAATATATAATATAAATGAATTATCGTTGATAATTTGTGTCCACACTACACAGTACGACTGCAGCTGTAAACAAACAATTATAGAAAATGTGTTAACTTAAATACGCAACATCAAGCTTGTTTCTAGTTTATATCCAATCATGTATATTAACATGTGTTTGTGAGGTGGCTTTGACTATTTAAAAAAAAAGAAATAACTGAACCTTTCAAAGTTAAAATATTTAAATACATTAACACTGACAACACAAATGTTGTCTTTCTAAAATTCAGTCTACAGAGCAAACTGGATCATCCTCTAATCATTTTGATAATAATAATTTATAATGATATATAATGGGATATAATTACTATATTTTGAAATAATATAATTCATTACATAGTAAGAAAAAAATATGAATGACAGATAAAAAAATATTTTACAAAATGACAGACAATGTAAACTAGAAAAAAAAGCATTTTCACTTGTAAGTAAAGGAGGAAACATCTTTATCAAAACGAGCCTCTTTGCCAAGTCAGACAGTATTTATAACACAGGAGTCAAGCATGTGTGTAACTTGAAGAGTCGGATTTCCCGAGAACTACACTTGTGTTAAGTAGCAGCTGACCTGAGGGCTGGTTGGGGCGTCCAGCCAGGTTTCCAGAAACTTCCATGACAAAAGTCTTCCCAGCCTGCACTCTGTCTGGAGACGTAGACAGACGAACGCTGTGCAGAAATGGTCCTTCAGTTCTGTAGAGTGCCACACTTCCCTGTTCCCCTCCAACAGGCAAGTAGAGGACACTAAAGAAAAGAAGGGAAAAGATTCCTAGTGAACGTATCCAGCACAAGTCAAACACAAAAAGCTTCAGGGACTTGCATGTTTTACTCAGACGATGGTAAAAAGTACATGGTAACCCTCAGTCACTTGTGGATCAGGATATGAGACAGAGAAGTCGTGGTTGGACACTGAGAGACAAAGGAAAAGGCAGCAGTCTGTCTCACCTTTGTCTTTCTCCTCTGACATCCTTTGTCCCTCCTTTGGAAGATGTGTTGAAACACTCACTGGCCACCAAACCATGTTGCTGGTCGCCACAGTAACAAGCCTCTGAGGTCAACGCTGCAACCTGGTACCTTCACCAACAAATACTGAAAGTTAATGAAATACTGTCCGAGTGCTACACATGCATCCGGCTCATCTAAACACACTGATACAAGACTCAGCACTCATGTGGTGTGAACACTTCTGTTCTAGCCTGTATTGCTAGAAATCCATCGATGCAACTCTTTTTCAGCAATAAGCCAAATGTCATTGCAAACAATAAGAAATACGTGTCTGAGTTATGCAGAAGTCAAACTATATATCTCTGACTGAGAGACCAAAGCACACATTTTTATTCTAATGCAGAAGGCTTTTTGGTTATTGAAGAATTCTTTTCTGATTTTTCCCCATTTTTTTGTTGTTCGTCCAAGTCCTATATACTATTTTTTGTGTTTGAAATCAAATTATATTATCTAGTATTTCAGAAATAGAACATCAGCTGCAAAAATAGACTACAGCATGAGTTGTTAGAGGAATATGTAATAATAAAATAATTAGTTTTCATATATAATAGGAGATCACTCTACAATATTATCACAATTAAGAAAGTACTGGTCCCAAAAGGAGTGATTTTAAAAGTGGAAGAGTGGGTTTTCTCCTTAATTTTACACAAATATACAGAAATCGACTTTAGACTAAATGCAACTGACTCAACGTTCTCTTTTACGGTTTCCCCAAACGTACCCTTCATCAAGGCAGCGAACAGAGCAGGTTGCCGGGTCAAGGTCACGGGCACCGTTAGTTGCATAAAGGCTGCTGCTGCTGGCGCTGCTGGCGTTGACGCACCCCACGAACCACGGTGCATCCTCGTGATCTGGAGGAAGAGCCGCCGCAGGCGAGCGATGGAAAATCGGCTGCAATGAAATGAGCGCGTAGAGAAAAGCACCGAACATGTCTGATCCGTGAGGTCTCCGGACAAAGGCCGCAGCTAAAACAGGAAGAGCTCAGGTGAGCAGCCGGATGAGGACAGACATGCGTCTGACGAGAACGCACACGTTTCAGACTGAAGGGGAGGATAGGAGTGGGGATAGAAAAGCAGGTGCACTGACACCTCGGACTATACGTGCTTACAAGGTGTGCGTGGCAGGCGAGGACAGAGAGGGACTGTATGCAAATTGGGGGAATCAGAATGAGTGTGATGGAGGTGGAAGCTCTTCACTGAAGAGGGAACAAAAAGAGAAACGACCTTTCAAATGACAGGCCAGGTATTGTGCTGCTAAGCAATAAAATAGTCCGGAAATAAGCAAGCCACGCATTTGTGACGGTTATAATTAAATGCTATAGTGAGTTTGATTAAAGGCCGCAGTGTTGTGTATTTATTATCTGCTGGTGCAGTTCTCTTGTATTTCAACATGAAGTTTAAAGATTTAAATAAATGTCATATACGCTATAAACATGATTATAGGCTCCTTTAAACTTCATATCCGATTTTAAAGCAAAGGGTTTGTTTTGCCTTCCAGTCTGGGGAAAGCACAAAGGTCACCAGTCAATCCCAAAATACCAATAATCAGCAGGAGTTCGGGCTTTTACACGTGCGTTTTCCAAGCAGAGGTAAAAAATGATTAAAAAAAAAAAAAAAAGCCTGTGTTGCCATGTTGGGGTGTTGCAGTCTGAACTATTGCTTCTTTAAACACAAACACCTAAAATGAGGGGAAAACAAACAACTAAACATCAGAAAACTGTAGTGAGAAGGTTTCTGTTATTTTATATTATATGTTTTACCCCTTAGGTACACTTTTAATCTGAAAATATATTAAATGTTTCTGTCTGTAAAAACAACGAACTGTCCTACAGTGACCTGGTCTGCATTAGACACTCGTAATCAAAAAGAAGAAGAGGAATTATTTCTAATTATTTCAGCCATGTTTGTGAAACAAGGCTGCGTCGAGCCACGAAGCAAATCCCACTATTGATTTGATTCAGCCCACCTGAAGCTGGTGGAACCACTCGAGAGCCATAAGACTGATCTCTGTTCTTTCCTCGACGTCAAAAACAACATCTGAAGTCTTCAAAAGTATCTAAATGTTTTCACATCAATGTTTTATTATGCGGGAGATATGGTGCCATATAGTATTTTCCTTTATGGACCAGCCTCATCAGATGCTTGTCGTCATAAACGAGCCATTATGTCACTGTAAAGCGAAAGTAAACACAGAATTGGCTGCAGTATGAAAATGTGAATCTTATTAACTATTTTGTTAAATTCTGAGTCTTATTATATTTTCCTTTGCTGACAAGTAAAAGGGACAACGGGGTGACAGATCCTACAACTGAGTTCCAACTGTGTGGATCAAGGTCTTAAATTGTCACTTTGTTTGGGTCCTGGTCGCCACATATTTGCTTAAATCAAGGACGTTCTTTAAAAAAAAACGTCGCTTTGAACTGGAAAGGAGAAAAAAATGATCTCACCAGCTGTGGTAGCCTATTTTCTAACTTCGTTTAAGAAAAGTGAGATTGTAAGCTCCAGCGCGAATATCTTCACCATATGCATATTTTTGCAGAGCAATTCTAAACCGTTAAGGGGATAAATGCAAAAAGACAACGGAACCGTTGAAAGTGTTTCGTCTGAGTCGAGCTTGCCCTATGAGCCCTTTCCTGGAAAAAAAAAAAAAAAAGCGTCCTTGTTGTGCAGCTAACTCCGCCGTTCCACCTTAAAAAACTCTTCCGGTTTTCCAGACATCCCCTTTAAGAGAATTTTCCACTCGTCCCTGCGGCCAGCAGGGGGCGCTGTCAGACCGTACCATCTCCTCAGGCTGACTTTAACAGCGACAGACGCGGCGGGGGGAATCAAACATATTTTCTCTGTCCATTTGTTACACATAATACCGCAGATTTGGGTGATTTCGTTCCGTCTCTCCAATCAGGGACTCGCAGACGTCTTCACATCGTAAAGGAAAAACCCAAGTAAACATATGTGACGCACAGAAACACAAACGCATCTTATTTGGCATCCCCCCCTCCCCCACCACCACCAAAAAAAAAAACTAAACAGCGGGATTTTTATTGTTTTCTAATTCAACTGCATATATGAAAAAAAAACAGTCGTGGGAATGAAACCTCTATTTGACGCCCATATAGCAAAATACATTGGGATCATTCTATGATAATTAATTTATAAAATACATAATGCTTTATTTGGTGCGGGACCCCCGGAGCTCATTGAAGCACCCCTGTGTCCCCGGATCACACTTCAAGAGGCATGTTACAACCAGACCTTCAACATCAATACGCTGCGCTGTAGTCGTGACGGTGTGCGTAAAGCCCAACCCCAGGGCCCATGAGCTCGAATAACCTGCTTAATTCGTTGAGCGCGTGCTGTGTGTTCAACTTGTGCGCGCGAGGATGCAACTAACAAACGATTAAGTCAACGAAATCTTAAAAAAAAAAAAAGAAGCCGCAAGATGAGCGTAACGGGACTCCGTAACGGAGAGTCGTAGTATCGAGATGAAGCGTTATATAAACGCCTGTAGTCTGCGCCCCTACCAAGGACACCGAGCCCGCTGGAGAAAACAGCACAGCTGACTCCGGTAGACTGTGGAGTCGCTTGAGGTGGAGCGGTATTGAAAATAGATATAGTCATAAGCGTTTTGATATAACTCCAGGATGTATGGGGAGGGGGGGAATCATCCCATAAACTCAGCTAACTTTGTATCATATTAGCGCGTTTATGGGGTGATGTTACGAAATGAATAAAGAAGGGATGCATTGACATGTGGTATGAACATATGTGCTTTCAACTGAAGAGATGTAAAAAATAAAAAAAAATAAAAGAAGATGTGGATCATATTTAAATGTCCATATGATGATAAGCGAGTGGAGATCATCTGACCCCCATTTGTATTCGCCTCCACATCACAAACAGAGGAAAGTTCTCCTCATCTGAGAATAAAGTGACATTTGTCTACAAATTGATTGAACAATATAAGGCTACTTTAATTTGGAAGATGAATCGGCCTGATCTCACCAGACCCCTTCTCCCTCAACAATATTAAAAAATGATCCATATAGCAGCTCGAATATTCTTTTGAATAGATTACTGTTTTATAAAAGACAAAGTCTTATTGAAGCAGTGGTTTCTGAACATTTCCCAATATATTTTTAGTTTCTGAGAGCTAAAAAAAAAAAAAATGCAGGATACATGAAACCTTCTGACACAACAACACTGACTCTAAAGCAAGGATCAAACATTTTCATTAAGATAGATCATGTATGAATCGTGACAGATTGCTGAAGAAGGTTCAGGTGTGACCACAGAGGTCTCTTATTGAACAGCTTAAATGTGACTATACGTCTGTGATACAAGCACTTCATTTATCAGCTGTGTGTGACATGTGAAACTGATGCAGTCAAACATTTTGTATTTGGAAGAAGCCCAGAGAGGCAAACCGCTGCATTATGTTGCCAAAACACAAATGAAACATGATAAGCAGATTAGGCAGTCATGGCAGCGAGTTTCCACAGGAGAAGAGGAGACAACTCAATCCTCAACCAACATAATATATATATATATATTGTAGAAAACAGAGTGTTTCATTTGAAGAAAGAATAATTGGAATTGGCGGAAGAGGCAGGTTGTTTAAATCTATTTTTTGTTTCACACATATCGTTGTCTCATGTTTTGCCAGCCTGTTAAGCTTTATTCTATTGTACTCCCACAGACATGTTTTTCAGTACTAGCATTTATACAGTGTATTTCAAGCCAGTGTGTATTGTGGCTGTGCAGTTTGGGTATTTTTGTGTGATCTGCAGGATATATATTCCATCTGTCTAACCATAAAAGAACAGTTAAAAGCAAGCAACTAACTTATTGCTGACTAATGGAATACTTAAAGCATGTATTATCACACAAAATCCCGTGTCTCAATAATACGCGATCACGTGATGCTTTACGTCGATGCTTTGTGTTAATTAATGAGGCCTAACTCGCAGTTAAATCGTACATGAATTAACGCGTCATCCAATCAGCTGCGTTAAGTGGACCGAGGCTCCTCAGACCAGTGTGTCTAATGAGCCCCTCAAAGAGCGGAACACCACCTGATTCTCCTCCTGGAGCTGGTTGAAGGGACTTTGGTCTGCAGCGCCAGTGGGGTTGCTTGAGTTCCCGCGTGCCCCTTAACTCTCCGCATCGGGTCCTTGTTCAATGCATTCGCAAATTCATTTGCAGGCTGCTCAGCCACGAGTCCGTGACCGAGAAACGTGAAGGGTCATGACGGTGGGATGAACCAGAAGTAAGCTGCAGTCCTGGGATCATTTCTGAGAGAGGTCAAAGAAGAATGAATGTGACTGAAGAAAATATTTTAAAAAAATAACCAAAATACGCATGGTGACATACTGCATGATTTAGCAGTGACCTAAAGTTCATTAAGTAATGGATAATTAAACGATGCATTGCTGGGTCTATTAGAATGCATTTATTAGATCCTAAAGTGTTATTGAATCATAACTGCGGCAGCATAATGCAGTTTTAGTCCTGATTGGAGTTACTTCTCTGCTTAAACATATAAATGAAAGCATCCTTATTTGAAAGCTATTTGACGGCGCTCTCTTGCTGCTTCGCCCCCGGGGGATGAGAAGCAGCTCCGGGCTCAGATTACACTCCAAACAATCAGGCCAAATTATTAACGAGGATTCACTGTAACATGCAGATCTTATCAGAGCTGGGTCAACGGGAGCATTCTTCTGGGTTTGACAACGATGGCTGGAGAGAGAAAAACATATCAGAAAATGAGTTTAACCGGATATTATACAACTAATATAACAGCAAATCGTTGTGTCAAGCAAACAGATCAACGGACTAAAGGAACATCAGGAAATGAAATAAGCAAAAATAACATTTCAACATTTCATATCAGAATAGTATTCTGTTGATGCATAAGATTTTTTTTTTAATCCACAAAACTATTAAAATGACAAACAGCACTGTAAGTATCTGTAAGAGTGAGACAAAAACAGAATATACCCATTGAGAACATCACTTTATCTCTCTTAATGCAAATATATATATAAAACTGAAGGCAGAAATAACAGTATGATCATTTTAAACTCACTATTAAACATAACAGCCACATTTTAAATCAATATAGCAAAACCATACAGCATGATAAAGACTATCACTAGAGATATTCCTAAATTATTTTTAAAGGACAGTTCCACTGATTTTTCATTCAAACTTAAATGCACTTAATGAGATCCGGCCTAAATAAGGAGTTGGTTACAATAATACTGGCTTTCCCCTTTTGTCAACATCCTGAATACCAGATATAAAGAAGTGAGTGAAAAAAGTTGGCTGAAACCTTATCTGGCAAAGGCCCAGACAACCCCCCCCCCCCCCCCAAAAAAAAGTGTCCAATTATGACTCCCATCCATCTAATTTAAGAAACTTCACTTGAAGAGCAGAAGAAAGGAAACTCATCCGCTCAAATCTGGTTTTGACACATAGCCTCTACTGCCTGCGTGCCCTGCAGCAAGGCAATATGCTGCGTTCTTTATCTGTCTGACGTCTGACATATAGCCCTAACTGAGGTGAGAGTATCTGTCGATTTAGGCAAAGGGGCAATGACACTGACATCAATAATCAACAAGCTGTGGCCTGAATGCATGCGGGCCACATAGAAATACATCTCATTTGGCATTTTGGTCATATTACAATGATTATTTCTGTTTTGTATATTAATAATGCAAATCACATATATTTTTTTATTTGTTCCTTTATCAGCAGTGGAGGAGGTTCTCTGTTGTGTGTGTGTGTGTGTGTGTGTGTGTGTGTGTGTGTGTGTGTGTGTCTGTGTCTGTGTGTGTGTGTCTGTGTGTGTGTGTTTGTGGCTTTTATCCCCAATCCAGCCTGGGCTCCTTGTCCTAACTCCCTGGTATGAGGGGTCAAAGGTCACCGCTGCTTGTGGCCGTGTTCCAATCCCCCAATAGTGTGTAATGTTCTCAACTGATCTGTGGTTTTATAAAAGGAACCAGTGTCCAGATATTAGTTTTCAAGCCCGTGGAACATTTCAATCATCTGGTATAAAGGGTAAACACACAGGAGCTTTAAGTTGTCATCTAATCTTGTGCTCTGTGAAATTGCATACATTTATTTTATAGCTGCTTCTTTCAAATATATCCAAATAGACAGCAAAATATGCATTTAAAATGGTGACATGGTTAATGGAGTTTAAATCCTGGGACAGTCATTTTTGTCCACTTTTAATGGAAACACAAAATACCTTTTGGTAGAAAGTTGTGCAACATCTTTTAGGTCAACCTCTAAAAAATGTAGCCGGTAAAACCAGTGAGATGAACCATTTTAGAGAAAATATATTGTGAAAGATTGATGGGTTGTTGCATAAATAACATAAAGTTGTAAATTAATGTGAAGATGTATCTTCAAAAAAAGGAATGTGCCCTTGTCGAAAAACAAGGTATTTCTACCGAATAGAATAAAACAAAGAAACCACGATGAGATTTACGTGTGTGAAGGAGGGGTTCAGTTTTAAGGCAAATTATTTATTGTTTCTAATACAAAAACTCCAACAAAAGGCATTTCTTAATAGTCTCCTCAATTCATTTGTCCTTGCCAAAGAGCAGTTGGATTTGTATGCATATGTATTAATTTAAAAGAAACTCAAAATATAAATAGGTTGTTGTAATAATGATTGATTATAATAATATAAAATGATAATAACTTAAGGATGGCAGTTAAAACATGCTCATACATGGCACATGTTCAATCATTCATGTAATGGGGTTAGACAGGTTAACAACAGGAATTTCAAACTTCAACTTTGTTTGTCTAACATGTGGGTCTCTACAAAAGTATTTTATTAAAAAAATACATCTGGTTAAATTTGGCCTTATCTCATGTCCATAGAACTGACACGGTTTTATTTAAGCTGCAAAGTCCTGTTTCCAACTCAAGACAAACATTCTTTTCTGCGTCACATTGCGTTCACTGGCAGTATGAATTCGGATCAGTTTAAAAAAAAATAAACCTGAGTTGTATAGTCTTAGTGAAAGAGCAATGTCTCACCCAAAAACCAAAATAAAACAAAATAAGTTGCATTCATTTCTGATAACATCAGCTCCACAAACCCACCAGCATTGGAGCTTAAAACACTTTTGAATATAAGGAATGTGTAAATAGTTTTGTATGGGTCTTTAACTGACCCTCTCTTTGAAACTGATGAATAATTCATAAATAAACCTCCGATGGGAGCCAGGGGCCATATGAACACAATACAGGCAACAGAAAACAGAGGCGACGGGAAAAAAAACAACAGTGTTTCGGTTTTACGATTAACAGGATATCAGCCTCCATGTCTCGGCCTGTCGATATAAACGCCTTCCTGTGATTCCGATCGGTGGTCAGTTGGCGGACGCTCATGCTGATCGCCTAAACACCGGGCTTATGGCTGCTCTCGAGGCCAATGCACGGCATTGACGCGGGCACGTTGATAACTGATTGAATCGTGTGTTCAAAGTTGCTCCACGTCTCCGTCCAACACGAGGCTACATCTGGCTCTCTCCTGCCCGCAGAAAAGCCTTTTACAAATGGAGTTGAGCTCCATGACCGAGCAGAAGCCCTCTGGTGCTGGTTTTCCCCTTCCTCCCCTCCTCCCCCCCCTTATGCAGTCCCTCTGGCCAGGGGAACCCACCAGACATCAGCTCTGTGGGCTCCCTGTGTCTTTTTCCAAAACGTGTTTTCGGCGCTTTGGGGTCAGTTATTAACTCGAGAGCATTTGAATTTCATTAACACGTGCAGGCAGGAAAATACAGCCAGTTCAGCAAAGATATCCTCAGTAATTTGGTGGCAAGACATTTCAGTCAGAATCACGCTTTTGGTAGACTGTTGTAAATCATACGAATCGCCTAATTAGAATAATATTAATAATACAAAAAACGAGTCTGCAGCCTATTTATTATTAATATAATATATTTTAATGTGTTACCAGGAGCCCAATCAAATAGATATGGTATGCTTTAAGTGCATTTGAAATTTGAAATGCATGGCTGCCGTTTAACCATAGTACCCTACAATAATTTTAATTGTTTAAATTGCGGTGACAAAGCAATATTTTAGACAATACTTAAATACTCTATTTGACGCTTCAGTGTGTTTTTTTATAAAGTAAAACTTTTGCAGCAGCAGCGTTGTTCCCACCTACTCTCCGCACAGGCCGCCATCCCTCCTTCTGACCCCGTGTCTGTGCAGAGGGATGCCGGGTAAAACCCAGCAGAGGCAGCGCTGTTTCCCCCGCTGTTTCCTCCTCCATGTTAAGCCACGATCGTGGGGATGGAGGCTGCAATGCATACATACACACGACTTCAATGGAAATGTTAAAGAATATTTTGGAATGTCAGTTATTATGGTGTGACCTAAACTGATGGGCACGATCTGATTACATATCCCTTCATTCATATTCGTGCTTATTAGCCTATTGCTTAACATATTATAATGTTATGAGCCCCTGACCTTTGCACTACTTATTTTAAATTCATGGAGGTCAAAGACTTTTAGGCATATTGATTATTTGCTAATCACCATAGAAGTAGAATGTAAAAGTAGCATGCCCATAGGCTGCAAATGGAGAATTACGAGGTTATTTTGTATAAAGATTAAAAACGAATGTGTATAAAATGATGGTTGTTCACAAAAAGTGAAAATCTTGCAACACAATAAGGCTCTCGATAGTACTGTTGTCAATAGCCTCCCTCCATAAATTAAACGATGGCCCTTGGTGTAACTCAAAACTCTATTTAAAGTAAACTGTTGAAGCGTGAAAGTGCTTTTGGCTCATACTTTAAAAAGGTAAAATATTAACCAAGAGGAGAGAAATACAGGAGAGGGGAGAGAAAACGTTGTTGTTCATTTAATCCACCCTGTTTCTCAGTTGGTATACATTCAAAGAGGGAAAAGCACATGGGTCCCACAGAGGAGCACTCTCGGTTCAGCGCATGGAGGAGGCATGAGTTTACACCCACTTCTAAAGGGGGAAAGTTTGTTTTACACCTTAAACAGAAGCTGCTTTCTGTTCAGTCCGACTCACACGGGACCACAGCCGCACTTAAACCCCATGTGGTGTTTCACTTCATTAAATCAGTAAGCTTTTATTTTAAAATCATACAATTAATTACCACCAATTTAACCATTCTCCCCCTTTATTCGCATCACACAGTCGGCTGACTGCCATACTTATTTGATTCTATAGCCTCTGTAGAGTTTACATATACAGTCACTCATTTAAACGTCCAGAGTGTGTAGAGGCTACGTGCACACACGCTGATTGGTTTGTTGCACATGGGCTTTGGGGATATAAGGAGCCCAAACCATGAGTGAAGCCTGTAGATTGTACTGTGATTACCTCGTGCAGTGACAAGTGTCTTTCTGCTTGTGTTTAGACTGTGCATTGTATCCATCTACTGAAAAGTTTCTAATCACATCCCTTCCACCAAAAACGTCAGAAAAAGTGAAGAATATATTTCATAATTTATTACAGTTATTCTAATTGAATAGCTTGACCTTTCCTTAACCCTCAAAAAATGGTTTATGGTTAATTATAGATTGACGCTGCAAATGGGTTTTCGTCCACAACAGGTCAGTCAGTGCTGACTGAGAAAAGCAAAAACAGTTTGAAGCTATTTTATCATGCGGAGAGCCGATTTCGTGGGCTCTTCTGCTCCCTTGAGACTCACAAATTCATTCAGAGTAAGAGAGAGAGAGAGAGAGAGAGAGAGAGAGAGAGAGAGAGAGAGAGAGAGAGGATAAGAGTAATTGTTGATGCTTTAAAAACCTGCAACAACACACACACAAATCATTCACAAATCCCCCCCCCCTATTTTGTTTATCAATATTTCACATCAAAATATGATGAGCTTGCAAATGTGACCTTGTGTGAAGGGGTGAGTGACATACTTTACAGTTCAGAGATTAGACATAAAAACGACCTGACCGCTTTTATCGGTCTCCGTGTATTTAAATGTCTCGAAGATCAATGCAAAGTGCTGACCTCAACGGGGCATGTGTCTGTCACCATTACCCATAACTTCGTTTCCCAAACATGCAGTCAGCCACAAATATAGGTTTAGCTGCAAGATGTGCCCTTTTTTAAATTAAAAATAAATTGTGTTAAGGCTTGTCTTGTTCACCTATTCTTTCTATTGCCATTCTAATGAGGTTACAGTCTACTGGTTCCCAATCCGCACTGGAATTTCACCCTGAAACGCCAGCAGCAGTATAATGGCTCGTCCCTGCTCCCAGTATGGCCCCTCCAGGCTCCAGCAGCAGCAGCCGTGCCGGGGCCAGACAGCCTGCCAACCCCGGATCCCCTTATCAACCTCGGGGCTTTGGCCTGACCTTATACCGCAGAGTCCCATTAATCAGGGAAACATCACCTCAAATATGGCAGATTGAGCAAAGAGCAAGTCTGGTCAAAGCTTCTCAGAAACGTTACATGGTCCTGCACAGAACAACAATATTGTGCCTATATATACTTGCCAAAGGGAAAGATGTTTTTCTCGACACGTTGGCCATCTCTGCACAAACACACACTTGCAAGTGAATGCAACTTACAGTATTGTTGTTTTATGAGTTCAGGCCGGTTTATTGAGGTTTCTCTCCTAATGTATTAGAGCGAGCAGCCTTGCACCACCTCATGCGCAGTGGTTGGAAATGCTGCATGCGTAAATGTCTGCGGTTTGCCTCCTGTTATTATTGCAGGCTCCACAGGCCTACCACTACTTCCGCCACACACACACACACACACACACACACACACACACACACACACTCACACACACACACACACACACACACACACACACACACACACACACACACACACCGGGGAAGGGATTCCCTCACTTTAAGAGTTCAGCCAAACTGAATAAACTCCCTGTAGCCATGTTTGAGGTGCAGCTATTTACCATAGTCATCATAGGTTCTATTGTTAGTTGAAACTAGCCACAATGTGGAAAAGCACTAAATCTATTTGGGGTCTATTTCCTTTCAAATCTGAAACGATTTAGCCTCAGGACGAAATCTTTATCTGTTATTTAATTGAAGGGTAGATTCGTCCAATTTCCCTAAACGCTTTTAAACATTTATGAAATGATTGGTGTTACAGAGTAAATTGAAAGGTTTAGACTTTAAAAGACAAAGAGCAATATCAATGATGAAAAGCAGCTGTGTTCCTAAAATAAAAGATAAAGAAAGAGAAACGTTTTAAAAATCACCTTCTTTGTTTTCATAACTCCTAATGCAAATCATTAAATCTGTCAAACCCTTCCACAACAAATGATTGTCCAACTCAAAAGAAAGAGAGAGAGTCTGATAATTACACTCAGCCGCGTTTAATGAATGCTCCATAATTAAAAAAAAGAGGAAGGGAAAGTGCTTCAGAAATCCACCGTTCAAGTTTCCATTTCGAGTGCAGTTTTTCTATATATATTCACAACAAAAATCAATGTACAAGAAACCCCAGAAAAGAAAAAAAATCACAAAAATAAATATTCAGTTTCATATAAACAACCAGTGACTTCAAATTCCATGTCAAAAAAACCTGACCTCAAGTATTGTATCAAAAAAAAGTGAAGTAAATGAGTGAACGAGGAGGGCAGGGAAGTGGGGAAGAGGAGGAGGAGGAAGAGGGGAGTGCACGCTGCTGCTGCAAGATGCAATTGTTTACATTGATAGCGTCACTGTCAGAGAGCTATTTGTCTTAACGGTGGAAAGACCCTCCCAACAGGCCATTACCACCACCTCCGTCCCTCGGCCGCGCATTGTGAGTCCCGCGTGAGAATGGGCCGGTGCGTCAGGGGGGCAACCCCGCACTGCTTTTCTCGGGCGCAGGCCATTCCTCCTCTTCCTCTGCCGTGCAGCCCATGCTTTTGACATGCGGATTAAAGGTTGAAAGCTTCGCTCTCGCAACACAGCAACTCCCCCCCCCCCCCCCCCCCCCCCCCCCCTTTCAAACCCCCACCCCCTCGTGCAACCCCCTCCGTTTTACTGCGAGCCTGCTCTGCAGCTTGTGTCACGGCTGCAAAAACAAGCCGGTTTACAGGCTCATAATATAAGTTCAAGTTTGAATTGTCGCTCCGGCCTCAGAAACGGTATAAGGCGCCACGGTGAGCCGGGGCGCCGTGGATGCAGTGGAGAGGTGCTTTAATCACGTGACTAAACATCTACCATATGTATCCACACTGATTTAAGCAGAGTGAAACTCGCTTTTTTTTATTGTACAATTTTTTTCTCCTTCTCTCTTTTTTTTTTTTTTTTTTTACAATCACCTATTAAATAGTTTCTACAATCCTCTGAATGAATGCACCCTTTGCTGTGCTTGTGAAGGGGGCTGACATCATTCACGGGCTTTGGGTTTGTTGTGACCTGGCTCGGGCCTCTCTTTGTCGCAGACAGAAAAGCCTGCCAATTAGCAGAGCGCTTCCTGCGCTGCCATTAAAAACGTCTACACGTTCACTTAAAACACCCACAGGTAGGCGCAGCTTCAATCACTTGATTTGCTCGTGTTTAAAAAAGGTGGTGTACGCTGAAGTCTATTGCTGCATTTAGGGAGTAAATGAAACAGCTCTGGGGGTACTACATTCACTGAGCGGCCATATTCAAGAGGCTACATTAAAGATAATGAGATGGTGATGTGCTGGACAAGAAAGCAATATGCGAAAAGACTGTATTTTGGCTGTCCAATAATATGAAACAATTGACAATTGATTCCCCCCCCCCCCCCCCCCCCCCCCTGGTCAGATCAAGACAATTGACTTCAACTAAGAAATAGAACAATGAACAACAGTGGCTTCAGGAAAATAAGCACAATATTAAATGATAGAAAATCAGAAAAACCCCCCATCATGGCATGGTTAGAAACTCACATGGGGCGAATCCCAGATATTCAAATAGCAGGCAAATGGATGCAGCTTGGCCTTTGTGTCTAAATCAAAATCAAACAGTCTCATCTTTTGCTGTTCTTTTCTACCAGCATCTCTCAGACATCATTTCACATGGCTAGTCAGAAAAACCCTAAAGCTGAAACAAGACCCCCAGCAGTATCAAAGTGCAATGCATTTAAGCCTCTCTTGTGCTTTGTCGCATTGTTTCTGAGAGTAGCCAGAGTAGCTAGCTATTTCACGCTGTTTTGGTGTTGTTTTTCCCCCCACTGCGACTCCTGAATCACATCCCAGCCACAGCCTATCTTGGACATTGTCATTATGTCTGTGTTTTCTTCCGTTTTTTTCAAATTCATGTTCCTGCTTTAAACGCAAATGGACTGCCCCTGGCACAAATATGGTGTGTAGGAGAAATTGGTGGCCAAGTAGAGGGGGGGGGGGGGGGGGGGGGGGGGGGGCATGAGTGGAGTCTAGCGTGCTATAAAGGGCTGAGCCTTATTCTTTTTGATTGTCTGTACATAAGGCCTGTGTTGTGTATAGGCCTGCGTCTGTACACAGTAACACAAATGCAAACCAGGAAATACTCGGCAGAAATAAAAACAAGACTTAAAAAAAATAAAAAATCACAAGAAAAAAAGGGAAAAAAACACAACCACCAGGAATAGGTTCCTGTAAAATCTAATAAAGGCTTAACTGTGAGTATGTATAGATTTAAAAAAAACCAAAAAAAAACAGCATTAAACCAATTTTTAATCACTCTCTGAAATTGAACACTTGGACACATGGGCCATTATGAGGAAACACAGATTTGATATATAAAATATACCAGGTGGCACAGAATGGGAAACCCTGATTTTTTTTTTTTTTTTGATTTGCCAAGTCAAACTTTTCCCCAGTCCCAGCTAGATGGGTAGCCACGGTACAGTAGGTTATTTATTTATTTTAACCTCTTTCCTCTTTGAGACAAAGCACAACCCACTGAAACCCTGGCACCATACAATCCAACAGGTCGAGCATAGAAAAACGGAGAAGAAAGAATCAGAAAAGAGTCACGTAAACGCAATAACGAGAACCTAACGTATTGCTTAGGATTGATAGCTTATTTCAAAACACAGGTTTTTTTAAGCATAAATCCACGAGCGGTGTCTCGCAGTCCAGTGGGCGATTTCTGATGCTCCAAAAGGGATCCTGTGTGTTTTTTTCTCGAACAAAACTTAAAAAACAAAGCGGAATGTAAAAACCCATTCACAGAAAAAAAGAAAATAGCAAACCCCGATAAAGTTGCGAGCAATTTGGTGAGCTCTCGTTAAGACTACGATTAGGTTGGAGGTGGTTACGGTGGGGGCTTTTGTTTTTGTTTTGTTTCTTTTTTGCTTTAAAAACCAGCTCAGTATTTCCTAGTCCTCTGAGCGAGTGGGGGAGGGAGAATCTGGCCGCCTGGCTGCCACCTCCACACGGGGTGGGACGGAGGGGGAGGCCCGGGGCCCCTCAGCGAGTTCAGGGAGTAAGCAGGGCACAGATCCCCGTCGCTGCCGACGACCAGCGACGGCGGGGATGGGAAATTCGCGATCAGGCTGAAAGGCGTTTTCGCAGGCGATGCTGCGGTGCTCGCGTTGCTGCGTTTGCGTCTGCTTGGTAAATCCTTCGTGGATACCTCTTCGCTGCTCGAGGGACGAGAAGAGGACGAAGAAGGAGAAGAAGAAGAGGAGGAGGAGGAATAAGAGGAAAATACAGTCTTGTTGACTATGGGCATGTTTAGTTTTGATTGCGTCCTGGAAACTCGAGGTTTTTTATTCCCGAGCACCGTGACCCTGCAGTTTTTGTTCCTATGCTCCGCTTCCACGATACGCAGGGTGTCCTGGGTGCTCCCGTATTCCTGAGGACCGCAGGGAGACCTGGGGGCCACATCGGGGCTCTTCTCTGTGGCTTTAATCCCACTGCTGAAAAAGTCCCCGTGTTTGATGGGATACTGGCCGCTGGTGCTCTCCGCCTTATCGCCTTTGCATTTGACTACAGTAGCCTGGCTCTGGTATTCATATTCATCACAGCTTTCCTCCACTTTAACTTTCACATTGTGGAGGTTGAAGGGCGGTGTCCCGGCTGTCCCGCCGCTGTCCGGATGGTGGGGGGCGGTCACAGAGAGCTCATCTGGCTCGGTCTTTATTTTTTTCAGCGAAGCGGGCAGCTTTAGGCTGCCGGTTTTCGCCTCCCTTTTGTCGCCACATCTGTAGATCTTGGCGTCTTTGACCCGGTCACACTGTGCGCTCAGTCCCGGCGGGCACTTGGTGGGATGCCCCGGTGCCCTGCACGAGGGGTTAAAAGCCTTATACCGGGCGGGTCCCCGTGAATAAGGGGCCAGCTCGTCCACGTGGCCAGCCCTGTTTGGATCTGCCTCAAACGCCTTCTCCCGTTTGGACTCGGTGAAGAAGCTCTCCCCCATAACAGTCGAGTTAAATTTGGGTGGCTGTAAGGGCACAAAGTCCTGTCTAGTTTCGCCGCGTATAAACTCACATTTGTGACGTTTCTCCTGTCTGCTGTCCCCTGTCTGTGCAGCGGCTACATGGCCCAGGGTCCTGTGCTGTTTCTCATGTCGATGCTGGTTGTTGTAGTGAAACGTGGGCTCCAGGACTAAAGGTGCTTTGCTGGGGTTGAGGCTTTTGGCGAGAGAACCGACCCTGGCCCGTCTGAACCGAATGCTCTGGACCGACACGCGGCTCGACACGGAGCTCGAGTCGGATTGAGAGGAGCTCTCCTCCTCGTCCGAGCTGACCTCTGAACTCTCTGACTGCGTGTCATCTTCATCCTCGCCCCCCTCTTCCTCCTCGGAGCTCCCGGAGTTGCTGCTGGTGGTGGAGAGGCCCGAGCCGAAGTCCGAGTCCGGGTACGCCCGGTCCGAGTAGGTGCTGGACTCGGTATCGCTGCTGCAGCTCTCCGGGAAACTCGGCTCGTGGTGGTGGTGGTGGTGATGGTGGTGATGCTGGTGGTGGTGGTGATGGTGAGGTCTGGGGTCAAGGTAGAAATCCGGACCGAGGTGGAGAGCACCGAAAGAGGTCCCCTGACTTCCGGATGATTTGGTTTGTACGAGCAGCCCCGGCGGTACGTGGTGCGCGTGTCTGCTCCTGCTCCACGAGTGCCTCGCGCTGTCCCTGCCGCCGCCCCCCTCGCGCCTCCTCTTCCTTTTGTGAAGTAGGTCGCCGGCTGAGCGCGAGAGCCTGGACTGAGCAGCTATGGCGGACTGACGCGCCGCCGGCTGCCGGCTCACCGTGCTACGGAAAAAAGACTGCCTTTGGCTCAGAGTCACACGGTTCCCTGCTATTTTTGCTGTTTCATAGTTTTTAAAGTGTTTGTGACCGGACTTGGTCACCGAACGGTACTCCCGTCCGTGGGTTTTGTTGTAAAATTGAGGTAGTTTGGAGTCGGCAAGGCAAGGCGGCAGCTCCCTCCTCCTGCCCGTTTTGTCGTGGAGCGTGAGGGTCTCTGGGACGCCGTGCAAACTAAACCAAACTTTTTCTTTCCACAGTTCGGCGTCGGCACGGAGGAGTCCCGGGGTTGCGTCCGCGTCCCCGGGGGAACACGCCGCTTTCGCTTTCCTTTTGTTGGACTTCAACACCCGCTCCGTCTTGCAGGAGAAATACAGAGCCTCCACGTCCTCCCGCGATATCAGAGTGCATTTAGCGGCGTGGAACGCTATAGAGTTTATTGCTTTGAGCCTCCGCAGCTCCTCCAAGTCACAGTGGTGCTTCTTCACCTTCAAGTGGTCCATGCGCTTGTGCACCGTGGTCCGAGGGATGTTCTTCAGCAGGTCGGTGAAGACCTGAGACAAAGCAAACATTTGCTTGCCTCTGATGAGCAGGTACCCCAATCTCACGCCTTGCATTTCCTCAAAGCCACACTCCAGGTCTCCCATGTTGTATGTATCCGCTCCAAATGTATCAATCCATGTAGTGACTCTCAGTATACTATGGCTTTACCAGTAAATGGCACGGGGTCGCGAGCTTAAGGCATCCTGCTCATACCTTTAATCCATCCACGCTGCCGCTGATGCTGCGTCATGAAAATGCAAACTTTGACATGCGGGACTTAAATGGAGCTGCCGGTGTGTAATAGGTTGAAGGATCTGGCAGCATCCACCCGTCGCCTCTTGCCCCAGTTCGGCATGGTGAAGGAATGCGACCGATGCGTCCACCAAGCCGGGGCTGCTGCTACCTGCCTCTGCCGGCTCCACTCCCCTCTGGTCGGCAGCAGGACGAGGGGTAGGTGTACACCACTGCCTCAGCCTGAGGGATAAAATAGCGAGAAGAGAGAGAGAGAGAGAGAGAGAGAGAGAGAGAGAGAGAGAGAGAGAGAGAGAGAGAGAGAGAGAGAGAGAGAGAGGGAGGGAGACGGAGTTGTGAGGGTAGAGGGGGGGGGGAGAGAGAGAGAGAGAAACAGAATAAGAGCTAAAATGCAGCTGCTATTCTGGCTGCTGGTTAAGCCACAAATAAAACGACAGAGAGGGGAGGTGCGCCAGTCTGGAGACACCTTCATCAATTAATGCCCTCGGAGTCGACGCCCATTGGACGCCGCTGACAGGTGATGCAATAAAAATGGATATTCCATCCCCACCCCCTCACACACCCATACCATCACAATAGTTTACAATCGTGCTCACACACACACACACACACACACACACACACACACACACACACACACACACACACACACACACACACACACACACACACACACACTCCACTGTTAAGAGTAAATAACGCAGCCATGACAAGTTCACATTTCAAAAATTCTCCCCAGTTCAGTGTGCACGACCAGAACTTGAGCCTGCAAACGTGTCACGATAAAACCGGAATGTATTGTGCTATTCCCTTTTGGTCCACATCAAAATGCATGCAGGCGGTGTATGCAATCGATTACGCTGATAAAATGACTGCACACTCCTGGTATTTAAGGCAGTTTGATGTGTGTGTTAACGCAGCGCAGCTTAAACAAAGACATTTGCTTTTTGCACGAGCATGGCTGCTTTTCCACGTTTAGCTGCTCCCCCGACCAAGGCTCAACTCATCTGCTTCTGTTGGCTCTGTCTTTTCGTCCACATGCTTTTTTCCCCTCGCCGGTTGCCTATAGACTGACCTACTTATGCTTCGTACTTCGTAGGCATATATTCATTTGTATGACTATACCTTAATTACGTCATCGGCATTTCCAACGTTTTTTAATACCTTTTTTTCCGTTACAGTGTGTGTGTGTGTGTGATTTGAAATGTGCTGTTGTGCAGGGTGTAGCACTGTTAATATATTGTGTATTTGCGCAGGCAATTGTTATGGATATACAAAAATGTGCATAAGCGTAAAACAGTAGAAATAATATTTATTATATTACTTATAACCCTGTTAATAAATTGCAGCCTACTGTTCATCCACAACGTGAACAGTGATTGTACAGGCTAAAAGTGCAGAGTCAGGGTTGCTATTCCCACAAGATTTTCTAGACAATGTAGGTTAAAGCTGTAGCCAATAAACAATCCAATTTGGATCTCCGCTTTTTCTTTTGTAACGACACACCTTGGAGCAACAATTACGAAATATATTTGATATATAACATGCATAGGTCTGTTAATAATATTTATAATCAACAAGTAGCATTTTTTTAAAGGGGGGACAGGAACAGAGGCTATTATGGTATTAATGTACATAACGTATCACCCTATTTAATATCTCATTTTGGGGCGCGTGTCATGCATACAACTTCGTATTTTTCACATTTTGTCTATGCACACGTGCATAATGCATGTGCACCCCGAAAATACCACGCACACCCACCGCAATGATTTTTCACGGAACACGCGCACAAGCATATGCGCACACACACACACACACACACACACACGCGCGGACGGAGAAAGACGCACAATCAGAAAGACGCACTTCCTTATCAAATCACACACACACACACACACACACACACACACACACACACACACACACACACACACACAGACACACACACAGACAGATGCGCAGAGGAAACGTATACAGGCTGAAGCCACCACCCACAACGCTGTCCAAATAATGAGACTGCGTAGTAGGCTATATTATACAGGCTAATTGTTTGAATTACCGGTAGGCCTTCAGAAGGCTGTTTGGACCGGTTATTGTGTTTGCCCCTAAGCGATATTTTCTCAAAGCTCCCTGCGTTATGTTCCGTCTTTGTTATCTATAAAACACGTGAATCCCTTGTGGCCTGGTCCTCGCGCGGGCAGCGCTGGGGCCAAACTCAAGACTGAACATGCTCCATTTCCACAATGTTAAGCCTATTTGCTTATTTACAGACCATTCCCTGTATGCTGAATAACATCGCTGTTACCTCGGTGTTACATCAAACAGCGTGTTACATATGTAGGCGTTGCTATTATAGCTCCTTGTTAAACCTCCCAATGTGATTGGACCGCGTCCACAAAATTCACGCAATTTTGGACTGTATATAGAGCAGAATCACTAACGTGGTGGTCATGGATTTACAGACGAAGATCGTGCATACCAAATGCGACGAGGAAATGGTGTGTGTGTGTGTGTGTGTGTATGTGTGTGTGTGTGTGTGTGTGTGTGTGTGTGTGTGTGTGTATGTGTATGTGTGTGTGTGTATTGATATACACACACACTATGTCCACAGGTATATCGTTACCTGTAGCCATAACACACAAGCGTGCCATTTGGATCGTTAAGGTCATGGTGTTACACCTTGAAATGACAGCCTAGGGACTATGCTTTACTGGACAAAATATATTTTCTCTTTTTTTATCTAATGTAACGGATTACATTACATTGAACTTTAAATTAGAATTGAGTTGTGGAGATACTTAAAAGTTATAATTATAGCCTCTAGTGAAGAGAGTTTTCCCCTTTTATATTCTACAAGATAAACTGCAGGAAGCTGTTATGCACCGCACAAGTTACTTGTGGTCATTACGGGTTAGGCTCAGGGTTGCAGTTGAAACACATACGAGATCACGGTGTGTGTGTGTGTGTGTGTGTGTGTGTGTGTGTGTGTGTGTGTGTGTGTGTGTGTGTGTGTGTGTGTGTGTGTGTGTTTGCTGCCCATTTACTTCACCAATCAATAAACCCCAGTTCACCTCCCAAACACCCATAGATCATCTGACCTGCATACTCGCTTTCCACGTGCTGCTTCTGGAGGCCCATGACAGCGTTAATACACGGGGAATACGGAGTTTCATGGATGCAGCAGAGTGAAGTGAGAGGAGGGGCAGCTTGTTGAGGTCCGGATCCCCGTGGGGAACAACTCAGATCCCACAGCCACGGTGCTCCGTGCCGGGGAGATGCAGGGAGGAACAGACAGTCCTGGCTTCTTCCATCCCACGTCATTTCCACTGCATGTCTTCCCCTTTTTCGTAACCTGGCTTCTTTCTTGTTTGACAAAATACACGCTTGGTTTTTTTTAAAGGATCATATGGCAAACGGCTCTCTCTTACGACTTAAAACAAAGTAAACTAACCGATATTGTCTTCCAAACTGACCTTTCACGCCCGCTTTTCATGAATATAATTATCATATAACATAAATACATCCTTTATCACCAAATAATGCGATTGCATAGCAATTGTAGACCACTGTTTGACGTTTGTTAGGCTCGTGTGACGTGGATCAATCAGCAACAGTTTCACATTACACATTTTTCACAGGGATTGCCACATAGATCTCTATTGACCGGTGTTGTTGATGATAAACCGTACAGGCTTTAAAACTTAAAATTATTAAAAAAAATATGAATTACTGTCTACGTGCCCCTCCCCCCCTTACACACGCACGGTTAATTTGCGTGACACAAGGGCTTGAAAATCTAGAGCAAACAGCAATAGTCAAGACATTCTTCATGTTGATATCCATAAAAACGCATGTATAATACTAATACTAATACTAATAATTATTATTACACATGTATATATAATACATATGTACATATATAATTCTTAGAACTTGACAAACTTTAGAAAATATGACCAAACTGAACTTTTCATTGAAAAAAATAATTAAAAATAAATACTTGAATTACTGTCTGCATGAGGTTACATTTTTCAAAACATCTGAAGTCTCTCACACATCGGGGCTGCAGACGTGATAAGTGCCCCGCGATGACGCCATGGTTTTTAAATTGGATCTCTCCGTTTATTCCAAGGTCTGAATTGAGGGCCATCTTAAATAACGTGAAACAATAATATAATATTGTAATAATTACTGAATGAAAATAACCTTGTGTATATATACATATTTGAGTATTTCCAATTAAGACCAGGGACTCTTTGTTATGCAGATTTGTGTTGCACCAGATGCCACAGGGCACTTATTCCCTCTCCTGCGCCTGGATGTTGGACGGGACTGGAGGGGAGGAGACGAGACCGAGTGGCCGAGAGAGAGACCTCAAGCACGGGGGAGGTTTCTTTCAGCAGTCCGCAGGGTGCTGGTGATACGGGGGAGATGCCTTAGCCGACAAAGAATTTACACTTTAGGCTCATTCCTGTGGGCGTTAGGCTACTCCTGTATATGCTTGACGTTTTTTGAGGCGAGTTACACTGGAGGGGAACCACTAAAACTTACTTTAATCTGCAGGATATGTTTAGGGCATATACTTCATGGGAGTCAGTGGCATCGCAACCTAGATTCAAGATAACAACATCGAATATCTACAAGTGAAACCTCAATGAATAAAACGTCTATTTTTAATTTAAAGGCACACGTGGTGGATGTTCGCTTCGTGACTGCTGCTTTAGCTACTTTTTTATTTATTTTCCACTACTTCACGGTGGTAGACCGGTTTAGTGGGGGAGATATACGGATTACGGCAAGGACACCGCCTACACACACATACGTGACCAATGAACACACATAACCAGTGTTTTACGCAGTGTAAAATACATTTTAACAGGGGTGGAATTGTTTGAAACTTCAATGCCCGAGCGGAAACACGTGGAATGTCTCCAGCACCGTTTATAGAATATGTAAATGCCAATGGGCGTATAGTTGATTTATAATTTAACATGGTTTGCAAGATATAAAGAAAGTCCACACAATTCATGAAATCGCAATGCGGAAACCAGTTTGTGGGACGAGGTTCATGCAACTGTTTAATTTAGTGAATTTCATAACTCTTTATCAACTTACTGGTCATAAAATCCTAAAAGCTTCCAAACGCTTCCACTTTTCTAACAGTCATCAAACCAAACGCGTCGCTCCCGCAGCTCCGAGTCATTTGTTTTGCGTTTTGAGTTTTATGGAGATACTTGGTCAAGGAGACGCATGCACTTGTAAGAGCATAGACTTTTTATGACACAAACCTATATGCCAAAACAATGAATTCCTCTCCACCCCCCACCCCCCTGGGATAATGTGATTTTACATGCAATCCGAGCCTGAAGTGTGTGCGGACAGTGGTGGGGGGAGGGCTCTCTTCACCTTTCACCCCGCCGTGTTGGGACTGTTTGTATTTTTTTTCTTCCTAGGGCCCCTGTGCTACTCGCCGACCAGAGAAGAGACCATGGCTAAATACTGATGGGTCTGAATGTGGTGTGGCCATGGTGTGAACATTATGGCTCGGGAGTGTTGAGTTCAATTTTTACTGTACAGGTCATTTCAGTGTTTGCAACCTTTCATTTCACACTTTCCCACACCAGGAATTCTAACAGCAGAAGAATAGCTGACGAAAGTGGTTCCAATCGTTCCCACACATCATATCAAAAAGATATAGTGTGTTGAACAATTGGAACCACTTTTTATTAATATAAGACACAGATGGGGATACATGGTCTGTCAGAACCTTTACAACATATATTAAATCTAACATAAAGCCCAAGTATACTATAGTGATAAAAATACAACTTAAGATATCTAAAGCCTGGTATATGGCCTATAATCACTGCCCAAACGAATATCCGGCTCTGTTGAATTTAATAATGTTATTATAATGTAAGGGAGTTGGACACACAATGCAGATATGAATTCAAGGATGTTTCAAGGATGTTTGAATCCAGCACACATGAAGGGATGAAGAACTTGTGCATGTGTGTGCTGCTTACTCGCTGCTTTGTCTGTGAAAAAATGTCTTCATTGTTTCAATTTAATTATACACTTAAAGAATAATAGTTGGGCTATATATACATTTTGGGATAGACTGATCAAATATCTCACACAACATATATGTTCTTGAACTTAACACAAACAATGTTATGCTGTTTGTTTTGTTGAACAAAACCATATATAGTTTACATTCTACAAGACACCTATGAAAAATAAACATATGGCATCAGTTTGAGAACACAATTGCTTCAAAATAAAAGTCCTACACTTAGCTGTCAGTAGTCATTTGTTGAAGCTTATGAGCTAAGTCTCTGACAACATTCCTCCCAGAGTGTTATAGTTTTCTGCAGAGGTCCCCTGCAACACACACACACACACACACACACACACACACACACACACAATGCAGACAGGCGCGCGCACACACAGGATGCAAGGCTTCAGAAGCAAAATTTAGATTTTATTACTGGTGTGATGTTTCTAACAAACATTCCTTGCTCCTGGGTAGAAAACGAGAGCCTTTAAAGACATTGAGTAATGAAGGCAATGTATAAAGAGCAGTAACCATTAGACAAAATAAATAAATAACAAGCAATTAAATATGTTCAACACCTTTTTGCCATTTTTAGATGCAGCTTCCATAGACGTCTGTGTGTGTGTGGGGGCTGCTTTTCCTAATGTTGTCTTTCCTCCCAATGTATTTTACACGTTCCTCATCCTGCACAGAGACCACAAAACTTCACGCAGCCTATGAAAACATGCCCATGAGAGCCTATTGACTTTTTAAATCCAAAGAGCTGCGGAGTCACATTTCTGAATATTAAATGTAGACCAAAAAAAAAAAAGATTAACAAAAGCATATAAGGGAATATGAATGAGCATACTGCAGGAGGGCCAATTATCCTTCTATTTCAATACATTGCTTCTATATAGTTCTCTTAAACGCTTGCAAACTGCAAAATCAATGAAATGAGAAATAATGCAATCAAGCATGTTAGTCGAGGATGTTGTTTCTCTGCTTTCTCTCACCCAGGTCAAACTTTACCACTGTGCAAGTGAAATAAGCTACCATACCGTAGACAATATATTTAGGCACAATGCTTGAAAACCTTGGCATAAATGTTTCTTCAGTGTGTAAAATCTTAACTATGTCTTTTATGTGACAAATTAATATGTTGAGACAAGACAGCTACTTTTTCCAAACAGATCAAGGCCTGTAGCAGAAATGCTGTTGCGGTTAGTTGTTAGTTGTTGGAAATCAGATGGTGTCGCTGCAAGAGAAAACTCTTCACTGACATCTCGAGGAACACAACGTGATTCGTTCAGACTTTGACTTAATCAAGTGCAAGTTGTAAAAATCATTTGCCATTTTCAGTGTTTCAGTAGCTATATGGGCCCCTCCACAACCGCTGCCCCCTCCTTTTGCCTCCCTTTGTTCTCTCCAGCTCTAATAGGTTTTCCCCTGCCACACACAATTCACTTTTTTTTTTCTCCCTTTTCCCCCAGCTCCCCATCCCTCCCACACCCCCTTTTAGTGCAGTGCCCAGTGTCGACTGGAGCATTTGAGCAATTTGAAATTAAAGCAAACAATGGGCAGGCACTCCCAGGGACCTCTCGCTCACCATATTACACGGAGGACGCTCGTGTGCTCTTGCGCATTATTGGCAAGTCATTACGTTTCTCTGGAAACCAAGAGCGGGAGCTTGCTCAGAGGAATCGGTGATGCAAGCAGCAGCTGAGTGCTTGGAATAGCATTTGTGTGTGTGTGTGTGCGTGTGTGTGTGTGTGTGTGTGTGTGTGTGTGTGTGTGTGTGTGTGTGTGTGTGTGTGTGTTCTGAAGCATCCTTGGCAACAGCATGGGGATGCTGTCAAAACAAAACTGTATATTGACAGGTCTGATATGCACCCTGATATAGGATTCTCAAAGCCCATTTAGTAATTTTTGAAAGATAAAAGGGGCATTCATTCTTAAAATGAAAAGCTATTCATGTTGCTGTCTCTCATGTCTACCGGCTCTACGCTCACCAGGCCTACACATTCTCCTACCATTCTAAATCATGTTGAAATGGCATGGCGAAAAACATGAAATATTTGAGTTACTTGAAAATGATGAGTTCCAACCCAAGCTGTTGATTGTACAGAGATGTAGGTATTTATGATTTTTTTCTACATGAGCCGTTTTGTTTGTTAGGGAAATTTTGCTTAAAATTCCTGACAACCATTAGTTGTCATTGACTTCAAAACTGTTAAAAATGTTGTTTAAAAACCTGTTGTTTGTACTATTTTGTGCTGTAATGGACATTATAGTTATAAATGTTTGTTTTTATCATCAAATTATTGTAATGCTGTATTTAATTAATTAAGTGAGATGCAATACAACACCTACAAGACCAACCTTTATGGATGCATTTGACATCTGGAAAACATTCTGCATTACAGCTTGAAAATGAATTATTAAGCCTCGAGCATTAGTCTGCCCAGAGTAAAGCTAGTGATGTGACCAGGATCCAAATGGCTTATTACAGGAGAGGATACAGTACAACTCAAATTAAGACATCTAAACCAAGGTGTGTACACACACATTGTATCCAGGCCTGCAACGATTATTTTCATTACATTTTCTGCCAATCAGTTTCGCAATTAATTGGTTAATTTTTCATTCTGTAAAATGAGTGGATTGCAGCTAGGGATTGTCACACTCACCCTTGTTTATTTTCTAAGGAAATATAAAAAAATTAAATAAAATGCTCATTTATATTTCCCAGAACCAGAAGTTGACTTACACGCGTCTTGTTTTGTTCAAAATTCAGTCCTGAACCCAACATGATAACTAAACAGTAAAACTAGAATGGTGCACTCAGTGGAGTGCAGATGTTCACCAGGCATATCTGCAACAACCACTGCTGTAGTGTTTGATTGAATGAATACAACACACAATTGGCTAACCTCCCGTCTAGGCTGCAAGTGTATCAGAAGTGCTTTTCACTCGCACTTCTCACAACAGATATACTCCCATTTTCATGGTGTCTGCACCGCATCTCAGCTCCGTCTCTTGGGGCGTAACTGCGACTTGAAGCCCATTGTAGTTCTACCGTAATTATGTTAGCTGTTATGCACTCAGCTGTGTACTGGTAGTTTCGTTACCTGTTGTCTGACAGTCAAACACACCGTCCAAAACAATAAAAGTGAGCAAATTGTGGCGATGCACTCAGCTGTGTGTGTATTACACTTGCAGCTCCTATACCTGCCGGTTTAAAGTAGTGAGTGAGGAGTCAGCAGTCAATCAATGGCCGTATCAAACAGATATTATACATTTTTTTGAGAAAGTGTGAGTTATAACATACACTTAACTTACATACACTGTATTCAGCCTCGCTGTTCTGTTTGAAAGGTGCGGAGGTGGCATAGAGGGAGCCGAACCTGACATGAGCCGAACCTGTGTGAAAGTGACAGCCATGCAGGCCGAACGACTGTGATACTATGATGAAATGTTATGTTACCGGGAGATTTAAAAAAACAAACAACAAACAAAACTTGAGAATAATTTTGCTTAAAATGACTTATTTGATTTTCTCAAATTTGTTGTCAATTCATTTTCGTTAATCGATTATTCGACTAATCAATCCAACTCTAAATTAAGCTATTGCGTAAAATAATCTAACATGATCCTCACACTGAAAGTAAAACCTCAGAACTTGGTGCAAGAGATATTCACATTTATTTTCAATGCAGCTCTGCTCTATGCATCACAATCTCATCTTAGTCCCCTCAGCAGATCAAGAATGAAGTCCTTGCTGTAAACATTTTTTTTTAAAGTCAACATTCACATCTGTGTCCTAAACATTCTGCTTTTAATAGTTATTTGGCAATTAACCACATATTTGCAACTATGTTGCCAATAAAGTGAGTGAAGGGAAGTCTCTTTGCTACAAACTTTCAAAGCAACTTGGCCATGTGGAAACTCAGTAAAACGTTGCATTCGGCCATCCAATCACATCCGTCTTTTACTTCCTGTCAGAGGGCACGCACACACACGCGCTTGGCGTCATTACGCATTTCCTGTTCTCTTCGAAGAGTCCCCCCTTCTCTTCACCGTCGCGCCGTGAAGTGGATGTTTTGGTGAGAAAATACGGTGTCGAAAAGGGACGTAAATACCTTCAAAACATGACATTTCGACCCACGGGGACCTAAAGCCGCAAAAACACGGAGAAGAGGAGCGTCTTCGGACACTGTTTCGGTTTATCTTTGTATCGTATTCCTCCGCATGTCCGCTTTCCTCATAGATGGTCTCCGGCGAGCGTTGTCTGGCGGCGGACGACGAGTTGTCGAAGAATAATATGAAGGAGATGATCGGCGGTTGCTGTGTTTGCTCTGATGAGAGGGGGTGGGCGGAAAACCCGCTTGTGTACTGCGACGGACACGGCTGCAACGTCGCCGTGCATCAAGGTAAGCTGGTGCCGTGAGCTCGGCTAGGAGCTAGCAGTTAGCTCACAGGCTAGTTAGCGTAGTGTTGTTGCAAGGTTATGGGGCGCTCCGTATGCAGCCTCCTCCGCCTGCCCTCACCAAGGCCAGGCTGAGGTCAGGCTCTGCTCGCACCGCAGCGATGTCCACCGCTTTGGCTCGGCGGCTGTCTTTAATGCCTGTTTTAATCCGCTGTAGACGTGCTCATTTTGTCCGTATTCCTCTCGGAAGCTGTCATCTGGGATTCAGAGGAAGAAGGAGGGTCATCCTCACGTCTGAAAGGTGTAAACTTCGCGGGAAGCTCTCATCGATTTGTGTAAAATCCGGATTAATTTACTGAATAATATTACAAACTGAATTGGATATGAAGAGACAGTTATTAGACACTGCTTTTTAGGTCGGGAGTACAGGATTTGGATAAGTTGAAGCCACTAAACGATGATCTCTAGAGCTTCTAGTATTGTGGCAGTGATGCATTGCTCACCCGAAATGACTGATGACGTCCCGTGTTTACAAAGTTAACAGCTGGCCATGTGACAATTTGCCAACGCAGGGGGATACAGTAAAAGTATTTGAAATGTCAGCAATGTATTCACACTTGTACCACAGGTTGTTTCGTAACAAGTAGTTCTGACAGTAGCATGTCTGTAAACCAGCTGTTACATATTTTCAAAACTCTAGTCAGATGTTACATTTATCTGACCCAGGTTAAAAACAAAGTTTGTCTTTGCTGGTCTTAAGCAGTGGTGGAAGAAGTACTTCGATATTTAACTTGAGTGAAAGTAGCAACATCAACATATTTCAGAATAATGTATATTATAGCACTGGATTATAATTACTGATGTATTATTGTGTACTAGGTATGGAACCATACACCAATTCATGGTTTTCAATTCAAGTGGACGTAGTTCACTGTGTCGTCACACATTGATTTGTAAACTGTCGCTTCTAAGCCTCGAGTTCGGCAAATTGGCCACCGCCATCTTGGTTTTTATCTGTCGCCATCTTGGTTTTTTGCAACCAGAAGTGACACGAACGAGTGGAACTTTAAACAACTGACCGCTGGATGATAATTTGTAGGCAACCAAAATGTTACAGTTAACTTTCATAAATTGAAAACAAACTATGTAATGGTTAAAGGTCTTAAACACGGACAACTCCCAGCCAGGACGACGCTGTGGTCCTGTCAATCACAAGGAAGCCTCACCCTTAAGCGTACCCAGTTTTATTGTCTATTTCACGCCAACTGGGATCTTAATGTACTAAATAAACATCATGCTATATTGAAGAAGACTTGAAACAAGCAATTGAGACCGTAAACTCATGTTTACTGAGTTAATAAATCAAGTGAAAAGCAGGTTCATTTTCTTGCTCGACTCAAGTCTGCAGAGCCCTGAAGCCCCGCCTCCTCTGTGGCACAGAGAGCTGTTCACTTGTTTATTCAACGTTTATTGATATTGCACCAATTGTACACATCCTTGGGTCTCCAGCAATACGAAGTGTGAAGTAGATCGAATGAATGTTTCTCGAGATATGCGAAGGGCGCACACACGTACGGAGATGGAGATTCCTTGATTTACAGTTAGATGATGTTGCTACAGCCAAATTGCACCAAATTTGTGACACCCAGACAGCTTATACACACACGTCTACCAAATGTGGTTGCAACTGTATAAAGTGTTCAGGAGATATTGTTGTTTTTTTTGTAATATAAGTCCTTCCCAAAGCATTTGAGCAACGATTGCCCAACATTTGTTGGAGTAGCAGCAAAGAAACAGATCTAGACACAATTTAAAAAAAAAAAAACAATCTAGATGCAAATGGACAAGGGTTATATGAATAGATTCTTATGCCGTGTTCACACCAATGATCGGGGACTATTTGTGTTCATTCGCGTGAATTGCGCGAATTTACGCGCCACGCCATCGCAAATTCGTGTCATTCCAGTCTCATCGCGTCTGTGCATAGACTTTGTATGTAATCTACTCGCGCGAATAATTCGCGCTGCGTTTGGTGTGAACGCACCTTTAGGGCGACTGTGGCTCAGTGGTAGACCGGGTCATCCTTCACTCAGAGGATTGGCGGTTCGATTCCGGGCTCCGCTAGTCCATGTTGATGTGTCCTTGGGCAACCCCAAATTTCTCCCAAATGCTGTGCTTTTGGTGTATGAATGGTTAGATAGTCCTGATGGGCCCCTGCCATGGGTGTGAATGGGTGAAGGACATGTAGTGTTAAAGCGCTCCGAGTGGTCGGAAGACTAGAAAAGTGCTCTACAAGTACAAGTCTGTTTACCTTTTACCATCCGTCTGGACCCACATCATTTTTGTTTTTGAGACTTCGGGTTCAAGAGTTGCAGGCCAAAATGTAAAGTTTGTTATAGCGCCACCATCTGTCCTAATTGCACCACATTTGACAAAGCCCTTGGGTCCCCAGCAATACACACACCAAGTGTGAAGTAGATTGGGCAAAGGATTCTCGAGATATGCAAATACAGACAGACCGACATGTGGCAGTTGAACTCCTTGCCACAACATTAGGGTGCGTTGCCGCTATAACTGCAATAGATGGGCTGGAAATGTGCTTGTGTGTAACGCCAGACTGATGTGGACCCTCAATTGTTGAATGAATGGAGCTGCGTGTGCAGTACATGTTCACAGCTGTCCACGGAACTCAGAAAGTATGTCAGAGTTTGAGTCTGATTGGAAAGTCGCTTATTCCTCCTCTGGTGAATTACTGTAAGCAGACGAGCTGTACTGTGTTTGTGAAGAATAGTCGGCGCTGTCTTTTCATGCGTTACCTTGTACAGAGCTGCCCCTGAACCACAGTCATGACAGCGTCTGTTTAAATGAAACACGTTTGTCAGAAAAGATTAATTCGCAACATTCAACAATATCAAATGAGTTTCTAAATTTCAGTCATCAGCAGACATTAATCAGTTCGAGCACTTTTTCCAAATTTGAATAATTTAGATATCTGTCAAAACAACTTTGTTTAATCCAGAGATGCATCTAAACAGCCAGGCGAGACTGAGTATCACAATATACACTATAACTATGTACACGATTTACTAATGTTAAGAGAGTATTTGGAAGAAAGTATACTGTACATTAAGTTGTAATATTGCATTGCAATGAACACAGAAAATAATGCAAGACATTAGTCAATATACTGTTGAGAATCCTCAACTTCCATCGTGAAATTATTATCATTTTAAATTTAAAACAATAGATTTTTTCCCACAACATAGTCAAAAAATATTTTTGCTGTAATTCATAGCATTTAAATAAAATCAATGCTCATTGCTCTTGTGTTTGAGGTCTCCTCTAAATCTTAGAGAACAGTTCAGATAGCATAAAAGCATTTCCATACTCTACGTGCGATTGGTTAGCATGGCACGTTTTTAAGTGAGCCAGCCATAATTATTAAAAAGTGTGCACTGTGTGCAGAATATCCTATCCAACTGGTCCTTGTTTTGTCTGGTCACCAGGTACCTCATTTGAATTTACTAACCTTTGGGTGTTTTGTTCTGAGAAACCTGGATTATAGCTGTTTATTCTATTGGATTATGGGCTCTGGTCTGATCAGAGATAATCTGAAAATGTGTAGAGGTAGGCTATTTAGGGTAGTGCTGCTGTATTTAGGGTAGCACCGTCTGTACTGCAACTTTAAATCTGAGCATCCGTGAAACTAGGTTATACCTCAAGGTGAAAGAACTCGGTGTGGTTTTGACGTTGCAGTCCGTCTTGGCAATTTTATTGTTCGCTAATGCGTTGTCAAAATATTAAGATTTGACAAGAACGTATGAAAGTGTCCTCTCTGACCCTGTTCATGTAGCATCCACACAGCAGTGAGTACAATACAAAGTTACTTCTACCTGTCATATTTTGAGTATTTGGTATCGTTTAATCTCTAAAATACAACCTTTCTTTTGGCTTTTTTCATAGAAATGTGTGGAGGAGGTCAAGTAGAGTGGGCTGTTTTAAATGCAGCCTGTTGGCAACATTAACGTAAAGCAAACGGTTATCATTGATGCCTATATGTGTCGACATTAACAATGCATTACCAGTTATTCTCCCTTTGTCCCCTCGGGCTTAAAATATTTTGTAGTGCAGGCAAACTGTCAGCTGTCAGTAGAGCGATATATAAAAACAACAGCAGTGTGTTCAACAATCTGTCAATCTGTCACACCGTTCAGTTCTGCATTCAAACCAGTTTAGTCTCGAGTTTACCTTCTGGCACTGGCGTGGAGATTGTGCGATATTGTAAAGATTTTTATCGAGTGCAGTCAGATCTGGTGTGGTTTCATTATCCCTGTGTGATTGTATTCTGTGGTATCAAATGTAGTCTTTTGTTGAGGTTGTGATGACTTACTCAAACGTCCCCCCTCCGTTTCTCCTCAGCCTGCTATGGCATCGTGCAGGTGCCCACTGGTCCGTGGTTCTGCAGAAAGTGTGAATCTCAGGAGAGAGCGGCCCGTGTGGTGAGTCACAGAATCTATCTATCCATTCATCATTTATGAGTAAACTCCTGGAATAACAGGACTGTCTGTTGGAGACGGTGGACCTCGTGCTCCTGCGCAGCGCTATCATTTATAAATGTGCCGAGAAAATAGGTTGGGTCTTGAATCATCGGCGAGTCTGTTCAAAGGGCTTGGTACAAAGCTCCTAAAATAACAATACGGTGCATCTCGAAGGCACTGTTTGTACTATTTCATCTCAATGGGTAGCCAATATATCTTGTGCTGCTGAGAACATTTCTTTGAGTGCGAGTCGTCCACTGTATCTGAATATTTCGGTCATGTGAGTAAATGCAAAGCAAGGGAGAGGGGGGGGGGGGGGTCACTGTTAAATTTGATGACCAGAACCTCTTTTTCTACCATTGTTTTGCACTACAGTTACCGTTTAGCTTTGGAAAATCCCATGTCATGTTGTTCAAGATCATTTCAATGGACTGCTGGGGAAAGAGGAAATCTATTTCTCTACAAATCTGAATGAAAATGCAGAACATGCAGCAGTGTTTTGGGGGCAGTTTTGTTTGTGTTCTATTTGACAGAACTATTTATGATTATTTTAATATATAACAAACTAAAATGAGTTCAGATGTACTGGAAGCTGGCCGTTACATTTGACAAAATTAACTATATTTAGTATGACATGTAAAAATGCCACAGCATTTGTTCTGATGGGTCTAACGTAGAGCTGTCCTCGACCAAATCAATTCTTAGGCTACACCCACGCATATCTTTTGCTACGTTTTATGCCTGACGCCACGTTAGTTTGAAAGGTCCGGGGTTGTGTTGTCGTGTGGAAAGGCAGAAACGGAGACCTTTTTGAAAACGAGGACCTAGACCCCCGTGTTTGCTGCTTGATTGGGTCTTAGCAGTCATGACGTGTCCTTCCCTGATTCTTATTATTAGAGCCCAGCGGCATTATCAGCCCTGTGGAGTGGATGTTTGAAGTCATGGTTTGCGGTTTTGAGGAGGGACGATGGACACAAAACTTTCCTGTTCTCATCAATGCTCAATTTGTTCTGCAAAACTATTGTGAAGTTCAGAAAGAAACTGTAAACGAACAAAAGCATAAATGCTCTCCAGTGAGACAGGGACTTTCAGCCACCCGGCCGAGCTACGAGTGTGAGAACAGACAATGAAACCAAGGGGAAACCAGCGAGAGACGTGTGTTGACCAAATTTCTTTACCCATGATCTAGTAACTTTGATTAATAAGTGCATTTTTGGTGAGAGAGAGACCTGCGGCCTTGTAACTAAGTTTGAAAAATCTAACTTGTTTGTGTGTGTGTGTGTGTGTGTGTGTGTGTGTGTGTGTGTGTGTGTGTGTGAGAAATAAAGAGGAAGATCTCAAGGATCAAGGACAACCTTTTATTATTAAACAGTACAATAGTACGCTGTTGCATATTCTGTAGCTAAGCCACCAATCTACAGTACTTCCTGTTTACACCGGCACCCGCATGCCCAGTTCACGTGAATGGTCATGTGATATTCGTTTTCAGGTGTGTTGGCCGCAAATCATTTCTAAAACGGTGCTGAAGCACTCGTGTGGAGATTTTAAAACAAAAACGTATTATTGTTGAATTAGCCTTAGTCGACTAACATTTATACCATTAGACTTAATTTCGTTGCATGTTTTCACGATGACGATAAACATCCATATCCTTATTAGTTGATTTAATTGACAGATCTTTAAATCTGAATTTCTCTACAAAGAATCGTACAAAAATATTGTGTTTACCAGAGATGTTTTTTGAAGTTTCTTGTAAATAAGTCATTTAGCATGAAAAGAAGCATAATGAATCACCAACCGACTAAAGAGATCTGAGTGGACTAAGACCAAAGTGACCCATTAGTCGACTTGTCGACTAAGAGGGGTCGGTCCTGGTCTAAAGTCTTGAAATCTGGTACGGACGTACTTTGGACAAATATCTAACGGTACTACATTTTTAGATCACGTGAAAAATTCCACTTTTATCAATAGTCAAAGTCAGGATTTAGAAAAAAAATGACGAAAAACGCGAACATTGTGTATATTAAATGTTTTCCATATCATAGTTTTTTTACATTGCATATGTGTGCGTATCTTTTGATATTCAATTTGTTATCAGTTCAAAAGTACCAAATACTTGACTGTACTCCTTGCAGTTTCTGAGATACAGACATTTTCTCATCACTCTATATCTAGTGTTTGGGTTTTTCCGGAAATATAGTGCATCATTGCCAAAAAGTAGTCACAGGTGTAATGAGAAATCTTTTTCTTTTTTTCGATTTCTGCTTCGACAAGCCCAGAGAACATTTCCACCAAAGAAAATGAAACTCCTTTGGCTTTTTTAAAACAGGGGACCTAAGAATACGTTGTATTGTATTAAAATAGTAACATTGTTTGACTTGAGACTTCAAAAGCATGATTGTGTTGTTTAGCCCACCATGTCTACCGTTTCATCTTAAATCTATACATCTTGGCATAAAGTGCTGTATCAAAGGCAGAGTAGAGACATTATATTAGAGGTCTGCACTGTCCCGCAGACCTTTGACCTCAGCAGTCCACAGCCCACAATCTGTATTCTGCCCCAGTTACCATCATATTTCACCAAATTATATTATTAAATCCGGATTGTAAAGCTTTATAAAAGATTATCTTAAATGCTGTTTGTGCGTGTTCAGTTCATCAACACTAACAAATACACATGTTGTGTGTGTGTGGCCTATTATGGCGAACATTAAGCTATCTAGTCTGCATCCTAACAGCTTGTGAAGATGTTGCTGCCCAGGCAGGAACGTGGCCCTGGAAAGCACCGCGTTTCCACTCATTGCTGGGCTGACCCGTTCTCCACAGACCTCTCAATCGTGTTGCTTAGGACTGATCTGAATTTGTCTGAGGAGTTTCCGTATTGGACTTGGTCTTTTCGTAAAACTTGGCGCGAAAGCCACAAACTGGTATGACTTGCCGAGTTTCAACTTAATATGACCTCGGCAAACTTCTAAGGACCCGTCGAGATAATTTTCGGGACAAGATTTACTTGCGTAGCTGTTGGTACAGGTGCTAGGAATGACCTGCTGACTTGCTGTGTGTGTGTGTGTGTGTGTTCACAAAGAATTACATTGTGTGCAAAGTTAGCAGATAACTAGAACCAGCAATTTAATCAGTGTCGGTGTCCTTGATAAAAATGAATGCTGTAAAGTACGTGACTTCCTGTTTCTGCCTTGTTTTCCTGACAAAGTAATATTAGGTAGGACGGTATCAGCACCTGTAGCATTTTCATTTTTTATTTATTGGTTTATTTGATAAGGCACAGTGCACATTAATACAAACATTGCTGTAAATGCACCAGAGTTAGCCAAGAAGCTATTTTTCATCAGCACCTGTAGCATTTGAATGTTTTTTATGAGATTAAAAAACAAATGAAAGTAGTCCACAGGTGCCAAATTCAGACAGATTGTAGATTGAGTGAATACATTTATACACTTTTCAAACAGAACATCATAGTAAATATAACAATTATAGTAATGGTGTACAGACAGCTATTCAGAAAGATGAATTATACAATGGCAATGTGGAGAGGAAGCACCTTTACTTACTTTCTCTTTTCGTGAAGTGTGAATTTAAACACGCAACGGCAATTTATTTGTTGGAGAAGAAAAGAAGACATGAAAGCCTTTCTACACACACACACACACACACACACACACACACACACACACACACACACACACAGTGCTTTTTGTAACATGTAGTGTCGGCCTTAAGACGAGCAGCACCACCTTATGTGTAAGTTGAGGAACAGTTTAATTGTCAAGCTCAGCAGCAGCAGAAATAACTGCACTATGACTTGTTGTTGACACACACACACACACACACACACTTGGAGACAGAAACAACCTTAGGTGGCAGGTAGTGAGGGTGTCCTCCTGTAGAGTTTCTGGCCTTGTGCTACAAGTCAGGGCCACTTGCCAGTTTATCTCACATAGCGGCATATTTGTCATACTTTTGTGCTCACCTCCCCTTAAGTAGAGGAGGATGTTTCTGACCCGCTGTGTCTTCTTTACCCACAGAGATGTGAGCTGTGTCCCCACAAAGATGGAGCCCTCAAGAGGACAGACAACGGAGGTAGAATCCCTCTCAGCTACTTACACACACACACACACACACACACACAACTGTGGTGAGCCGCTTGTGTATTTTGGTATTTTGTCATTAATTCTATGTCACCGGCAAGTTTAAGGGGGTGTGAGCGTGCTGGGAGAGTTATGTTGCTGTTTGTTGTGTGTGTGTGTGTGTGTGTGTGCGTGTAGCCTCTCTCTGCCGTCCTTGCCAGTCCATGTTTTATGTGTGTGTGTGTTTATGAGGGGGCGGGCCAGGATGGGTATAGTGCATGGCCTGTGAGGAGTCTCCTCTCTGGGTTCATTGGGAGGTCAGTTTGGTGGAGACTGTAAATATTCTGTGTGTGTGTTTGAGAGAGTCAGTCGGGGAGAGAGGCACAGCTGTGGGATTGTGTCCAGGCCTGCAGGGAGGCATCAGGACAACACTAACACACACCGTTTTACTACTTTCTCTTTTATTTTACCCTTCCCATGACCCCTCTCTCTCCCTCTCTTTTTCCTCCCCATTTTTCTCTCACCATCTCTTTCCCCACGCTGTCCGTTCCTCTGCTCTTGTCACTTCCTCTTCACTTGTTGATCTGTGTAGTAGTTGCTTTATTACTGTCCCAACTGAAACAACAGCTGAGTAGAGGGATTAGTCTAGAATGGGTGTTTGATCTTAACATCGCAGAGACGAAAGAAAAGACATAGAGGGAGACAGGAGTTCCGTTAACAGCTGCTTGTCCTGGCCTCTTTTTTTTTTTTGTCATTCAGTTGCCCAATAAATATTGGTGCCCTCTTTATAGCATCCGTGTATTTAAGGGTTTTTAATGGAAACGAGTGCGCTTTAAAATCAGCATCAAGTTCACGTCCTACAAGTCAGTGCTAAGTAATAATATAATATTCAATATGTGGCATCATAGCAAATTAGAGCTGGATACCGTCACTCCTGAGCATATTCTAATTATAGATGTGGCTTCACTGTACATGCAGTTCATTACCTGCAACAGTAAGAACAACGTGAGCTAAAGTTTGTTTTTTACCTGGTGTTGGTCTCATGGTTTTTACTGTGGTTTACCAGAGAAACTCATTTTTTAAAATAAACTTGATAACACACTCTGTTATCTAAAAAACGTAAGCTCATTGTCTGACTGTGATATCGTCTGGGAGTAAGGCATGTTTGTGAAGGGATGCTTTGTTAGGTTTTTAGGGGGAAACACCGTGAATGCTCAGTTTGAGGAGGAAGGCTGTGCCACTTTTATAGTCCTGTTTTATAGGCCTCTTCCAGATTCTTGGAGGGACTTCAAAACAACAACATACCCCCCATTTCACACCCGCTGCCTCCCCTCCGTCCCGCCCTCTGCCCTCCTACCCCTGTCCCGCACAGCAGGTCAAAGGCAGGTCAGGGGTTCAACTGTAAGTTTAAGCCTGTTTTTGTTTCCGCTATGGGGAAAAAACAGACACCTCCAGTGTGGCAGGAGACTCCCACCTCCATTTGACCTCCCGTTGACCGCCTTCTGCTCCTCCTCAGCTTGTCGTCAATTTTGCTGCCACTCCACCATGCCCCACTGTCATTCCACCGCCCCCGGTTTGTCTTCACAGACAAGCAGCTGTGTGTGTTAGGGCTCAATAAACTGCTACTTGGATAGATTAACTACCAAGTTGCAAATTTACACATTTAAGATTCAGCATTTCAAAGTTGAGCTCAGTTTGATTTTTTTATGTGAATGTAACCAAAAACTGCAATTTAACATATTAATAATGGCTCCAGACTAGGGATGCTAATTAATCATTTTTTCCTCTGACCAATAGCCGACCCTTCTTAACCGAGCATTGACCGTTAACAGACAGGATTAGTACCTTCCATGCAGGAGTGCTGGGGTTGAAGTTCCTAACAAGCGATAACCGATGCACAAACAGGTTGAATCCATTATTTATCGCCAGCTGCAGGGTATTTGCGAAACAGGCTCAGATCAAATCCACTGTTCACCCGTCCAGGAGAGTTAGCAGCCGCGATGTTGCGTGCATTGTTGTGGAAACAGGAAGCCTCTTAAGTCACCACCGCATCAATTAGATGGGTTAGCTCCAGACAACATTATGGTTGAGTTTGGTTCTCTTGGTTTGGGCCAAAGAAGTATTATCCATCATTCCCTTCTGGTCTTGTCCATTTTGGGTTCGTACTGCAACTTTTGGTTTGTTGTCAAAGTTTCATGGACTGACGAGGAACACATTTAAATATAGATTTTAGTTCAGCACTGAGCCGATAGAGACGGATGAGATGATGCGTCATGTGATGTGAGATGGGCCCATCATCATCTGTCCTGGTGTGGTTATTCAATCGTATTCTTCAGGTCATCAGTTCTTTGCAACCAACGAATGAAACAAATCGATAATTAACATCAATTCTGTGCACTCTTGTTCATATTCAAGAGATTCACAGATGGTTTAACATCTGACATGTTGTCACAAACTACCTTTTTACTGTCGTATATGTGCAGCAGTTGATGGTGGCTTGTGTGTGTCTTTGCAGGCTGGGCCCATGTAGTCTGTGCCCTTTACATACCTGAAGTGGAATTCGCCAATGTCTCGACTATGGAGCCCATAGTACTCCAGTCCGTGCCACACGATCGCTACAACAAGGTAAAACAAAATGTATCTTTGCATTTAAACATGTCTCAAAATCGCATAATACAATGCAAGTACGAGGGACTGAGTCCGTTTTGAAAATATAATCTCTTACCTGTGTGTGTGTGTGTGTGTGCACGTGTGTAGACATGCTACATCTGTGAGGACCAGGGCAGAGAGAGTAAAGCAGCCTCTGGAGCCTGTATGACCTGCAACAAACATGGCTGCAGGCAGGCCTTCCATGTCACATGGTGAGACCCGGTCACATCACATCGAGCTCACTAGACAAAGGAGGAGATTGTTTCTTCAGTTCTTCACTCACACTCAAGTACAGACTTGAAGATTTGATATACTTTTGAGTACAAATCCCTTCACATCACGTGTTGGCAATGTGATTCTTATTGTGTTACAGCGTTACACATAAATGATGAAAAGTTTTCTCCTATTTCTTATTATTGTCTTTAACATTTAATTTGCTTTACACTGCGCTCTGACACAGTGCCCAGTTTGCGGGGTTGTTATGTGAGGAACAAGGATCGGACGCAGACAATGTCAAGTACTGTGGATATTGCAAGTACCACCACAGCAAATTGGTAAGTGTACTCATGTGTTTGTCATATTTAAACCACAACTTTACACATCACAATATCTCTTTCTGCTCGACTGATTTCTTTTTGTGGCCATAACTTATTTCTGCAAGTTAGATTTTTATGTATTTTGATTTGGTATTTAGTTTAAGATGATTAATGATTGATTGCACTTATTAAATGAGGAGCTAGCTTGTGTTTTTATAACTATGATAGTATAAACATACACGTAAACATTTGTTCTAGACTCATGGATACACTATTCCCTTTATAACTGAGCATTGATCCCAGTTCTATATAGTTTTAAGTATGAAACCATTATGACTTGTGTGTGTATTGAGGGCCACAGTGTTTGTTGTACGTGACTACATCTATATGCACGAGTGTGTCTTCAAGGTTGCCTGTCTATTAACTATTTGAATGAGGTATTGATATTTTTTCCACTAACTCCAAGCACTGATGGCTATGTAAACACAACACACACATTGGTTCACCTGTAACACAGTGAGAAATACCTTTTCACCTTGTGAATGGTTTGCTGCTTCTCTGCTGCCGCTGAGAGTTGACCCACCATCACCTCTGCCCTCTTTTTCTTGAGCCCCTCCCTCCCTTAGCTCTTCTCATCCTTGTCCCCTTCTTATACTACTACTCTCCTCTTCCCTTCCTCTATCTTTTGTCCTTTCCTCCGTGGACGGTTTCTCTTTCCTGCTCGGCCATCGCCCTCCTTTAGTCAGCTTCCGGTCTCTGTTGGCCTCTGCCCTCTTTCCCTCCATCTGTCTTTCTCCCCCATCTGCTTCCTCTTTCACCGGACCAATGAGTCCATCTCCCCACTGTTCGCCTCTCTTCCACCTGTCCTTTACCCCTTTCCATCTACTCTTCTTCCTCCTCTCTTCCTGATGCCTCTAATCTCTCTATCAGTGGCCCATGGTTCCCTCCACTCCTTTGTGTATTGGTCCTAAGCCCGCAGTGGGCATGGCGGGTCGGGTTTGCAGGTGCTGCATAGGGTCCTTTTGAGCCTGGTTTTCACTGTACGGTCAAACACGTTTAATCAGGCTCTATCATTATTCAAGCGTTTCAAATTCTTTGGAAAATAACATTTCAGTGATTTATTTCTTAGCTTTCCAACAGATCTGTCCTGTCTGTTTAATTGTATTATTTGCTCAACAGTAGTAGTAGTAATAATGGCTTTTGTGCTGCTTTACTTAAATTGGACACATGGTTTCAATAAAAGGGTTGCAGTGCAAGTTTAGCGCTGATAGGTAAATTACGTACAGTTTTAAACAAAACATTAATTCCATATATAAGGCTGTAAGTGTTTGAATTCCTCTTTTTTTTTTTTTTTTTGGATGAATCACAGGCGACCCCCCCCCCTCCCCCAAGTTTTCCTTCAACATGTATTCCTGCCTTCTCATTGGCTGTAGCTCCCCGACTGGTCGGATATTTAGCATGCTAGGCGATGCATCGGTGAGATTCTGGCTCGCGTCTTTGAGCAGCGAGCGCCGACCCAACGCCAATTTGCCTCAGGTTACCCGAACAAAGACAACATAGTCTTTTTTTTTTCGGTTCAACAACCGAACCTGTGAACAAAATGCTTATAATGGAAGGAAAACTCCCAGATTTTCCTATATTGGATCCACAGTTTCACAAATTCTATGATATTCCACGTTTTACAGCTAATTCCATTTTTCTGTCTGTGTTAAGAGCATAAAGGTTACCCAGAGAAGGCAGAAAAATGGTTTATTTTGTCTGCACTTGGGAGTTTTTTTTTGACAAAGAATTCGCATTCACTCCTAATTGGCGGATTGCTGGTTTCTTGTCCGTGATTGCTACCTTATCTTTTGTAGACTGACGATGCGACCGGCATAATGCAAACCTGATGGGTGGATAGCTGGCCCATTGTCGAGAAGAATTCAATCAGATAAGAGAAGAACGAAAAGGATAGGCATATCAACACTCAAATGCAGGATATGCAGAAGGAATATGTTTTCAGCACCCGCATTCACTGTAGAGACGTCTTGTTGCTTTCCCGATTTTGTTCCACTTCTTAGTTAACAACCTATTGCAACTTATACATACACATGTATACACTCTGCATCAGTTGCTGGAGGGACGCAAATATAGAAAAACAGGAGCGTGACGTAACTATTATATCTGGAACAGTGGTAGGATGGAAACACAGGACAGGCTTTATGGTGTGTACACACACACACACACACACAGATATATGACATTTTGCAATGTTAACAAATGCTGATGGAAAGACTCGTGCTGTTCTATTGATCGTGTATGAATGGATGAATTGGATGCTGGGGCATAATGTCATTAAGCTGGGATTGTATGGATGGCAGGAATGTACGAGGGGGAATCAATGATAAGGAAAGCAATGTTGTTAGCAGAGTGGCTTTCATAAAACACCACTTGATGATGTTTACGGCATGTTAGCAACATATGGTATTTGACCAGACTGTCGGTATCCAAATCTAATTTCAAACTTAGATTATCTTTGTGTGTTGTTGATTTCATCAAGACTGTGTGTGAATAATTTCCCCCTTTATTTCTAAGCAGTGTTAATGCACTCGTTGATGCATCGGCCTCCAAATCATCTACACAGGGTGTTGCTGGCACACAGCTGCATATTCCAAACATCTTCAGTGGTCAAAGTGGCAAAGTTCTGTCACAACTTCCAAAGCAACTGGTCTTCAGCAGTAAAACAATATGTTTCCAGTTAAGTTATATTCATTTAATTGAAAACATAACGAAGCTCCCTGAATGATCCCCGAAAAAAAGGTGCAGAGAAAATACAGTTTGCTTGATACACTGGTACGAGTTTTTTAAACTTGTCCTGTGAGGTTGAATGATAATTGAGTGTTTTTCAGTCGGATCAATAATTGATGAACTCTTGCATACAGTATGTCAGTTTGTAAACCCAGATTGAGACCCTTTTTAAAGGGAAGAGTTTGCCATATGACTCAGACAATGAGCTGTGTGTGAGGCCAGAAGAGGAGGATTTATCCCATGGTGCACCATGTTGCCCCGGAGAGTCCATTTTACATGAAATGCCAGAAGAAGCAGTGTCTGGTCATAGATCTGTACTTTTGAATAGACTGGGTAAACGCATGCCTTGATCTATGCCTGGAGGTAATTTGGCTGTAATTTGAGGATGTGGTTCTTCATCACCATGGCAACCGGTACTACGAGCGAGAAACAATCCGAGTTGGACTGGGATCGATAAACAAGACCCCCCCCCCTCGGAAAATGTCCCACGATGCCTCTTCAGATCTGAGTTTTGGCAAAGGAGGAACGATAAAACACAGCTCGTGGTTGTGTGGGTCTTCACTGCTGCCCCCAATCCTGATCGTTTATTCTAATGTGTGTTCATGAAGGTTATTCAACACTGAAATGGTTACATTTGGTCAATGAAAGTTGAAGAAAGGAATGGCCTTTTATACAGTGGTGTATTTTGTTTTTTCTTTTATAACCACCACTTTTGTGCACAATGCTTTTTGACTGTTTTTCAGTTTTGAGTTCAATCAGCCTTTTTTAGTTTATTTATTTTTTAAATATATATCATAGAGTTCTTTTTTTAGACTCTTCTTTGGACCTAATCCAGTAACTTGGAGTTCCTCTTTGCCTTTTTAGCGAAGGAGCAGGGGCCGTGGTCGTGTGTCTCAAAGCTTAAGTGACTCTTCCTCTCAATGTATGGAGAGACCCCCAGACATGGACAAGAAGGTATGACGGCCCTCAGATCTCACCCTCTCTATGCCTCAAAACAATGGAACATGCTCCCACTGTGGAGGGACAGGCACATACCGCAGTAAGAGCATTAATACCTTTCAGTGCTTCTAATAATGGCTCCGTAACGAGCATTTCTGGAGATGATCTTTGAATATATTATCAGAACATTTATTTTTATTTATGACAAGCGGAGTGTCGGAAGGCATGTTATTTGAGTTAACGAGGGAAATGGAGAAAAGAGGCGTGTGGTTTTGATTAACTAATGTAGTAATATGTTTAGGGCTCTCTATGCAGGGTAGATGTACTGTATATTTAACCAAAACCCCAACAAATGTCTACCCTGGGTGTTGAAAATCACTTTTACGTCAGTTGATTTGAGAAAACTGATATTGAAATGTTTCGAAACGCACGAATGGCCTTGAAAGTAATTAATTTGGTATCTTTATTAAAATTTGTAATTAATATTTTCCCGAGAACAAAAAAAACTATGCTATAGATGTTATTGATTCGAGCTTACCATCTTGAGTGTAAAAATGTGTCGCGCGTAAAAACGCATCAACGTGTCCTTCAGTTTAACTTAAGGCCTTTTAAAAATCACACACGTGCTTTAATTTGATTTCCAAGTGAGTGCTGGAATTGTATTTCACAGAGCCAGCAGCAGTTGCATTTGGATTGGCTTTTAGCTGCTAGTCTGACTGCAGCCCACCTACACCCACCAGCGATGGCAGCCTCTAATGAATGCTGCATTAGCGTGACTTAATCAGTCACAGCTGTTAGCAGAACATGTAATCACGGGCTGAGAAGAATCGGAATTTACAGAAGGTGTCAAGTCATCTGTTCCACAATTTATTTATTTTTTTACCAATCCCCTGTCCAACAGAGGACGGGGTTGAGCTGAATTTTCTCAAACTGAATCCTACTCAAAAAGCACCATGATGATTGATTGATACTCCATCAGTATTAGATTTGAATAGGTAGGTGGACATATTCAACCCAGTATAGCACAATATAATGTACATGACTGTCCCTTCACAGTTAAGCTGGTTAAGAGAGTTCTCTGTTCAGTGTCATTGATTCCCTCCACCCAACTCTCCAACAATGTGCCCTGCTTTGGACGGCACTTTGAAAATACACCTATCCTTGCTCCCTTCTTGAGAAGCAATCACTGGGAAGAGTTTACAGGATCCAAATATTGAAAGTTGGTGTCGATGTGTCGAGTTTACCCAATTCAATTCAGAAAGGGGACGCTTCAAATCTGCATTAGGAAGAATTTGCCTGTATCGACAATGTAAACCAGCAGTGAAACATCACAAATAAAAGTATTACAAGTGGCGGCAGCAACCTTCTAATTCAAAATTCTGCTCTGCAAGCATATTAGCCTCCTGTGTTGTATGTCTTACTGCAACAATTCTTTGGTCAAATCTGTTTACACCACAGTCGTAGAACAACTGATACAGAGGGCAGATACCAGAGATAATGGACCAAAGATGGACATTTGACATGGCTGCATGAAGCTAATTTAGCTCGTCTACATCAGCACAGTTTTTATTATTATAAGTTATAAGTTTTTCTGAATATGCACCATGGTGTTTTGTTAGCTTGGTGTTTTCAGATGAGGAAGGAATGGATGCAAATTGAAAGTGTCTCTTGGGCCTGCAGTCAGCTCCGCTCTAGAATCAGAGGAAGTCAGCTCCTCAACCAAGCTTGTTTTTCTCATGTTTTAACAAACAATTGTTCCATTTCCACCGAATGAGATGCTCATGCTCTGAGGAGAGTTTGCATTTATTTATAACCCTGGGTTTATGCAGACAGCTCCGTACAGATTTTGTTTATGATGCTGATCCAAATAGACTTTGATGCTTTGAGTTCCCCTTTCCATCTTTTTCGAGTTGTCCTTAATTGTTTTTGGTAGAAATGCATGAAACAAGACAATAGATGTTTCATTGTGTTCATTCATAAAGTAATTAGTGGGATCCAAATTGAACATTTAGCATGTTGTGTGACGTTTTATCTGGCTACTTAGTCATTGTGTCAGACAATAACAGCGTGTGTGTGTGTCTTTGTGTGTGTGTGTGTCTTTGTGTATGTGTGTGCGTGCGTGAGGATTTGTCCACATATTATCCTGCCCCTCAGCCCTGGTTTTTGTTATTACTGCCTTATTTGCAGTAGTATCTCACTTCTCTCTCACTTACACACACACACATGCATACTCTCCATCCACATTCCAGGGTCAGAGATCAGCAGGCTCGGTTGTGTGTGTGTGTGTGTGTGCGTGTGTCGACACATCCACTCATACATTTGTTATGTGCTCTGGATGTATACCCACCTCATGTTAGACCCTGCAGTCAAACTACAGCAGGGGCTAAAAGATCCCCACACTGGCCACTTAGAAAAGGCCTGCAGGAAATACACACACACACACACACACACACACACACACACACACAATGGCTGGTCAGAAATCCTGCAGGAAACTGCACAGGGGAATTCCTGCTAAGCCTGGGCGGATTATTTTACCCCTTACTTCCTGTTCCTCCGTTTCCCCTCGTCTTCCCTCGCCTTACCTCAGCCCTCCTCCTCTCTGTGTCTGCAGCCTCTCATCTTCCTCCTGAGGCCATTGTGTTAACTTGTGAAGCATTTAAGATGCATATTACATCAAAATAAAAAGGCTATACTTTTGCATTCATTAAGTAGTTCGTTTTATTATATTATTATTAATAATAATAATTATAATTAGATATAGTATATTTATTATTTTAAGTCATTTATCAAGCATAAAAGCAAAAATCATGGTCTGCTTTCAGTCTCTAAAATGTGAGGATTTGATGACAATAGGACTGTTGGTCAAAACAATCAACTTGCATCTGTGAGTTATTTATGGCCGTTGTTCACTATCATATTTTTGAGAAAATGATCGATCAATAGATGGTTAAAGCCCTAATTTATTGCATTTAGTTTTAGTGACCAAAAGCAAAACTGTAGATGCTTATGTTTACCAGACACTAAAGAAATTTCCAGGCACGTATATATTTTTTCCGAAAAGTAAAAAGACCTTTTATAAGGAATAGTGTTTGCCTCCTTAGAAGTGAGCGTCCCAGTTTAGAATCCCACGACCAGCGTTCGACATAGACGAAGAGGATTTCAGCCCACCGTGATATTGCTCGTTGCTCGTTGCTCGTGGGGTGTGTTGATAAATAGACGTGGCCCTCATTCTCTGCCACCGCTCATATTTACCCCACACGGCCTCAAAGACCACTCGGACATGTCAAATGATCGGGCTGCTAATGGTCAGCGACAGAGAAAGAGGGGAAAGGACACGCTGAAAGGCTTTGTCTCTGCCTGTATAATCAATTGACCTGATTGATAAGGGTGTGTCAGGGTTACATTGTGTGTGTGTTATGTTTCCCACGCCCAGTGCTTCGGGTCCGTGTGTGTGTGTGTGTGTGTGTGTGTGTGTGTGTGTTATCCGACCCTCTCAGCTCAGCCTCTGTCCATCAACACCTACCTCTGGAATGTTAATGAAAAACAACAAGAGAATCCCAAAGAATTTACCTCCTCATGTCTCTCTCTCACTCTCCTTTTTCACCAGTATCATCTCTCATTTTTTGTTGCCATTAGATGCTGTTTAAGACGCCACCCGTGGCTGTTGGAAATGCGATTTTTGCATCAGTTTTCTGACGTTTTACAGACTTAACAGTTACTTGATTAGTTGAAAATAATCGCCAGGGGTGAAAAGAAACAAACAGCGGACTTACCAGTAGTGCAAACTGATGCTGTGATGCCAAACATCATTTAGACTCTCAGAAATCAGTTTTATATTTTAGTGGGCATCCGAATGTTTACAAAAAAAACGCAAAATATGTCAGCTTTTTTTTTGGGCGGGGGGGGCGGAAAATGTGTAGAAAATTAAGCACAACAATTTGTTAGAGTGGTGCAACCACAAAACAACATGCAGTCAATGTTAATGCGCAGCTTCAAAGGAAAACTAACTGTTACAGAACACTATGTGCATGATACTGTAAGAAGATTTCAACAACTTTAAAGCTACTTTAAATTAAACACGAAGGGAAGAGTTCCAGGTTATACTGACACAAAGAGAACGCAACATTTGTGTAACCGCAGAGTCTTAGCATTGGGTTAGATTACAGTTGTTAACTGCTACACATAGAGGAAGTCTGGCTTAACTGCCACCAGCCTTCATGCATCCTGGGAGGGGGGGAATGGGGGAGGGGCTTTTTCTGGTGTTTTAGAGTTGTCGTGACACTGAGCATCACAAGCATGTCGAGTCTCAGGATCGCTGCATAAATTCAACCGCCTATCTTCGAGAGTGTGTCTGTGTGTGTGTGTGTGCGTGTGCGTGTGATTGTGATTATACGTGCACCTGTCTGCCTCTATGCCTGTGCGGAGAGGTGTCGGGGGGTGCGCACGCGAGGTGTAAATGCACTGGCACCCAGTCGCCACCTCAGGGGTGCGAGAGGAGGAGGAGGGTGGCGGCGGCGGCGTGCGTGTGATAGCAAAGGGTGTAAATTGAGCCGTGATGGTCCAAGGAGGAGGATATGATTGGATGAAACGATGAGACCTTGTGAGCAGCAAGAGGCACTTAGACACACTCTGCTCTAAACTGCAGCGCGCTGAATTCCTGTTCCTCCTGCCCATTCTTTATCACTCTTCCATCACTCTCTTTGTGTTTGTAGATCTCTTAGCTTTCATCTCAGACTGAGCCTTTGAAATATAATGCTCCTCTCTTTCTATCGGCCAAACACACACACACACACACACACACACACACACACACTTCCTCTTTTGTGCTTATATCCTGAGCTTATCCTAATAACCCATTCCCACTGACGGCTATTATCTGGTGTGTCTCTGTAGTCGGTGTTTTCCCAACGTTCCTCAAAATGCAGAGGGCTATGAAATAAGGGTTGTAGGAGGTCTGTTTTTCTCTCTGTGTCTCTATCTTTATTTCTCTCCTCTTTGTATCATGTCTTAAGCAGCTTCACTCATCTGTGTCTCCTCTTTTTCTATTCTCCATGCTCAGAAACACAAGGAGCGGGAAAGGCACAAACCCAAACACAAGAAGATCTCCATGGACATGTCGCCCTCCCTCGTCCTTCCTAATATCTTGGTCCCGGACAAGGTGAGGGCACTCCTCCACTCCTCACTCCTTTTTGTTTTGGTGAATTTTGACTGAGCTAGTTAAATATTACAGCAGGGATGGGTGGCTTTTTTTCCCTCCACCTTGATTTACCTTTGTTGCTCTTCTTCTGTATCGCTTACATATCCTGTCCTCCCGCTGACCTTTCTCCCATTTTTGGTCCTCCCTCTCTAAACGGGCATTGTTTTGATAACTTTCTCTTTCCTTGTTTCCGCTGCTTCTCATGGTTCCTGTCCTCCCTTGCCTTTCAACCATCATTTTTTCTTTATTTCTCCCTCCCTTTTTCCCCATCTTCCTCCTCCAGACCTACATCAGCGGCAGCTCAGGGGTGGGAGCCGCCTCTCTGCCGGCGTCCTCGCAGAAGCGCCTGGACGACAGCGCGGCCCGCTTCACTACCGCGAACTTTCAAGAAGTGTCGTCCACTCTCTCCGGGGGCGGCTCCAAAGATGGCTTGGCCGCGGACGCCGGGAAGGCGGCGTCCGAGGCGAAGAACAAGAAGAACAGCGGCGCGAGTCATGCGGTGGGACAGAGGGGGGGCCGCAAGTCTCTCACCTCCTCGGGGAAACCCCTCCCTTCTGCCGTGGTCACCATGGCAACCTCCTCCACATCTGCCTCCTCCTCCACTGGGCCTTTCCACCAAGGTGAATTAATGGCTGCAAACAGTCCTGTATGTTAATTTCCCCCACAACTGGGAATTTATAAATTCCCAGTTTATTTATAAAAATGGAAACGCGATGACAAATCATCTGGTGTTGCTGCCCTGCCCACCCACCAAAGAACTGAAAGTGCAGCACAGTTGTAATCATTGCAATGCTATTAAAATAAGAGTGTGATTCATGTGTTGTGTGTGTGTGTGTGTGTGTGTGTGTGTGTGTGTGTCATTGGCTGGATTTTGGCCAGACACCAGACCTTTTTGTGTGGCCGTGATAACAGTGTTTCGTCTCGACTGGCCTCTGGCTCCTGTAATCGGGGGCCCTGTCTGGGAAAATGCACAGAAAACGCACCGAGAGAAGGAACATGTGGGGAGGTCAGGACCTGAAAGGAGTCAGAGCTCACACTGAGCTCCTGTGTTTTGTACTATCAGAACCTTGAAGCCCTTGTCAGGCGTGTGTATTTGTTTGTGTGTGTCTTGTAGAGAAACGGCGTGTGTGTGTGTGTGTGTGTGTTTTGAGTATCCATTCATTTGTGTGCTCTCAAGGCACTTCCTCTGGTACAAGGGAGGACGACATGACGAGGGAGGGCTGACTGCAGAGCAGATAGAGAGCGCGAGAGCCGATAAAATGCTTATTTTGGTTTGTGTTGTTTCTGCTCCTCCCATGATGATGGAAAGGAGTCGTATGAAAACTTTTCCAGCTGTAATGTCTCCTCGTTTCTCTCCTGCTTCTTGTCATTTCCTTTCCAGCTCCACTTCTGTCCGTCTCCCCTTCATTGTTTTTCTTTTCTTCCAGGCCTCCTGTTGACCAGTGCCAGCAAGACGCCCTCTGTCCCTTCCTCCTCAGACTTCCTAAGTTTCTCCGATCCATCGTTGCGTCCGGGGGGTGGGACTACCTTCTCCTCCCCGCCGTCTTTCAGCAGCTGCCTCGTGAAGCCGAGCTCGGAGGGCGGCGCCTCAGAGGGAACGACGACACTCTTCGGCTCTCTGATGTCCGCCACTACGGCTTCTGCAGGTACCAGACGTTTATTTACGTCAATGGTCACACGGGTTTAGTTCAAATGTATTCATGTTATTAGGTCACGCGCTCCATTAGTTGTCGGTGTAGTAATCGATGGTTGCAGCCATAATAATAAACTGATGACACAGGTTTTGCTTCCCTCTTGAAGTAGATTCTTTCCCGACCAACAATCCACAACGGAACACAAAGAGGCCGCAGGCTTTATACTTTTGCATATTCAGTTCTGCTTTCCTGTCATTTCAGTGGGCGGGAAGCTGTATGAGAATTCCCACAGTCACACGGCCAGCGAGACGACAAGCCTCGGTGGGTCCGCCGGCTACAAGCGGCCCCAACCCGCCAGCTCAGTGCCGGGGATCGGAGGAGCGGCGGCAGGAGGAGGGGACGACGCTGTGAAGAAGAAAAAGAAGGGCAACTGGCGAAACAGATTTGGACCTTGCTTCACCACAGATGTGAAACCTTCTGAGCCAGCCCCCTCCCTGACGCTCCCCACCTCCTCCACGGCCAACACCTCCTCCTCCTCCTCATCATCCACCACCGCCCCCCCATCCTCCTCTTCATCGTCAACGCTCACAGGCCGGCCGGGCTTGGTGTCCAGCAGTGGGTTAGGAGTGGGGGTGGGAGGAGGAGGAGGAGGAGGAGAGAGGGGGCAGGGGGTCATGGGTGTCAGCGGTGGGATACAGAACCTAAGGAATGGGAGTCTGCAGAGCAGCAGCAGCAGCTCCACAACCGCTGGGCCAGGTGAGGAAACAGTTAACACACAAAACACAACGTTTAACAACAATAATGAGAGTTTTTGAAAGCTCACAGATCTCTAGCTGAGAAATACTCTCTCAGATCCATCTGTCAGTGGCAGCTGCATGTAGGGAATCATCTTCACGGTTTTGCTTTAGCTAAACAAATGGCCAGAAATCATGAAATTGTTTTTGGCAGCTTAAATAAGGAAACGGGGTTTAATTCAAGTTCCGCGAGCCAATTACGTCCTGTTAGGGGAAAAAGAAGAAGTTGTGGCCCATTGAGTTCTCCATAGCATCATCACAATGAATACAGGGGATGTGGCTGGTGTGTGGCATTGCTGTAGCAGTTGTTGTTCTCCAGCTCCTGACTTGCGGATCTTTCTCCTCACTCACCACTAAACGCTGACATGTTGACCAGAAGATGTTTGTGCATCGCGTCAGTATTAACATTTCCTGCCTCAAACGGGAAGGATTTGACACACCTTTGTTATTGGTTCCTTGTGTGTGTGTGTGTGTGTGGAAGTCAGAGTGCGGGTCTCTGTGCTGTTTGCTCACACACGTGGAAGTGGTCTGTATGTTTCTTTCATCGTGTTCTGTTGCTTGGCAACTGTCTTTATGCTTTGGAGTTCCCCTCTGCTGATGGAAATGGCTCAGCACAGCTCAGCCCACATCTCCCCTTTCTTCCAGAATTGCCACTCTTTTGTTTCTCTCTCTGCTGCCTCTCAGCTGCTGTCTATTACCTGCTCATTCCTCAAATCCTCGTCTCACCTGTTGATGCTTTGCACGGTGGAAGGTGTTTGTGCGTTTGCATAGTGCCCAAGTCGACTTATATATATATTGTGTATACGCGCATGTGTACATGCTTAATAGATGCTCTAATCAGGCCAATAGCCATCATTAATCAGCTGATCTAATACTAATCACCAATGTGTTCCTGTTCTTTAACATATTTACCAAAGAGACCTGTTTCTTTGTCTGTTACTGAGCCTGTTTTTATTTTAGCTGATTCCTTATACACTATTTTTCAGTGGCGCTACTATCTTTAAAGGGATTTATTTCATGTTGGTAAATTGTTTGTCCTCAACCTTTAAAACCTATAATAAATATAAACGCACCCATAGAATACATTAATCAGTAGTAATGGTGTTGTTTTTCCTCATAGCAGTGTAGGACCTGAAGTATGAACTGATTGTATGCTGATTGTGACCTAAACATTTGTTGCTTGGTATATTAAACCAAAGCAATAAAAAAGTAATGTTATAGTCTTTGTCTGCTTGGAAGAGATTAAGTTATTGTTTAGTGCCATCAGACCTTTACGCCAGCCATTTTATAAATTCATCAATATCCCCAATTCAATGCGGTTAATTGTGAATTGACATCAAATGTATTAAAGGGCAATATATATATATATGTGTCAGGCATTTACTGTGAGGTTACATGTTATTAAACATGTAAATGTAGCAATTTGACATGAGGCCGTCTCACACGTTGAAATTATTGTATTATTGCAAAACCTCAAATTAATTGTTCCTAATAGCATAAGCGAAAGTCATGTCGATCCATAAATATTGATATTCGGAGGTGTGTTTAGTGGATGTTTTATACGCATAGCTTTGAGCACGAGTTGCTGAGTCAAACGTGAGGACCAATGCTGTTCGCGTTAATATACTTATTGGCAGCGTTGGTGGTTAAGGATCATTTAGTTTGTGATTCCGCCTTCAGCTCTGTTTTTGCTGCTTGTGCTTTTCCCCTACAGCAGTGGCGGCATTTCTGACCACATCTGGTGGTCATGTATGGCTGTGCATCGTGTGTGTGTGTGTGTGTGTGTGTGTGTGTGTGTGTGTGTGTGAGAACCGTGTTTTCTTCTTCCTACTGTAAATATTTAGCTGAGGGTTAATGCAGGGCAGTAATGGGGAGGTTCTTAGCATTTACCCCCCCCCCCCCCCCCCCCCTCCATCCTGTCTGCTGACTCCACCGTGCTGATGGATAGATAGTTAGCCTGATAGATATGTGTTGAGGGTGGGAGAGGCTGGGGGTTAGATTTTGGTTAGGTTAATGTTTGACGGCAGGGGGGGGTCACTGATGGGACGGACGAGCTGGTGGAGCGCGGTGGGTTTGCTGTGTGGGGGAGGAAAGATGTTGGATGGACATGAATGTGTGTGTGTGTGTGTGTGTGTGTGTGTGTGTGTGTGGGGGGGGGGGGGGGGGGCAAAGAATAATAAGAGAGACGAGAGAGCATAAGATGCTTATTGCGGTTTATTTTTGTATTTATTTGCTCATTTTTATTATGTTTTTAATGTTTATTTTTTTGTCAAAGATGTCTTCGGCTTTATGTTTTTTTTCCTCATCCATCCCAGTGAAATCATAATTATCAGCAGCTTGGTCTCGCTGCAACACATGTGAGGGGAGGTTGTGAAAACCAGCAGAATATTTAGTGAACAGGATTTTTTTTGAATGCCAAATTAAAATATCAAACCCATAAATTTCTTTATGAGAAGGAATTATTTGGAGATTGGATAAATGACATTTTCAAAATGTTCTGGTTTTGTTTTTTTTTGCAATTTTTTGTTTACACATTTTTTTGTGGCAAAATAGTTTTGATAAGTATATTTAACAAGTGTGAGCACTGTGGTGGATTGACCTTAAAAATACATGTTTTCACCCAAAACAAAGACTGTTAAACACTCGACACTTAAGAAAAACAAGACACACACACACACACACACACACACACATTGCGCAGAAACCCTCAAAAACACATCTGATGAATTTTAGAAAAACAGTTTTAAAGAGGCAGCTCTTTCATGTACATAAGAATATGCGTGTTCCTCCTTAATAAACTACACCGAGTTAGTATATGGTAAAAATATTTCCTGTTGAGGTCACAGTAGTTCAGTTTGAATCCTTACTGCTCATAATGGGAGAAACTATTAAATGTGGTTGTTTGCACAAAATGTATGTGGATTTGCCACCAACTGATAAAACCTTATCATTTAGTGGCAAATCCACATACATTTTGTGATGCATGCATATAGACAAGCACACACACACACACACACACACACACACACACACTTGCATTGACTGCAATGTGGCTCTGCTCCCTCTACACATTGCTGTGATGTTTGAATACATTTCTGGTTATCTTTGGTGGTAGAAAATTCTCAGAATAATAAATCTTTCTGTTGCCATGAAGGTATTCAGTGTTTGTCTCCACGTTCCATTTTTAAACATGATTAAATGGCTGTCTGCCGGTTTTAAAAAAAACACGCCCCAGCTTTAGCATCGCACTGCTACAAAGATGGACATGTTGCTCTAAAACAGAGTTCTGAGCGACTTGTAAATCCCAACACTCATTTCAGCTGTGACGTCATCCACTTGGCTTTTAGATCGGTGTTAACCCTGCCTAAATATCGTAACATCGTAATAATAATAGACATAGATTTCCTGTGGAGATTATACCAGCTTGAACTAATCAAGGTGGATATTTTTGAAGGTGACAAATGTACTGAGCAGGAAGGGAAAAGGAAGGAGGCAGTTGTGCTTCGGGGGGTCTTCATTTTATCGGTCACACAGATAGGGTATGCGCTTTTCAAGCTCAGACTCGTGTATTAATGTTAAGAGGTGTTTTGTTATCTCGGGGGAAGTTTTAATTCCCATCAAAAGCAGTAATCAAATGATAATCAATTTAAATAACAATCTCTGTCATATTTGAAAATGTTCTCACCAGTGTAAAAAGCAATTAATGACAATATACACTTCCGCAATAGAAGTTTCTCAGCGACTATAATATATATTTTCAGTTTAATTTGTTTTGTTTTATTTCCAAGGGTTGTAGATATTTATTTTGGTGGAGCCTGTCATTCTGCTTTTCAGCTACAACCTCAGACTCAGTTGGAGCAAAATGATTTTCACGTGAAAGTGACAAAATTAAAAAGAAATGAGTGATTACAATTTACATTCATGAAGTATAACCAATTTGCATAATTGTTTAGAAATGGCATTAACGTTTTAACTTCAACTGTCATTTCCCGGGTGCTTGAAAAAAACAGATAAGAAAATAACTTTCTGTTTAGTTCAAGTCAATTCATTTTAATTCAAACAGTCCTTGCGGCGCATACAGCGTGTGTGATTTACAAATGGCGTTCAGTTGTTGCGACATATTGAATAACTTCTATATTCGCACATCATCAAATCAATATGAATTAATATTAACCTTTATTTATTTTTTACTGCCGCTGTTTTTGCACCATCTCTTTGTGTGCAGCTCAGTTCATCAATGGCACGAGCTAAACTCTGACAAACTGTTGGTTTGGCCTCTAATCCAGCTGCTAGGAATCCTGCAGGAGCTCGTGCCCCCTGAGTCACGGCTGCCCTGCTTCGGGTATCAATTTTTCTGGTGCATATTACAAAGCGTTATAAATAGTATGTAGGCCCATCCAGTGTTCCTATATCTCTCTCTCTCTCTCTCTCTCTCGCTCTCCCTCTCTCTCCCTCCACCCCTCCCCTCCTGGCACAAAGATCTCTTGTTCCCAAAGTGAATGTGTGCTGCCCTGAGCCATTCAGGCTTTTGTGGGGCTGAGGGGCCCTGTCCCCCCCCCCTTCCCTCCCTTCTCTCCTCTGCTGGGGTCAAAGGGGGCAGGGGCCGGGCTTATCCCTGGTTAGTGGGCGAGCACAGGGGTGTGTGAGGGGGAGGGAGAGCAAAGAGATAAGAGAATGTGTATGGGTGTGTGAAAATGGAGCAAAATGTTTAGAATATAATATTCAGGATTTTTAATAAAATGTGTTTTATCTGAATTTGTACAAATAATACATATGGAGAGAAGGTGATTAATGTTCCTCCTGTCTTTATTTGTAAAAGCTTAACGTGACTGATTTGAGTGGTGTGTATTTATGTACGCTTGAACTTGAGTTTATCATAATTGATGGAGTTTTAACAGTCATAAACCAAATTATCTGACCCCATACTCGGGAAAGCCCACATACTTGATTATGCATTGGTTAAAGTCAGCAGATCTGTACTTTAAAACAAATATGATTTAAGATGTTTCCTTATCTCAGTAAATGATTCATCCTCTAACACAGTCATTTATCTCTTTCTAGCCAGCAGGCACAACATCAGCACCCGAAAACTGAAAAAGCTAAATTGAAATCCGCCATCATTGTTTTTATTGTTTACACCAGTGCTTTTCATACTGTAATACATAGTTTCCAAATCATTTATGGTATTATTTATATATAGCATTCGATGACGATAACACTGTTGATGTCTGTTGTCTCTGATTCCTCCACAGGTGTTTTCTCCGGGGCCGATGGGTCATCGACGGGGACGGGAGTCGTCGCCGTTGGCGGAGCGGGCTCTGAGTTGTCACAGCAACAGCAGCAGCCCACACCTTCACTAGCCCCTCCCTCTCCGTTCACTGCCACCGCACCCCTAGCCAGCACTGCCTCGACACACGTGAGTCCAAACACTTAAACTGTGTTAAACAACTCTCAATGCCCTCCGCACACTCGCATACATGAAAATACATGCTCATTAAACACACCACTCTTTCTGTCTTTCTTTCTTTCACACACACACACACGCACACATAAACAAACAAATAAACCAAAGCACACTAATTAAATGTCTTTCGCACCAAATCTCTCAGCGCTATTATTAATCCGCTGCATGTTAATTGTGTGTGAATTGTTTGTGTGTCCTGGCCTTGTATGGATTGTGTTTTATTCTCAGCGAGTTATTTAGCAGCTGATTTTATACGGTGGACCTGTAGAAGGTCTTACAACTTTATTCAAAGCACACAAAAAAATATATCTTTTTATCTTTTGTCTCTAAACATTTTATTGAAACGTCTGTGATTCTCCTGCCTGATTCAATTAAAAACATTAATTAAATTAATATTAAACATTCCCCTGCTTAAGTGTTACTTCAACCTTGGATGTTGAAGTAACACTTAAGCAGGTTTATCCTGATCAAAATAAATTATGCTGATTTTCAGAACGAAGGATGCAACTGTTTTGCTTTTCCTCAAAGTGTTGTTGTTTTTTTGTGTGTGTGTCCCATTGGCTTAAATACGCTGATATGCAAAAGTGAGGGCATAGACTCTAATTCAATCAGCACAACCCCCTCCAGTAATCGCTGTCCCATCTCCCAAAAAGAAAAAGGAAACTCATCTTCAATCACTGACCCCAGTGTCCATCCTTTCAAAACCTCCCCAAAGACCATGCTCTGTCTCTGTCCACCCAACTCCATTTTTCTCCTGTGTCCACTTACCACCTCTCTTTCTTCCTTCCTTCTTTTCTCTCTCTCTCTCTTTCACACACACTTTCTCGCACCCGCGACCTTCCTCCTCTCTGTCCCCATCCATTTCTCTTTTTCTCCCTCCGTTGTCCTGTGATGTAATGACATCTGACAAGCACCACAGTAGGGATGGAGGGAGGGATCGGGGCAAGTGTGTGTGTGTGTGTGTGTGGTGGTGGTGGTGGTGGGGGGTGTTGCACTCATGCCTTGAATTGGCTGGCCTGGCCTTCATCTTGCCCCGCTCCTCTCTGTGCGGCACATATTATAGAGGACGAGAGGCCCAGGGAAGCACAGGATATCACTCCTGTTTGCAGCATGTATAGTTGAGTTTGGACTGTAGCTGTGTTTGTTTGTGTGTATGTGAGAGTGTGAGAGAGAAATAGACAGAAAGAGAGCAGCCAGAGGGAGGAAGACTTTAACAGAGAGAGAAATATTTGTTTTTCTTCCTGTCGCTGCTTTAATTGTGATGCACACATCTGAGACGCACACACCTTCCGAATCAAGTCTTCAGAATTTACGCAACTAGAAGGACGACAACAGGCCTCCTTCAGTGTGTGTGTGTGTGTGTGTGTGTGATTGACGGAGACCATTTGCTATTTTCAGTCGGCTAGCAGACTCTCGGCCTACTGTTATTGGCTATCAGCCCAGGACAGAGAAAGGGAGTGCGAGAGAGACTTTGAATGAAAAATGAATGAAAATGAAAAATGAATGTTGATGGGAAAAGGGGGCCGGATTATGGCAGCGAAGGGAGGGGGAGGAGGGGAGTGGAAGAAAGGACGGAGGGTACAGGTTCTTTCTTTGATTTTAACATTTAACAGCGATGGGAATTTCCAGGATGTTTTCCAAATTTGTATTATTTTAGACATGCCACTTCCATGAATTTGTAATAGGAGATGATGGCATTCAGCAAATGGATCGGAATTACTTTACATTCAATAGATACGACGCAAAAGCAGGCAAAGCTTCACAAATGCAGGATTTGGATGTGCACACTGAAGCTTTGTTTTTTTATACATTTTGATGTTTAGGTTAGTGATTTTTCAGTTTTCTGCTCATTTGCAAAAACTCTTTTTCTTGGTTTTTGGTGCTGATCAGAACTCTATTTGCTCAAACCACAGAACGTGTAGGAAACCAGACTATTTAAGCTCTTAAACTATGTCCCATCAATTCATTATAAATTGTGTTTCAACACAAAATAATAACTTTTTCTTCAGTCACAAAAAAATAATTTCATTCTGCTTTTTTGCTTGACATAAAAATGACTGAGCTCCTGGAACTACCAAACAAATTCTGGGAGAGTAACTAACCAGTGACTGAAAAAGTTTTTTAGTTTTGTCCTTTACTTTGGTTGTAGCTTTTTAACAGTCAGCCATTTTGTTCTTTTAGATAACCTGATTCCCTTCCTGATGCTCCACCCTCTCTCTCTTCCGTCTTACCCCACCCGTCACTCCACGGCCCTTATTTGGGAAATGCCTTAATTGGATTAAACTCTCTGCATCAGAAACACTTTGTCAGCGTACTGTCGGGGTGTCGAGGCACTCTGAGCCCCGTATGCATGTGTGTTGGAAACAGAATAATGAGCCGTGGATCCATAATATATCCATGTTGTTTTTTTTTTGGTGGTGATGTCAAATCCACATTCAGATCAAATGTTGTTGTTTTTTCTCCATTCAAATAAGCTTCAATGGCATGAAATGATGTGTAGATGCTTTGTGACAAAGCGGACTCAATAGTGAATATCAGAGAATTTAAATTGTCAAACCATTGATTCATCAGATTGACTCTCAGGTTTAGATTCAGGCTCATTAAATGTGTAAAAACGTACTTGTCAGACCTCCCCAAAGATGTAATACAAATATAGACTCGTGGCTCATCGGTACTGTAGAATACACACCAAAGAAACACCTGTTACTATGCAACATGAGATTTAAATATCACTTTACTAAAACAAACTCCCCACTCTTCAGAGATGATATTGCTTTATTTTTTAAATAAATACAGAGTGCTAAAACAATGGACATAAAGACAGCAGAAAATGAATCATCACCACTTTAGATAATCAACTAATCATTTGGGTAATTTTCAAGCATTAACACCAAAACTCTGGTCTCAGCCTGTCATCTGTTTCTATCATTATCAATTTTGTATTAATTTGTGCAGCGTTGAGCCCTGGAAATTTGTACTTTTTTTGTGACATTCTATACATTTAACTATAATTGATAAATCAAGAAAATAAATCCATAATTTATATATGAATCATTAAAATAAGAATTCATCAAAGTAATCACAAATTGTAGCTCTACAATTATTTTTAATTCAATGACAATTTATTTTAACTGCGTATGAATATTTCCACTATTTTATTAAAGCAGTTTAACCCTTGAGGCATTGCTTGATGTTCATTTCTCAAGGTTTAAAAAGTTCTTGATAGCCACGCAGTTAAGGCGCATAGCATGTAACCTTATTGTGTGGGGACACTCCTCCCTTGTTTCCTGTCCATCTCTAAATTATCAATTGTTTAATAATTGCACAAAAAAAAAAAAAATCTCTAAAAGACTGCCTGTTATGCAACTTAGAAATACAATTTCAACCCCAGTGAAACGTTGCTTCTTGTGGCTTATTCTCTGTCTGCAGGTGAGCGGTCTGCCAGGGTCGGTCTTCAACCTCGCTCCCTCCCACATGTTTGGCAACAGGCTGAATCCCAACTCGGCCATGGCAGCGCTCATCGCCCAGTCCGAGGCCTCACCAGCAGGTACGGCAACATACCTAATGTTGTGTGTGTGCGTGCATGTGTGTCAGAGAGAGATAATGGATAGGTCACGCCCCCTTGGTCCCACAGAGAGGTCAAGGGTCAGCACTCGTGATATTTTCAAGCTCCTCCCACTCAGCTCCAGTTACACGCCGAGATTGTTCCCCCTCTCTCACCCGTCCTCTCTGTCAAACTAACAAATACAGCACATGGGCTCACACACACACACACACACACATACATATATATATATATGTATGTGTAACATCGAACTCCGCTCTAAGCTGTGGCCAGTGTAAAAGAGGAGGATTGTGCTGATGTAGCGGTGTGACGGAGGAGTGGAGAGAGCCGGTAGCTGCCTTCAGGAGCTCCCGTGGTAGAAAATAGATGGTTTGTTGTCTGCCCAGTGCAGAAGAGCTGATGAAGGAGTAAGACGTGGTTTTAGTAATCAGAGTAGCCACTTCCTGATACGAGACATCTGGTTGAATAGAGAGAAGAGAAGAAAGAGTAAAGAGAGGAGGAGAGAGTTAAGAAAGAGGAGGATGAAGGTAGGTAGTTCCTGCTGCCGGTCAGCAGTCATCAGAGCCAGATCCACCCTGACCTGCAGGTCAACTCACTAATCAGGCTGAATGACAGGGGGCCACAGGGCTGCGTGCACGTGAGTGTGTGATTGTGATTGTGTGTGTGTGTGTGTGTGTGTGTGTGTGCGCAACAGATGGAGACTAGGCAGGTTCTGTGTGTCTACACAAGCAAGCTTTGTGTAATTCCTGAAAAAAAAATATTTTTACACCTCAGAAACAACACAAATATTAGATTTTACACCCGATACATGTTGTATTTAGTTTAATTCGATAAAAAGTAGAATTTTAGATTTGTGTTAGCGTTTATCTGTGAATCTGCCAATTGCATCCCCAGATTCCAGGGTGACCTCTTTAAATGTCTTAAACAGTCTAAAAGCCAAAGATATTAACGCTTTTAAAGATATTTACTTTCATAATGCAACACGGGGATGCACAGCGAAATGTAGTCGAAGCCCATTTGCAACACAGGAAAAGCATGCCAAACAATTTACAGTGATTATATAACAGTAAAAAACATCAAACATTTCTCACATTTGAGATGCTGAAACCAGAGAATTATTTTTTGCATTTTTGCTTGAATATTGACAAATGATTGATTTATTATCCCAATGATTGACGAATAGATTAGTTGACTAATTTGATCTCTAATCATTAATGAAAATCATTGCTATACATCCCCTCTTTCCTTACCGTGAAGTTATGCACACAGTCGTGTACAGCGCGTGTGTGCAGCTACACAAGCGTGAAGTTGTGTTTGTGCACTAGTAAGGGTCATGTGAGCACAAACGTGCAAGGTGTGCGTGTGTTTGTATGCATGTAGCCTGTTTACTTTGGCAGCCGCTTTTCTTTGCTTTTGAGTGTCTGGAGGGAGGTGCCAGGACGGAGAGGGTTATGAGAGAAAGGACTCGAAAAAGGAGGCGAGCGAGGGACTAGAGTGGTGACCCGGCGAGGGTAAAAGCTGGGATTGACTGTCTTAAGTAGAGGGGAGTTTGTGCGAGTGTGTAAATGCAAAAGTGTGTGTTTGCGTGTGTGTGCATGTGTGATTCATTACTCTCACTGAGGAAAATGAAAAGAAGTGTCTGGCCAGGGGCCCAGAGGGAGGAGGTAGGGACTCTCACAGAAGGTAGAGGGAGAAGTGCACATGCAGTTTGAATGAAGGCGTGTGTGTGCGTTTGTGTGTGTGTGTGTGTGTGTGAAAGAGATGCAAAGGAAGAGAGACAAAGTTGTGGAGGTTGCAGAGCCACAAGTATTACAATTCGTCCACACTACGCCAACTAAATTTGATTATGCAAGTTTTTCTCTCTTTGTTTTGGCACTCAGCCGGCATTTTTCTCATCCAAAACATCTAGTCTCCAGCGCGGATAAGTCTGACAACTACCTCAATGAGTTTTTGGAAACTTATGTACTTGGTCAGGGGCTGAATTTGACCCTGACCAAATCAGTTAGACCTCTTATCAAAGTGTTACAGAGCTCCCACTGAAAGGAATCCAAAATGACATATTTGGGATTCGGGAGCGGTAGTGCTGTGTAAATGTACTGACAACACTAGTTCCAGATATAGAGCATATGGAAATTAATTGTATTAAACCACATGTTACAGCTGGAGGCATCTTCTCATAACATATACAGTACACAGCATAGAGGAGCAGGAGGGCACCAAACACTCGGCTGAGTTAACCAGGCTGTTGGTCTCACTCCTGGTGTTTAGTTGTGTCCGCACCAAAATAAAACAATGAAGAAGAGATTGAGCTGCTTTCTAATTGTTCAGGTGTTTAAGTGTGGACAGAGAACTTTACAAAAAGACCTGAAAATGTTATTATGGATGCAATTTGTTTTCACATATAAAGTGCTTTCAGCTTTAGCTTGCTTGTTGTGGGCTTGGTCTTAGATGTACGATTGATTTTTTGTGTGTGTGTGTGTGTGTGTAGATCAGGAGGTGGGAGACGGCAGCGGCGGCGTCGGAGCTCAGGGCTTCTCCATAAGAGCTTCTCCAAAGACCACCCCGCGGTGAGTACACACACACACACACACACAGATGCTCCCCCCCATCCCTCGCCATTTACATTCCTCACTGTCCCTCCCCTCCTTCACCCATCCCCCTCTCTGCTTTTCCCTCCGCTGGCCCCTCGTCTCCTCTCTCTTCCTCTCACTCCTCACACACACACATGCACAATCTCCCTTTCGCTCTCACCCCTACAGGCAATTCTCGCTCTCTCAGCCAACGATAACTTGTGTTTTTGAAGGGGGTAACCATCCTTCAACTCCAGTTAGATATTTTTTTTCGTTTCTTGCGTTTAATCACACATGGAGGGACAGTCTGATGATTTTCTGCATCTCCTTCATTTGGGAGTATTTCAATGGATCTCTCAGGATGGGAATATTGATGATACGAATCCATTTTTGCTTGTTTCTTTGTGGAATGGATAATTTCACTTGATGAGGTTGGTTCCAATCAGCATAATTTTGGTCATTTATTTCACTGCACCTGTAATATTTCACAGCTTGTATTTAGGAAACATAATCTATGTTTGTGGGAAAGGGTTGCATTTCATTTAAAAAGAAAATATTGTAAGAGAAGAATATGGTGTCAAGAGAAAATGACAGACTTTGAATACCTTAAGTAATATGTAGTTAAACAATTTAGTGTCGTAATCTGAAGATAGCTGACACATTTTATTTTGCATTCCACGTGGATGATACTGTGACATTTACACTCAAAATGTGAGTGTATTTAAGTTTGCGGTGTGATTCAACAGTTGAAAAATCTTGCCTTTACGTTCCGTTTTTGTCTCCCCCCCCCCCCCCAACATTAAGCTCCTCGTTTCCCTTCCACTCTCTCCTGCTGTCCCTCATTTCCCCTCGTTCACACTAAACAGATTGTCTCAGCACACACACAAAGATTTATCGCATCAAGACAGTCCACTTCCCTCTGTCTGTCTTTCTCTCTCGCATGTCCTCTTTCTTCGTCCCTCTCTCTCTCTCTCTCTCTCTGCCTCTCACACACAGACAGAAAGCCTGGCCCCTTTTCATTAGAGACCACTGTAACAACAAATTGATGTAGTTTTATAGCCAGCAGTGTCTATGTTTGTCTGACGTTTATGTTGGGTCGTTAATCTCCCCATTGACCTCTCTATCTCTCCCTTTCTATCCATGCTCTCTCTCTCCCTCTCTCTCTCTTTCCTGTCATTCAGCTCTCCCATTGGTGGCCTGCAGATCCGCTATGACTCCTCGGGGTCGTTGCCGGGGCCGGGGCTTGGGTTGCTAGGGGCGGGGGGAGGCGGCGGGGAGACGCTGCCCCCGGTGGCCACCAGCATCGAGCAGCTCCTGGAGAGGCAGTGGAACGAAGGGCAGAGCTTCCTGCTGCAGCAGGGAGCGCAGGGAGATGGTGAGAGCGCACACACACACACACACACACTAAAACACACCTGAACACACAGGGCTGGGTATCATTTGAGGTATTTTTATTGTAGTGTTGACTCTCTGCACCGATACCAAAGCAATACTATTTGAATATAATCCTTTGAGGAAAAACGGAAGAGAAAGTTCTCAACAAATCTGACAAGAGCCAGCTTTCGGTACTTGTTGCACATTTCTGTCCGGACCAGCAAAGTATTGAGGTCCGATACCCAGCCCCACAGCTAATCAATGTTTCCTCCTTCCCCACTTTGCTCCATTTATCTTGATCTATTACCCTTTTGCCTTCTCTGGCTCCCTCTTTTCAGTCACTTTCTCAGTTTATCTGTTATTGTCAATTACATCTTCCCAGCTGAACATCCCTTCAGGGATCCAAAAAGTGTTTAAAAAAAGGGAATGCGGCCTAGTTGTCGTCCTTCATCTGGACTTTAGGTTTAAGTTCCTGTGTGTGCAAATTGTCCACCTCCTCTCCCCACTCACTGAGTTGTCCTTGTCGCTGAGTCTGCACAGGCACCAGGGTCCCTGTTCTGTAGCTGATCTTGACCTCTGACCTCCCTGTGGAGTGCATCTGACCATCAGTTACTGGGTATTTTAAGTAGTGTGGAGGCTTAGCAGAGTTGCATGGTTTTGCCTTAAGGAAGCATCCGCCTTTCAGAAAGTCAGAGCATCTGTGTTCTTGCCTGTGGAAAAAGATCACCCCAATACAGCTTCTTCCCAAAAGTACAAAACATCACATCTGACATAAAGTTTGAAAAGCCTGCGACAGGATGACTTTAATTATTTCAAAGTTGAATATACATTTTCTCTCACCCACAGAGAGACGACAGTAAATCAGAGCAATGTGTTTTAGCTGGAAGCAGAAAGTGCTTCCCTCAAATATTCTAATCAATCAAATCAATCTATCGTGTCCCCCTTCATCTCTCTCTGCGTCTCTTTCAGTGCTGGGCATGTTGAAGTCCCTCCACCAGCTGCAGGAGGAGAACAGGAGGCTGGAGGAGCAGATTAAAACTCTGACCATGAAGAAAGAGAGACTGCAGCTTCTCAGCGCTCAGCTATCAGTGCCTTTCACCTCCAGCACGGCCTCCTCTGGTATACACACACACACACACACACACACACACACACACAGAGAGAGACACAGGGACACACAGACCGATACTAGAATTGAAACAGTTAGTCAGTTAATCCATTAGTTGATTGAGAGAATACAATCCTACATCTTTGATAACTAAGTGATCATTGCAGTTGTTTAATCACAAGGCACAATGGCAAATATTTTCTGGCTGCAGCTTCCCAAATGTGAAGATTTTTTGTGTTTTATATATGATTTAAATCAAATACTCTTCAAAATAAGACTTTTTATGACGTCACCCTGGGTGCCCAGCATTATTTTTCTGACCTTTTTTACAGACTTAATGGTGAAAACATAATCAGCCGAATTTGTGTTGCAGATATGAAAGGAGGCCATCTGGGAGCCACTGACTCATCGTTACCCGTGGCAGCTCAGGTAAGAACAAACACCCGGCAGTCAGTTTAAATCAGTTTGCATCAGCACAAAGTCGAGCACTACGATACAAGACAGAGCAGTGACACATCATTAATGTAATAACAGAATAATTAAGTAAGGTTCAGTAAAACCAGCATCAGACGTTCAAGTTTAGTTATGTGAGGTAATGTCATGCTTTTACACCTCATTACACGGTGAATTAGATGAACTACATTTGTGATTAATTCTATCATCGTTAATGGTGTTTCTCTCTCTCTCTTTCTCTCTCTCTCGCTCAGGATGGTGCTTCATGCGGTGGCCACAGCAGTAGTGGCTCCACCTCATCTCTCTCCACCCCTCCCTCCGTCTCCCAGAGCCCGCCGCAGCTGAACGGGCTCTCTGCCGTGGGATCAGCCCCAGCCCGGCTGGCGGGGCTGATGGGTGCTCTGGGCGCAGGCGGTGGGCTGGGCATGGCGGGAATCGTCGGCGCGCTGAACGGGGTGATCCAGACACCGGCGGGCACCGGCAGCCCCCACGCGCACACTACAGGAGCAGCTATGGGCATCACGTTGCCCGTTAATAATGGGTACGTCTGATGGCTGCTTCATTAACTGAATGACAGGAGCAAGTACAAAGTTATGCTCAATAATGCGAAATGGTGTGTCTGGCGACCGGAAACCATTTTTTTTTGGAGATTTCAGCCCCTTTGTCACCACATCTTGAAGTACTGAATACACCACAATCATTCCTAGTGTCAGGGAACATACGTGTAAGATGTTTGAATGTGAGCTTTATTGCGTCCTCTCCTTGTTTTTTCCTTTTGCTTGCGTGTTGGATTCTTGCAGCCCACCAACTAGTAAGAGCAGGTGAGACAGAAGTCGATTCAGCGTCACAACTACCTGCAGCGCTGTTTCCTTCCCCGAAGTCTGTCACAAGAGATTGTTGTGTCGCATGTTTTCTGTAGTTATGTGAATTCAAATATATATCATTTTCTTGCTTTTTTTGGCAACTGAAATTTACATTTAAGATTAATTTTATTTTTAAATAGTAATTCATGTAAAATGCTCCTTCAGTATCCAGTTCATGAGCTGTTGATATTTGTCATATGTATGTTGCATTCAGCAGCTCTGGTGATGTTTTGAAAGTGTGTGTTAAGATGTATTGTGTCTCACTGCGAGTTGTGTCTTTGCCTCTTCAGCGCTGCGCGGCTCGGCCTGCTCTCTGAGCAGCACAGACTCCTGCAGCAGCATCAGCTCCAGCAGCTGCTGTCCTCACAGCCTTCAGCGGTACACCACGCACACACACATGCACTGGCAGGCTTGCAACTATTCACTGCCATCACCACTATCGCACACAGTTAAACACACACAAAGACACTGAGCTACAATTTTCCTTTGGACAATGCCTAAATCACCGAGCTTATTAACTCTTCTTTTTTTCTTTATTCCCTCCACTGCTCACCCCACTTTCCTTTTCTATCTTGTCCTTCTTATCCAACTCTCATTTCCCTTTTTTGTCCAAAACTTTCACTTTATCCATATTTTTCTCCTGCATTTTCCTCTGGCTCTCTCCATTTCCTCCTTATTTCATCCTCTCTCCCCTCCTTCTCTTTTTGCTTCCTCTTCCTCTCTCTCCCTCTCTCCCCCCCAGGAGCAGCAGCAGGTGTTGCTCTACCAACTGATGCAGCAGCAGCAGGACCTCCAGCAGCTGCAATCCCTCTCCTCCTCTGCCCAGATTCCCTCCATCCCGCTCTCCTGCCCTCAGCTGCCCATCAGCAACCTGCTGCCCAGCGCCCAGGGCCAAGGCGCCATCACCGCCAACCCCTTCCTGGCAATGCAGCACGCACATGCTGACACACACGCCTCGGGGCCACAGAAGCCGCGGCTAGCCGAGAAGGCCGTGGGCGTCGCGGGGCAAGAGAAGACATGACGGCAGTTGCCCTTTATGTTTTGGTTATCAATGTTTTTGTTTTGTTTTTCTGAATAAATATGCAGAGTCTTCAGGAGATCGGCCTGTTGGTCAACTTTGTGGTTCAGTGATGAGAACCAGTCACCAGCTCACTGTAGTTGACCTTGTCAGGTTTATTTTGCTACTTTTTTCAGGTTACAGTCTTAACATTTTGTCTTCATTTGTACTATTTATGTCCATCCAATTTTAGATTTATTTTTTTAGATGCTTTAGTGCTGCTTCAGGTTCTTATTTTGTCATACTAATAATGATTTTCATTTGATATCACTGGTAGCAACTTAGCGTGTGAGTAAATAAGCACATGTTGTGTTTGATCTCTTCTCTCAACAGGAGAGTTGACAAACGGGTCAGCCTTTATCTTCAATGAGTTTCTCTTCATATTTTCTTCCATAATCTCATCATCCAGCTTCTTCACATTTCTTCTTTCTCTTTTTGCTGTGTTGTGGTTTTAGTTGTTTTTTTTTTTGGGTTTTTTTGCATCACTGCCTCTCTTTTCCTTTGTCTTCCTATTTTCTCTCTGCTTCTCCATCCTCCACACTAACAACCATCTTGGTCTGGTCTCTCTGCTGTCTCACTCTCTCAGGGGCCTCAGCTCACAAGCACAGAAATAAAAACATAAAAATAACAGAAATACATGTATGTAAAAAAGAAACTACAGTTCCCCACCACAGGACTTAACAGTAGCAGATGTATGTTTGACATCTGTCTCGCAGTGCTCGCGAGGGGAATATTGGGTGAGAGGCTTGTGAAAATATCCGACATGTTCTCGCCGTTGCCTCTGTCCTCTTTGTCTTTCACTGTTTGTGTAGATCCATTAACGTCAGTGAGCCAAGCCTCATACAGTCACCGCAGAAGCCTTGCTTTTGACTGTCTCTTCTCTGGGCCAGATACAGGCGGCTCACTCAGGGAAGTGAAATGTAAAAAGGAAGGAAAAAATAAATAATAATAGCAAGTTGAATGTTCAGAAGGATGCATTAATCCACACGGCACGGACTCACAAAGAGATATTATGCAGTTGGTTGTCAGCACGTGGAAGTCGTTACATTTCATCTTCCTGATTGAGCCCCCTGCTGCACCTACCTCTCCAGCAGGACCAGCCTATCAGGACCTAAACAGGCCAACAGCAGCGGCCGCTACAAACCCACAACCATGAGGACTGGCTGATCAGGGTCCAAACCAAAGTGCCTGAGGCCAAGGTGGGAAGGTGGGATTTGTTTCCGTTTACCTGTGTCCCGGTCACTCAGCCAGATTCCTCACAATGCTACTGGTAATGACGCTGCGTAGCTAAAGCAACAGATTACAAAAGGACTTGATGTAATGTCAGGCTGGACGTGCGGTCTCTCTCATAAAACCAGGAAATATTCTGCTGCATTCTCTAATATCGAAGCCAATTTTGTATTGTGCTTTTTATTTATTGGGAGTTTGTTCGTGTAATGGGCATACGATGATATATTTTAACAGCCTGCTGGTGTTGCAACTTAACATCATTTTGTACTACTGTGTAACGTTTTGATTGTTTTTTTTTTTTTTGTTTTTTTTTTCCTCAGTCAAATCTTGCTGTAAACCCGTTTAATGAATTCTATTCTGTGTTGTGTTTTGAAAGCTACTTGCTACTTGATTGGGGAGGGGGTGTGGTTGTATATAGCTGTAGGAGGGAGGACGTGTGTCACGGGGGAGTTCAGTGGCACAGTTTTTACCTCGTTAAGTGTACATAAACCTTTCTCATTGGCCGTTGGTGTACATTTGTGATTAGCTGTGCTGGTGTGAAGGAAAGCCAATGAAGCCTCAATTTGTGTGTGTGTGTGTGTGTGTGTGTGCGTGTGCGCGCGCGAGTGCGAGTGTGTGTGAATCTTTAGGACCAGACAAAAAAAAAACATGGTTGACCGTGACTGGACACAAAGTATTAATTTATTTTTATATGTGCAGGGACATTGTGTTTCTTTTTTAAGTTTTGCAGCATTTTCTTGATGAGAAGTCATTTTATACTCTGCACCGTGTTTTCATCTGTGCACACATTTGTTTGGATACATTTTGTACAAGTGGAAAATATTGGAAAGTGGGGGGGGTGTCTGACGTATTTCAAAACACCAAAATAAAGAAACACTATGGATAAAGTAACGGGAGCATTCTGTCTTTGTATCAAGGAGGTTATTAACAATATACATTAGACAGAGAATTGTTTTTCCATAAAATATAAAGGTTCTTTTTCAATTACATTTTTTTTTAAATTAAACCTGAATTAATACTAAATATGCTGACTCATTAGATAGTTTTTTTAATTTGTGATTCTCTATTTAATATATATATATATATATAGTTTTTTTTAAATTAAAAAAATATGCAAATAATTTATTTTCAAAACATGTTTATTGCTGACAGAAGGTTGGTGTGGATCTTCTTAGTTATAGTAGTAACACCATCCGTTTATTAATCTTGAAGGCATTGAATATACAGACATGCATATATGCACGGAACATTCATTTTATCTTGTTTCTGTTTATTTGACAGGAGACAAAGGAAAAACTGCAAATGAGCCAAAGTTTATTTTTCATCCATCCAGATGTTTAAAAGGCAATCTAAAATAGTTTTAAAGTTAATGTATACAACATATTAAATATGCACAAAATAGAACAGTAGACTTCTACCAATAAATAATACCTCATAATAATACATGGCAGTTTGCTACAATCCTTACCTATTAAATAGCATGCTTTTCTTCTCCTCTGATCAAATATATAAATCATGACTGCAGATAAGAGGGTAAATAGGCAACTATTAAAATAAAGTATGTTTTATTTAAAGTTAATTGACAATGTAAATTGAGATGGTATGTGTACCTGGTTTATATTATACTGCATTCATTATGTTGAATATTATGGAAGAGATGGCAGCAGCAAGATGTGATTTATTCAGTAACAAGGGGGAGGAAAATGAATAATCATCAAGTGCCAATAGAAGCTGAACATCTTTAAATTTAAACAATGTGCTTCAAGGCTCCTGTCCTAACAAATATGCACACACACCCCCCAAAGCTGATGACTTCCAGCTGCCAAGAAACAACCAGTGTGTGTGTGTGTGTGTGTGTTTAGAGGTGGGGGCACCATTCTGCTACATCTGCTTCTGCCCTGGTAATTAAAAGCTCACTTTCCTCCTGCACCCTTGCTCCCCCCAAAATACCCCCCTCCCCACCCTTCAGGAGTACCCCCTCCTCTCACACACACACACACACACGAACAATCTAACCTGCATTCAACAACACAAGCCCCCCCCCTTCTCTTCTCTTTTCTCAAGCACTTGCTCACTCACCCCTCCCACTACCAAACATCCCTCACCGTGCCCCCCCCCCCTCTCCGCTCACTATCAGCCCTGTCAATCAAAGCCACGCTGTTTAAACAGCTCATACCCCACATCCACCACGACCCCCACCCAGGACCTTCTCTTTCATAAGCCTCCACCATCAGAGCTGCCTCCCCTCCACCCCCGGTAATAGCAGCACCACACACACACACACACACACACACACACACACACACACACACACACACACACACACACAGAGGGCAGAGCTGCTGTGTCCATCATCGATCACACTCACCCAGAAACCTTCCCCGAGGGTGGGAGGGCTTACCAGCTGATGGAGGACCCCCGTGTGCTGCCCAACCAGGTGCCTGATCACAAAGTCAAAACACTACTAAGCCCTGGTGTTAGTAGACAGGAGATCGCTCTCTCACGCGCACACACAGCCTCACACACACACACACACACACACTGAGCAGATAGCCGGCCAGCAGGAGGGTTAAGCTCTGGATGATTAGGCAAATGTTGGGCCGATATCTCTAGTTTCAGAGGCGAGCTGAGCTGCTGTCACTGAGGAATGCTCTGCAGCAACATGGGTACCTGCTTCTGACTGAGCAGTTTATGTACCTTTTAGTCGCTGCTGTCTAGTATTCATTCTCCTGCTTCCAAATGAAGCATTTCAATGGTTTTGCGTCTTTCAGAAGCAACAAAGCAGGAGGAAAAACCTGCAGCCAAGAAAGCTTGAAGCAGAGTGAAACCACAGAGAATAAACCTTGATTTGATTCTGGATTTTATTTGTCCTGATTGTATCTATAGAAAAACTAATTACACGCATTTAAATGATTTATCTTCACACACAAATAACTGCATTTACAAGGCACAACAACGTTTTGTTATAAATAAGATACATCGATCTTGAATAAAGACAACTTAAATAAAAACACAAGGAGATAAATAAATACAAATAACATCTTAGAACAACAGAACAGAACATCTTGAAGACAAAATCTAGTTTTAAAAAGTTTTAATTACTGTTACATGAGCCACGATAACAACCACGTATGTCAAAATTGGGTGATTTAGATTATTTTGAATAAATAGATTCAATGCTCCTTTATCAATTAAAAAAAATTATCCTACTCCTTAGTTAAATAAACCATTAAAAAAACACCTATCTGAAAAATGCATTGTCAAAGATCCTGAGAAGCTGCGGTTTGGAGATGCATGATTTTCAACATGATTTTCAAATACTCACAGTATTTGTTGCCATCATATTTCCCGACAAACTCAGAGCAGCTAAGACGTCACACGCAGAAAGGAAAGCAAAACCATAAAACAGGTTAACCAAGTGCCATGAGTAATTCCTACACAGGTTTTGGCATATGTTTGGTAATTCAGTTAAATTATTTAATTACACCTCAGCCTCAAAGAGAGAGAGCAAAGAGCAATAAAGCCGAGAGAGGCTCCGGTGTAATAAACCATCAGCAGGAGGAGGCAGCCGCTGATGTGTACAGTAATAATGCAGTGTAAATCATCACAGAGTGGCTGCCATTAGAAGCCTTAATCCTGACCAGAAACCTGCAGTCAGCTGCCAGGGGCCCTGATCCGGTGCCGAGTGGAACCAGATCCGGCGAACAGAGGTGTTTTAGGGCCAGGGCAGGAGGAAGAGGAGGAGGAGGAAGGGTGCAAGGAGAGTGAAGAGGGAACAGCTGAGGAGATTCCCAGGGTAAGTGTGTGGAGGGTGGTGTGTGTGTGTGTGTGTGTGTGTGTGTGTGTGTGTGTGTGTGTGTGTGTCTGCCCCCCACAGGTCTCTCTCCTGTAGGATAATGGTAGCGAGGAGAAGCAGCAGGATTCAGCCTCATCCCTCTTCATCCTCAGATAGCTCGTATTCTTCTGCTGTGACGCTCCCATGTCACCCCCCTCACACACACACACACACACACACACGCATATAGCCTACACATCCCAGGACCTTCTCTTCGTCTCTCTGTCTCCCAGTTCAATGACACCTTGGAGCTTCTTGATGCACATGCAGTGACTGAAGTATAAACACAAAACTTTACCACCATTAATTCCTTTATTTTGAAAGTCTAGTCCGGTCGGTCTTGTTTATGTAGCCACATATGTATCTATTCTGTACAATCTACAACAACACACTGTCTGTCCCTATAGGCTGTCAATACAGAGAAGGAAAAACTCCCCATTAGGAGTGTTTGAGTCATTCTGTACCACACCAGTGCAGTTTAGATCAATACAATTCAGCTGTTTTACAATAATCACTTACCCTAATAACACCCTATAATACACGAATCCGTATAGCTGAGGTTGTCCTTAGCATTGATGAATAATTGCAGCTGAGAACCAATTACTAAAAATATAGAATAATTACAAGAAAAACTGCAAACAATTATGAACAAAATGTAACATATTTAAATATATTAATTTAGCGGAATAATAAATAAAAAAAACTCTGTATATCAATTTGGCTACCATCAGAGGAAAATGGCTAAACTCCAAACAGATAAATACAAATTAAAAAAAATCCCCAAATACATAACAGTAAAAAGTAACTCTATGTATTTTATTTATATTTTAGATAAATTAAAAGGTTATTTCAAATGTTTGAAAGACGTCTACAAACAAAGAGAATATAGGCTAAAAAGTAATAACGTATTTTGTTTATAGAAAGGCAGAATAAATCGTTCAATCACAATACATGTTTCTATATGTTGGACGCCATATGCGGGGGAAATGTTGCTGCAGCCAATAGCCTAGTTTCAGTAAGCAGTTCGTCGCCCCGGCGTAAAGCAGCCTCCACCCGGGACTCAGCGGCTCCTGCTCCGCTTGCCTGCCGCGCGTAGTGAAGCGCTGCGCGGCCATCGAGCCGATCCTCCCCCGCTGTCTGCGGCTCCCACTGCTGGCGAGAAGAAAGGAGCTCCGAAAAGCCGCAGACAAGCGGGGAGTATAACTTTACTGTGCGCCAAGAGCGTATAGGCTACATTCTCAGCGGTGATGGGAGGGGGATTTAAATAAGTGATCGCGTGTTTTCTGCTATTCCCCTTTGAAAGGGGAAATGCAGCTCTGCAGCAGAGCCCGTCTCTACTTCAGGGGACAGTTCACAGCAGCAGCGCTGGCATTTACGTTAGGCTACCGTGTTTATTTGATCAGAAGCTGACTCATGTAAGAGCGCCAGCACACCGCAAAGCATGTCAAATGTTGCATCGAAAATAATTTTCACACTCTCCCCCGAAAATATTTAAGAAGAAATATTGTTCCAGAGAGCGATTCGACTCTGGCGTGTATTGTGGTATTTTCATAGCGAGCATGTAGCCTAATGCACATAGCATAATGTTCTTGTATATTATAACATACATGTAGCCTACGTTAGAGTTTATAATAAAATCATGTTTTGAATTATATTTTCGTTTATGATTATGTTTTTGTGACCTTCCACAGTATACCTTACATATATTTTATAATGTTGATCAATTGACTTGTAGGTTTTTGGAAACATTGTTTTACTTTAATCGATTCATGTTTCACTACATTACTATAATATTCATATATTTCTATTGGATTAAATAGTTGAGCGTTTTGCTGTGATGTTTGTCTCTTTGTAAAATAAACAGGCTCCTATCTGTTATGGCGACCTCCAGTGTGCTGTTTTGAAGACCATCGACCAAAGCAGCTAACTGCAGGGAACCCACATGACCCACACAGAAATGCTCTAAATTATGTATACATTCAATTAAACTCATCTAGAAACCCGTTTTTTTTTCTTGGTAATTGTCTTTTTTTTTCCATATGCCATGTTGTTTTAAAAACATATATTTGACATTTCTTAGTGTGGTACAAATTGGACAAAAATATTTATCTATAGAGACCAACAGGGATGTTTTAAGTATCCATAGTGACCTGTTAATACAATAACAGCAGAAATTCATGATGCACTCACGTTTAACCTGAATACACACACACACACACACACACACACACACACACACACACACACACACACACACACACACACACACACACACACACACACACAAACTAACTGAGAAATATGATGTATCTTCCCCTTAAAATGTTTACATCCAACCTGGACCAAGAGGCATAACCCAGATTGTATATTTCCATACATTTCCTGTATTTACCTTTACTGTGAATGGGCTCCGGGTGAAGAATGAAACACCATTACAAGGACAGGTGGTGCTGGCAGAGATGAATGTAATCGTGTGGGGTTATAATGAATGTGACGGGATATAGATCTGAGATGAGATCTGGTTTGATCATCAGGTAAAAATAGATCAGTCACTGGCAGATCATTACCGATAATTACTCTGAAATGATTGGCTATGTGAGAGGTCTATATTATTAAATAATTCTGCTCCTGAGTGATGGCGGGTTGAGGGAATTTCATTGTCCAGTGTCCATTACAATAAAAGTGATAGGGAAGAGAGGTGTAGCCTATTATAAATTCTATTTTTTTTGTACTTGTCAGGTCACAAATTAGATTTTGGTATTCAACTCGCAATTTTAGTGGTTTCGGCTTAAAAAGCTTTATGCATAACAAATTATCAACCTCAAATCCTCTGATATTCATCCCTCCGCTCCACCTGTATGTGTGTATTTTTATGATTAGCTAATAAACATGATTTAAAAGCTGCAGGAGGAGGGAGGGTTTCACACACACACACACACACACACACACACACACACACACACACACACACACACACACACACACACACACACACACACACAAACACCTGGGGGCTGCCTGAGCAGTTGAGAGGTAAGTGCCTTGCTCAAGGACACTGCAGTGGATTGTAGATTAGCCTTCGTCCCTGTGGAGGCTAGAAGCAAATTTCCAGTATTGAAATCAGAATATCGGAGGCTGAGGAGGAGTCCAACTGCTGCTGCAATCACGATAAATGAGCCAACTACAAGCATGTAAAGAGACCTGGGATTCCTCCAACGGCAACAGCTGTTAAATGGTATAGTAGGCTGCCTAATGGCACAGGCTGATGTGTGTGAGAGTGTGTTGAGAGAGAGAGAGAGAGAGAGAGCCCTCCCCCTCCCCTGTTCATCCACCTATCAGCAAGCTTCATTTATTATGCAGACTGGAGACCCCTGGGCTGGAGGGGAAGGCTAGTGTGTGTGTGTGTGTGTGTGTTTTGGAAATGGGGGGGGGGGGGGGGGGGGGTATGCCTACAAGAGCACACACACAGCTGATTTAGTTTCTTTGCTCACATATACATGCTGTGGGAGAAAAGGCACGAGAGAGGTATAAAGAGAGAGCGCGAGAGAGATTTGTGTGTGCAAATATTTGTGTGAATGAGTGTGCTGAACTTGTTGCATCAACTGTGATGAGATATTAGCACAATAAAAGATGGCAGTGAAGTTTTCAAGGGTTCATAGCAGGCAGGTAAGTGTGTGTGTGTGCTGTTTGAACATGTGCACATATAGATCAAAATTAGACCATTTGGGCGTCAAACTGGGAAACAGAAATCCTCCCTTGGAATCTTGTGTCATGCCTTGTCAATACCATGTGACGAATGCCAGGCACAGACCTTGAAAAACACACATAAAGATGCTGCATGTCTCTCCGCCAACTTGTGTGTCTGTATCTCATAAAAGGCCACGGCTGGTGAACTGTAAATGCATTTCATCCTGAGCCTTAATACAATATGTTTAATTCATTTATCACAAAACAATCACACCTTAAAAACTGCTGTGGCGGTTGGGTCAAATGTCTCAAATGGAAACACATGAAAGGCAGCATTGCCTATGAGGTTTATTTAAACAGGCAATACAAAACATTTTAGCTAATATGTCCTTTAATTGAGAAATATAAATCTATTTGATTGAAGCTTTGGACTTTGTTACCATGAAGCTAAACCCAAAAGTTCTAGTGTCACAAATGGGAAACCATAACTGCAATCTGACAAGTGCTTTTCAAAATAATAGCATACACAAAATATATGATGGGCTTATACAATAAAATGCTTTGTTAAAAGCAGTGTTTTCCAACATTGTTCGAGCTTGTGGCCCCTGTAACTGTATATAAAGTAGTTTAAAGCAGATCCAATGTGACCACATAATTATTAACAATTCAATTCAATAATGACATATAATTAATATTTTTCTGTAGTAGGAGAACTTTAAGTTTTGATTGTTTAGTAGATTTTGCTGATAATACTTTAGTACTTCTGAATGCAGGATTTAAATGCAGGACTTTTACTTGTAACTTAGTATCTTTTTACATAGTTGTATTTGTAGTTTACTTAAGTAACTGATCTAAGTCTTTGGAGTTGCCTCTTGATACTGTTATAACTATTGCATTGTGATACAAAAGACCAGACATATGCACTATGTAACTGAGCACATGCTTATCTGTTCATCACTAGCTGCACAGATACCACATCTGAATTACATAGGGCTCAATAATCTGCCCTGACGCACTATACATGATTACATAAGAGTATAAAATAACAAGGACGTGTAGAGGAAGAGGTATTTCTGTTATTGAAATGTAGTATTCTCCATTAGTCTCGCCTGTCTGTTGACACACATTAGTGGCCCAAATATGAAAGCTGTGGTCTAATCTTTTAAAAGTCCCAGGGTAACGTTGGAAATGGTCAGAGGAGAAGGGGAGAGGGGGATGGAAGAGGGATAAAGGGAGGAAGGGGAGGAGAGAAACTCAATCTAAAGCACCAGGTGCACCTTTTGTCGCCATAATCTCCCAACCCTTGAGACCACGCACACACTGGCCAACATATACAGCCTTTCATACGTACACATGCTGTTTTTCGACCGGGGGATTTGGATGCTGGGTTGGCTCTGGTCATATGTAAAAGGGGACTCTCAGGTCACTGCGCTACCACAACGGGGTTCGGTCCATTTTGATTTAGCCACACTTAGGTGATAAGTGGTAGGTGGTTTGGTTCTGTGTTTAGTAAATGCTAAATTTGTCAATATGTGTAATCATATTGTACCATTATGTATGTGTACAGTTATGTACTCCAGCAGTCATGCTTCATATGAGAAGTTGTACACAAAGACATAAATAAAGTCTTAAAGCAGAACTTTGGAACGCTTGAAAGAAGAAGCAACCCTTTCTTCCTCTTGCAGATAAAATGTTGAATTCATAAGCAATAAAACACACTCACGCTAAATTCAACCCACTCTGGGTCCTGGTATGACCAGTGCGGTGGCTACTTTTAGCTAATGTTATACCTCCAATAGATGTTGCTGTGTGACACTGACAGTGGTCTGTATGTTGACTTTATATGTTCAGAAAAAAAGATACCATTATATGTTTTAAGTCTTTATGCATACAAAAGTAACTCTTTTTTTTCCAGGGGTATATTTGCAGATGTAGAAACAGAAAGGATATGCAGAGTAGAGTGAATGAATGAGCTCTTGTGTGCGAGAGTGCGTATGCGTGTTGAAGGGAACAGGACCTGTGCTCCTGCCCATTGTGAGCCTACAGACATGTATTGATGCCTGTCAATCAGTCCACTACATTGCCCAGCGAGGACAAGGGAGGGGAAACAAAGATTTTTTTTTTTTTTAGAATAGAAGCAGTTGTTGTTGTGCATCTAAAAGCTTAAACATTTGAAAAACCTTGAATTGTACAAAAACACACCCTTGAATAACATTACAGGCCGTGTTAATCAATGGCTCATACCACAGTGGATTTAAGCAGACCGGGCGCCCCTTGTCCACAATCCCTCACCCGTCATCCTTTAAGCTCGACCCCTAAACTCCTGTGAAGCCTGAAGTCGGGACGAAGCCAAGGACGGAGCAGGCTGCTCATTGTGATTTAATCTCTCTCTGCCTCTCTCTCTACTGCCAGAACAAACATCAAATATGGCCTCCTTATCAGGCAAGCCCTGCTCTATCTATCTATCGCCAATCAATATCTCCTACTCTGTGTGTGCAGGCTTGTATGCGTGTGTGTGTGTGTGTGTTTGTGTGAAACAGGTCTCAAGGGCTGTGCTAACTAAGGTCAAAGATCAGGTATAACCCTCCAGCGTGGAATGACAGATGTGGCTGGAGGGAAACAAGATAAAAGAAAGGAATAGAAGAAAGAAGCGAGAGATTTGTAGAAGTTGCGTGTGTCCTAAACAACAGATCATAAAGACGAAGGAACTCTTGTTATTATTGCGTCTGTTGTTTCTGCAGCAGGTAAAAGTTTGCCTCGGGCACCTGGCAGACACCAGATCAGCTTACCTGAGTGAATGTCGGCCTTGAACAATGGACTGGAAGCTTTGTCAGTGTCCAACTACCTGTATGGAAGTGGCAGCAACTCAACGAACTGTATTGTCACGCATAGACGAATAGCTCTTCATTAAATACTTCCTTCAGACACAGCGAATAGGAACGAATATCAAAAGGCGTTGGCTTCTCGTGCTTCCTGTTCGCAGCGAGGAAGGAGAACCAAATGTTATGTTGAAGCTTTCCCCAGATTCACACACACACACACACACACACACACCCACATAGGGGTAAATCGAAGGTATAAACCAATAAAAGCCATTTTCTCTCCTACATGGACATGAATTAACATAGTAGAGAAAGTAAATGCATGCATATGCATCAAGGGGGGCTCCTGAGGTGATATGACACTCTGTATGTGCTTCCATTAACCATGAAACAGCTCCATAAAGCTGCAAAATGCTGCCAGAGCTGCAGCCGGCTGCAATGGCTGTTAGAGATAGATGGAAAGAGAGAGAGAGGTGTGGGGGGGATCCTTTGTTCTGTCAAGGACTTAACACAATCAGAGTGTACAGTGTGTCAGGAGCGCACAGGCATATATCAACTTCAATCTCTTTTTAATGAAAAATCCTGCCCTCTCTAATATGTGCAAATTAACCTCTTCTCCTCCCTCCCTCCTCCCCTCCTGCCATTTCTCCTCCTCTCTCTCTCTCCCTCTCCCTCGCAGAGGCCCCTCGACTCCCACTCCCTCTCTTCTTTTGCTCTCCACCCTCTGTTCTGTCCCTCTTCTTCCTCCTTTTCCACTGTTCGGCTTCACTTTCACCAATTTTTCCATGTCTGCCCCATTGATGAGTGGAGGGCAGGATAGTAGCAAGAGAAGAACAGAGATATTGACAGACATAGAGACTCGTGCTCTGCATTAACTTGTTGCTTTATCTACCCATCCCCCACAGCAATTATCGGTCACTTAGTTGCAAAAAAAAAGATAATAATAATAATAAAAATTGAAAGCAGAAAAACATCCTAAAGTCTGTGTCCAGCAGCAGAATTAAAATGCACCCTTTATTCTGCTCTGCTCTCTTTGGTTTTCTCCTCTGCAGCAGCACACACTCCGAATCATGCTATTACCCTGATTATCCTGATGAGTTGGTCAGATCCTCGCCTTCTCATTCTACCCATGCTGATTGTAATTTAGAAATTACACCTAATGAGGAATTTTTTTAAAACACGGTGCCGCTCTGTGCTGCCAGCTCCACGCTGCTCCCTGCCCTAATGGATTTCCTGGTATGGAATCCATTTTTCCCTACTTTCTGCCCTGCAGGGGGTCCGGCTAGCCAGGCCCTCCCTCCCTCCCTCCTCTGCTGTCACCCCCTCCCATATCCCCTACTCCCCCCCCCCTCCTACTCCACTAATTGGGGACTGGTTTTGGTGAAAAGAAGTCATAATCATTGTTTCTGCTTCTAATTTAAGTGGTTAAGTGTACAGGATCAGCTCGCAGAATGAGGAAATGAGTATGATTAAATTTACATGTTTTAATCTTAACAGCTAAAGTGCCAATTTCCTTTTTATGGTTTTGTTTTAGATTTCTAAAAGTTAAAGGCCATATGACAGTTTTCACAAGATACATGCATATGTGCGTTTTTTTACAGAGTCTCAAAAGTGTTTTTCTTTGCTTTTGATTGGTTCTTATATGGGTCTTGTTTTTTTTCCTTTAAGTGGCGATTAAGAGGCCAAAAACAACTGAATTTCATAGGTTTTATCCTGATCTTTGCTATTAATATAAAGAAAAGTTCCTTTAAAGACTGAACAACTCTAGCTTGTTGACTTCTCTTTATTTATGGAGGAATGTGATCCATCAGATGACCGTGGCTTAACATGTCCTGGTCTCACAAACACCTGTATGATGTGTGTGTTTGTGTGTGTGTTTCATGAGTATTTGGGAGAAATCGTGTAGGAGGGGTGGGGACAAATCCTCACATACACACACAGAGGCACACATGCAAATCAAAGCCATCAACAGCTTGTGATGAAGTGAGACGTCGTAGCATAAACAGAGTGTGCCGTTACCATGGAAGCCACTTTCACCTCACAGGCCGAGAGAGACAGGAAAACACAAAGAGCCAACGAGACAGGGAGGGAGTGACAGAGAAACAGTAACAGACAGACAGACAGAGTGTTACAAGCTCTCCCTCGGCTCCAGTTAATAGCCTTTCAAAGCCTTCTGATCGTTTTCTCTGTGTTTCCGTCCCCTGGGAAAGAAACACTATTTGTACAGTAAGAGTTCCAAAGAAAAGGAAAAGTTCATTGAAAGGTTGTTTAATAGCTGGTTGAACATTCATAGGTTTAATGAGCACATCACTGAGCTACAGGAGCAGACGTACAGTGGCTGTTGGAGGGGTTTTGTGGTTTTGGAGCCACATCTGTCCCTGTTTTGGCCCTTTTTTTTCTTGTCCGGTTCCATTGCAGGTCACAGCCTTTAGACGTCAGATGGCTTGTGGCAACAGTTTTGTCGGAGAGGCAGCAGGTTTACTTCAAATCATTTGTTAACTGAGGCAGTCTTACATGCGCTAACTGGGACATTTTTGCTTTGTCAGTTTATAATGATAATAAAAATCTTAGATTTATTGCTATTTGTCAGTTTGATCATTCTCAAGTACATTTTGTTACCATGGCACATGCATTTGACTTTATGACGGGAGCCATAAACAGGGTTTAAAATTCACTCAGGTAGAACTGGAGCAAATAACTGCCTGCATTTTCTGCATAGCATTGAATGTCCACTACACTCACCAATTTATAATAATCAAACCTGTAGCAGGAAATTGAACATAGCGACCTGGTCATATGACATCATACAGGCCATCCGAGCGGACAATCACAGCAAAGGGGTACTCTGGATACCTCTGTTCGTTTGGCAGAGACACTAATGACAAATTTCCTTCCTTTATACTTTATAAATGATTCCTCTTAGCCAAATGGAAACCTTTATCCATTTTAATCCAGCTCATTTTCTCTGTCAGAGATGTAACAACAGGTTACATAACATCTACAAAGAGCATCATAGAGATTGAAAAGAAGAAGAAATTAGCTTAGATGTGGCTTTAGAAGGGAGTAACGAGAAATATGAGCAATTCTGCTTGTGGAGACATGATTTCCATGCATTCTGCAAAAGGTCGGACGAGCGTGGCCAGTGTAGCGATCATAGCTTTCAAGGTTTGCCAGGGAGGCTACAGGAGGTAATCAGAGGAAAATATGTCCTCTCCTCCTCCTCTTTATTTTAGACCTCCATTAGACCAGCCTGCCTCTGTCTGGGAAAATTGATTTTCTCCCTCCCCTTCTCCTCTCCTCTCCTCTTTTTTCGTGTCTCAGGTTCCATTTGAGGCTTGTTCACCCACTCTCAAGAGCAGTTCTGTGAGACAGCGAGCGATAAGAGAATAGTTAGGCCACGACAGGTTGTTCTCACATAGAGTTACTCACCCCCAACAGCAGCCAACGAGGCTGCAGTCTCATCTTTGTCATCTGAAGAGGCCTGCAGTGGTTTGAACTTCTTTCTCCCCGCGTTTTCCCCTCACTCATCCTCATCTACCTAATCCCTTCCTTCCTCTACTGTCCTTCCGACATCTTTCCGTCTTTCTGTTGCTCTTCCTCCGGTCTTCACACTTGCACCCCACCCCCCTCTCTCAGAGCCAAGTCTTGGATCAATGCACCATTGATTTTCCTATCAATGAACATTAGTATGGATCAGACTGCTGCTTGCACTGCCCTGCCCCAAAAACTACACACACACTTGGACGCTCATACGCACACATACATACATACATACATGCATGCACTAAGAGCGCCTGTTGCCAAAGGGACCCCGGATTTCATCACTGCTCAGCCTCGAGCACTCACACAAAAGACGAGCCGGGAGCTGTGGACAAAAGAAGAACAGCAAGGAAAGACAGCAACAGAAATAAAGCAGGGTGGGATTGATAAAAGAGAGGTTCTAGTTGAAAGCACAGCAGCCAATCAATGGAAGGAGTGACAGAAGGGGTAGGAAATGAAATCAGACTGAGCTGAGTTTGGCTCCGTGTAGAGGAAACAGTCATTGGTCAACTGTCTGCTAGTCGATCCACTGCAGAATAATTCAGTCTGATTGGCACCCAGCTCAGGCTGTTGGTAATGGCTGCTGATCATGACAGTGAATGGATGCGTGTGCTTTATACACCTTTTGGGTGTCTTTCTCCTTCCCTCTCCCACACACACACACACGTGCACACACACACACACACACACACACACACACACATCTCTGGCTCCTCTCACCCTATAATGGGCTCTGAGTCAGGTGGAGATTGCCACTTTTCTTTCTGCTGTGCTCCTTTTGTGTCCCAACATTGTATTCATTCCACACAAACTGTGAGCACATTTTTGCACACATCAGCTACATTTTGCATCGCCAAACAGTTAATCTGTGCTTACACTTGACGTTACCATCTTCAATTAACTAGGCATGGGGGTAAAAGTGAAAGGCGGAGCAACACAACAGTACATATTTTATTATTATCATATGTACACTGTTACATTAATAAATGAATGACTGTATAAAAGAAGTCTATAATTAACTGCCCTTTCAGTGTGACAAGCCCTGTATGTGTTTGTGACGGTGTGTAAATTGTCTTCTTTTGGGCTTTTCTGAAGTAATGTTGAATCTTTCATAATTACATTTCCTCATCTCTTTCCTTTGTCAAACAGAGAGAGAGAGAGAGAGAGAGAGAGAGAGAGAGAGAGAGAGAGAGAGAGAGAGAGAGATGCTGTGGAGACTGGTCTTTATAGAACAAAGAAACATCCTTGGGAGTGCTTGCATGAAAGTTGATCCTCGGCTAAGACCCCATGTACAAGGAAACTGAGCCGCCTCAGGGCCGTCCTTCGCCCTGCCTGATTGTAAAGTGTTTTAATTTGGGCTGCAGCGAACGCCTACCTGTCCCTGTCTGTCCCTCTGTCTGTCTGTTTTGTATTGTTTATTTATTTCTGATAATTAATCATTTAGCTATGTTTATTTCTTTATTTTGATCTATTTACATTACATTACATTACAGTCATTTAGCAGACGCTTTTATCCAAAGCGACTTACAATTCAGAGTCTATCACATTTCTACACCGTAGGCACAGCTACGGGAGCAATTTTGGGGTTAAGTGTCTTGCTCAAGGACAAGGACAAGGATTTACTGTGTGTCGAAGATTTGTATTGCTTTTCCCTTGCGAACAGTAACATTTTTAGCTAGTTCCATACGTTTATAACACCTTGACAGTTTCGGCAGCATAAGGGACTGACGCAAAAGCACCAAGTGCGAATAGGCGTAGCATGTGTCAACATGTGTAACAAGGTTAGAAAATGTTGCATTTGCCGCTAAATGTTGACCATACTGTTGCTGCCAGAAACTGTGAAGTTCTAAAAGTTCTAAAGGGAGACAAAAATGTTGGTTTTCCTGATTTTTGATTTCCACCAAGTATTTACAACTCAGGTCTGTGCAAGCCTGAAAGAAAATTTAGTTTGCAGCATAGAGTCTATATTTTGACATAGACAGGTTTTGGTATAGGACTGATAAGAACTGATTGGTATAGGTTCTTGAATGTGCAATAGCCTTCAGAAATGAATAGGCTATGTAAGCTTTCACACCATGGCAGAAAAATAAGAGTGTTTACGTAGCCCTGTTTCAAAGCACCATAAAACATTTTTACAGATTCTATTCACACCAACATCATACTCATAATCTCAACAATCCTTTTATGCCCAGCTGTCCTTTAGACTTCTGCTGCAACCATCAAACTGACCTTGAGTTTAAATATCTGCATTTCAGTGATGAAAGAAAACAATTCTATTTGCTGCTGTAACAGTTTCACTTCGGGCTTCAAAGCCTGGACCCAACGCAGATGGCCAACCATGACCTTGTGGAGGATTGACAAGGCCTGGTGAAAGGAGGAATATTCATGAATGTTATTGCTGGATCTGTGATATGATGTGAACCCCTGCACAACTGTCTCTCTCCCTGGCCAACATTTACCAGTCCTCCTCTCCTCTACACTGTCTGCAAACTTCACTGGGACACACACACACACACACAAAGGGAGAGAGAGAGCGAGAGAGAGAGCGAGAGAGAGAGAGAGAGCGAGAGAGAGAGAGAGAGAGAGAAACAAACAGTCAACCTGTGGGAGCTGAAGAGTGGGGGGGAGCCCGCAGATTTTTCTGGCAACGTGTCAACCCAGACTGTAACCTTTGCAACCACAAAGTTCAATTACTCACTTAACTCACTTTGATCCAGACCTCTGCCTGTGATTGAGGCTTTAAAATGAGGACTGACTAAAACCAGCCTTCAGCAGGCTCAGATCTGAATAAACCATTCAACAACAACAAATCCTTGTCTGATTGGCTCATTTTAAGGAAAATGTACGACTTCCAAACCATCAACTAGTGTTGGGCAGTGACTAACTTCGGAGTTTTTATAATGTTGCATAAGAGTTGTTTGTCCGGATCGGCTTGTTTTGCGTCATAAACCTTGTTAGAACATAGATACAGTAAACATAATGGCCTTACGTTGGCTCCAAGTGGAGCAATGCGGAGCCAAATGTGTTAAACTTTAAAAGACCCTAACTGCTTGCCGTCCTCAGTCAGCAGCAGGGTAAATATGGCGGGTCCCCCATGAGTAGCCTATATGTTAAAAAAAAAAGCAACAACACTCGTGTTTAATTATTTAAAAAGCTGTAAGTACGTTCTGTGCGAGCGATATAGTCGCTAAACACTGTAAGACTTCCCCGTCGTGCTCGGTGCGAAGCCGCCGTGCGGGGAGACGAGCGGGACATGGGTGGCAGCAGCAGCCGGCAGGAAGCTGCTTTTCACCGGCAGGCAAGAGGAGGAGCAGCTGCTACTGCGCGCTCGGGGAAACACCGGCTCTCTCGCCATCTACGTATAAAAAATACATTATTGTTAATAATAAATACAAATACATTTAAAATATATGATGATTATCACAGTTTTGTTTTGTATCCAACAATGTTGGCCGAAAGGTTACTCACACAATTACACCTATAGCCTATTATATTGTTTTAAACAATCACATGAAAAGCGGCTTAAGAATTTTGTCAGAATTTTGACGATAATAATTATAATAAAGGTAAAATAAAAATAAAAAAGTTTATTATGATCGGTAATTTATCTATATTGTATTTATCTGTGGCACTGAATATTTAGTCGTGGAACTAATTTGTTTAATTGTTGTTACTTTAAACATAGCCCTTGTGTAGTAGTTGTTCACTTTATTCAGCGGATTAGCCTATTATATTATTTTTAGGTTATTTATTTTTGTACATGTATATTTTTAAAATATGCAATTTTAGCAATATAACAAGGTGAACGGCAGGTGAAAGACTTTGAGCCCTGTTATTGAATTTTACGTCAGGTGATATTTGCATTTAATATCCCTCCGCCACACATTGGTCTGCCATATTGTTACTGTGATAGGCAGGCTTAAAGGGCTGTAATTACAATCACGTCGAACCTCAAAAGCTTTTATTGTCAATGGGAGTATGAGTGCGCGCGCGCACACACACACACACACACACACACACACACACACACACACACACACACACACACAGCTCTATGGATGTGTGCTGCTATACATCCCAAAATCACCAAGGCTCTATCTATCTGTCACATTTCAGATCGTCTGCCTTTTAACCTGTGACGCTGCTTTGGCGAGATCCAAGTCGTAATGGGAGGTGCTGGTGCTGGCTGGTGAATTAGAGCGGGCATGCGCGCTCTGGTAGAGGTGAATGTGAGCCATTCAAATTTCCATATATGTCCTGTCACAAGGGAGACCCCCTCTCCTCCCCCTCCTTCTCCTCTCGTACCCCCCCCCCCCCCCCCTCTCTCTCTTTCTCACCCGCACACACACGCACGCAAGCACTCACAGACCCCCTCTCTCTCCCTCCTTTCTTTGTTCCCCTCCAATGATTCCTTCTATGCGCTCCTCACAGGACAGAGAGAGAGAGAGAGAGAGAGAGAGAGAGAGAGAGAGAGAGAGAGAAACCACACCACTGCCACCTAGCGGTCAGCGGAGGCGCGCGTGACCGGGCGCGCGTGCTCTTTGTTAGCCACGACCTCCTCCACGAATTTCCATCAGCGGATATTTAAAAAGCCGTCGGCGTCTTTATAATCTCACGACATTTTACAAACATATGCATGCGCAAGGCCGCTCTCTCATCATTTTATTTTGCATGTATAGGGTGGCGGCTCGAGCCGCTGCTGCGCCGACACACCCACGCGCCCTGCTGAAGTGTCCTTGAGCAAGACACTGACCCCATGCTGACCTCTGGGGACGGGGAGGGGGACTCGCCCCCCTGAGATTAACATATTATCATCAGAGAGTTGTATCCGCGCGTCTTTCTTACTCCTTTTCGCCACCATATCTGATGGATTACACATCAAAATGATTCAATAAAGAGGGGAATATAGGCTCTGCAGGACAATAATTTAATTAGCTCTATATATAACCTAGTTAATGAGGTACTTAACAGGAGACGTTAATTACAAATTCTATATGGCCCTGCTTTTTCTGCAGGGCATCCTCTCTTCTCTGCGCCTTTTAAGTGGGGTTAATCAATCATATTGTTGCCCATTTAATTCCTCTGCGCCAATCTCTGCACATACGAACGGGTTCATATATTTCTTATTTATTCATTTAGTATGGTTCCATGCATAATTCGTGACAGACAGTTCCGTCACGAAAGAAGTCATCTTCCCCCCCCCCCCCCCCCCCCCCCCCCCAAAAAAGCACAAGCAACAGAATATGTCAGTAAATATGATGATCAGTGTGTTAGTTAAGATAATAAATCATTTAAATGTAAAAGCAGCAGGCAATGCATTGGAGGAGGAGGAAGGGGAGGAGGGGGGGGGAGTTTTTTTTTTTTCCAACAGGGGGCAGAATCACTCTGCAAAAAAACTCACGTCTATCACGTACACACATGCGCGTACACACACTTGACGCATGCACACAGGCAATGCTTGAGGATCTGTTGTTTTTCTCTGCAAGCAATTTTCACCCCCTACCAGCTGCCTTAAAAATTACCTTTAAATAGCCTTATACAAATCTGAGCCCAGCGTGTGTGCTGTTTGTTTGTCTAACAAATAAACCATTGGACCACATCTGAGGGGAGCAGAGTAGTTCCAGGGTTTCTAATCTGTTTCAGCAAATGAAGCCGAAAGGTTTGCTGGCAACCCAACTTTTAAAACGTGCTAAAACGGTTAAACAGACTTGATGTTTGATAAAGTGCAAAAGCACGTTTTCTTTCCTCCTGTGAGCTCAAATTAAGGTATCCTCTTAAATTAGGCTACTGTTTGGGGTCAGTTTAAAGTTTTAAAAATAATAACCAGATAAGAATTAGCCTACTGTGAATTCAGTATATTTTTTTCTCCTAGGGGGCCTCGTTGTTACATTGAGGTCCTGACCCCGGAGCTGGTGGCTTGGGAATTGTGGTTTCATTCTATATGCTTAATTACGTTTTGAATAAAGTACAACATGGGGGTATGGAGCTTATAAATAGTAGAATGCAACATCGCAGGGCAAATGCATCGGCTAGTTAATTTTTTTGCCGCGTTGAACTTATTTCTCACACGTTTTTATGCAACTATGCAAATAGTTTAGTCGTATTCTCTTTTGCTCCACTGACAACCAATGAGGAGCTAACTTTGAATGCAATATGTAGAAAATAATTTTCTGGTTTGAAACCTTTACTTCAGTATTCATCTCAAAGCTTATTATGATGCAGCCACGGAATTAAAGATGGAAATTTGAGTTTATTTATCCCATTAGAGTCACTAAAAGCCAGACCTATATCTCCTGTAGGTTACAACAGTTTGATATCCTACGAACCACTGTATGAGGACACGTTGGTTGTCTTATGAATTACGACAACATGACAGCAAAAGCTCTTATTGAGCTCCCAACATATTTGGCTGACACATTGATATGGAATGTATCTCTAAAACGTGTATCAACAATTCTTTTCAAAATGTGCTCACAGCAAGTAGAAATATAGTTACGGTTGTAGGCAACCAATACCAATTATTTGCAAACGAGTATGTATTGGAGAATACAGTTTACAGTCCACTCTCTTCTTGTTCTAAAGGCAGAATTAAGGAAAAGTGTATTCTTGAGGGTTTTTGGATCAGTCAGACAAATCAAGTGATTCATAATTTCCATCAGAAGACTGCAGCCTATTCGACAATGAATGAACTCACCCACTTATCCCCTTTTTTTTGTCATCATTGCACACTGTGCATAATAGCAGCCAGATGGGCTAAAGAGCTGTTGTGTTGAACTTCTAAAAGGCACGCTAACAAGAGCACACTTAACGTCACCGGTGCCTCATTCACGATCATGTGAGAGTTATTGGAATTCATGAAATTACGCACTGAACGGATTTTTTTGGTGATGTCACCAATCCCACCAAACCTGTTGACAGTTTTACTGTAGCCATCTTTTTTTATGAGACATCGGAACCCTGAGCCAGTAGCTCTCTGCGGAGATGGCTACAGTAACGTGCAACATACTGCACCAATGCAGACCCATAGTGGTCAAGTACAGCCCATAGTGAAAACATGCTGCTGCAGGTATAGTCGCGAGTCTTCACCTTCGTGTTACAGGAATCCATCCACACGCTGAAATGACTGATGAGTTGTTAAATATCCGTTGATTTTACTGTCGCAGTGCTGTAAAAGAAGACAGGAACACAAGCCGTCTTGCCAAACCAGAGACAGGCCTTGACTGTGAGCTTAGTTTATTTTACAAATCCTCACTCCATCCACAGATCTAACGTCTACTTTTCAGATAGGCTATCTTTGTTATTGTTTTGGGAAATTAAATCATGGCAAACTCAAAAAAACGGTATGCGTGACAATCTGTCATTATCTTCTATAATGTATGATCACCCTTGTTGCAATAAATGGCACATGCATCGACCAAGCAGACCTAAACAAAACAGTCTAATCCAGTATAGGGTGAAACAAGACCACTGTTATGGTCAAATATCTTTGTTTTGCGAACTGGTTTTGAAAATGTGTTCCCTCGTTGTAAACAATGCACACATTTTCCAAGGTCATGTTACAGCAGTCTCCTTAAAGGGGATGTTTCCAGTGTGTCATTGTTAGGATGTAAAGACGGACAATGATAAAAATGATGATTTAGACTGAAGTGAATATAATGTATTGACCTTTAGTCGACCAAGGATTAAAACGGAACAGCAGGATAAAATAACATAGAATAGAATTTAATAGAGATGCAGATCAGCGTGCCTTTCTTTCTTTTTTTTGCAACAAACTTTATTTAAACATCCGTCGGCTATCCATCATTTTTGACCTGTAAAGTTCACTTTATATGACTCAGTTGACTCCACTTTATTCTCCCACAACTTAAACACTGTTGGCTTCTGCAAAGGACTTAATGTTAATATCCATTCAATTTAAGATTCTTGCTTACTTTTGAGTTTGCCTGACACATCGGATAGTTTTGATAGCTTCCATATTGACTTCAAGAGGTCACAGGTTAACAGACTAGGTTATAATATTTGGTCAAATCATGCATCTTTCAACATGTTACGGATTTTTTGTAAGATGTCTTATAGCCTATACAGCTGTACATACTACAAAGAGGTTCTAAAAAAGTGAATGTGGCTTCACGAAAGATGATGCAGGATCCTCAGCCTGGTTTTCATTCTGACAGCAGGAAAAAAAGGTGTTTTCGTTAAACTGGTGCGTTTTAATATTTAGGCCTAAATATTCATAGAAACAAAATATTGATGAAAAGGAAACAACTCGTGTTCAGCTGTGCAGTTGTATGTAAACAAATGAGGCTGAAGATTACGTATTGGTGACTGTGTATAGACTGTGTTCATTTACATCGTCAGTTATTCGATTTGAGGAGCCAGACATTTATTTTGAAGGAATTATTAAGAAGCTGCATTATGTAAATACATCAGGTTGAATATGACTGTTACAGTTCGGACACAAGTCTGTTGCAAATCATTTTTGACATGAGGCATATGACACAGGTTCCCAAAGAAAAATATCTGATCATGCAATATGATGTGTTAATAAACAGAGAGGGGAGACGTCCAAATGGAAAGACGCGGGGACAGAGGGACGCACGTCACGAGAAGAGACGTATCTTAGAGGGAGAGAGTCTAGGCTAATCTATTTCACAACGCGATCTGCAACCGAAATGGACTTTGGACAAAGCGCGGAGTCAGAGGTCACTCCGATAGCTGCAGCGTGCGTGTGGCCGCGCGATAGATTGCAATCCGTCCCGGTTCTAGATAATGAACGACACGCCGACGAAGATCTCACAGGGGAAATGATGGAGCCTAAAATTGCCATTATGATGTATAAAAGCGGTGCTTGCAGCCGCGACAGGCAACATTTTTTAAAACAATAAATAGTTTTTCCTCCAAGACTTTGACACGTTAACTGCTGCTGGGGGTGACTTGTGTCAGGAGCAGCGCAGAAGCTTAAAGAGGTACTGCACTGAAGAGTTACAACGTACAAATGCAAGTAGCCTAAATGATAAAAAGAAGAAGCAAGTCATCCTGAAACAATTGCCTCACATGAGGCTTTCTCTTACAAAAATGCACTTCAGGTATTTTTTGCCAATGGAGGAACAATGTCTGCATGCATTCCACGTGATAACATGACCCAAATGATTTATCTTTTTCTCACAGTTTGGGGGAATTTTCCAGCAGAGCACGTATGCGGCATAACAGTTAATAATGCAGTCATGTTTTTTTTAATGCAAAAAGGGGGTTTTCCTTTCTCTGTGGAGTTTATTGTCACATGGTTCCAGGTCTTGACTGCACTGCATTACACACTAATTACACATGTTTTCGCCTGACATAATGGAAATTTACACTGACATAATGGCATAACATAATGGCCTGACATAATGGAAATTTACAAGTGACCTATACTCTGCTCACCAACACTCCTGATGACTGCCTCAAGACTCTGGCAGGGAAGTTCCCCACGCAAACAAGACCAGCAATATGCAGATGATTGAAATAGATAAGCATACATGATGTGTTACAGGTAAGGGTTAGGCTATGAGTGCAGCAAAAACGCATTGTGCTTTGGGTGTGTGCTGCCTATCACATCACACAAGTCAGATGTGCATTAGTTGTAAAAACAGGTTCATGTTGTGCATCCTTTTACACAATCCACATTTTAAATGTCTTAAATACCAATAAGGCATATTCGATGTGTGCTGGTTTAAACGGTAGCAGCTTTCAATTCCCATTAGTAGCAAACCTGCATTGACAATGTGCTTGAAATGAAACTGTAAAATGCTGGTGCTGTCTTCAAACAAGAGGACTACAGTGTGATTACAACATTCGAACCGTCTCAATTAATAATCCCCTGTGTCGTCAGTTTCACTTCATCTCGTGATGTGATTGAGACATTTCCTGGTTGCAGCTCTTCATTGTAGCCGAATGAAAGAGTGTCAGGTCGTCTATTGACGATAGGCTATAAAGAAAATAGTTTTCTACAAATTAGCCATAGACAGATCTGTGTGTGAATGGGGGAAAATGCATTCATGTAACAGACATTAAAGGAAATGTGGATTACAGGTGTATTATATCTCAGGTTTTCAGTGGGACCCCACCTGTGAGTGAAACTGTGTTTCAGTATATTTAAATATGCAAATATAACCGCAGAGACGGTGCCTAAGAATATTTTCATTGCACACCAAATCCGGTGCACGGGAGGGAAACTGCAATATGAAAACCACCACATAGCCTACGAGCAATTTCCCTCTTCTTGTCGAGCTCCAGGGATTTCCTCCACATTTGCCAGCCCCAGCTCCTCAACTCAGCCCTCTGCCGCTCCACACGCTACATCAGCTGATCCGTCACGTGGTCTGGTGTAGTGTGTCACCCTTTTGCAAAATGGAGTTGTCTGAGTCTGTGCAGAGAGGGCTACAGGCTCTAGCCGATCCGTCCGCCTTCGACCAGAGCAGCTACCGGGTGCTGGTGGACGCGTCTTTCCGAAGCCTGCTCTCCTCTCAAGCCGACCCCGGAGTCCTCGGTGAGCTGACTCTCCCCGCTTTTGTCTCCGCGCGCTCCTTCCGGTTCCTTCCCCGTGTGGATGTGCGGTGGAGCTGCCTCGACGTTTGCGGATTTTTACGGCGCCGCTGCCGTGCTGCGAGTCGCTCTGAACCGGATTCCCCGTGTTTATAATAAGATCTTTAATGAGGCGCAGTGGTTCAGCAGCAAGCCACCCATCAGCTGCGCTAAAGCGGTCTTGGCTCTCTCTGCTGCCTGTTTTGCATTCTGCAGCAGTCCCACTTTAACATGTAGCCTACCGCCGCTCGGGATGCCTTTTGTCATTTAAACTGGCATCAAGTCTACTCAGCATATTAGAAAGGCTATGTTCGACTATTTCAATCACCATTGGTCACAATCCATAATGGAGACACATCCGATTGTTCGCTTTATCCGATCATAGCAGATCTTTGAAACCATGCAGCAGCGCCCCGTGTGTTGCTAATTATGAGTTCGATTTAAGCACCAGGCTAAATGTAACTAATACAAAGATGACAGCAGACTTGGTTACCTCCTCGTGCAATAGTTACAGCTCCTATACTACCCCGTCATGGCTGCTTCGGTCACACACACCATGTGTTGTCCAACTCCTGCAGCATTCCGACTCTCTAATGATGGCAGAATTACATAGAAAGTGAAATGTTCACCATATACAAACAAACAAAGGACCCCTGGCTGATGCAGCTGAGGGGCCCATTCACATGCAAATCGTCATTGATTTCCATTCTACACGTCAATCTGGAGAGCACAAGTACGGATCGCGGATCTAGCCTACATCAATTATACCAATTAAACGCGTATGTTGTGCCCATATAGACAATAAAGGCTGCGTGTTATAGGCAATGCCTGCAGAGTGGCATCCTCATACCGTTTGTTTGTGTTCGTACAGATCAGCCCGAGCTGAAGCAGATCGACCAGATCCTGCTCAAACAGAGTCACACTGCAGCGACCACCTTCATACTGGAGGCGGTCAAACAAAACGCAGATAAGTCAACTATAAGGTAGGCGACGTCACACAGAAGGTTTCCTGTTACATCAATGCTGCTGTAACCTCCTATGTGCTAAAAATAGGCTCATTAGTTTTCAGCATGCGGCGATGAAAATTGTGCTCGTATCACCTGCAGTGTGACAGGAAACATGTTGCCAGATCCATTGTTTTATACTGTTTATTCAGGTCTGTACGTTTCTAAACATACACTACTGCGACCTGCTGATTGAATCTCATAAGAGACCATGAGTCGATACAATATTTCAGCAACTAATGAAATATGTGAACTCTTTAGTATTTTCTATAAAAATAGGAAACTAAAACAAAAACAAAAGGATTTCAAATACTGCAAAGCCACTGAGTTAATTAGCCATGCTGTTGGTGTGTCCTGAATGGGTGGCCCATATGTCCCAGATATGTATGCTGGTGAACCAGCAGTAATGTTCCCACATAGATAAACAACACACCAGGTTATTGTTAGTTTGGGGGGAATTAGCATTATTAAGCAACTTTTGAAATCACCTGCAAGTTGCTTAAAATAATAAGTAGGCTACTGTGGTTACATTTGACATATTGGTTTCTGTGGTGCCTTATTATTAAAATAAAGTTTCTCACAATCGTGCCTCTACATTGCCTTAACCTTTTGCTCTTTAGTCAAAGAAGGGGAGGGGATATTTTGATCATCAGAGTTGGGTGTTCAGGATATAGAAGATCAGTGTTTTAAGTTCTTAATGTGTGTGATAATAGCAAACCAATATAGAGCTACATACTAGTTTAGACTTCTATCAAAGTGTTTCTTTGTTATTTTGGTTTTCTTGTTGACTTACGTAAAAACCCCAGCTTTCATGTTGTCTTGTACTTCTGATGTATTTGTTCCCCTGTCATCTGTTCTTTTTTGGAACGGGAGAAATACATGTGTTGCAATTTAAAATGTAAAGTTGTCCAAAAAATGTGAAACATTAACACTGTCAAGTCAATGTAGTTTTGTGAAATCTGATAAAAGTGTTGTTTTGTTCTCGCAGCTCCTGCCTTGAAGAACTCTCATTCAGTGCAGACAGAGTAGAACTATTCTATAGCACACATCAGGTGACAGTTCTAACAATATTACATCTATGAAATCTTTATTTTGTTTCATATAGTCTTGTGACTGTGGCTGTATTGCCCATTACTCATTGATCCATGCTTTGTTTTATAGAAACATAGAAAGGAACTGGAACGTCTGTTAGCAAGGTAAGTCTGCAATGGTTAAAGCTGTCAGCTGTGAAGAGGTTTGTGGAGGTCTTGATGTTATTTTTCACTTATTTTATCCAAACTGCATCTCCAAGATGAAACTGGAACATGACATATTATTTAAGCTGCAAGTTAAACACTGCTGAAATATAACTGAACGATTTTGCTCATTGAAAGTTCACTGATGATCACAAACTGAATGTCGACGTGCTTCATTTGTTTAGTCTACTCCACATCACTGATGAGGATTATTGACATGAGATGTGAAAAATACGCACGGATATATTTAAAGAGTTTTTACGCCACTTTAAAGAATTGGATTTCCCGAAAATGAGGAAAGAGCAAAACAAGTTGTTGCTTTAGCCCAGTGAGGAGCAGAGAGGAAAAGGACATGGAGTGTGATTAATTGAATGTAAATGCTGCTTTATGACGCGCTATAAAGAAAAGCTCTTTGTGAAAGAGCCACATTGTCTGCGAACTGATTTTAAACAGTTGCAAAAAAAAAAAAAAAAAAAAGTAAATTAATTTGAAACGCGCAACTTCTTTTAATCTCACAAAAAAGTATGACACATAAAACTTTTAAATGACCTCAATGGGCTATTTGTGAAATACTGAAAAGCTTTAGGGGTTCTGGCTGAAATGCTCACGAGGTACATTTTCAGAACACATTTCTCCTTTTTCTCTATACTTTGACCCGGATCGTCTGTGATTTCTATTTAATCGAGATTACAGATGCAACAGTCTTTCTTGTCCCCCTCCTCTAGCATAGGAAGGTGTCCACCTCAGATCAACGACGCGTCATGGCGTCTACAATACCACGTGAAGGTACATATAACAAGTTTTGGAGCATATTTTTATATCTTTTTGTTTCACAATTTCTTGCGCCAAACCAAAACGTTGTTTCCCCGACAGAACGGTCAGGTCGATAAGGTCAACGAGCCTTTCTACTTGCTTTCATTGAACACTGAGGTAAGACTCTAATACGTTGTTATACCTTCACTGTCCTGGGTGTGTTTGGTACGTTTCTGTGCGTAAAATAGCGATCCTGTTTGTTCCTTTTATTAGAATAAAGGATCTTCGGAAGATATCAACTTCACCTGCACAGTGGAGCAGCTACAGGTAGAGGAAGGGTTTCCTTGTTTACTCAAATTTTAATATATGTGCTCTTCGACTGTCATTTCTATTCCAGAGTTAAGCAAGTTGGCAGTTGCATCATATACGTTTTTACGCACCACATTTACCCTCCCTAAGGAAGAAAAAAATGCTGCAGGGCAGTTTCCTTCTTCAGAGAGGAGCAGCTTCCAAAGAAAATAAGTCTTAAATTGCATCATTTGAACTGCACATTCCACATAATAGGCTAAATGAAAGGTCATTTTTTCAACATTAAATATATAATAAATGGCCCAGAACCGGGTAGATTGCGTTGATGATGATGATGATACATTAAGTCGTTCTAGTATAAAAATAAATTCTGCATGCATTATGCTAAATCGCTGAAGCCTTTACATAGCCTTTTAAGTTTCAGTATGACCTCTGCTGTTTGATGTTTTCTGTTTATGTGATGTGAGGGCTGACATGTGGGCTATTTAAATCATATGGCAGCACTGCAGTCAGATTCCCGATGTAAAATATTTGGATAAATCCATTCGGACGTACAGTCTAATGTTCTTCAGTGTCGAGGCAGATAGAATAACATAATTCTGAACGCATACACATTTAATTTATTCTTATTTATAATGAGTATAATTAACAGCGTTTATATTATTTTTCTAAGTGATATTTTAGGCTATCTCACCGGACATGTTCCTATTTAAAATGATCAATGGTTGCTGGTTTTCAGGATTTGGTGGGAAAGCTCAAAGACGCTGCCAAGAGTGTGGAGAAAGCCAGTCAGATGTGATGCCGGTGTCCAGTTTCCTCGCCCTTTCGGCACCACAAAAGCACTGAACTTCAGCAGTTTCCAGCGGCATTGCAATTCTCTTTATAGTTTCTTTTGTACCTGAGATTGACATGACGTGGACATGTGAGAGACAATTATCATTCCAACCTGTGTGTTTCAATTAAAACAGAATAAATCCAATCCACCATGTGCATTGAATAATTTCACAACGTCAGGTGCTCTCACTGATCTTTAGAAATGACCATTTGGTGGGGAAATGTTTTTTTGAGAAATACAGCTGGTGTCATTGTCGTATCGTAGGTGTTGTGTCAGAGAGATGTGAAACGTTAATTTCGAATCTGGAGCCAATGAAGTAACTGGCAGGCATGTGTTTTGTCAACCCTGAAGAGGATTTCTGCCATAGTTTCATGACAGCAGTACTTCGTTTCCTGCAGCATTTGTTGCAACAAGAAGCTCAGCCCAGCTTTCTCTGGAGTCCTCGGACTGTTGGGGGGGAAAAAGACCACTAAAGGAGAGCGTTCCTTTTTTTTTATTAGCTTTATTGCTCTGGAAGAATTTTGTTCCCTTTTTAGACTTTCTTAAGCTTTCAGCATCCACCACCCTGCTGAAAGTTCAAAGCTCATCAGATAAAGCGCCACAGCGGCTCGGATTCCATAAACATCCGAGATGCCTTCATTTTCTGCGGCGCTGGCTGAAGGATAAAGGCTCCAATTCATCAAGTGAAAGTCGCGGCGCATTCTTTTTTTTTTTTTTTTTTTGTGCAGATGTCAGGACAAGCCTGCGACAAAGGTTTGACATCAGAGTCATTTGTCACATGGACGTGTTTTAACCCAGTGCGTGGGTCTTTTCAAGCAACGATGAACAGAGATTAATAAAGTAGCCGCCTGATGCTCCAGCCTGCGTGTTCTAGTGCGCGGATTGAGACACTTTGACAGTCAAAACGACACGAACGTGTGTGAGTGCGTGTGCAGCAGTTATTTTTAACATCAGAGAGGCGAGGGCACACCATCATTATAGCCTACTTATGGACGCCCCCAATAGTGCCATTTTAGCGCAAGTTGGATACATAATAAGTGCACGGTCTGTGCTTTTTTTATGTAAAAGTGTGTCGAACTGTATGAGTGTGTATTATGGGTTATTTAAATCATGCGTCATAGCCTTCATTAAAAAAGACCATACACCGACACTAATGTTTTTGCACCCCCAAAGCAGCTGCCTGTTGTCCTTTCAGCGCCAGTGACGCACAAACTGCTGAGTCCTTTATGGCATGCTGCGGTTGAAAGGCTATTAAAATGTACACATAAGTGTTATTTTAGGCTATATCATGCGTAGCGGATCGGGAGAATCGGAGTACACCGACAGTAATTCCAAAGCGCCCTTAAGTGACGAGACCACGTGACCAAAGCGGGGCGGTCGAACTACAAGCCATTTTAGGGACGGTGTTAGTTTCACCAGAGCACACACACACTGCTGCATTTTTCACTCGGGGTGAAGCGGTTATTTTGGAGGCAAAGTTATCGGCGCCGAAGTGCGAGCCTTCCCGAGCCGAACCCGGAGCACTCGGCTCCCTCCAAGCCGCGGATCGGATACGCTCACGACGCGCAGGGCGGCGAGGAGAAGAGGAGTTTTATTCGCACATCTGAAATGCGCTCCGGTCCTCCGTGCGCTCTCCGCCACTGACAGCGTCTGCAGCCTGCTTCAAGATGGCGGCTCGGCTCCTATTCATTTTCTGCTGATCGCCTCCCAACTTTCATTGTCTGCTCGCCTCAAGACCCACCGATTCCCTGTTCAGCCTCCAGGTATGTCTTATTCGATATCGTCTCTAACTAACGGGGGCACGGGGAGAGGTTTGGGGTGGTGCTTTTTGTGGTTTTACACGTACCGATCCAGCGGTTGATGTGGAGCTTTCAACGGTGGCTGCAGCGATCACCGACGTGGAGCTCTGTGTGTGTGTGTCTGCGCACCACTTTTTTTTTTTTTGTTGTTGGGCAAAATATGTTCTCTGCTCGGGCACGAATGCGTATTAAGATCCACGCTCACCCGGTGTTGCATTCTATACTATTGAGTGATGTGTCTGTATAAGTTGATCACGGCTGGGGTTTGAATAGCGTCGTCTGGATTTATGTAAAGTGGGAGATCTCGGGCGAACCAGGCTGGGTTGGCTGAGATGTTAACAGCAGCAAGTGCTCCAAGTGCTCCTGCTGTGTTCATATTTCCACACAATGTCTTCATTTTATAGAGTCTGGATGTCTGGGCTGTTGTGAACAGGGTGTTGCGTTGCTTTTGGCTGTATATGACTAAATGTTGGATTTATTAACTTAACTTGGATCGCTCCCATGAACGTGACAAGGAGGCAAACCGTTTCCACTGTGCATAAATGTTTCATGACGGCTGCTTGGTAAACGCTGGATCATCGTTAATCATGCACTGTGCGCTCTTTATGTCCTTGTGTATGGTTATCATAATTAAGAATGGTGGTTGGGTTTTTGAGAAATACAAAATAAAAAATAAAGTGGGCGACTCGTCGGCCAAGATACAAAAGGCTTGTTGCCGCCAGAGCATCGGTAGTTTGACTTTATTTCATATGTGATGGTCAGCATAGCCTGTTTTGTTTGTTGGTATTTAAGCTCATTAAGGATTTGCATGTTTTCACCTTCCTACGGCTAAAAGCTGGCGCACTTTGTGACTCTGACTCTTTGCTGGGACAGGCAGACATGAGCCAGGGCTTTTGCCTCTTGGGGGATAAAAATTATCATTTTACTCATGAATGCTGTTGGGCACCCTCTGTGTGTGCGTAATGAGTTAAAATTAATGTATTAACCCCCCTCTCCGGGTTTGCAGGTTGAACGCCTCACAGGTCTGTAAATAGATGTTACAATGTATGACAGACTGGATGGTTCACTTTACAGTGTGCGGCGAGAACATTAATACACACCCAGCCCAACTTAATCTTGTTTGTATGGAGTTAAACAAGTTTCAGTCATGTGGCCAATTAGGAATCTTTATTTCAGGATTTTCTGACTTGACTGGCGCCGGTTAATGTGCCGATTTTAATTGGGTTATTTCCAGCTGCTGTTGATTTAGGTGTAAGGGGAACCTTTTCAAAAGCAGCTGCTCTCATTTGGGAATAAACGAGGTTTGGGTCATTGCAATAAGCGAAGGACAATCTCCTCATTTTTTTTTTTTTTTTTTGTTGCCCTATTGAGAGAATTAAAGATTCAGTTCTGAATTAATGGATGCTATCAACACCGACTCCGTCATTTAACTGTACATATGAAAATAACATAGCCCATAGGCTGCATCTGTCTTGTTTCTTTACATGCTTGAAGGCTACAGCGTTTGCTGGTTGGTGCTGCAGCCATTGGGTGGCATTCGTTCCCTCATAAAGCTCTTTACGTTTGCGTTTATGAAGTGATTGACTTGAAGTCTTATAAAGTGAGCGTGCAGCTCCCACAGGACAGAAGGAGAGCAGTTGTCCAAACACCAGTCAATCGATTCGTGACGCAACAGGCTCTCCCTGACTATATGTAGACATTATCCATCATTATCCATGCGTGGAATCGGAGTCGATGTCCAAACTTGCCCGCTGTGGTCTGCTCGGAGACGGCCAGGAGAGGTCGGGACATTGGCATGGTGCCGGCTGTGGCTCCATGCAGTAACGGTGTGGGTTCAGAGCTGGACAGGCTGGCTGTCATCCAGGGTTTGAAGAGGAGCACCTTATCATGTCCAGCCTATGGGTTACAATTTAGACTTTTAATGACTGTTCATTTCAAAATACAGAAAATGGTGCACTTGAAGAAATTCTAGCTTTTATTAATACTCTCCGATTTAAATGACCTTACAGCCAACATGTCCCTATTGGCTCATAAATATTGCAGGACTCCGGGATAAATGGAACGACGGTGAGACTTCGGCATTGGAGCGCTTAATCCACCGTTTGAGTTTCTGTTGTTGGTCATAACCGGGTTTGTGAAGTTGAATGCCAATTGGCCCAAAGTATAAACAATGCTGGCGTTAAATAAACGGGCTGTTGGGAGTCGTTACATGGCTCAGAATAAATAAGTATGATCCAGTGTGCGCTTCAGCCGTCGCTGCCGTCTGGCCATGTTGGTGCTGCGCGGTGCTGGTTATCGCGCACACGCCATGAAAAACACGGCGCGAAGCGAACCCACAATAGAGCGGGGATTATTCTCCGAGTCGGACACACGTAGGCTACTCCTCCCGGTGGTCCACGACGATTTGGGAATCTGGCGCAAACGCGTCGGAGATTGGTTTTATTTGCCCCCCCCCCCCCCCCCCCCCCCCCCCCCCCTCCCCTCCCCTCTCTTTCGAAGGAAACCCCGCAGCCAGTTGAACCGATACGGGCTTTTCTGTTTTTTTTTTTTCCTCCACAAAATGGCAGCCGTGCTGTCGGCAGCCTGGCAGTCCAGCCGCTGTCTGTGTGCGCGGAGGGACGGGGAGCCTCCGGTCCCTCCTCACTCCGGCTCTGCACGCCGACAGCTCGCCGTGCTGTTGTTTTGGTCCGAGATCCTGCCTCGTTCTGGTAACTGGGGACCAGCCATGTGGGCTAAAAAGCAAAAAGGAGTTGCCATAGAAACGCCCAGGTACCCCCCCCCCCCCCCCCCCCTCCCCAGTAAGCCCGTGTGGCACACCTGACGCAGTGTCTCCTCCCGCTCACCAACACTCAGCCCAAAGCGCCACAGATCCCCGTACCTAATGTTTCCCACCAGAATTTCTCAATTTTGGGTAAACGTCCTGTTATAAAGTGGAGTGGCCACTAAATATCTACATTTTTATGGAGAAGTACGTTATCAGACGAGATGCCCAATTTATTCAGCCTACATTTGATGCTTCATTGGTCCGATTTGTTTTTCTACTTATTAGCCTACAAGACTATAGATTTCTGCTTCTAATATAAAACTGCAGTTTCTGTTGTTGATGCGCAATCACGTGCCGCATACGCATTTAACATCAGATTATCCGATATGGCAGAACACGTCCATGAAACCCAGATTATTCTGTCCCATCGATGCCCTGTTTCCGCCGGAGCCGAGTAAACCTTTTTGAATTAAAAGCCCGTCTGCGGTTCGACCTGCACGGCACTGTTCCTCTGATGTTGCCATGTGTTCAACCATGTTGATTTAAGATGAAGCGACGGAGAGGAGCGCACGGCCGCATCGATCTCCAAGTGATTGATTTATGATTATTCACTGCGCCTCGGTCAGGTGACTCTGTGGCGCTGCTGCCCATCAATCTGCCGCCCAGCTCCTTCCCCTTTGGTTATTATTTGATTAGCATAAAAGATGATGTTTCCTTAACACAGTCAAACAAACAGCGACCTTTTTTCCCTCTCCAAATGGTCCGCGTTGCCCTCTGATGTCTCCTCTCCGGCCATGCATGCGTTGTTTTGACTTGCTCTTTTTTTTTCTTTTCATGCAGGATTGTTGTCTCCCTCTCTCAACATGCATCGGACGACCAGGATAAAGATTACCGAGCTCAATCCTCATCTCATGTGCGTCCTGTGCGGAGGATATTTCATAGATGCAACGACCATCATCGAATGCCTTCACTCATGTGAGCAAGCTGACAAAAACAATGTTGTGTGTATATATAGGTGGGAAATGTTAACATGGAGTTGTGCACGCTGATGCGAATACATTGCAGCAAGTTCTAGCCTACAGGAGGCTTTCTTGCAGGTTCCCCTGCACACACACACTGTTAATGCTGCAAATGAGAGGTCTCTTCAACAAATCCTTAAACCAGATGTAGCTTACAGTGTACATTCAGGATGTCCTTTCAGATGACATGATGTTGACTTATTTTTTCCTCTTCTTTTTTTGCAGTTTGCAAGATGTGCATTGTGCGCTATCTGGAAGCCAGCAAATACTGTCCCATCTGTGACGTACAAGTGCATAAAACGAAGCCTCTGCTCAACATTAGGTGAGAACATGTGGTTACTTAGATTTTTGCATCTTTTTTTTAATTGTTTTTGTAAATAGATTTTCTTTCTTATTCAAGCAAATGAATCTTTCCTTATGATACAAGTTTTGCGGATGAAACAATTAGTGAGTTTTTTTTGTGAATTTATGCACCGTAGTATACTTTTAATATTCTTTCAATATATTAAGACTTTATTTAATTTCATTTTTATCGGTAATGTTTGGCAGCTACATCATGCTTTGTTTCCTCTTTCTTGCCCTTTGTGTTTTTCCTATTTGTGCGCTGAACAGCTCGATCAGCAAGTGATTGCTTTCAAAGACACAAGGAAACACTCTCACATAATATACGAGATTTTTCACAGCCTTGAATACCACTCATGGATCTCTATTGAATAGCTGTGTGTCACATGCAGACTGTATATATATATATATATATATGTGCTGCAATGCAAGAATTGAGTATGAATGTATATGTTAAGCGAAGCATTTACAAACAAGGAAGCATACTTTAACCATATGTTTACCGTACTATGCTGTTATTTCTCTTCATCATAAGCTTTAGCTGAAGCGGAACAATTCCAACCATTTGTATCAGGTTTTCTTTTTAAGGTTTCAACTGCAAATGTTGAGGATTCCAGTCTCTTAATGACTCGACTGAAGGTTCTCTTCCTCTTTCTAGGTCTGACAAAACTCTACAGGACATTGTGTACAAGCTGGTCCCCGGCCTCTTCAAAAGTAAGAGCGTGACGGTCAAACCATGTCTGGATCTAACGCGTGTTTACTTTCTGTCTCTGTATCTGCACCCATAGCTTCACTTTGATCAGTGGTTTCATATAGTCAGCAGTGTTGGGACTCCACAACAACTGTATTACCACTTCTGCAAATGAGAAGTGAAGACATAAGAATGTATCCTACCTCCCCCCCCCCCCCCCCCCCCTTACCGACAAAAGAAAAGTTACACGTATTTATATTTTCAATATGTTCATAATCTGTTATAAATGTGGTGCCGGGGTGGCTGAGATCTGTTGTCGTCATCACAGCTGTTTTTTTGTGGTGACTTTGTCATGTGCTGCTTTTGTTTGGTGTCATTCTGTACGCTGTTGATCAAACCTCTCGAAACAAGTGAGGCCAAAACTCCATGTTGTTTTACTGCCATGTCTCATACATTTCCCTCCTATAAGGACGAGTATTATGATGAGATGGGTGTAAAACGTTTGGCTGGTTGTGAAGCACAGGCTGTTTTTGCTGTATTGAAATGACCCATGATGTAATGCTACCAAATGTTGGTCATTTTTCCATATACCTATAGGCTACCACTATTCTGATTCTGTGTTATTTAAGAATTAGACTTATTTCTGTGTTATTAAAACAGAACGCGAACCGACTCGTAATTGCTTGTCTTCCTGAATGTCCTCAGATGAAATGAAGAGGAGGAGAGACTTTTATGCGGAGCACCCCGTAGATGGTGAGTTAGAAAGCACGTATATCTTTATTATTTAATTTCCTAAGTTTTGGATGAAATTAAATAATTTCCCTCCAGTTGGCGTGTTACTGCAGGCCAATGTTCCAAGTTATATTTTGACTCATTTTTCTTTACTTAATTTTCCGTTTATTTTTTTTTTTACTTAATCTTTCTGTGTTTTCCGACAGCCTCTAATGGATCCAATGAGGACCGTGGAGAGGTGGCAGACGAGGACAAGAGGATTATTACAGATGATGAGATCATCAGCCTCTCTATTGAGTTCTTTGATCACTGCAGGTCGGCTTTTGTTGTTTGGTTTTGTTCCAATAATTATGAATGCTTAATTTTTTTTAATGTAGTTCTTGACAGAGTAATACACTGATTATTTAATTCAGTTACAGTGGCAAGAAATGTCTTAATTATAACATCATAATACGCTTAAGGAAAGCATTTGATACGTATTGTCATGTATTTGATCAGCTCTTGTTCAGATTTTGACGTATTGTCTCAGATAAGATGCTACATTCTAATTGATCAGATCCAACTTGAGTGTTGCGAGACCGATCAGCACCTCTGGTAACCCTCATCAGAACGCATACGGTCCTTTATCCTCCAAGCTTAGTTTTTCCTGTCCTGCATGATAGATATCCAAGTGAGTCATATCCTGCTAAGTTGGGTCCTCAACACACATTTTCTCCAGGTTAAGAAAGTTGCCTTTGTCCTAAAATCATTACTGGATATCACTTATGCAGTCTTATTAGATACATGGAAGGCACTGATAGAAATGTAATGGATTGTCCCTCACTGTTTCAGCCTTAATGAAATTATTTCAAGAATTATTTGTCATTGTAATTTTACAACTTTATAAGGGCTGTTGACATGAGTAATACGCCACAAGTACTGTGTGTGTCAAATATAACTAAATTATATGTTTTTGATTATTAAATAGCCTGTTATTTATTGTGAATAATCTATTTGTTTTATTGAATGTAGATATGATGTTGGCACACAAACAAGTGTCACATAGCTGCAAAGTATTCATATTTTCTATTTTAATTATTTGCAGACTGGGAGGTTCACTGGAGGACAAGCAGTCTAAAGATCAAAATATGGTGAGTTGATTTTTGCCACATTCTCTTCTCTGCCAGTGTTTTTTCTTGTTAACATTTAACAAAACAATAATAAAAGGTACTGCAGACAACTTTTTTTATTTATTTATTTATTTTTTTTTTTTTTTTTAAGGCTGCAACTGAGTATTTACTTGTCCATCTCTGTTGTGAAATCTGATGCATTTGAACCAAACATTGTTTCCTCTGAAGGGGCTTCATTGTTTTGCTCATTATTTTTCAGCTTTTTAAGGTGGACCGGTCTGTAATGATTTAGATGCCTAGTCATTCTAAATCAATTTCTATTCAAATATATTGTCTTATGTGTGACTTTGGAATGTTTGCATAATGTGCAGGTGGCTAACAAAAGGTACCTGCAGTGTCCAGCAGCCATGACAGTCATGCATCTGAGGAAGTTTCTGCGCAGCAAAATGGACATCCCGAATGCCTACCAGGTCTGTATTGATTAATTGATTATTTATTTATTTATACATTTTGGGCTATATAAATTGGACATAGAAACTACGTGAATACATTTTTTTCTGTCAAAGGGAATTGTGATATTATGTGGCTTATTTTGAAATCTTATTTAAATGCAGATTTAGTTCATTTTTTATTAAAATGTACTTTTCTTTTTTTCTGTCTAGGTTGAAGTCATGTATGAAGACGAACCTCTGAAAGATTACTACACTTTAATGGATATCGCATATATCTACACTTGGAGAAGAGTAAGAGATGTTTTTGGTCAAAATAGACTTGATTTCAGTTTGTTTATCCACGTTGATGGCGTCTAACTAACAATCGTAAATCAAATCATCTTATTTTGCCAGTAATGTATGATATTGTATTAATTAAAGTCCTCTACATTGTCAAATACATTTTGCTATATTTTGGCTTATCAGCTGGAGCAAACATTTAAATACATTTATTTTTTCATGCCGTGTCAAATTACTTAAAAATGACTAAGACGAACAATGTTATTCTTCAAATGAGTGTATTGAATTAATTTACTAACTAATAAATGGAAGGTCACATGTTGTGATATAAGTTAAATCCAATAGGCTATAGGCACTGCACTGAGTTTCCTCCCCATGTTTGGTGGTGCTGACACTAATGTGGTCAATTTAAAAAATATTTTTTATATATAAAATATATATATATTTTATTTTTATTTTTTATTTTTTATTTTATTTTTTTACATAAAATGCAGTCAGACAGGAGGTCGTTGGATGGGTTCAGGGACAATTTTATATACATTTCAAAATCTTAATTTGGCTTGTAGGCCCACATGGAGGCTATTTCCTGTGGAATGAAAAAATATAACTGACCTGAATATATATTTTACTATTGTTATTAGGAGAAGGAGAAGTGCTTATCCTGAAGATATTTTGATCATGGATGCAAGAAACGAATGCATCTAAGCAGACAGTGTTTTGAAATAGGTTGTTTGGACAAATTAGTTTGAAGTTAATTTAGTTGTAGACCAATTAAGGGTTCGAGACATCTTTAAACGTGTGAAGGAGGCTGTGTGTTTATGCTTTTATGGTTTTAATTCAACAGTTCTTATAGTTCATTATCTCTTTATTCCACCCTTCCTCGCAGAACGGCCCGTTGCCGCTGAAGTACAGAGTCCGACCCAACTGCAAGAAAATGAAGGTGAGCCACGCGCAGCAGGAAGGCCAGAACAGCACGAGCAGATCCGGTCCCGAGAGCGATTCTGCCAGCGACAAAGCTGGAAGTCCCGCCGGGGCTCCGTCCACGTCCTCGTCGCTGCCGAGCCCCGGCACGCCTGCGCAGTCCCCGCACCCCCAGCTCCCGCACGGCCCCATTAAAGTCAACGGGACCCCGGCTGCCGCCGCCCCTCCTCCTCCGACCCCCAGTCGGTCCTTCACTCAGTTCGGCAGCGGTAGCGGCGGCAGCAAGGCCCGGAATGTTTCGCTGAACGGCTCGTCGACCTCCTCCGGATGACGCGGGACTCCGGACCCGACCAGCCAACGCCAGACACCCGCTCAGCTAATAGGCCTACTGTTTTCATGCCAACGTAGTTCCATTGTGTAGACAATGTTATCTCTTTTTCTCTCTCTCTCTCTCCATTTGTTGTTCTAAATATTATGGCATCACTTGTAAGTTTAAACGTAGTGGAATCAGAGACATTTCAAAATAAGAGGAATGAGGAAGTCGGGGAGGATGGGAATGTTTTTAATAGCCTATGAAAGCAGATGTTGATGACAAAAAAAAAAGAAAGTTGGAAAAGAGATGGACAAGCATTTATCCCATTTTAAAGCTGCATCTTTATTTTACAGAAGTGACTGAAGATAGACTTTTATATTTTCTTCTACATTTTTCAGATTCGACGTGTTTTATCATGATTTATTTCATGTGTGTTGGGATATTTTGAAACGGTCTGTTTAAACATGCATGCTCATGATAACTCTGTTTCTTTGATAAAAGAGGATTCTGCGTGTTTGCCCCAGAAGTCTCGTTTCGACGGGGTTTTTTGGAAGTGTTTCAGACATCGATCTTGTTCCATCTGAAGGGAACATATACGTGTGTATGGCGCTGTTGGCTTCATGGAAGACATGGAGGGGAAAAAACAACTTTAAATTGCCTTTTACTGGAAAAAAAAAAAAAAATCAGTTTCTTGTAGCTGCAGTGGAATCAGATTGCTTATCCACCACGTCTTTAACGCGTTTTAAGCAGTTTTAGAGAATCCACGTGTAAATATAAACAAAATGCATATTTAATCAGCGATGGTGTTATTCTCATATCCCCCTTTGTTCTGAGGGAATGACGTGGGCTCCTGTTCAGCTCCATGTCATGCTCAATGGCAAATGTTTTGATGTCTCCCGTGTTTTCCGTATTTGTATATCGCTCGATTGTATGGACAACCTATTGTATTGTTACTGTTGCACAGTATAAAACATCTAAATAAAACATTTTACACTTACTGAAGAACGATTTAATCTGTGTGATGGAAGATCACCAGTCAGTCTGGTGTTTTGCATTAAAAGCAACCAAGTAAAGGAATAATTCAAATGGGCAGAAGGTGCAAAGCGCCAGATGTCTTTGTGAATCAGCAGTGATGTAGATAACTCGGTTAAGGAGGCCATGCTATGAGCAGCTAAGAGGTCTGGCCCGTGATCCAATCATGTTTCTGAATACATTCAATGAAGATTGAAGCCTTTTTTTTGTGTTGTGTTGATGATTTATCGCATGAGTAATTGCATTTACTGCACGGAAATGCAGCGGTTTTAATGGGAAATTAAAATGGACTTTGTTTAATTTCTTTACGAGGCAACAATTAATTATTTTATCTTGCTGAACTGAATTTCAGTGTGATTTTCATTGTCAAGTAACGCTCATCGTCACATTTTAGGCATATCTTGGACGCTTAAAGTAGGCTGACCAATGATTATACAAAAAGAACAAAAAAAAAAAAAAAATCGAAGTTTTGATTAACAATTTTTCTTTCAAAATTTTCTTTCAAAATTATTTTTTTCAAAGTTGAATTGGTTATAATATAAAACAAATAACCTACTCACAGTTGTGAGTTGATGTTTAAACCACTCAAAAATATGTGTTGGGCTAATAAAATCTAGCTTTCCAATAAAACCTAAACATTGGCCAAAATAAATAAAAGGCAGCAGAGTTTAAGAAAAGGCCTTTATTAACGGATGGACAGATGAAAGGATGATATCAGATTGGAAACACGTGTTTACATTTTAGCCTATTCTCTCACAGAACATCTTCCTTACCTCATAACGTCGACTTATAGAGCAATACAAACGAAAATGTTGCTCATTTGGATTTAGTACACAGAATGATCTATTCTTTAACTGAGTGATGGTACAACTACTGTTGTAATTAAATATGAAAATGATCCCTCCGGTAAAAACATGACCTCAAACGGAATCGAAAACGCACTGCATTTATAGGCTACATCTAGTGTGAAAAAACGTGAGTATGATCTAATTACAAAGGCACATTTTAGGTTTATGTTAGTGGATTTAAAAATGCGTTGAATTGTTTGTTAATTAGGCTGCATAACATGTGTTACCTTTGAAATAAAAATATAGGTTTAGTAATAAATAAGTCCTGGATCGGATTATCTAAAATAGACTTTATTTCAGCCATTGAGTTGTAGGATAACATGACCAAACGCAGTGATATGTCCGTTTGCCCGATTGGACTTATTTCTATTCATAGGCCTACTTTTGTTGAAATTCCTTCACATATTGTTATCATCGCCTTTTCTTTTCTCTCATCTGCAGGCTCGACAGCACAATTAGACCCACGCAAACACCAACCGAGAGAAGGAGGGTTTGGAGTGATCACATTTCAATGAGCCCACATATTATAACGGCCTAATAATAATAATGACAAGCTTTATTTTGGCCATGTCACTTTTTAAATACTGGATTTACAAAGAGCAACAAGAAGAACTCGCACAGGCAGCTCATCCGAGGACAAACTCCTCGAGCAGGCAAGGCCAGCAGAAGTTGAAAAGAAAGAAATGAGCACAATGCCATGCTGTGCAGGCTAAAAAAAAAGGCGGATTGCGAAAGTAGCAGGGTGAGTCATCTTTACACGAGACGATCTTCGACCGCAGCGCCAATCTGCTTCCTGTCTGTTGCCACGCCAACACTTAACAACAACACCATCCAACTCAAACCTGGAGACGGCCAGGAGAAACGCTGCATTGAATCCTGTGATAAAGTCATTAAAGTAAATAATAACTCTTTAGGAGGAGGCGCTTTTCCATCAGGGTGACAATGACTCAACGACAGATCATTCAAGGTAAGATCCACCAGCTGTTTTGGTTCATAATTGATTGAGATTATGCAGCTTAAAGTCAAACTGTCTTTCTGTTTGTTTGTGTTTTGCAGTTTTTGAGCAGTATCAGAAATCAAGGATGCAGTTTGTGCAAGCTGTCGCTGATCTGGCAGCCAGACCACAAAACATAGAAATCCTTCAAAATGCTGGTAAGAAACCAACGCTGGATCATAACCAGTGGACCGTGTTAGCTTTAGCTTTGCTATTCCAAGTGTTAACTGCTCTCTTCTCCTGCAGGTGTGATGTCCATGCTGCGTCCCCTCCTGCTGGATGTGGTCCCCAGCATCCAGCAGACGGCAGCTTTGGCTCTGGGCCGCCTGGCAGACCACAGCGATGACCTGGCCACGGCCGTGGTGAAGGAAGACATCCTGCCCCAGCTGGTCCACTCTCTGGTCTCGCAGAATGTCAGTATCTCATCCTTTGGTAACACAAGTGCTATAGTTTCATAGAGACAGGTTGTCCAATGCTCCGTCTCCGCCCTTTAGAGGCTGGTGCATTTGTGTGTGTGTGTGTGTGTGTGTTTGTCTGAGAAAGAGAGAGGAAGGAGGCCCTGCAGGCCCTCAGGGTCAGCCCCCTGGATGTTAGAGTGGGTTTTGGGCTACTTGGCAGCTCGCCTGGGGGCTACTTCAGAACCTAAGAGCCCTTTACCATGAGAGCAACCAGGCCTTTGTTTTCTCTCTTCCTGCCTCTCAGCTCTTTCAGAGAAGACACAGAGGGTTTAGCTCTTGTTGTTAATTGGATATTGCAGTCTCTTATAAGCATAACATTGCACACAATTCAGGTTACATTTTTCAACGTTTTATGTCAAATATGATAAGAAGAATTTTGTTGCACTTTAGCGAAAAATCTCCATCGGAACCTTTAGGAAACAAAATCACAATGTCTGACGTGGCTTCACAGCTGTTTACGGTGGGTTGACAACACACAAATGCTCAAATATGAAAGCCCAGTGTTTCTATTGACTGGAAAAGAAAAGAAAGTTGTTTTTGAAAGAAAATAATTAGTTGATTTTTGCAATTATTCCTATTCTTACACATGCAGTAGGTATGGAACCCCAAACAATGAGGAATTAAAGTATATGAGAACAAAACACAAGGACGAGGATACATGAGATGATTGAATCCTTATGTTAAAAACAAATTGTTTTTTTTTACAACACAGGGGATAAATATCAAATCTCATTCCAGGCTCTACTTGGATATTTGTCATCAACTCATGGAACAATACAGCTGCCTAGTATCTCATTCACAATGGAAGTCTAATGTTGGTTTATACCTTAATTTGGGCCGTGACAATGGATGTGTGTGTGTGTGTGTGTTTGTATTCAGAGGTTCTGTAAGAAGGCAGCAGCGTTTGTGCTGCGTGCAGTTGCCAAACACTCCCCTGAGCTGTCCCAGGCTGTGGTGGACTGCGGGGGAGTTGATGCCCTGGTTCTCTGCCTGGAGGAGTTTGACCCCGGGGTGAAGGAGGCTGCTGCCTGGGCTCTGGGCTACATCGCACGACACAATGCATGTAAGGAACACACACTGACATGCTTAGATTTCTATGATTTCCATTCTTTGCCAGCATTCTCTCCTTGCACTGGCACTACATCCTTTACCTCTGTGTGTGTTTGTGTCCATGTTTCACACCTCTCTCTATTGCTGTGCAGTGTTGTCTCAGTCGGTCGTGGACGCGGGTGCGGTCCCCCTGCTGGTGTTGTGTCTTCTGGAGCCTGTGATGGCCCTCAAACGCATCACAGCTTCCACCCTCAGCGACATCTCCAAGCACACACCTGAGCTTGCCGAGACTGTGGTGGAGAATGGAGCCATTGCACATCTGGCACTGATGATCCTCAACCCAGACGCCAAACTGAAGGTAGGAGAGCTCAAAAGACTCACATAATAGGAATGAATGATTATAGCAGAACCCTTAAATGCATATTTGTGAAAAATGTTCTGTTCAAAAAATGTACTCAAGCTATAGACGTCTAACTATATATATATATTTTATTTATTTTATGATTCTATTGGGCTCAATGTTATTCTCCATTCTCCATCTATTTGTCTTGTTGCTCTTTTATTCACCTTTTTAACAAACATCTTGCCCTATGAGCATCTCATGCAATGCATTGTGATCCAATTGTGGATGAATTGGGATTTAGAAAGAAATCTTCAAAACATTTTTATTGAAATGCAGAATGTCAGGAAACATTTTACTACAAGGACAAATTACCATCTTAGTAGCTCAACACTTCTGACAAAACATTACGTGGTGGAATAGAAAAACTAAATTGTGTGTGCATTACAGATCTTGTAATACAAGAAGTCAGGTTTCTATCAGCCTTGGAAACCTGAAAAAGTGGTGACATTTGAGCAAAAAGTGGCATCTTCATTTTTTTTTTATTTAAAGAATATTAGCATTAACTGCAGGTAGATTTTTTTCAACTTAAAAAACAACTACATAGTCAATTTAATTAAATTGAATAAATGTAACCTCCAAGTGTAGCTCAAAAGAACCAGGTATCTAATGAATAACAGTGAGATTTCAGCGTAGATGCTGGACATGAAGCTTGTGATTGAATTTACAAAAAAATGCATGAGCTCCGGAAATAACTCAGACATCATTTTGGTCTCCATTCAGAGGCAGGTGTTATCAGCCCTCAGTCAGATCAGCAAACACTCGGTCAGCCTGGCAGAGATGGTGATAGAGGCTGAGATCTTCCCCGCAGCGATGGCCTGCCTCAAAGACCCAGATGAGTATGTCAAGAAGAACGTCACCACTCTGATGAGGGAGGTGGTGAAGCACACACCGGAGGTACGGCACTCTCTCACACTTGTGGGCACCGACGTGCATGTCTGGACACAAAAGTAATCTGTGTCTGTGTTTCCAGCTGTCCCAGGTGATTGTGAATTGTGGTGCCATGGGAGCTGTGATAGACAATCTGGGCGATTGCTGTGGAAACCTGCGGTTGCCTGGGATCATGATGCTGGGATATGTGGCAGCTCACAGTGAGAGCCTCGCCATGGCTGTCATTCTCTCCAAGGTGGTAATCTCTCTTGTGATTCCCCTCCTTAAGCCATGTGACAACTAAACCCACCCCTAAAACCCACAGACTAGGTCCAGTATATAGGTCATATTGACTGAACCAGCCCTATCATGCTGTGTGTCTTCCTGTGCCACAGGGGGTGTCCCAGCTGGCCCTGTGTCTGTCCGAGGAGCATGAGCCTCACATCAAGGCGGCCACAGCCTGGTCCATCGGCCAGATAGGTCATCACACCCCTGAGCACGCTAAGGCGGTGGCCACCGCTAACCTCTTGACCAAACTGCTGGAACTCTACATGGACGCCAACAGCTCAGAGGACCTGCAGGCCAAAGTAAGAGCTGCAGCTCATGTTTTGCCTCTCAAAAACAGACAGATTTGGGATTACTAGTTTTTTTTACTTTGGGCCAATAACTACAGTAGCCCTGAGAGCTCAACGAACTAAAGATTAAGAAAAGCCATGCAAAAAAACTAAACACAAGCAAATTAAAAAAAAAAATTTCACCACAAAAACACAACCAAATATGTATATATATGTAATATACAATATGCAAGTAGCTCACACTACAACAGAAACTGTCTCCAGGGGACACAAAACATGTGCTTATTGATGCCATGGTTTTTGATTTATAACGTTATTGAGTGGTGTTAGACAATGAGCTAGAATATAGTTGTATATAGTTGTGGTTTATTTCAACATTTGAATCGAAATAATTTGATAGTGTTGCAAATATATAAATGTATTAGCCTTATACTTTTTATTAGCCTGCCAATACAAATAATCTGATGAAATACACACAATTCATTTTAAAACAGGCTAACCTTATGGTATTTATATCAAATTGTTATATATACTATGACTTTTTTTTGACTTTTTCAACACACAATACGGTGACATTGTTTTGACTTTTTTTGACATGCTAGACTTTTTAAGATAAACATTTTGTTAGAGTTTGAGTGAATAGAGTAAGACTGGAAGAGTTTACCGATGGGTCGTCTATCAGGAAATGGCTACATAAGTAGGATTTGAACATGGGGCCACCATGAACATGATTCAGGTTTAAGTCAAAGGGGATATGCTCTACCAATTGAGCTATGTTTTCATACACCTATGGTCATTTTTTGACATGCTATGACTATGACTATGCCTTTTTATGATTTTATTTTACATACTATACTATGACTTTTTTCGGCATACTATACTATGACTTTTTTCGACATACTATACTATGACTTTTTATGACATACTATACTATGACTTTTTATGACATGCTATACTATGACTTTTTTCGACATACTATACTATGACTTTTTATGACATACTATACTATGACTTTTTATCATCTTTTTTGACATGCTATACTATGACTTTTTTTGACATGCTATACTATGACTTTTTATCATCTTTTTTCGACATGCTATACTATGACTTTTTATCATCTTTTTTCGACATGCTATACTATGACTTTTTATCATCTTTTTTGACATACTATACTATGACTTTTTTCGACATACTATACTATGACTTTTTATCATCTTTTTTTGACATGCTATACTATGATGTTTTATCATCTTTTTTCGACATGCTATACTATGACTTTTTTCGACATGCTATACTATGACTTTTTTCGACATGCTATACTATGACCTTTTTCGACATGCTATACTATGACTTTTTATCATCTTTTTTCGACATGCTATACTATGACTTTTTATCATCTTTTTTGACATGCTATACTATGACCTTTTTCGACATGCTATACTATGACTTTTTATCATATTTTTTGACATGCTATACTATGACTTTTTTCGACATACTATACTATGACTTTTTATGACATACTATACTATGACTTTTTATGACATGCTATACTATGACTTTTTTCGACATGCTATACTATGACTTTTTATGACATACTATACTATGACTTTTTATCATCTTTTTGACATGCTATACTATGACTTTTTTCGACATGCTATACTATGACCTTTTTCGACATGCTATACTATGACTTTTTATCATCTTTTTTGACATGCTATACTATGACTTTTTATCATCTTTTTTGACATGCTATACTATGACTTTTTATCATCTTTTTGACATGCTATACTATGACTTTTTTCGACATGCTATACTATGACCTTTTTTGACATGCTATACTATGACTTTTTTTGACATGCTATACTATGACCTTTTTCGACATGCTATACTATGACTTTTTATCATATTTTTTGACATGCTATACTATGACTTTTTATCATCTTTTTTGACATGCTATACTATGACTTTTTATCATCTTTTTTGACATGCTATACTATGACTTTTTATCATCTTTTTTGACATGCTATACTATGACTTTTTTTGACATGCTATACTATGACCTTTTTCGACATGCTATACTATGACTTTTTATCATATTTTTTGACATGCTATACTATGACTTTTTATCATATTTTTTGACATGCTATACTATGACTTTTTTCGACATACTATACTATGACTTTTTATGACATACTATACTATGACTTTTTATGACATACTATACTATGACTTTTTTCGACATGCTATACTAGGACTTTTTTCGACATGCTATACTATGACTTTTTTCCGACATACTATACTATGACTTTTTATCATCTTTTTTGACATGCTATACTATGACTTTTTTTGACATGCTATACTATGACTTTTTTCCGACATACTATACTATGACTTTTTATCATCTTTTTTGACATGCTATACTATGACTTTTTTTGACATGCTATACTATGACTTTTTATCATCTTTTTTGACATGCTATACTATGACTTTTTATCATCTTTTTTGACATACTATACTATGACTTTTTTCGACATACTATACTATGACTTTTTATCATCTTTTTTGACATACTATACTATGACTTTTTTCGACATACTATACTATGACTTTTTATCATCTTTTTTGACATGCTATACTATGACTTTTTATCATCTTTTTTGACATACTATACTATGACTTTTTTCGACATACTATACTATGACTTTTTATCATCTTTTTTGACATACTATACTATGACTTTTTTCGACATACTATACTATGACTTTTTATCATCTTTTTTGACATGCTATACTATGACTTTTTTCCGACATACTATACTATGACTTTTTATCATCTTTTTTGACATGCTATACTATGACTTTTTTTGACATGCTATACTATGACTTTTTATCATCTTTTTTGACATACTATACTATGACTTTTTTCGACATACTATACTATGACTTTTTATCATCTTTTTTGACATACTATACTATGACTTTTTTCGACATACTATACTATGACTTTTTATCATCTTTTTTGACATGCTATACTATGACTTTTTTTGACATGCTATACTATGACTTTTTATCATCTTTTTTCGACATGCTATACTATGACTTTTTTGACATGCTATACTATGACTTTTTATCATCTTTTTTGACATGCTATACTATGACTTTTTAGACATACTATACTATGACTTTTTTCGACATACTATACTATGACTTTTTATCATCTTTTTGACATACTATACTATGACTTTTTATCATCTTTTTGACATGCTATACTATGACTTTTTTGACATGCTATACTATGATGTTTTATCATCTTTTTTCGACATGCTATACTATGACTTTTTTCGACATGCTATACTATGACTTTTTTCGACATGCTATACTATGACCTTTTTCGACATGCTATACTATGACTTTTTATCATATTTTTTGACATGCTATACTATGACTTTTTTCAACATGCTATAGTGTGATTTCTTTATGACGTTTTTCAGACATACTAAACTATGAATGTTTACCATATACTATACTATAACTTTTTAAGTCGAAACCGGGCGGCATGGGTGAAAACCAGGAATAGTATGATTTTTTTATGGCTTTCTTCAACATCCTACACTAGGACTTTTTTAGACACACTTAACTATGACACTTTTATTACTTCTTTTGACTATGAATGTTTGCGATGTATTTTAAATTCTTGATTTGTTTTCTATATTATCTTCTTAAAATTTGATTCCTATACCGAGAGTCAAACCCAGGTCACCTGGGAGAATACTAGGAATCCTTACCGCTAGACCATACGGGACATCTTTTATTTATGTCCCATATGTCAAAGGCTTTATCTGACATATGACGTTTTTCAACACACTATACTATGACTTTTTTATGCCTTTTTTCAACATGCTATACTATGACTTTTTTATGATATTTTTCGTCATGCTATACTATGACCATTTTTTATGACTTTTTTCAACATGCTATACTATGACTTTTTATTTAATTATTTTGATATGTTATGACTTTTTTATGAGGTAGAAAGAGTGAAATACACTAGAAACCCAGACAAAAGCATTATGACCTTTTTATGACTTACTATACCATGACTTTTTTCTAACATACTATACCATGACTTTTTTAAGGATATACATTTTTTTTTTGTGTGCAAGATTTTGATAGAGTAAGACTGGAAGAGTTTACCGATGGGTCGTCTATCAGGAAATGGCTACATAAGTAAGATTTGAACCTGAGGCCACCATGAACATGATTCAGGTTCAAGTCAAAGGGCATATGCTCTACCAATTGAGCTATGTTTTCATACACCTGTGTTCATTTTACGACATGCTATACTATGGATTTTTATCAATTTTTCAACATACTATACTATGATGTTTCTCAACAAGCTATAGTGTGACTTTTTAATAACTTTTTTAATAACATACTATATAATGACATTTCTTTTCACTTTTTCAGACATACTAAACTATGAATGTTTACCACATAGAACTTAGAACTCAAAATGGCGATGAGGTCTTAAAATTTACGGAAAGGCTCTTAAAAAAGATATTTAAAGCTGCTAAATTGAACTTATGGATTTCTGCATGTACCTTGTAATATTTCATCAGTTGACACTTATATTGAGGCACAAGTAACTGGTTTCTGTAATGGAAATAAGTCTTAAGAGCAGTTTCACCAAGCACTAAAAGAGGACGAGATAAACTCTTATTTTACATTGAGTCACAGGTCAGCTGGTGTCAAAGGTCACTTGGTAAAGAAAAGAGAGAATGGGTAATGGTTTATATGACTTTATCATCCCTCTTGTTCTTCTCAGAGTAAGAAGGCTCTAAAGAGCATTCTGCAGAAGTGCACCTACCTGCCAGGTCTGGAGCCCCTGCTCTACGATGTTCCAAGCAACATCCTCAAGCATGTTGTCTGCCAGTTCAGCAAGGTGAGTGTATCTACAACTAGTATCACAACATGAATCAGCAATCTGCATTTTGAAAATGTAAAAAAAAAAATATATATATATACACTCTGTCTTCCCTTCCATCAAAGGTGCTGCCTAATGACAGTAAGGCTCGCCGTCTGTTTGTGACCAGCGGGGGGCTGAAGAAATTGCAGGAGATCGACGCAGAGCCTGGCTCCCCTCTACAGGAGCACATCAACGCTATCAACAGCTGTTTTCCTGAAGAGATAGTCAGGTGTGTTTCTCTCGCCAATACAAACACACACACACACACGCGCACACACATGCATGCTAAAACACATACTTTGTTGACATCAAAACCTTGTACACCTCTGAGAGCTGTAAACACCAATCTAGGAGTGACTTATCACATGACTGGTATACACTGTAATGATTTCAGAGCTGTGTGCTGACTAAGCAGCACATTTATAGACTATATTCTTCCTCCACCCCATCCTATAACAATCATAACATAATCATAATTTTGTTGCATTTATTCAGAGAAACAAAATACTTCAACAAATAATTTGCCTAAATGAAGAAGAAAAAAAGGAGAGAAATACTCAGTATAATTAGAATCAAGTAAGAGTAAACACATTAAATGAAATAGGTTCAATTGGGTTTGTAGAAAGCAAATATAGAAATCAGAATTTTGCTGTATAACGGTAAAAGGTATATCAGTGTATATCGTACAAAATATCCTTCAGTACAAAACACAGTGTAGGATATTTACAGGTTGTGTGTTTTTTTGTTTTTCAGGTACTACTCCCCCGGCTACTCAGAGGTCTTGCTTGAGCGGTTAGAGAAATACCAGCCAGCTTAACATCAGTTCAAACAACACATCTTTATGAAATGTTAACATGAAGATGTACCATACAGTAAATGAATGCTAATTTACATGGGAGTTTTCCATTTTTTGTACCGTGTCTGAGTTAAGTTTGTTTTTTACACCTTTAAATGCATGTTGGCAGTAACTGCAGCTTGTATTAGGACAGCTATAGATCCTATATGCTAACATTGTCACGATACGTTGTGTAAGAGACCCTAAAAATGGAAATAAATAAATAAAGGACATTTAATGGAGCTTCATGGAAACGATTCTCTTATGCCCCAATAAAGAGGTCAAAGGTCAGGTTCAGCAACATAGCCTCAACGAAGATGGTAGGGGATTATTGTGTTGCAAAGACACTTCAGCAGGCTGGATGCTTGCTGACTCATGGATAAGAACCCTTGTTTAAGAGAAGCTTCCCGGAAGCACAGCTCATATGCATCTTCACTTTTCATTGCACGCAACTAACATGATTCTCTATCTGTCTCTGCTATTGCATGGGTCAGGCTGCCCCCTGGCGGCCACGACTCCTCACTGCAGCTCAACTGTGCGTTTGTGCACGCTTGTGTGTGTGTGTGTGTGTGTGTGTGTGGGTGCATATGCAGCAGCTGCAGCGCACATGGCAAGCCTCTTTGTTTATTGTCTGCTGGGTTGTCTCTGCTTGTTCTTCACATTGTACTGACGGTGCAAATGAGCCTCCGCCTCTTACCGCAGCGGAGATCAGAACATGCTCCAGCTGCAGCTGCCACCCCCCCCCATCTCTTTACAAATCTGATTTTATATCCATACAGCTACAGGGCTCTTATCGCTTCTTATATTTTTTTTAGGTCTGCAATGTAAATGTTTTCTTTCTAGTGAATTGAAGACAGCTTCCTTTTTCAACAATAAATTAATAAATACAGACCGTAGGTTAATATAAACGATTACACGCATAGCCTACAATCGTCGCGTTTAACAGGCAGTAAAAAATCAAACCAAAACTAGATCGAAAACACGACCTCAGCATTTTTCCTGCCGACCCTGTAGGATAGCTTGGTATTTAACCAACTGTGCAATATAGTCCGATGCAAAATAATAGACCGCCTATCGCTCCTAGTGCGAGGTTTGTTTACTTACTTACCTACCTTTTAAGAGAATTGATTGATACAGAATGGAAATGTGTGAACCTGTCTTTGAAATAAAAATATCTTAGATTTGATGGCATTTCATTATACGCGGTTAAACAAATTATGAAAATGTGAACCCCACGGAGTGTGTTTGTGCGTCTACATGACAAGAAAGAAACGTGACGAATGTAAAGTCACAAGCAGGGTTTTTTTTTAGAGAGAAAGAAATCTTTAAAAACTGTTCCACTCCTCGTGTAGCCTAGTTCAACTACATTTGAAATTGGACCATTAAAGAATAATGAAAGCTTCCAGGCACGTCTTCTGCTCCCAATTGTTGCGATGATCCTTCTGTAAATAAGAAAAAAGCAAATAAAATACTCGAAATAATTGTTTTATGTACAAATGCTGTGTTTATGAATTCAAAATGTCTCATTGACATTTTCTGTGTGACGTTTAATATTTTATTAGCGATTATAACGTTTTGATCCTTCACGTGCAACTAGGAACTTTGCTGAATCGATTGAAAAACGCAAACGGTCTTTTCAAGGCGTTTTTTTTTCTTTTACAAACAAAACCACATTAAAAAAAAGAAAAGAGTTTTTGTACATGTTCTCCAACTTTGATTACATTGTTAATTCAAATGTTGGTTGACATGTATTTGATTATATCAGAGGAAAGGACAGACTTTAACTCAGGATGAGACTGATGCAGGAGGTTGAGCTAATCCCCCAAAATAATGCTTCAAGTTTTCTTTGCAAAAAAAAAAAAAATCATTTAGGAGTCATGGGAAAGCCATTTCTTTGTTCATCTCCTCCGTAGTAGAGACTGTGTGTAAACTAGAAACCATCTCATTTCAGATGTAAAGTATCAGTGTAAAACAAACGTATTTAGAAATGAAGGAACAAAGTGTTGGAAATGGTAAACAACAAAGAACAAAACACCAGAGGTAGAGTTAAGCAGAACAAGTGCTTTAATTGGTTTGAGTGAACGCTTATGGAATGGAGTGTATTCTCAACACCATCATTAAATGTGAAGAACAATAAACATACATCGTCATTTTAGCCTCTCTGCCACTGAAAGAGAACTCTCATCAACCATTGTCAGACAGCAATAAACACACAAATACACACACACTCACACAGCAATGCATAAGACTTTTAGATGTTTTCTAAAAGTACTTGGGACTTTTGTGAGACCAAAGCTCAATTGCAGACGGGCATGTTTCCGAGCCCTGGCTCTGTTGACTTGACATGCAAATGCAAAGAATGCAAAGAATTCCTAAATCACTTTTTTCTCCACAAAGATGTCTTGGCTTTGAATCTTAACGCCCAAAGGGAATTTTTTCATCTCTGCAGTTCTTGCCTGGCCTCCGGTCATTTGCATTTGTAATCAAATTTTCCCTTAACACGTTCAACACTTAACCACACGAGCACAGGGTTGTTTCTCATAACTTTGGACATGTTCACATATCAGTGATGCACACCTCGCTCCATTTCCCAGTGCATGTAAAAAAACAACAAAAAAAATTAATTTCAAACAAACACACACTATACACAATGTTCTTCAAGCTCATGTGTGGTAGTTCTGACCGTTGAAAGATGCTTTTGGCAAGTCAACGTGGCAGCAGGTTGACTGGTGGGGTTGATGGGTGAAGGAGCTCGATGGGTGAAGGAGCTCATTCACGAGAGAAGTCACAAAAGCAAGGACCTATTAAAGTCAAGGTACAGCAGCAGGGCGCATGTGTTGTTATCGTCATTAATTTGCATTTGTTTAGTTCTGGCATCATCATTGCCTTCCTTACATAAGAGCCAGATTTAATATTCCCAAAACAAAACAGAAAAAAAAGAAGAAAATAAATCACTCTCCCAGCATGCACTGCTCTGTTTTCTACTTGCTGATATCTGACCAGAGGGAGGCCTCCAGGGCCAAACAGAGCAAAGCAGACTAGAGCGTGATTATGTTCCCTCATTCCCTGTTTTCTTTATGACACAACCTATGTACAGTATGAGCTATGTGACAATAGAAACAAAACAGCCCAGAAATACTGAAAGAACACTGAAATATCAATTAACCACCGACTCAGGATGAACTATCAACTATCAGGGTTACACAAAACGCAAGAGAACATAAACCTGTTTCAGAAATGAGTCGGAGTTTTATATCAAAGTGAAATTTTGGACAAAAAAAAAAAAAAAAACATTCCTGAAATCTGTGGTTAGAAGGTAAACGTGACGATGATGCTGACAGACTCCTGAGGTGGGGTGGGGGGTGGGGGGTGGCAGCTGTCAGTTAACGAGTACAACAAAACACATTTCACAATGCACTTCCACACACGCACGTTCTTTATAAAGGCAGGACCAGCGTGAACGAACAAGGGATTAATATCAGCAGACACCCCCTCACTCTGAGGAGCAACGGGACGCCCGTACACACTGAATAATCACAATGATAGATTTCAATTTACAGAATCCAAACCAATCCACCATATTCAAATATAAGACAGCTATTCACTTGTTAATGTCGGTTAAAACCCAATCAGTCGAATGGTTTTGTTTAACTGACCGAATAATATGAACAAATTTAAATACAGAGGTGGTGGAGTGGAAGAAGGTTGAGCAGGGGGAATAATCCATGTGAAAGTACATACCCTATTGTTAAAATAACCGTTTACCTTTGTTTTAAAAAAAGATTACAAAATATAAAATTAAATAATTTTGGAATATAAAGGCACACATCTTGCACAGTGTATACAATGAAAAACAGTTATTTAAAGCATGGTAGGGACTATTTTACGCTAAACAGCTCACAAATATGGTTAAAGTGTAGGGACACAAAGAGAACCTGAACAGCCAACAACACAGACTTAGCGAGGGGGAAGGAAACTTAGTCCTGTGACATGCAATTTTTTTATGATTTTTTTTAAATTTTTTAAGTACATCTATTGTAAGTATTGTGTAAATTCAAGCAGCATCATTCTTCATTTACCACAGCACCATCATTCATTCACAAGGGTGGCTCCTTTTTTTCTTTTTTTTTTAAAATAAAACTATATTTCATGACTAAAATCCAATGTAAAAATATAAATGTGATTCCTAACAAAGATATTGTGATGGAAGCTTTTTGCATGGGTTACAATGGTCGAGGAGGACAACTTTACTTGTTTTAGTTGGTTATCCAGAAGTGATACACAACATCACACGCACAACTTTTCTCACTTACACACAAGTATATTGCATTTCCCTTGTTAAGACTATATCAACTAATTGGGATCGTATTCGTAACATTTGGTTCCTTTCCTCTTGTGCAAAATATACAAAAAAACTCAAACAGAAACAAAACGATTATTACCACGTTAATTCATAAAACCGCCAAATTCAAACACAGATAAACCACCTTTAAAAATGTCAACAATAACAACACAAAGAACGATGAATAACAGACTCACAGCTGAGGTTAGAGAAGAGAAAGATGCGAGAAAGTTGGTGTTAATGACTTAATGAGCATCTTTACATCTGCAGCTACTCTTTCCAATCTTCCCTTTCTTTTCCCCCCCATTTACAAGTTTTGAACACTGACACACACATCGTTCGCCATCATCGAGTGTGTGCTGGTACGATGCTGGAGGTAAACAGTCTTCTGCCTGCCCTGAACGCACACTCACACCGTTGCCTGGGCCGAAGCCCCGCCAATCAGACACCCTACAGCACTTCTGAAAAGGATTGGAAGGTTAGTTTACAAAAAGCCCTGTAAATAGAACTCGTCCACTTTTCCGTCTAATATTGCAGTAAAGTCTTCCTTACCAATCCCGACAGTAAGTGTACCCATAGGTGAGAAAGGAGGCGGACAGGAGGAGACAGGATCTGAGATCAGGCCCCTAACGATTTAATTCTTAAAGAGCAGAGCTCCTTTCCCTCTTTGTTGCAGCACAAGTAACAGAACAAGAGCTCCTAACCTCAAATAACAAATAAAAGTGCAACATTTTTGATTTATTTTTTCATAAGGTGCTGATGGCAACAGAAAGGTAAGGGCTGTTGATGTTTTAATCTGGAACACCCTACATGAAGATATAACAAAGAGTGACGGACTCTTATCACTACAGCCACACGAGTTCTGGGTCATTCCCTCCCACAGGAACAGAAACCAGGCCGACATAACAATGCCCAACGTATCATTTCTAGGTACACATCTTTCCCTTATTCATTCTTAATCCTTGTGCATCACAACAAAAGGGACAAAGCACCGACAACCACTGAGGTGCAACTCGTGCTGGAAACAAGCATCGAAATTTACTTTAACAAGTGAACTCATCTCGGCTAATGCAAAGTGTTTCTTGTTGTGAGTGTGTGGCAAGAGGATAACCCAGAAGCACAATTCATTAACTGTACACGAAGGAAAGGGTGGGGACGGGGTGGCGTCTAAAGGTTGGGTGATGCAGAAGGAACCCAAGTGGGAATATTTGTTTGGCCGAGTGCTTGTATAGCATTTGGGTGGGTGGGGGGGGTCTGGCTGTTGGCCTATTAGAAGACTGCTTCCCACTCCCTGAAATGAAGCAATTGCATTAGGCAAGACTCAACATGAACTTTCTCATTACATCCCGCTTAAGCCTTCCCCTTGCAAGAGGAACCTCACCTTGTGCTGTAATCTGACCTCTACACTCCGCTTCATCACGATAAAAAAATAATGCAGGGTGCTGGATGTTGGATTAGATGCAATAAAAAGCCATATTCCCACATAAACAACCATACAGACAAAAACAAAACAAAACAAAAATGTAATGACTTGGATGCTTTCTTTCGACACCCTTATTCAAAGTAACTCATGAGCAAAAGTCAACAGAGGAGAGGTTAAATGTAAACGAATGACGTTTCTGTTTTAGCTGCAGAGCATGGCACGCCATTGAAAGAGAGAGAGAGACAAACGGGGAGGGATGAGGAGGATGCATGAGGGAGAGTGATAAAAAGCCATCACAGCACCTTATTAATTCAGCCTCTTGATGGGTTTTTTTTTCTCTCCGTCACCCCTCTGCCCCGACCTACTCCCCATTTGCCCTCCCTTTCCTATGTGCCTCGGTGCCCCCTGTCGCTCCTGGAGGCTATGACAGGATAGTGGTGATGAAATCGTAAAACCTCTTGGAGTACTGCTCTGGGTTCACCGTGGAGATCTCCGCTCCGGCCTGTAAAAAAGGGACACAGAGACGACTGTCATTCACCAAAAAAGTATATTTGGCTTCCGACTCAAGTCGGTGTGATTCTTCTTTTTTTATTTTCTTTTAACAGAAGCATTCGAATAGCTCTCGTGTGCAGCTACATACTCCATGTTTGACAGTCTTGGCGGCGTGAGCAGCTTTCTTCTTGGCATCGTAATGCTGCAGGATGTCTATGACAGCCATGAAGTAAACCTCCTTCTTGGGAGCACCTGTAGTTTAAAACAAATGCACCCTGGATGACAATCTATACATCAGCACAGTGTCATCAGGCAAAACCAGGTATTGTTAAATGAGACAAACAGCCGGTTTGACGACTAGAAAGAGAACTACAACACCCAGTAGGGGGAGCTCTCAGTACAGTATATATTATTTAGTTGTAAAGTACAACCCTCACATTACACGGGTTGTATTTATCATTGTATCATAAGCCCGAAAAACACATCGCGTCTGGCGACTCACTATCATTGCTTCTGATGGCGTAGACGTCAATGGCGGGATCAAACTCTCCAGGTGACAGATGCTTGGTGCTGTCCAAGGTGTTGCTGGGACTGTCGGGGGGTGTTCCGATGCCTCCTCCGTCACTCTCACCCTCCTCCTCGGGCTCGTTGTCCTCGCTCTCCACGTCTTCCTGCTCGGCTCTTTCCACATCGTGGATCCCCACCAGCAGACTGTAGTCCATGAGCTTCAGCTGGGCAAGGAACTAAGGACGGCGGAAGAAGGTAGGACAGGGGAGGAAATAAAAGCGGGAGTGTTTATGTAGGAGGGAGATGAAAGAGAAAATGTATTTATACAGACAGAAAGGAGCGATACTGAAGGGGGGGGTGGACTTTTTCTGTAACTTTCTGCGACACATACCTCTACGTCTTTCCTAAGCTTCTCCAGGAACATCTTCTTGTTTTCCCCGTCAATGCAGATCTTCTGCCCGTCATTGATGAAGTCATTGTCCTTGTAGGTGGGCAGCTCCTTTGCCTGCCCATTAGTATTGGAGATTAGTGGCCAAATAAACAACAGCCAGAACATATAAAACTTAGACGGTTCAAACCTGAGAAGCACTGTAGGCAGTAGACCTGGGCAAAACAACGTCACAGACTTCTGGTGAGCAAATCAAGTTTTCTTTGAGATCAGATCGGTTCATTTAATAACACAAAGCCAAATCCCTCAATATAATTGATTATTGTTTGAGATATTTGACATAAAAAGGTCAAAAATTGATTAGAAAGAAAACATTTACTAAAATGTTTACTAGTGTTCTTCATCCTTTTCCCCAGAACAACATCAACAATGTAATAAACTGTCATTACACAAGACTAAACCATAGCATATAGCCGTCTTGTTCAACTGTAACAATTATGGGGTATTTCGAAATGCCCGACGACAAAGATTAACACTAATCTTAGAAATGAGTCATGTCAACAGCGTGTTTGACTGTATCTGCCTGACAAGAAAGTCGTGCATGTTGAAATGCCCCTTTGTCATAAAAGAAGCCTTGTGAGCCTGTGGTTTGTTGGATAAGCCCGTCTGATTCAGCCAACTACAACACGTATCACTGTCGAAGGAGTTGGCTGACAAGGTACAGGTCAGTCCAAACCAAGGCCAACTGTGCAAAGTTGTACATGCAGCATGCTCACAGCAGGGCACAGATCCATCTGATGCACTATTTGCATATTTTCCATACTGTCCACAGTGAAACATATTCACTTCTCAGTGCCATCAAACACACGGCATTCAGCATTTTTGTGGCAAATTGCACAGAAGTTTGGTCTTTAGATTTTTAAATGCATCCGGTAGATCCATACTCTGTGTCATGAAAGAAAGGACGTCCAATCAAAGACATGGAACGGCCTTGTTGGCACTGGGCTGGTCTCCAAAAAGCATCCCGTTCTTATCGGTTTGATAACAGAGTACATCCCTCTCTGACACAAATGATACGCATATTGTTCATCCAAGATGCTTCTCGGAAACCAGACTGTGGTTTGCATCAACTAGAAACTCTTTTTATAACTCTGTTAAGCCAGCGCATACGGTATCGTTGTGACGGATTCCCACTATTCAGCCTACAAACAGAATGAAGGAGTCTCCTATTTAAGTGTCTGTCCACTGGGATCAATTGACTTCGTGACCAGGCTGCTTGCAGAGCTGCCAGCAGCCTGTAGGGGGTGCTATGTGAGGAGGGACGGGGCCTTGTTCCGAGTCACTTAGGAAAAAGAGAGCAGGACATGAGGTAACAAGGCAGCAGCAGCAGTTTAGTTACTAGTGTTTCTATAGCAGCAGGAGAAGAGCAGCAACACAACAGCACTCTGTAGCACTAGAATGAGTTTGGACGGCACACATTGACACACAAACGCACACATACAGATTACACCGTTACACGGATGAAGACAGGATTACATCTCACAAAATAGGACATTTGAGCACATATATATATATACAGACATAGACCTCCAATTTGCAAGAAATATGGGATGTACAACTTGCTAGACTGACCATAAACGCAACATAAAAAGTAAATGAGGACGCAACATAAGGCTGACTGCAAAGGGTGAACATAGCCTGAAAGCATTTCGCAGGCCTGTCACCTACACCGACACCTCGACTCTTACATTCACCCGTCTTTTGTACGCCGTCGTTCTCAACTGCCTTGTATTTCTATGCCGTACACTCTCAGACTTTCTAACCGGTTCATTGAGCCCCACGCTTCCTCCCAGTCGTGCGCAGGATTCTGTCAGTGGGCTCGTTACTGCTTTTCTCGAGTACAATGACTGCAATGAAATGTTTCTGACTCTTGAGCGGTTGCACTACATCGAGGTAAGTAGAAGAAACAGAAAGATATATTAGAGGCAGGAAGAAAGGGTGGGTTGCTGATGAGGCTTGTAAAGCTGTGTGACAGGTGGATTCTTTTCACAGGAAAAAAAACAAAAAAAAAACGGTCTCATTTCTTTTCTGTCTCCGGACAGCTGGCTGGAAAATGGATCTTGGCCTTTGGCAACTCGATGTCTTGCCGTGTCAGAGGAGCAAAGCTATGCCTTTCTGTAGTCTTTGTGGTATGCTAACACTGGGCTGCTCCTAGACCTTTGTATCCAGTTATATTCCCACTGACGTAGAGTAACATTCACCGATATGCAGTTTGTAAATCATGCGCTCTGACTTTAATAGAATTTGTTTATCATCAACAGTCACTTTCTTTATTCACGTGGAATCGTCATTCAATACTTTGATCAGCAGGTTCATATCAACCACATGCAAGCCAAGGCAACGTCAAGCATTTCGTGTGTTAACTAGCATTGGTATGCATGTGAACACAGTATAAGCTGTGAATATAATTTATGCACAATCAGCTGTTCGGGTGAGTAGGAGAGCTCTTGGAGTACGTAACAAATACTGTAGTTTGCACCCAGTTAATTTCATAATTTTATGTCAAATGTCCTGAAACTATTTCTGCATTTATACTAAAAGCTAAATATACAAAACCATACCGTCTGTCATATACTTGACTTTTTAATGGAAACAATGTCCCCGAAAAACTAGAAACAAAGTGAGAATTGAGACATGTAATTGCTCAAGGATGCCTAAAAAAACAAACGGGACTCATTTCTCAGACTAGCCATCAACTAATGTCCCACGGCACCAGCTCAACTACTGCCTAACACATTATATTTAACAAAGCAAAGTGGGATGTAAGACATAGAGAAAGGACACGTTATCTTCTGCCATCTTGATTTGAACTCTTCAGAAACTGAAAAAATGCACTCTGTTCTCTATACTGCTGTGGTTAGTGTACACAGGTCAGTTAATGTGGTCTGCTCATCAATTGTACTGCAGAAAATCGTAGCATTTTGTTTTAAAATTGCAACGAAGCAAGAGAATTCTCCAGGAATGCAAGTATACGTTCCCTTTCCATCTCTGGTTCCTGATTATTAGTTTTTGAATGTCCCTCCCATTCATGCCGCCACCTTACTCCTCCACTTCTTGCTCTCCAGTGTTTCACATACATGTTGTTGCCGTTGAGTGAATGGTGGGAACAAAAACAAACTGTCTGGCAACTAAAACATAACTTGCTGACAAGTTGAGCAAAAGGTGACTTTAAATGGACGAAAAGTGTGTAAAATATGGCCTTTAAATAACAGTGCATCAGACTGGATCAGACGAGGAAACGAAAATGCTTGACCATAAAAAATAATAATAATAAAAAAAAAAAGATTGGTTTAATAGATCATGCCTGGTATATGAGCCCTGGTTCTCTTACATCTCTTACGTGTTTCATGGCGCAGTAAAAGCGCGTGGCAATCCGCAGTGTTTGCAGCCTTTGCTGAACGTTACCAGATTTGGGCCGCAGGGGCACATCCTCTGGTTGGGGCGGCTGCTAGAAAAGGGGGAGCGAAGGAGGGACGGTAGGGGTGGAGGAGAGGAGAGAAGAAAGGAGAGAGGAAGGGAGGAAGGAAGTTGGAAGTAAAGGCAAAGTGTTTAAAATGTAACAGAACACAATTGTTTTTTTCAAATTGGTAGAGGGTTGGAAAGGGCAAGAACGCGAAAGATCCGTCTATAAACTTTTTGCAGTTACACTAGTTAGTTTAACTAGTCAATAGGATTTTATTTCTATTCAATGTATTTCTGCCTACACTGGTATTATGACTGTTTCCTGGCATCAATGCCTGGTAGAGGAAGGAAGCAGCCTGCAGCGCTACACTAAGGAGGCTAGGAGCTGGAACTGCGAAGAGCAAGCAAGCAACCGTAAACTCATTTGCATTCTATTCACCTGTGTTTTGCCATCTATTCAGGTGTGGTGCTATTTCTAAAAGCTTATTACAATTACTAGACAAAGGGCCACTAATAAAATATCAAAACAGTTCACACTCAGTCATACAGACACATTAAAGCCATGTTCCCCCACAGGAGATACCAGCCGGTGGTGGCGTTAGGAGAGAGACGAGTGTAGCCGATAGCTACTGAGCAGAGGCCGAGTAGAGACGGGTGGTATTCCACAAACCAAGGACCAGCGGCTGTTTAAGAACTTACAAACAAAACCTCTACATTTTCCAGGTAACATAACAAATACTGCGATCGCAAGAAGGCCTTAATTACACATTTACTAAATTGTGGATAACCACAAAGAAAGTAATGTGGAATAAAGCAAGCAGTGTGATTTGATGGGCCTGAATAAGAACATATTTCCGTTAAGATTAATTAAGAGTAAAAAACAATTAACGCATCAACCCACTGCTTGGTAAAAGGCTGTACATAAAATGTGTTCGAAAGCCAATTGCTGCTGTTTGACAGCCAAAAACCCCCTGAGACAGAAGCTACCAAGAACTGCAAAAAAAAAAAAAAAAACATGTCCACAATGTGCAACAGAATGGAGCTGGTGTTCATACACATGTGTTCGCAAATAATGTAACTTTAAAAAAAGATGCAGAAACAAAACATTATAAACCATGCAGACGCATGCATGAAAGGGAGACGGTCATGCAGTCAGGAGAGAATCCTGCCATGCTTGTTGTTTGAGTGTGTGTGAAGGTTCTCTTTGTTTGTTTTTTTGTCACACAGACACACACACACACACACACACACACACACACCCTCGGAACAAAACTCATGATTATTCTTTCGTTTGGCATGATTCACCCTCTTCTTCCTTTGACAGGCCAACTGCACTGTGTGAGTGTAGTGTCATTAGTGTCGTGTTCACATACTTAACCAACAGAAGAACTACTTGAAGGAAAGAAAAACAACATTTACTCATAGCCGCTGGGCACTTGTAGTAGGTAAGTGCAGGTGTGGGTGGGTAAGCATATCTGCGTGTTTGTACAAAGGTGTTTCATGTGATGAAACCATGTCTCTCGCCAGATCCTTGTCTTTGATGTCTGAGCCTTAGTTGTGACACAGAGACCTGTTGTAAGTTGGGAGAGAACGTGTGTGTGCAGATTCAAAAGTATGTGTGAGATGATGTAATGTATTTTGCATTCTGCATGAGAGTTGAAATAGTGAAAGGCTTCACTTTACTCGCTATTACTGTATAATGCTTACTGTATGAGCTGCCTTTCACCGAAAAGGTAAAATAAGCACAGAATTCCCCCCAGACTTACAGCAACAACTTGTAATCGTTTGTGAGTTCAGAGTCAGTGGTCAGTGTGTTGGAAAATAACATCTTCATTCATGGTAGCTTGACAAAAATGTATCCTGTTCCTCTTTTGCTAGACTGTAAATGGTGTTTCACACACACAGCTGAGCCGCAGCCAAAAAGAGGTCACACAGGAGCCTCACGTACGTACGTGTGTGTGTGTGTGTAATCCTCAGCTGCTTTGTTTTTCCATTCATACGTTTTAAAGCCAATGCTGTTTTGTTTCTTCTTCCGTTTACAGAAGGATATATTTAGTTCAGGGATTCCCTGAAGTCTTCCATGCCTCACTGCATGGCGCCCCACGATTAAGCCCCTGTGAAACCTGTTGGAAAGTTCAAACCTCTCTGGGTCAAAACTGTGACGCTTTCATATAAAAACCTTTTTCATGGTCAGACAAACCTTTGCAGGGCAACGATTGGAAACATGCAATGAAAAACAAAACACTTTGGACAACCATCCCCCTCCAATACCACTGAGCCGTCACGTCAAACCAACAGTGGTCCAAAGTCAAAGTGTTCAAGGACGCCGTCAGCCACTTCCATCCTTCAAAAGGTCGAGACATTTATCCAAACAAAATACATTGTTCACATCTGCTGATACATCCATTCTAATTGTCAGCTAACACAATCCTGAGTGGAAGCACGACGAACCATCAAGTTCTTCACAATTCATTTTGAGGTGACTGTCCAAGCAGCCAAGAGCAAAAACAAAAAATAGCCAGTCTCCCACAAACCGCAACATTTCCATCACTATCAGTCACACAAAAGCTCATATATACTGCTAACACACACACACACACACACACACACACACAGCTATATAAAAACACCGTGAAAAGGCATTTGATTGAATGAAACTCTTAACCCAACACATACACACACACACCCCTCAATCTTTCACACACAAACAGCAGGCAGGGGAACTGATGGAACAGCAGAAGCAAGGTTATAGAGGATGAAGCAAATTAAAGAGACATAAAAAGCGTGCAGGGGCTAGAAAGGGAATGGGGTGATGAAGTAGGTGCTAACTGAAGGAGATGGACATGTGCTACTGTCATCCCCACCCAAAGGGAAACACAATTAGACATTAAAGTTGCGTTAGTTTGGCCATTTGGGTGACGACAGTGAGCCTGGAATTGTTTGAAGCGGTGTAGGTTATTCAAACCACTGGAACCAGTTTGTTCTCCCTCATTCTCTAATTGTCCACATGGCTTTTAATGGACATCAAGTTCAATCACATTATTAAAGTCATTTTCATTACATGAAATCAGTGTTAAAGTAAATTGATGTTTTGTATGCATTTGTAAAAAGAAAAAAAAAAAAAAAAAAGTCCAGAGTTTCTGAACACTTTTTATCTGCTTTTGTTACTAAAACTAAACGAGAATCGAGACAGCAAAGGTCTTTCAGCAACGCACCTCCTGATGTGCTGAAAGGACAGCAGTCTGTTCAGTGGAAGTAAACGACGTGAAGAGTAATACAAGAAGAAAATGGAAATTGTTCGTTAACGGATTCACTTGTTCCATTTTCTCCACAAAATATATAGAGAGGGTGATTGCTTTACTAAGTTCACAAAAAAAGAAAAGAAAATAAGACTCGGTGGTTTGCGTATTGACATGGTGGTGTCGGTGTGGAGACACTTGCTGGCTACGGGATTATCTTGTTTTTTTTGATGCTTTTTTAAAATTATTTTTTTACATGTTTAGAACTAGTTTGATGCATTTGTTTAATTTTCTTTTAAATTGTAGCACTCTGAGTTTATATTATCATTACTATTATTGTGTCTTTAAGGCACACAGTAAAGGTCCAGAGGTTGAAAGTTATGTGGAATGTATAACGGTGGAACCCGCCTGACGGGTGACTGTACCTTCTCCTTGTCGCTGGCCTCTCTTGCCACCGTGGAACCCTAGAAACAAAAGAAAAGGAAATTAAGACAAAAACGACACGATTAACATTCTTTTAATTCTTGCACCAAAAGCTCAGATGATCAGTGACAACCGGTTCTTGACAAAATGAGTGCGAAAAAGGGAACTGGTACAGTGCAACTACAAATTAGACTTACATAACTTCTTGTAATATTCATATTCTATCCGATCACTTTGCATTTCATTGCTTCCTTTATTCTTGATCCGGTTTCCCCTCCTACCTTGAGATCATATTTTTTGTAGACGGAAAGGCGGTGAGAGAAGACATTGCGAGTGACAATCATGTAGGTCTCATCTCCATCCACGGTGAGCCGGTAAATCCCCAGAAACTGAGGCAGCAGTGTGTTGCCATGGCACTCCACGATAAACTACGAAAAGACAAGGAGGAATATGAATGTTTAAAGCGTGTGTAGCATTTGTACGCTTACTGCCTTTAGAGGGGAGACAGTGAGAAAGAAAGGTTTGTTAGTGATACCTTTAGTATCACTCTGTGATCAACTGTAAAGTGATAGATAGACAAGAGTGCTCTGACAACAGCTGGATTAGGAAATGATGAATGAATTTGAACCCTCACACTTATTGAAAGTTATTGAGCGAACCAAAATCAATATTTTAGAGCACAAGCTGTGAAAGCATCATTGATGTTATTAAAAGGCTTTGACTTGTGCGTTCTGTGGGCCAATGTGTCAGTTTGTAATGCAGGAAGACAAAAAGGGTCAAGATGACCAATTACATGCATTTTATAATTTAGTCCAATTTTGTACAAGCTCCTTCAAAGAATGAGAGAGAAAGACAGAGTCTCCGACGTCCAGTGGTCCCCCTAGGAGACAGGTGTTTCTATCAGAAGAGGGTGCTAGTAGAGTCAAATTATGTTTGAGGTATTTTGATTCTATCAAAGACACACGGTTTGAGAAAGCTCGTCTTATAGAAGGATCAAGGCTTGCGTTTATATATATGTATAATATGAAACTTGAACACTTTCTTCCACTGCGCACACAGAACGAACAGCTGGCAGACCGTGAAGATATTCGCTGAATTTGACAAAAAGTGTCTTATTATAATTGAAAAAAAATGAAATGACGGCTAATAAGATATGACAGAATTTTTTGCAACACTGTCAGTCAAAATGGCGGGCAACGAGAAAGTCTAACTCCACCACTGGTTCTCACCTGATGATATTTCTTTAGAATGTTGTGCATCTCTGCCACATCCTCGCTGCTGATGGTCTTGATGACGTAGCGTTTGTCATAAGAGGTATGGAAGCGGGCCCCGCTCCGTCCCTGGGCCTCACTGTTCAAAGGCGCACTGCGTGTCAGAGAGTTCTGAAAACACAGAAAACATTTTGTATTTCAAATGCTTATTCAACTACGAGTACACGTTTTCTTAGTTGGTTCAACGGTTGAAATAGTCTGGTGTACTTGAATGGATCCCACAATACTGCATGTCCTGCCTCTACGCTCTAGTTGTCCGACCACCTTCCACCCTCCAGTCTAAACATGTGGGGTTCTGACTCCTATGCCTGCTCCCTGTCCAAACCTACACACAGACACAAACAGCTGCTGCCCAGACTTTGGCGCTGAAAAGTAACATGATCCAACAGCCTTGGCTGCACGCCTCATTCTCCAAGAATTCCTAATGTCCTCTGCCCTCGGTGCACTCTCCCCTCTTCACGCCATAGCATCTTTTGCTTAAAACCATGGAACCTTAAGAGGCCCACTTACAGTCCAGGTCCTGGTGCAACATTGAGGTGGTTTGTGTCACAGGCTGAAATGTTTAAGAGGCCCTTCGCCTGAGGCTGGCATAGATAAAAAAATAAAAAAAAGCTTTCAAAGGAATATCCTACTGTTTGTTTTAGTTTGTAATTTTCTCCACCAGACATTTATCATAATGTGGGGAAAAATGTTAATCTGTTTGCACTTCTGTTACCCTCCCAGAACTGAATTTAATACTGCTAGCATTGCTTATGAAAACTAATGGGTACTGTGCATGTCATCAAAAGAGCCTGCAGCTGGTGGTACCCATTGGCTGTACTGAAGAATTTCACCAATGGAATTAGAAATAATACCAATAGGCCTTTAGAAAAATATAAACCAATAAACCTTTTTGACCACAATGTGACTAGTGCCTCATGTAGAAAAGTAGTTGAGAATGTCACAACATTTCTTTGCACTGGCCAGTGTCTTAACAACCCCAACTGCCCACTCACTGCAGCCAGCCGAACCCTAATGTAAACATGCGAGAAGGACAGCTGCACTGAGCTGGGACGCAACGACCTCCAAATACTGCCAACTCATTGCCTGCTCTGGGAGTGGGGATTTACTCGGGAAGAGTGGAAAAAAAAAGAAACGGAAATCAAGGCTGAAACAAAAGAGGGAAAGGAAAAAGTGCAATCATTTACAGAAGAAGACTGTGATCAAATTAGTTTAGAAATAGTTACGAGTGTTTCAGTGGTCTAATAGGACCAGAGGGTTACATTTATTACACACTCTTCAGATACGTTTGAGGATAATGTTTCTTACCAAGAAGTCCTGATCGTCGATGCCAAACCTCTCTCTGAGGTTTCGAAACACCAGAGGGCAGTACTCCTTGAACTTGAAATGGCTGGGCATGTTCTCCCTGTGGGTACACAAAAAAAACAAAAAACAAAAAAAAAACAGTGACATAGTTTATGAGATGCTCTAGGTTCTAAATTCACAGGTTTATGAAAATAAAATACTATAATTGTATAATATACTTAAAAAGACCTTACTTGTTGAATAGGTGGTTGTCCACTTTGATCTTAGAATAGGCCTTGAAGTCGTCTGGCATGAGCATGATGGGGATCTGAACATGGCTTAACTCATTTATCTGGGTAGGAAAAAAAAAAAACATAGAAAAGAAAGGGAGGTCAGTGAAGTATCGAGCAATAAAAAGCAGTCGAAAACATGTCAGTAAAATCACGTTACATAAGTCATGCTAGAAGCCTTGGGATACCGAGAGTGCACTGTTCAGCTTTCTTTCATGTGCTAGCTGTGTGCTTCCTTTTTCACGATGCAATATTATCACACCTAATCAGCAGCATCTTTTAACAGACTGGTGTAAAGATAAGCAGTGGCTTACACGTGACTGGATTTAAAAAAAGACATTCAGTGTAACACAAGGATTTGGTTTTTGCATTGGCAGCGCGAAAACGACTCGCATGATTAATGTCACTTTTCTTTGTCATCTCTGATAAAGAGTGAAAGTGTGGTATGTTGCGGAATTACAACAAAAAAGCGTCACTCCTGCAAGAAAGATAAGATCTGTGTCGCCTGTGATGCAGTGCAATTTTCTAATCTTTGAGTGTGTTCACCATTCAAGAGCGTATTTGCTTTCTACTTGCACTCATATTTGAGACTTAAGTTTGAAAATACATAAACTAGATGTTGTGTACTACCAGGTGAGTTAGACTGTTAACTAGAGAGTCACCAAATGTTCTTGGCCGGTTCCGATATCCAATATTTTAAAAGTCTAACCTGCCGATTCAGAGTTGCCAATTTCTTTCTAACAGCTATATAATTGACAAAAAGGCTCCATACTGCCGGTCAGCGTTCGCTGTACAGCTCTGTGCTGCTGGCAGACGAGCCGGTCACTGCGATTACTCGGAGCAGCAGCATGGGAATGAATTACCATATAATAAGTGTCTGATTAAGTTAGTTGTTCCAAATGTTTTTAAGATGAACAAATTGTGAGCTTTAAGTCCTCTTCACTCAGCGACACGTGTGTGTGGCTGTGAAGTTACTATCATGCAGTAAATATAAGACTGACCCGCCGGTAACAGGTCACGGCCGAATCAGCTGAAAACACGTGTGTGTCTCGACTGTTAACACTTGATTATACGAGTTCCATGTTTCTACACATTTATGGTCATGATTGCCACCCAACAAAATGCAAATTACAAAACACTTCAAACCTTGCGAACTGCATGAACAACGGGGCTTCTAACACATACAGCACATTGCAGGGGTTACAATTTGGAACTGGTCATGCATCACTGATTGCTGCAATACGCAGACCTGACATTTGTTATGACTCAGGCACAGCTTGATACAAATAGGATGATGATGGTGTGTGTGTGTGTGTCTGCGCACCCTTGTGTATTCGTTGTTGGCTGCAGACAGGAGTGTTGGCAAGTTTCTTGAATCTATTAATACTCTTTCATTCTACCAAGCACACTTGTGATGTAGGTGTACTGAATACACTTAAACACTCAAACTTTGGTGGCAATAACTGCCTGGCATACTCCGTCAGGCTTTCTGCCAGTGAATTGCAAGCCCTGCGTAACGTTACAGAGTGTCCGCTCGAGAGAGAGAGAGAGAGAGAGAGAGAGCGTTTGTGTGAAGATGAATATATAGTCAGCAGAAACACTATTTCAACTTTGCTGTTAACCAAGTCAGCAAACATGCACAATTTGAGCACAGAAGCGTTTCAAGAACAAGCCTGTTTACCTTGCCTATAGCACTTTGATGTTGTCTTACTATAGGTAAGAGTTACCATTCTTACTAAATATCCTCTAGGATTATTGTAAGCTTTAAGCAAATGTGTGTGCACGGTTAACAGAAGATAGCCTAAGAGCAGGAGAGAATTTCTCGGTAGGAAAGGAGAAAAAAAAAAAAAAAAAAAAAAAGCGTGATTAAAAAGATACGGAAAGGAGGGCATTAGAGAGACAGAGCAAGCAGAGGATCCAAGTGCCATATCCAGAAATATTTCAGTGCCCTGGTGTGACAGGCACCAACGTCACAGTGATGCTATACCACAGATGCATCCTGGGTACTCAGTGGGGAGATGTCGCCTAATCAACAAAGCTGTGTTTCACACAAAGGCAGAGACAGTGGCTGATCTTACAAAGCACACATGCACGCACGCGAAGACACCTAGTGTACAAACATGCTTAAACACAAAAATCAGGTAAAAATAAACTCGATAAAAACAATGCACAACTAAAAATACTCCTTTCATCTGCTCGGCTCTGGTCATAATGTCTATCTTGAGCTAAGTGTGGCTCTTGTGTGTTGTTTCATCAGATGTCTCCAGCGTATCGGCCCATCTTCCTGCAGCTCGCAAACTTGCAGACAATTTTCACACCACCACTTCCTGTTTGTCTCCATGGTGATGAAGACTGGTTTTCCGGCCCAGGGTGAACCAAGCGTGTGCTGTTGCTCCATCGGACGGGAAGTTAGTGAGTAGAGTGTGCTCTGTCAGCAGCATGGCATTGCCTTATCTCTCTGAACAATGACCGATAGATGACTCACTCTCGCAGATGACAGCCCGACGATAGTGTTGACTGGGTGACATTGCAACAAGTTTTAATTTTTAAAATCTTGGTGTAAAGATACAAACGATCGGGCCATTTCTTAGGAGCAAGATATAAAAGGGAAATGAAAGTATGGAGAGAAATCTCTCCCAAAGGAAAGAAACAAGACTAAGCATCAGGTATGACAGCAGGATGGAGGGGGAAAGCTAAAACTGACCGTCATCTTGTTCATCTATTCTAAATTCTGACAACTCAGTTAGTGACCTACAAGCTACAACATGAATGTGTCACTAGAAGAGATTTTAGGGCTGTCCAGAATACCAGTTTTTGGAATCCGGAGACCAAGAGAGCCGGTTTTACTCCTCGTGAGAACGATGCATAATGCCTCAGTCTGTGCGTAGCGTGTCCTCTCCTCATCCCTCTGAGTGAGCGAGTGTAGACATTCCTCAAAAACACGTTTGCGGGCCTTCTCCCCCTAAACGCTGGCCCATTGGAGGCTGCTGTCTCCGGGCATTATGCGATACATCAGTGCCCGGCTACCGCTCAGCCCATTTCGGCCCAAGCCCTGTGAGGGTTGTGCCGACACAAGCAAATGGCCACGTTTGATTGGCTCATCTCCATGACATGACGAGTGAAGGACTGAGGCAGACATTTCTCCATTCTAGGCTGAGATGGACGGCTTAGTGCTGCAACACAGGTCTTTACCTTGAATTAAAGGTAGTCATTTTTAAGGATCCTACAGTATTTTGGGTTGTATTTATATTTATTATTGAATAAGAAGCATTTTTCAAAAGGTTTGGTTTGATTTATGCATGCTTCTTCTCCCGATGCGTTCATGGTTCACTTGCTTCAGTGCCACCAATACATGAGTGGTCCCCATCTGATTCATAGGACTGATATCCGTATTTACTAACTGTCCATCACATGTACTTTAATTTCTCGCTGTACAGGCTGCTTTTGTACAAAGCCACAATGCAGCCACAATGCAGCCACAAGCACAAGAAAACAGAACTAGTCACAAATCAATTGGTGGTAAGTTACGTTGAAGTATAAGTGTAGTGCAACAAACTTGTTCTCGGCCCACTCGAACATTCACATATATACTTTTGTGTCCCAATAAAAAGCACAACTCAAGTTTGGACTCTTGAGATGTTTTGCTACTCTCATAGACTTCAAACATGTGGCTATATTTTGAACTGGCTGGGTGTCACCCCAATACAATCTTCAGTCTTGAATCCAGCTACTTTTTAAATGTATACAACTCTTACAATTTTGCTTGCAAGATGGCAGGAGTCAGGGAAATAAACAAACCTGGACCAATGCTAATATTAAGAATAACATCATTGGTTTAAGTGAAGATCGACAACAGCCGATTTGGGAGATTTATCACCGCAGAAAAGAAGCTGACTTTTTACGACATACCAGTCGTACCAGTATAGATAAACAGGGGAGCTGGGAGAGAGAGAACAGCATCATTATAAGATATATTTTCCATCAGAGCCCAAATGTGTGTCAAGCTGTCAATAATGAGTGGGGAAATGGGACATTGTGCTCGGAAGAACCGACTCCTTGAAAGTGCAGCGTGTTAGCGTGCACTTCCTCTATGCTAATTCACGAGGCATTAAATTCTAAGTGGCTCTAATTAAAGTGTAATCAAGACTGACTGATCGTGTAATTAACCAATATGTAGAGGTGTAAATACAGTAAGAGGGAACATGAATTTGCAATCTGGTAAAAGCTGCACTCAAATCAATAGTGCAGAGAAGTATTTAGTGAGTATTTAGAGTATAAAGCGACGGCTTACAAAACCATCAGCATACACTTCAGAATGTTTTCTCAACACACACACACACACATCATCATCAGTGTTGTGCTTTTTAGGAAATATCTCTAATACACAAACATTGAGCCTTAACCAACTGGTACACTCGCTGACCACAACATGACAGATGATATTCATGAACCACAAAGATACTCATATACAGTATGGATACACAAGCTAAATGGAGATTTGCCATTTAACAATCAGATAGTGAGCATCAAAGGTCACATAGAGCTGTAGCAGATTGCATTGAGTCGAGAGTGGACTTAACCTTTCACTGGCCACTTTACAAGGCTATTACATCATCTCCCGACCTGTTAACAATCCCAGAACTATTCATAGTATGAAGCAATTTTAACATTAGCCACATAAACAAGAATACATATTACCCAAGGAACCAAACCAAGGTTAGGTTGAAAGGCCTAAACACAGTACAACAATGGTATCACAGATTCATTGGGCCGTAAAAAGGAATCCTCGCAGAACAGGGTTAGGGTAGGTAGATAAAAAAGATGAAATGTACAACTATCGTTATCTATCCATTAGTCATCAACAAACCAAAATCGGTCTACAGTTAATCTTCGAACTGTTGTAGCAGTACTTCCTTACAGGAGTACTTCTTCTGCTTTAAACCACATGCAATGATCAGTCCCTCACAATGTAACAAAAATAATGTGACCATGACAGGCTGTATGTGACCTAATTCTGTGGAGCAGCTTTAACTTCTCAGTCAGGGCTACCCCCTTACTCCAATTCCTCCCTCTGCTCACAACCACAGCATGGAAAGGTCAGCCATAATGAGGACGCAGTGATGCTAAAAGTAGAGCAGTGGTAAGGTAAAAGGACTGCTGTGCATGTGTGTGTGTGTGTGTGTGTGTGTGTGTGTGAGAGAGAGACAGAGACACAGAAATAAAACAGGGCAAATGCAACCAACTACCTGAGTAAGACATCTGCAGTGCAATTAAAGGCTTATGGTAGTCATGCCTTGTATTGTGAGACGTGCATTCACATCAGACACTAACAGCTGGTTCAGGTGTAGTTCAGCCCCTGTTCGTCACCAAATCGCACACACTGAGCTGCTGAAGTGTGCGTTTCTGAGTGTTAGACTACCGTAGAATATGCCAGGTACACTCAGCCTATTCAAAGTATAATTCAGACAAATATTATTCAGTGTTAGCATCTCCTTCGGGGCTAAGTTCTTACAACAGACAAACTCCTATCTATGTCGAAACACTAAATGTCGAATGACTAAGGTCAAAATAGGTCACACAGAAATTAAAAGTTGTCATCAAGGTACATGCAGACAAGTCAACAAGTCTGTTATGACAACAGTGCTGTGCAAGTCCAGCTATTAAAGGATATGGTGATTTAGACTGACTGAGCAACAAACAGGCTTATGGTATATGGCCTGTGCTGTTGAGGGAATGAAGCTGCTCAGCAACATGTCGCATTTCATTTTGGCAAGTGTGCCACAGGCCCATGGCACAGTGACTCTGTGGCGAAGGAAACACACACGCACACACTAGTAATGCAGGCACTTGCATACATGTTTGCATGCATGCAAGAGCAGATCAAATATATATTTTTTATGTTTTTTGAGACACGTTGGAATGAAACCACAAGATGCTTCTATGAGTTCCTCTAGCTGTCATTGCCTCAGGGTGCAAAGAATGTGAGGCTCCAGCTTTTCTGTTTTCCTCACCGTAATCACCACACATATTAGCTGTGGGTCACTCCTGCAGATATTTATAGAATCTCCCTTTTATGCAATCCACAGAACCAAGCACAGCTACTCTGAGTCAGACAGAGAGAAAGGACACAGCAGAGAAAGGGAAGAGAGAAGGAGACGGGGAATGAAAAGTGAGCCAGATAGACAGGGTGACACAAAAAGGGGCTATGACAAGAATAGTGAATGAACCTGCAGGTTGGGGAGGGTTTAATGGAGGTGCAGCAAGTAAAGAGTGGCGCATAGAAACACTAAAAGTAGAAACCTGAGGAAGACCCAAAGGAAGGATATTTAGAATTAATTATTTAAGATATTGCCTATACTATACAAAGTCCTCTTGGAAATATCAACAGACAAAAGTCTGAAGGTTATACTAATTAAAAGGCCTCAAGTGGCACTGTACTTCATAACAATAAAAGAGAGACTTTTAGAATCTCCCATGATAAGAAAAACATGCAATTCTTTGTGTACCGTTGCCATTGCGAGCGTTGTAGCGGGCTAACTTCCGTATGAACTAAACCAACTTAACCTCAGTCATGGACACACTGAGGTGAGGTTTTGCAGTAACTACTAAAACGAGCAGCGGTGTTACAAAGCGTAGAGAGCCAGAATAAATTAGTTAAATTTAAAATAAACTTAGTGATTCATCCACACACTCTTGACACACTGCAGGAAATCACATTGCTCCTGTTAAATAAGTGATACATTTATTCATCTTATTTTCTGTTATCAGTGTAGCATTAAAGCATTAACTAGCGAACAGCTGGCTATTTAGTTAGCTTGCTAATCCCGCCATGCTTTAATGCTACACTGGTTACAGAAAGTGAGCTGAACAGCGGGCCGGTGGCCAGCAGGCCGCTCTCTTCCTCGCGAGCTGCGACAAAACTTTACGGCCCAGCTGACGTGTGTCGTCATCATAACAACAATCTGCATTTTGCTTTTTACGTGAAATGACCCGGGACTGACAGACAAGCAAGGACTAAATTCCTTTTACACATTCACAAATTACAGAAAGGTGAAGTGGCTAGCAATCCTGTGGGCTATATTTGTGCTTAGCGTCTATTTTGTTCATGTCAGCACATATTCAGCATAAGAGAGAGAGAGAGAGAGAATGGTTATTCTGCTAGTTTCACAATCATACAATAAAAGGGGAAAGGCTTATTTACAGAAAACACTGAGGCAGCCAAATCACAATGTCTGAACTCAGTGCAGCAAAGAATAGATCACAGAGAGACAAGACCTATTCTACATTTGTAATGTCATGCAGACCAGGAGATGCTGTTGTAATGAGTTTGAGATTGATTTTGTAGACTCTGGTTTGTTTAAGCTTTTGCACCCACTAAGCTTCAGTGGTTACAACTTAGATTCCCACTGAAATCCTTTTCTGTAAAACCATGAGCAGTGTAACCTATTTAGGCTCTGAGGGATGCAAGTGTTAGGATTAAAGTAAAATTGGCTACCTGTCAACAATGGTTCTTTTCAGCTGCCACACACCTTTTGCCATACAAAGCAATTTCAAAACACACACACCCCCCTAGCTTTTCTCAGCTGTTACACAAGAATCCTTCTGAGAACGTGCAGCGAATGTCCTGGGCCACATGAACGTCTCATATGTGTTCATCCATCTTGGCACTATTGGACTCATTCTACAGAACATTTTTGCTTCATTGGACCAATAGAGTGGCAGTACTATCCACGGCTCTTCTGTATTGTTTTTAGTACCAGACTACCTTTCCCTCTTAGCAGGTTCAGGTGTTTAACCATTGAGCTCCCAGAGTACCAATACTGTAAGAAGTCTGGTTTTCAGGAGGCACCAGAGTGGATGCTTTTGACTGACAGGCCACAGTGGATTTGGAGGGGTGGGGGTTACATCTTCCAGAACATGTGCATGTGTTTACATGTCGTCTCTGCAGGCTGGTTGCATTCTCAGGCCTCCCCTTTTATTCATTCCTTTTCAGTGTCCTATTATTTACAATTTTAGTGTACTTTGCACACCCCATACTTTAAAGTAACCTTACATGAACACTTACAAGCTGCAGCGTTTACACTCCGTGCCAGTAACTCAGTGGCTCAATCTGGTGACCTGGCATGGACTTCCATTTTTATGTTGCCAATGGTATTTTTGTGTGTTTTCTTGCATGACAGTCTGGATAATATCATATCTGTCAATGCATCAACGTGGTCACACATGTCTGTTCAATGAGACTTTTGTCATCCGATCATGCCAGGACACATTAATTGTTAAGTCTGTATGCTCCAATGTCGGATCTTGCTCGCATTGGGATATCATCCGCCTGACTCGCATTGAGTTCCAATCTCGGTGAGGTGTGGTCAGCATGAGGAAGAGTAAGCAGCAACATTACCGGGGGGACTTTTATGAAGAATTTATAGGACATTAAATGCGTTTGTCCTCCGTTTTACAGCCGCTTCTTTAACCAGGAAATATATCCAACCACTATCCGATCAGGTCGAATTGAAGTGTCAACACAAGTGAGTTGTGATCTGGTGCATCCGACCACAAAAGTTCCATTGAAAAGTCATGCGTAACCACGGCCAATGTTCATTTCTCTCAAGCATTTCACGTGACATTCAAAAACAGAAGGATTAATCAGTAGTACTGCATAGCAGCATGTAGGTAAACCTCGAGCACCTTACTTAGATTGCAGTATCAGGACCAACACCAGCCAGGTGACTGTGATCCATCTACAGAAGCTATCCAAAAGCGTTGGATTTTTAGCTGTCTTGGCACACTGAACTACCACGCTTAACACCAGGCCAAAAATCAAATCGCACCGTCTATGCAGCAGGAAATAACAAACGGAGCTCAAAAGAGGCCAGATCATCTGTGCACAAAGTGCTGGTGCATGAGCCAAAAACTGCAAAATGATTTACTAAGTCAAACAGTCTCTAACATCATGTAGAACTGAAAATAGGTGTATTACTACTGAGATGAGGAATTATGAATTACTTTGCTAAAGCAGCAACTGCTGGCTCATACGGTCTGTTAACATCACGTGATGCAAAACCAACATAGGTGCACATCCATAAAGAGCAAGAAAGCAGAGCTGCACTTTGCATTAAAAAGGGGAAAAAAAATCTAACATTTTATACAAACTATACTGTTAGTACCTTTCCCATGGGAATAATGTCTTACTAACATATGAATAGACATTTATATACTAAATATAAAAATGACTGCTCATCTCTTTTTCTACATTTTGGAAAGCAGTTCTCCTCAAACTAAACCACCAGATGAACCGTTGTGTAAACAGGCTGGCTTTACTGTAATAATCATGGTATGGTTATTAGGAACAAGCCGAGTAAAGGATGAAGGAGAGGCTATATATTAATACGATTGCAAGAGCGCCGGACCTGAAAGAACCACAGATTATATACCTCTGCTGGCTGTCTCCATCCCACTTGTGTAATATAATAATGTGTGTTAAACATTGGTAAAAAGGTTGAATATTTAGGATTTGGTGCCAGAAATATTTGCATGTCCTCTGCTTTCTTGCCAAGCTTGCTCTCTCTCTCTCATACGAGTATTGGCCCAGTACACATATTCAGCAAAGGAAGAGAAGGAGAGCAGAGAGCAGAGATAAGCTGTCTTGCATGGGAAGATATGCTCTTTCATGACACAGACCCCTAGCAGCTTATCCTACATGTGCACAACAGGAAGCCAAAGAAGAGTTCGCTGCTCACGCACGCTCACACACACACACACACACACACACACATGTATATATATATATATATATATATATATATATATATATATATATATATATCGAAATCATGCAAAACGAATAGTAACATTAGCTGTGCAAAACTTAATAGAGCAAACATAAATAACGATTTGCTGTATGAGTCCAGGAGACATATTTATTGACAACAACGTAGCCGACAGCTGTCATCTCGTATGTGTCAATCAACTGCAACAACACAAGGACTCGTAGTTGACAGCTAGTGAGGTTTAATGTGGCATATCAAAGGTCGAGGGAGAGAGACATAACTGTGGATCTTATAGGGACATAAGCTGGTCTGACTCACCGAATGGTTGACTCCCCACATAAGCACGCTGAGCAGAGGGTCGCTGGCACGGAAGAGCTTCACTTTCTGAGCAACGAAGTGTTTTTTCTTGGTCTTCGTTTTGCTCGCAATAGCTGCGGCAATGCTGCTCGCCGAAGCCATCTTTTTAAAGCAAGCTGGTTGGTTATTGCAGTCTGTGCGATAGTCTTGACTGTTTGTTCACCCTGAAGCTGGCACAGTGGCCACTAGCTCACGACTCGGTAATACCAATACTATTCATTTAGCCAGCTCGCAAAATCAAAGTGCCCCGATTATTGTCTTCATCCAACGTCCCCAGACGGTTTGGCTGACGCTATGACTCGACAAGGAATAATAGGAGAAAATACGACGTGTTTACGCTAATACTGCTGCTCCCCTTCGCCGAGCACTCCGCCGCTTCCCTCAGCCCACATCATAAGTCGCCTCTCTTCCTTCCTTCACTAGTCTTGAGCTCTCCGCTGTGATGTGAGCTCTCACTGAGCTGGCGTTAGCGTAGCCGAATAGCGCGCTAGCTAGCAAAGCATCAACGATAAATTAAAGTAAAACTATGACACGTGTAAAACAGGAAGAATGCAACACGAATTATTATGCAGCCTTAAAACAAATAATTAAAATGACACATTCGTGACGCGGAATGACTAACTAAACGTTCTTGACAACCATCCAACATTAGTCCCTCCGACCTTCGTTAGCGAGTCGGCTACGTAACGTTAGCCGACTGAGAACCGGTCTCCGTTCACCAACGAGCTACCGTTAGCCTGCGAGCTAACGTTAGATAGCAGCACACGACTAGCAAGCGGCTCAGCCCTCCTTTCCTACGCGCTATGTGATCAGTCCGTAGAGATGACAGGGGAGGATCCTGTCATGTTCTTGCCCCGCCTGAATCAAAACGCCGAGGAGCGGCTATCTAGACGTAAATCACCGGGTGATCAACTCCGCCTGCTGCATTGAGGCTCATGTGCGCTGCTGTCAAGTGACAGCTCGACGGGGGGGGAGGTGACAGTGTCTGCTGCAACCCCCTCCCTCCACCAGGCCTATGACACTTTTTTTTTGTTGCTTTTTAATAGCACACAGCAGTCTTTTTAATACCAGTATGAATTTGTATTTTGATTTCGTCATGAATGAATAAAAAATTCCTCTCCATGTGTGAAAATGTATATGCACTGTTCCCATTTCCAGGTGGCCATATGACTGCGCGTGTTTGCAGCTGTATAATAGAAATGCATTAGCAGGTAAGACCTGTGCATCGTCCCCACCATCCCCCATCCTTGGCTTGCTATCGTTTAGATTAATCTGAGCCTCATTTCATGGACAGGCAGAAGGGTGACAACGTCCCACACCACCAGGTAATGTCGGTGGAGGTCATTTGGTTGTCTGGTGCATGCTGCGCTATTCCCACTGGCATTGCTGTGTCAGTGATTCTCTAAGAGCAAGCAGCCTCAGTGCGATGGTGCTGTAGAGAGCTCATTTGTTTTATTCACTCTTCAGAGTATAGCACGTTTACCTTAATACTGTTCCGATGACCTGCACAGGACAAGACCGCCACCCTCTCAACACGGAGAAGGTTCTACATAGACTGTATATAAGAAGGTTCTAACTATAGACTGTATATAAGAAGGTTCTATGTATATAAGAAGGTTCTACATAGACTGTATATAACTATAGACTGTATATAAGAAGGTTATACATAGACTGTATATAACTATAGACTGTATAAGAAGGTTCCGCTCACGTGGCATGGGTTGCCAAGCAACGCGGTGTCAACCTCCTTTTTCACAACACTACACTGTTTTTTTTCTGGATGGCTGTTGTGTTCATCAAGCATTTTTGATTTGTCCTTTAGCTTGTAGAGTAGGTAAGTCCTCGTGAATATTTGAGATAGTGATCCGCGTGGTTTGTCTGTTGAAGCGTGTTTTGTGAACAGGTCTAACGTTACTGAGCTATAAGCTGTCAGCTTAGCTCTGTCGTTTAGCCAGCATATGACTGCAGCTTTTAGGGTTGATTGCATTGAGCGGAACGACGATCCGTGATGAATAAACGCTGTTGTGACAACTATTGTTTACCTCTCTAGGTCACAGAATGGGAAAGAAAGGGAAGAAGGAGAGGGAAACTCCATGCACGGAAACGGTATGAGTATACAAAGCATAACGTTAGCCAGCAAACGTGTTTCTAGGTTTGTTTATTTCGTGTCTATAAAAGATGCCCAAAAAAAACATACACCGCGGGGACAGACACGAGATCAATGATAACGCATTTACATCTCTCCCTCTCCTCACTCTCACAGTTTGAGCCACTAACCTTTGAGGGAAAAACTCCAGCAACAATAGTGCTGCTGCTGAGCTCCCCAGAGGAGGACATCCTAGTCAAAGCCTGTGAAGCGATCCACATATTTGCAGAAAAAGGTGCAGTAGACTACCCACGGAAAAAAACGCTACATATTAGCTTTTTTTCTGTGAGCAAACATGCAGATGAAAACCACAAAATGTACTAAATGTCTTATCTTATTTCCTGCTTATTTCCCATGATATCCATCATCTAATTCATTCGATTACTTGCTCATAAACCACTTGCATAGTATATATTTTATATATCAAGAGCTGAAATAAAATAATCAACATGTAATAATATTATATGTATATTACTATTATAGACACCCCCTGTTTTAGCTTCTACTGTGTTTATCTTCACTACTTCACTGACACATAGTAAATGCTATACAGGTCTGTTTGCCACCGTGCTTAATGTCTCTGCTCATGGTCTCCCCCTGTTGTTAGGAGATGAGAACAAGGTTTGTCTGCTGGGACTGGGGGCATTGGAGCCTCTCTGTCAGCTCATCACTCACATCAACAAGCTGATCAGACGCAACGCCTTCATGGCCCTGGGCATCATGGCCAACAACGGTGTGTCAGACAACATATAACGAAATCAATGCAGAAGAGCCTTTTGAGCCTGTTGGTGGCTTACAGTACAATTGATTTGACGTCCTGACCATCTATGTGCTTGTCAGGCAATTGAGTGCTTAGAGATTTGTCAACTGGCTAGAATTCACTGTTTTGTTGACTTACAGACTGAGAGACTGATGGGTTTGCTTACTAAATAAGTTATTAACTTTGTTTCATATTTCCATTGAAAGGTGATGTAAGGATTGCTCTGAAAAAAATAGATGTCATTCCATCAATCATTGACAAACTGTCCCTTGAAGGTGAGTGATTTGGATCTCGAGATGAATAGACTCAGAAATAGATATAATAAAAGAAACAAACAGTCATTTTCTTTCCTATTCAAGAAGATGTAGTTGTCCATGAGTTTGCAACACTGTGCCTGGCCTCTCTGTCAGTGGATTTCGTCTGTAAGGCCCGGATCTTTGACAACAAGGGCCTGCCACCTCTAATCCAGCTCTTATCCAGTCCAGACCCTGATGTCAGCAAGAACTCACTAGAGATCATCTTTAACCTGGTTCAGGTGACTCAGAGGAGGTTACAAGGCTATGTGGTTATAAGGTTTTTCATTTTAGTCAAATAGAAGTTACATTTATCAGTATCTTAAAAGCCACTAAACGCATCACGGTGTGTTTTGTAAAATATATTCTTGAGATGGATGAAATTCAAACGGTTTCATTATTCTCTTTTGACTTTTGTATCCGTGTTGTAATGTATGCATGAAGGACCACCAAAGCCGTCTGGCAGTGCGTGAGTTGGGAGGGATCCCTCCACTTCTGGATCTGTTGAAGTCGGACTTCCCTGTCATTCAGCAGTTGGCTTTGAAGACACTGCAGAATGTCACCACTGATAAAGATGCATGCAACACCTTAAGGGAAGAGCAAGGATTTGAGAAGCTCATGGATATCCTCAGCAACATGGTAGGTCTGTGTGTGCATGTGTCTGAGAGACAGAACAAATGCTTATGTATGTCTTCATCCTGCCCTTTAGTCCTAGGTAATGAAAACATGAAGACAAAATATGGATAGGGTTATAGCTGTCTGTATGCAGTGTATGTTTGCACCATTAGCTGAAAATGGTTCCCTTTGAATGAACACTGTCTGAACTCCTAATGCCTCTATATCCTCGACTACATCCTCTGTCTCCTATCTATCTTTTTATTTCTTACAGGAATTCAGAGACCTTCACGCTGTGGCCTTACGGGTAGTTGCTAACTGTATGAGTGACAGTGAGAGTTTACAGCTGATCCAGAATGGTGGAGGATTAACAAGGCTGATGGAGTTTGTTCTCGCCCCCAATATGCCTGAAATCCAGTCCAACGCTGTGAAATGCATCGCCAGGGTTGCTCAGAGCTGTAAGCACAGAAGGAGACAAGAGATAATATTTTTTTTCATTGCTTTCCAGCTATAGGTTTGGAAGTCAAGCGGGTGTAACAGTTAATCCGTGTGTTTATGTCATCGTTTTTTGCATACACACGTGTAGCTGAGAATCGCGAACTGCTCAATGAGCAGAATGTGGAGAAGGTGCTTGTAGAACTTCTGTCTGTAGCGGACATCAGCGTGAAAACAGCTGCCTGCCAGGCTGTGTCCGCCATGAGCTTCCACCTAGCCAGCAAAGACAGCTTCAGAGACCTGGGTACATACGTGCACATTCGCACAAGCACCTTAACATCATACACTCTCAACGATGCCGTGTGAATGAGTTGGATTTATGTGTGTTTCAGGTGGGATCCCTGCAGTTGTACGGTTGCTGAGCAATGACAGTTTGGTGCTTAGAGAGGCAGCAACCCAGGCCCTCTCTAACCTCACACATAGCAACCAGCTCAACGCATTGTGAGTGACAGACAACCTGTTACATAATGCAAATGAGACCCCTACAGTTAGTTACTCAAAAAGGACCGAGACAATTAACAGTTTCAGGGTCTGAATAATGATATGTGCAACTTGCTGCCAAATGTGTAAAACATTAAGTGATGAGTTTGCAGTCTAAAACCGGGTATTTCAAGGTGGTATTTTAAAGTTGAGCAGTGTGCCTTCCTGTCTGCTATTTCACAAATGATTTAATGCTTCATCTTTCTTCTCATGGTTCTTACTGACTGAATATATCTACCTATCTTCTTTCCCTTTCTCCATTTCATCTTCCACCTTTTTAATCCCCCGACAAATCATCCCTTTACCCTTCGTCTCTTACTGTCTGACATATTTCAGCATTACTGTCTCCTTAAGTTCTCGGGACATTAAACTCCACCTCCCATCCTTAATTCCCTCACTTCCTTACTCTTAATGCTTGATTTCCCTTAAACTCCACTTATTTGTGCAAATCACACAAATGACACACACTTTACCTTCTACGTTGTATACTTTGAGACTGCATGTAGTCTGTAGGTTTGCAGTAAATCTCCCATCCATTTCTGTGGTATCTGCAGTGCAGTGTACGAGGCAGAAGGCCATGAGATCCTTGTCCAGCAGCTGTATGGAAGCTGTCCCAGGACTGTGGCCAATTCTGCTGCCACACTTGGCAACATGGCGGGACAGGAGGTCATCCGCTGCAGTGTCTTGTCACATGGAGCCATACAAGCTCTGGTGGAGCCCTTGAAGTCCACAGATACACAGGTCCTGGTCAACTCCACGCTGTGCCTGGCAGTATTGGCCTGCGATACGGAAGCTAGGGCAGAGGTTGGTGTTTGTGTTTGTCTAATGACAGTTTAGACTCCTGCCTTGCTGTCATATTTGCGAATGACAATGAAATTTTGAGATGTTTTGCATAAAGAAAATATCAGTTAATGGTACCAATACTGGTTTGACTGTTCCTGTTTTTATTCTTAACAGTAAAATGTATAAAACTTAAAAACAATGTTAATTATAAACAATAGTTTCTTATGAATTTTCCAAGAATAGTTTATATGCTTTCCCTGACAACCTAAAATTCACTCCTTGTTCATAGCTACTAAGCGCAAGAGGCCTTCACCCACTGGTCAATTTGCTGCAAACCTATGATAAGGAGGTGTTGCACAATGCATGCTGGGCTATCAATGTCTGTGCCAGTGATGTGCCCACTGCTGTGGAGATGTGCAAATTTGGGTAAGACACTGAGATGACAGCCAACTATTACATCAAACATGACTGATGTCATGTAGAACTTTGATGAGTGTTTTAAAGTTACAGCGACACAAAAGGTGTAGCGTCTTCAAGCCAATTTAGAGTAGTCTCTAAAATAGCCAGTAGATGGCAGTATAAGACAGTATTATGTATGGCTCTGACATAAAGTACTGGTCCTTTTGTTTATATGCGAGTGTGTGTTTGTTAGTGCGTGCATTTTTATATTTATCATCAATGTCTGAATATCTGTTTATGTGTGTCTTAGTGCCTTGGAAATGCTTCAGCAAATCAACCAATCAGCGACTCGAAGAAGCAGTTTCAGCAAGTTGGCCATGATCAGCCTGCTTAACTTCAATTTGTCTGTCAAATACAGCCTGACAGGTCATTTGGCCTCCACTGAAGTTATTAGTGAGGGCTTCTATGATGCCGGGAAGGTGTGTATATCTATGTATGTATGTATACTATTGAAATGGATGTGAAAAAGGAATGCGAGTCCAATTCAAATAAATTACTGTTGTCAAATCGAAAAGAAAATACTGTAGCAAAGGATAGTTTGACATGTCTTGTACATCACATCTCTCTCTGTTAGGTTCCTGCAGGTCAGAGGATTCTGACTTTAAAGGAACTGTCCGAGCAGCCTGTCAACAAGCAACGGCCCATCATTGTTGTCAATGCTGCAACAGAGTATGTTTTCTTGATTTTCTGTGATTCATTAAGTTTTGAAAAAAATAGAACTAAACATTGTTTATTATTAATATGCATCAGATTCCAACCCAGTTAAAAAAAAGTTTAGACAGAGGTTTTTGAAAATATATCCAGGAACTCCCATAACGATGACAGCTAACACAGCTAGCCTCTTACACAACAAGTACTACAGAGTGGGAAACTAACAACAACCACCACACAGATACTGGTAGAGCATTGGCTGAAACATGACAAGTTTCCTAAACTACCAGCCACACCAGGTAGTCGGTACAATTTATTCTGGCTGTTAAATTACTATCACCCTCCCCTTGTCTGCTCCAATCCCCCCCCCTCTCCTCTCCTCTGTTAGCATGGCCTCTCACGGTAAACGACCCCCATTTTTTTAAGATGGCAACACACTCGCAGTAGAAGAGCCTTTGTGTTTAGACTAATGGACAATCATGCACATGCATGCACAGCCATGAGGATGCCTGCACGTAATACACATGCACGCTGACGCACACACAATAAAAAAATTACTATACGTATAAAAGGATGTACATGCACACACGCACACTAATGCTCCCAAAAGCTTTCAGCATTTCAGCATTTGATGATGAATTAACTTTTAGCAGTTCCCCCTCAGGGTACCTCTGGCCCACCCCATTACCACCATGTCCCCCCTTCAGCATGCTTCCACTCACAACATCTCAGGAATTCTTAAGCAGTGTGTTATGTAACCTGTCCATGGCTATGTATGACCCAAGTTTAACTTTGTAACTTTAAAGCAATTCTCAAGAACATGAGAATGTAGAGTAGTAAGACATGATGGTGAAGAAGTCAAATACTCACTTATCTTCACTTACTTTTGCGCATAGTATACTGGTTGGTGTTGCGATCGGTAATGGGTGGACCCAAACGAAGAAACAGCAGAAAATGTGGAGTAAATGAAGGATTTATTGTAGAAGGGAAGGGTGATGAGGACAGTGAGAGGTTGAGCTGATCTGAGCTGGGCAGCATGGCTGATGCAGTAGCTCCGGGCTATGGTAACAAGGCTGCTGGCTGGCAGGCAGGCAGGGGAGTTGGAGGGTAATGTTTCTGGAAACACAAGGAAACAGGGTAAGTTAAATTAAATCAAACACATAACTCTGAATGGATAAACCATAGCGTCCAAGAATGGCAAACTTCCACTGTGGTTGCAATAACAATCTGGCAAAGTGTGAGTGAAGAACCAGGGTTGATATACTGCAGAGTGATAAGCATGATGGAAGGCAGGTGTGGGTAATCAGTGGTAACTAGAAGCCAGGAAAGGAGCACCACATGGACAAGTATGAGTTCCAGTACCCATACTACCATATTTAGTATGCCAGAAAAAGATTTAGTATGTCCCAATACATAGTATGTCAAAGGCCGTATGCCAAAAATACCAGGCTGTCCCATGCACTGCATTCGGTCAAATTTTGCAGTATGCAAGCCAGCATGCGTTTCTAGCTATTCTGACCCACAATCCTCTGCAAAGGGGATACATGAGAAAATTAGCAATTTGGAACATGGGGTGTATCCCAAGTCTCTAAAATTGCATCCATGTGTCCCTCACTTGCGTCTTTTTCCACCAGGGATGCATGGAGGGACGCAAGGAAACCATGCAAGGAGAGAAGAAACGAGGAAATATGTTCTTAGAGAAATGAGATGTATGTGTGGTTCGACAGACATACACAGTTGGAGGGGGGAAAAACACTGGGAAACACAGGGAAAACACGGAGTCACTGCCGATACTGTGACAGGATGGTAATCCAAAATGCTCGGGTTTATTTTGATAAAGACCTATGTAATTCATGAACAAATTAAAAACACGGAATATACTATTGCTTTATTGTATGGTGAAATACCCAGATTTAGATTTTTTTTTTGAATTAACTGTCTGTCAATACAGGAAGAAGAAAGAGGATGACAAACGGAAAGATGAGACCCAGCCTGAGCCTCCTACAGAGAAACCATGGAAGATGATGGATGACGTCTCTTTGCAGATTCTACTTAAAAAGGCCAAAGAATTCATTATCCCCCTAAGTGATGAACGAGAGCAGTGTGCTGCCTTGGCCAGGTAAGGGAAGGAAATAATCTCATATTATATAATTGGCCACCAATGTTTGAACCGTGAACCATGGGGAAAAAAAGAAACAAGATACCCTGGAAACTGTATTTGTGAACCAACTCATAAAGAGTTAATGGTTCACAAAAAAGGACACAAGTGGCATTTAACAGCATTTTATAAATATACCACTGTGAGCCTTGAGAATGCCAAACAAATGCACCACACATTTTTAAGGTTCCTGCATTGTAATGGGTTTTGTTTGCATGGTTTTGGATGCCAGGTTGGTGAGTGAAGCCATGGGCGGAGCTGTGGAGATGGAAAAGATGCACGAATTCCCATGGGTGCTGCACCTGGCCGAGCTCAAGATTCAGCTTCAGTCTAATGTTGTTCCCATCGGCTTGATCAGCAGGGGAATCTACTGCCATAGGGCACTTCTCTTCAAGGTGCCACTGCTACCACACAGCATTATCAGCGTTTTCCCCCCTCTGTAGCAATCTCTTCCTTTGCAAACTTTACAATTCACCCTAACATACTATTTTAAAGCTCTTCTCTATAAATTCTCCCCACCCTCAACTTAAAGTATCACTATTATAACCCCCTCCATCTCTTATTTCCAAATCATAATATCCCAAACTGTCTCCTTTCTTTTGCTTTTCAGTGTCTGGCTGATTGCATCAGGATGAGCTGCACACTTGTCAGGGGCGAGTACAACCGGGCTTGGAACGAGGTGGTACTCTTCAATGGGAATCCCTCCAGTAAAGAGCGCTCTTCAAAGCCCTGCCGCTACATAGTAGACCTCATGCACCAGCCTGGGAGCTTGCTGACAGCCAGTACCCTTGCTGCTGTGCATTACCAGACTATATAGATTTTGGACTTCAGGAAGATTATCTGGTGCCATTGGCATCGGCTAATGGGGATCATTTTAAATAAATAAATATAGACCAACACTGTAGTGTAGAAAAACTGTAGTACATAATGCTGTGACCAGACATTTTACTGAGATGCATTATAGATATTGATTTGTATATGTATTTGATGTATGGGAGACCATTCATAGAGAATCATTCAAATTGTCTGTGGCTCACTTTAGTGCATACACAAGCCAAAAGGAAAAATACTGTTTGTCTTCCTCTCAATTAAACACACTGCTTTGACCTGGTTCTTTGCCACAGAGGGGTTACAATGTTGTAACTGTAGAGAAAAGACAGAGAAAAGGTGGGGTCAGACAGTGACACAGTGCTGCACCAGTTAAACCCTGTGTGTGACTCAACTGAGGTCAGATAATTGTAAGGAAAATATATTTTTGCCTGCTTGGATAAACTCAGCACTGAATAAACTTTATTCTAGTAAGTGTCTGCTTTTTTTTTTAGAGTAAAAATGTGTAACATACTTCTTAAGGTAAATGTAATGTGGTTCAACGGCCTTTGAGGCACATTTGTGATATTGGACTATACAAATAGAATTGACTTGAGCACCTCACCAACCAAATAGTTTCCCCCAATTCAGCTTTTTTTTTTCACGCAGTAAAACTGCTACACATTTGCTTTGCCCTTTGCACTAACGCCAGCGAACCCTGTCAACCTTAACCTACTCAGCTGGAGGGGTGATTTTTGACCGGGTCACCCATGTTAACAGCGTGGATCTGCTGGGGGAGAACCTGCGTGAACTCGCCTCGGCATGAACGATCCCGACGCAGCGAGCGCAATTGGCTGCCACTGATATCAGCACTTGACTTTAGACGGACACAGCAGCAGCAAACATGTCTCGTTTAGTCGCCCGCCTCTTCGAAGTGGTTTCTCGGCACGCGACGCCCAGATCCGTGGTGTTACCGAGGAGGATCCCGGTATGCATTCGTCCTGTATCCACATCTCAAGGTACTGGGGGACGTTTGGGTTCTTTACTGATACTTCTTAAAGCGTTGTTACTTATCCTATCTAGTAGTTCAGGCTGCAAACTCTCGCAGGTGCACCATGCTGCAGTTTTCTCACGAAGCACTAAGAATAGGAAACACACAGCTACAGCTTGCTGGTGCAAAAAGTAGCTACTGTGGAGAGGAGTGGGTTTGCAGGGGTTAACAATATATTTGGGATTAGGGGATTTTTTTTATTCCACTATTTCTAATCTATTTTAGGAGTTAGGATTGAGTGAAAGTTTAAGACTAATTTGTTCAGAAATCTTACCCTTCCAGCCTTGAGCAGTAAAGTTAATTATGTTCTAAGTCATGTGAAAAAAAACATTTTCTCAGTTTTCCATAGTGTTCAGGGTATGTGGTATAATGTTGCGGATTCTATTCCTGAAAAGGTTCAGGAAGTCCTGCCAATGGGTTTAATTGTTTTATGGTTGATTGCTGTCAAACACGTTTTATTTACTTATGTGTACTTGGGCTATACTCGATTGACCAAAATGTCCTTCTACTGTTGCAATATGCACTTCAAAACTCCTCTGTGACTTCTTCATTGTTACCTCTGCTCCCTGCAGGCCTGCAGTCCCTCACCCGTTATAACGAGACTACAGACTGGCAAAAGAAACTGACCCCAGAACAGTACGTAGTGACCAGAGAAAAAGGGACTGAGGTGGTGAGTACTACTACACGCACATCAGTACACCGATTTGTGTCAAACCCACATTATATCCGTCTATACCAGACTGACATACGTTTTCTGATATACATCAGCACAGTTCCAGGTGGACTTTGCTCATCACTGTATTGTTGGCCTGTGTCAGGTTCAACCTGTCCAACAAACCTGGTGTTTTATGAATTTGAAGCTCTCAGCTTGAAACACAGAGCATGCAAAAATACAAATAAGGACAAGTTACTGTATTGTACTTACAAAGTCATTATCATCAAAAACCTTAAGAAGACAAAGCAAAAAAAACATGTAACTGTTAGTCATGTGTGCTCCTACACTGTGTGTGTGTGTGTGTGTGTGTGTGTGTGTGTGTGTGTGTGTGTGTTCTCAGCCCTTTAGTGGGATCTACCTTAAGCATTCTGAAGTTGGGATGTACCACTGTGTCTGCTGTGAGGCTCCGGTTTTCAGGTAACAGTTTGGAACTTAGAGTCGTTGTGTGAAAATGTCTCCACAAGTACATATTTTCTATTTATGACATATATTTGTATTTTTATTACCGTTTGATATATGTCTATGCACCGTCAGGATTACTACTTAATTTCATACTTTGTGCAATGACAATAAAGGAATTCTATTCAATAGTACTGTATGATTTTTTAAAATGTATTCTCTCAGCCATGAGATCATTTTAGTGTTAGATGTTTGTATAGAAATGTGTTAGCAGATGCTCAATGAGGAAATGTTCCTTCCTGTTTTAAAAGTTCAGAGGCAAAGTATGACTCTGGGACAGGCTGGCCTGCATTCAAAGAGGCTCATGGGACATGGGAGCGGGATGAAAGCCTCGCCTCCATCATTCGTCGCCCTGACAACAGCCTGGGTAGTGCTGGGACAGAGGTTCTTTGTAAAAATGTGAGATTTGTTTTCTGAGCGGTGAAAGCCAAAGTTCAGTTTGCTATAGTTGCTTATATAGGTTTGTGTGCAGTTTTTTATATATATATAGCAGTATAGTTAGAATTGCTTAATATGCATCTCATTGATACTTTGCATTCAGAGTTTCCTTCACAATGTTCTTCAAATACAAGACTTATGTTTGTATTTTTGGTTAGTGTCTGACTTTCATGCGTTTGTGTCTGTTGCAGTGCGATTCCCACCTGGGTCACGTGTTTGATGATGGACCAGACCCGACTGGTCAGCGGTTCTGTATCAACAGCGTGGCCCTCATGTTTAAACCCAGAGAAAACAACAAACCTGACATGGATGAGCAGGAGTAGTACCTGTACTGAAAACACAATTATGTTTCATTTCAAACAAGTCCATTTAACAGGTAAAATGAAGGACCACCTAATTCCATGGTATTGAGCTTAACATGTTTGCATGTGAGAAGCTTTCTGTGAGTAAAGGTGTCTTATTAATTGAATTTTAAACATCCTGGTGTTTATTAAACTGGTAAAGAAGAAAGCTTAGTCTCTTGTTAAGTAACAATGGATACATGCACTGGAGGGAAGTCTACATACAGAACATACTTCAAACTCAAACTGCAGACTCCTCAATTGAGATACTCCCCCCCCCCCCCCCCCAAAAAGTCCCTGTATTAACTTCTTTTTTTTGTTGTTGATCATTTTGATTACAACAAAATTTATGAATGTCTTAATTTCAGAATTATAAACCGTTTATTGCCAAGTATGTTTGCACATACAAGAAATTTGACTTGGTGATTGGTGCATACCAATAAAGTGCAATAGTATAAAAACATAATTAAAAATAAGAATATGGAAATATACAATAAAGTATGAAAAAAAAAAAATATATATATATATATATATAAGAATGCCTTAAAATATTTATGGATGTTATTAGGTGTCTAAGTTAAAGTGTAAAGTTGTTCAGGGATGTGCAAATTATTGTCCTGGGGATGTAGGTTTTGGTGCTGATTTATTGTCCAGGGTGGGAGGGGTCAGCCACAATCTCACATGCCCTGGAAGCTGAAGAACTACACAGTGTTGACTGGAGAGTCACATGGTGTGATAGGGGCGGGTGGGGCTGCTCTTTGCCTTGGCCTCTTGGCTCTGTAGACGAACTGCAGAGAGTCCAGGAGTGGGTGGGTGAGGATTTCGAGTTGGCACATGACAAAGTGCTCAAAAGACTTATTAACCAAGGTCAGGGCGACGCGTCTGATGTCGTGAAGTCCTGTGTTCCTTGTTTTTTTGGGGACAGGGAAGGCTGGAGGTCTTAACCAGGCTGGTATGTGGCATGTCTCCAGTGAGGTGTACACTGGCTGGACAGAGAGACTGAGTCTGGGCCGGCTGCTTTGCAGAGGTTCTGTCTTTCAAAAAGCCAGTTAACGTCCCTCTCCAGAATAGAGGGAGTCGTGATTGTGATGGTGTTGGGGGGGGGGGGGGGGGGACCTCGTCCCCACTCCTAAATGCCTCTTCCTTTTGCATTCTTAGCTGTGAATCAGGGTTTCTCATGGTTATTGATTACCCTGGTGCGGTCATTAGCCGTCTTCACAGCAGCTAATATTTGACCTAACAGCCTCTGTGTACACATCAAGACTATTGGTAGCATTCTAGAAAACATCCAAGTCTGTACAGTCCAAGCACGCCGAAACATCCTCCACAGCTTCACTGGTCCACTGCTTTAATCCCAGCGCAGCGCGAGGGACAGCGTGATTTTTTAAAAAGTCACCAAGGACAATGACTAAAGAGACCGGGTTTATCCGCTCTTCACACAGTATCTGGTCGGCTCGCATGAGCTTTGCCTCCTGCACGTTGGCCTGCAGCGGAATGTAAACACCGACCAGCATGAACGAAGTGAACTCAAAGGGGGAGTAGAAGGGGGTTTTTCAGTTGATGAAAAACCTTTCCAAATCAGGAGAACAGTGCCGCAGAATCACTGCCACATCGTTACACCAGCCCCTGTTGGTATAAAAACAGATTACTCCACCTTTCGATTGGCCGGAGAGCTTCGGGTCACGATCCGCTCAGAATAGCTTGCCAGATTGGGCATAGAGTCCGTTATCTTTCCACACACCCAAGTCTCTGTGAAGCACAAAACGGAGGGTGAAGCAAAGTCAAAGTTTTTACTCCACGTTCCCATGTTTAAAAAAATATCAAAATACACTGGACCTGAATTAATAAGACATCTTTGTCTGTAGAGATTGCAAAACCCAGGAAGTTATGACATTGGTGCTTTGTGTGTTTTCCAGTCTGGGGCCACATTTACAGATTCAATTGTTTTATATGTATAAGGAATCATGTATACTTGAATGGAAAATGTTCAATACATGCACATTTTGTTTGTTCTAGGGCTATGCTGTAGAGGTCATTCGATTTTAAAGTCAGTGTTTAATAATAATGTATTGCTGCCGCCTTCAGATGAACACACTGCCTCATCTCTGCCAGTAAACCAAGTTAATATTTGACTAAACAGACCATCCTCTCTTTCACATTGTTTGCTCCCCACTCTCTGTCTGTTTATGCATTTCTTCTGTGTCTGTTTGTTTGAGGTTGAGTGAAAGCAGATTAGGAATAGTTGACTGCAGACAGAGGGGACAGAAATACCAATACAAAAAGAAGAAATAAGTTGAGCAAAAAGAAAAGTTAGGATACAGGAACCTGAGAAATCCTATAGGAGAAGAGGACTGATTCTTGTGCGCTCATGGCTGGAGTATGGCGTTGCATGCTGCCAGTGGTGGTGTTGATGTGTGCGTGTCTGTGGGGTTCCACTGAGGCTGTAGGGGGGGCTAGGAGTCGACCGCGACCCCAAAGACCACCTCGCAAGAAGCCGAACGTCGACCCAATTGACTTGACCCCACCTGCACAGAACATAAACATACAACAGGTAAAAAAAACCTGGAGGAAGGGGTGGAGTATATATACTATTGTGTGTAGTATTTCTGTTTGTGTGTTAAATGCTCTTTTCATCCCTTGTTTGTGATTGGCGTCTCTAAATCAAGCTACACAACTAGATAGGCAGAGAGTCCAGATTGCATATGGTTTTGCAAACAGTGACCATTTACAACTTCCAATCTAATTATAATTGTGACAAGGCTGGAAAAAGATTCCTCAAAAAGCTGCACTGAAAGGTGAGAATGTCTTATTTTGATAAATGAATATAAAAAGCACTGTTTCCAGGTAGTTGAGTGCAGTCGCAGCCTGATAGCAAAACAGTTCCCAGTGCCTTCTGACCTTTGCACACTGCCAGTGCGATTCTGTTTCTCACATGCTGGTATCATCATGTCCCAATAACACAAACAAAAAGATTTTCTAAATAATCAGTGGAAACAGAATTACCTCAACAGAATAGTAAAAATAAAAACTATCATTGCTTTGAGGAAAACACGAGGTAAGTGAGCGTTGGAGCTTGTTTCAGCAAGTATCTTTCCAGAGCGTCAAACGTTTAATTCTGCCTTTTCATGGATTAGTGTGGGGGTTGGCATGATGGCCATGATTGTGTAATTGTGTCAATTTGTTGTTCGGCAATAAGGGGGATTTTGAGCGACAAAACAAAAGATAATAAAACAGGATATTTGAAGCAGATGTATTCATTCGTAGTGAAAGTTATTGTCACCCTAAATATTCTATTTAAGTTCATTTGAATCTGGTAGAATAAGGCAAATCCGAGGCAGAAGGGGTTTACAGGATGAGGATTGTTTGTGAAATGTAAAAAAAAAAAAACATTTAAAAATTGCAAATATTGTGTCTGAGGCTGAAAATCTTGCTTCTTCCTCCATCTCTGTTCTGATCCTGCTTGTATGTGTTGCAGATGACAGGAACATGGTTCCTGCTAATCACTGCCTCCAAATGCTCCTACCTGATAAATCATGGAACCCAGGTGGAGCCCACAGTCATGACGCTCACGCATTCCTCTGACCAAACACTATCTGTTAGCACCAAAACACGGCGGTAAGTACCAGCATGCACTGTGCATGTAGCTCACCGTGACTCTTCAGTACCGTGGTTTATCGGCAGAGGGGGAAAACATACCACAAATCTCTCTACTGCAAGTTTCAACCACATGTGTTTGATTAGATTTGTGTATCCTCAAAAACAGTAAAAATCCATCCAGCTTTCCCCTCATCATCTGAAAAACTTTTAGACAATTTAAATGGAATGAGTTGTTTTTGTAGGACATTTCGTAATATCTTTGTTGTGATTTGAGCTTGTAAATCTTATTTGGCCCACGCGGAGGAAATTGGTCCTTCAGAAAGCCAGGCCTGAGGCTGAGAAATGTGGTTAGATTATGAAATATGTGGTTAGATTATGAAACATTAAATGTATATGACAATCTAGAACATTTTTAACAACACCCAGTGTTTTTTGAACAAGCCAAATCTACTTCAGAGGAAGATCATGTATGCCTCCATATTGTTTTAGATGAAACAATAGCATTCTATGAGGGTTTTCAAATGTTTTAACGACATGGTTGTGAACCATAATGCCTGTTTTTACTGACTGTTTCATCAAATATCTCACCTGACACAAACTCTTCTCTTCTGTCCTCAGTAATCACCAGTGTTGGGAGATATTACAGGTCTACGATGTAACACCAACCCCGGGCAAGCTGACACTTAAAGGTCAGTGCCTCCATTATTAAGCCTTATTGATCAATTATAGAGCAATGACGGATCCCTTTGGCATACCGTGCTCTCTCTGTTGGTTCAACTAGGAGGTCGTCCTGAGCTGGACACCAAGATAGTGATTGGAGAGACGGACTACACCTCCTATGCGATCTTGCACTACCAGAAACGGGGCAAGATCACCACGAAGCTCTATGGTGGGTTCCTCAGCCACGTGGCCTTGTTTTGGTATTTTCACATCTAAAAGCCAGGTGGTAGTCCTGATCTTATTCTACTCTTATTCTAGTCTAAAATGAGACAGCACTGTTTGTTTGAAAATGCATTCGTAAAGTCATGATGTTTGTTTTTGTGCTCTGTATGCAGGCCGGTCTGTAGACAATCTGTCCGAGCCAATGTTGACCAAGTTTGAGCAGCTTGCTGAAAAACAGGGTTTTGGACTGGCATACCTCTTCCCTTTCCCCACCTACAGTACGTCTGTGTCCACCTGGACAATACAATGAAATAAACTATATTAGCAAATGAAATTATTAAATGTAAGATGGCATAATAAGCCAGTAAAGATTCAAATCTAGCTTGAAGAGATCTCCATTGCATTAATGACTGATATAAAGGATTACGATGTAGTAACACACATGCCTGCTCAGCTGCCTTTAAATAGATCTGTTTACTTGTTTTGTTCCTAGGTCACTGTGGTGTTGTGGACCAGAACCATGTAATCAGTAAGTTTAATGTGTAATAAAATAACAGATAGCCATAACTCTTTGATATAATGGAAAAGTGTGATAGTTATAAGACTAATACAAATGGACAGAAGTGAATGCAGCAGCTGACAAATTTTGCGAATACAGCTTTTTTAATTAAGAAGGTTTTCTGGAGAATGATTGCCAGTTCTTAGCTGTCAATGTCGCTCGCAGGCTTAATGTGTAGTATATGGGGTATTTTCACAGGCCATTGCCCACTGCAGTACATTCAGAATCGTGCCAATGCTCTGTAGTGCTCCAGACTTATTTCATGCATTTTCAACCTATTCAGTAACTGACGATTCACTGGTTCAGTGCATTACATGTCGACCATCATTTCACCTTTACAGCTGCGCTCCTGCTGTGTGCTGGTGCTAAATGACAAAATATGTATTCTTCTGCTCTTTTTCTTTGCAATATGTGTGGAATTTTCTGTAATTATTTGTATGGTAATACTAGGTGTCTAAGCTGTAGACATGTTTATGCAGCAATGCCAATGAGAGAGAGAGAGAGAGAGAGATTACAGTACAGTAATCTGAATAAAGTGGTTTGATTATGATTAATGGAATTGCTAAGAAACATTGTGCTGCTGTGGATGAGATATATTTTGAATGGACTGAATCTATTAGATCACTTAAATGTATTGCTTTATAATGGATGTTGTAAAAGCTATTTGGAGGTAAATAATATCTTACAATGTAATTCAGTTTTGAGGAGTATGATTTAGGGTGAAGAATTCATTAAAATCCCTGCAAGACCCTGTTTTTGCAAAAGCACAGCCAACATGGATTTAGCGTGGATATTTCTCCCTTTCTTGCCATGTATTGGTATAATTTCCTAGTGCCTCAACGAATGTCAAAATGTTGCAGGTGTGTAAAAAGTATGCTGTTATATCATGGGGGGGGGGGGGGGGGGGGGGGGGGAGCAGCTTGAAAGGAAACCAATGACCCACCCGAGACCTTCCCAAACGCTTTTCACATTTACTCCTGCAGACTGTGTCATGTTCAGTTCAGTTATTTAAACTTTCTCAACAACATGTTATTCAATCGTCAATCCCTGATTAAAAACGCTGCACAGCTTCTATGTAAACCTGAACCTGTCACTCTTTGTTATACAGACTGTGTCCCCACATGCTGAGGAGGCAGAGCTGTGCAACGGTGACATTCCAGCCCTGCAGTGTTCCAAAGTTCACATGCGAATATCTCAGGATTGTATCATTCAAAAATGTGAATGTCAGCAAAAGAGCGTTGATGAAAGACCGCACTGAGGTCTTGAAAACTTGAACTGTTACCAGTTACAGCCGAATAAAACAAAATGGAGCATAATCAAGTTTTTGTCAAATGTTTTCAGTTAAAAAGAAAAACCCACAATGAGCCTCATCAGATCTGCCACCAGCTGATTCTGCTGGCTACCGCCCCTCTTTTTGTGCAGAGGTTTAACGTTCTAAAGTGTGTGCCTGTATGCATGTTTTCTGTTTCTTTCGGGGGAGGGGACAAAAAGACTGGAGGGGAGAGGGTGGGAGTTAATGTAGCCCAGATGTGGAGCCCAAAAAGGGTTACGAGAGTTTGGTTACAAAACTAGGTTACCAAATGGGCTTCTTAACGCTGCCCCTCGCTCCAACCAGCACCTCTCTGTGTTACATAACCAGCTCATTGCAAGTCTGTGCTTGTCTTGTCGCTTAGCAAAAAGGAGCTCTGATGCATTTTTGCAAATGAAGAATTCAAAGCCAGTCAGCAAATTACAAATTACACATTGTAGATCAACCAAATTCTTATGAACAATGATGGATTTAGGGGGTATTATTCATCACATAAAGCAGAGGCTTACGCAACATTACATGTCAAACAAGATGATTTACTTCATCCAACTCTTCTTCTCACTCTGTTGTTGCATAACTTAAATGACTCATGTTTCAAACGTTTCATGAAACTATCAACACTCAAAATGATGTGCAAAGAACAATCACATCATCATAAGCAACAGAGCTTTTTTATGATACATAGTAAACATGCTTTCATTGGAAAGTTCTAACTTATCACTTCCTCAATGCAGCTGTCGAGGGAATTCGCTGCAAAAGAATGCATTTGGTTACAATTGCTTTTTTTTTATATCTAGAAAGATCAAATTTGTATCTTCATTTAGGTTTATTGCTCATAGAGATTATGTGATCCCTCTTTCAAGGACGCTTAAGTTCAGCAAATGTGACTATAATTTGTTATTTCTTGTTGTGTAAGTGGTGTTTTCTTTAGCTCTCATGTACCATAAGGCTAAGAAATTGTGCACTCTTACCAAACAGTTGTTTTGATAGTCCAGGCATGTAGAGCATTTGTGATGGAGGAGGGAGAAAAGGAGGGGGTGGTAAAAGAACCCCATTATGTATCTACTCTCCCTTTGCTTCACCTCTCACCTCCCCCCTCTTCCATCCACACGTGCCAGTTGTGTAACGGCAGTGATTTGCATGCCAGTCAGTGAAGGCCAAAAAGATTTTATAATCCAAAAGCTAGCAGTAGGACGGGGGAGGAGACAGAGAGAGGAGGAGGGGATGGGGAGCAGGACTCTGCAGGATATAAAGGAGCCTCCACTTCCCCTCTGCTCCTTACCTCTCCCTGATACTTCACCCACCGCTGCAGAAGCACAAAGGAGAAGCCATGAGGAACACACTGCTGAGGATGCTGGGCGCCCTGATGTGCGTGCTGGCCGCCTGCGCCGCAGTCACGCCTGTACAAGACTTCGACCTGCAGAAGGTAAGAAAGAGGCACAAGTATTACTTCTTCAAGACTACTGCAAATCATACTGACAGTTAATAGCTACAAGAATCACCAGGGAATAAAGTAAGGAAGAGGTATTAGTATCTGTGGTTGGTTAATGTGTTTCATTAATAGAGCAGACTGTACTTTTAAAAGTAGTTTATATGGAAGATAAGTGTTGTTTAATACATGTGCCGCAGTTCAGACAACATGAAGTACCATGCTTTGATTGAAGAACCTTTATCGCCCTTCATTACCCCCTTCTGTCTTTTTTTTTTTTAGATGGCAGGCAAGTGGTATATTGTTGGCTTTGCCACTAATGCCCAGTGGTTTGTGACCAATAAGGCAGGGATGAAGACAGGCACTGCCATGTTAGTGCCAACTGGAGAAGACCTGGACCTCTCCTATGCCAACCTGAAGTGAGTGATTATGTAACCATTTAAATGAAAACATCTTGATGATTCTACTGTAGAAGACATGCTAAATAAATGGACCTCCCCCCCCCCCCCCCCCCCTCATTTAGTGCTGACGGGACCTGCTGGAGAATGACTCACCTTGCTAAGAAAACCGACACTCCAGGACGCTTCACCTTCCACAGCCAGAGTGAGTAGAGCACACACACGAACACGAACACACAAAGAGACACAAACAAGAAACATTCCGCAGCGTGACTGGTCTATTTCTGCTTTCATCAGTTTGGAACAATGACAATGACATGCAAATTGTCGACGTTGCGTACGATGACTACGCTCTGGTCCACACCGTCAAGACAAAGGACGGAGTGTCCGAGCTCCTCAACAAGCTTTACAGTAAGTCTGGATGAGTCACACCGCAGCAGCCCGGGTGCAGCGTCCCTGAAGGGAAAGCGATGCATGTTGAATTTGTGTATTCAGGAATTGGTTTAGGTTTAAAAACAACGCGTTCTGTGTTTGCAGGTCGCACTCCTGTGGCCAGTGCCGTCCTGCAGCAGAAGTTTACCCAGCTCTCCCTGGAGGCTGGCATCCTCGCTGACAACATCGCCATCTTGCCTCAGAATGGTATGCAATTAACACATACAACTGTAGAGATACTTTGACATGAATGCATTTGAACTGTTTCTGAAAACAGTTCAGACTTTTGCTCACTGGCCTCCTCATCTGTGTTGTTACAGCTGAGTGTGCCGAGGTCTGAAGGGTCCCCAGCTATTTTCCATCCTTCATCTCTTGCTGTTGGAAGTCCCCGGCTTTCTTCTCAGAGGAATCTCAGTTTTTCCTGTTTTTCCTGCTCACTGTGATATTTGCATCATCTCAAACCTGAGACAATGAAACTTCTGCATTTTAGTCATGTCCCTGCTGCATACCAAAGACCAGTCCTGATCCTAGTTCAGGACTCATTCCCTCCAACTCACGCATTACCTGAGGCATCAGAGTGGAACGAAAAAGGGCTGATGGTGAAACAAAGGAAAGGAATGAATCACTACGAACGCATTTTCTACTGTTTTGTTGATATAAAGTCAAAACCAATACAAATAATGAATGAATCTTTCAGTGTTTAGCGTGGTTTTTTTGGCAGAAAGAAAAACTGCATCAAAAATTCAAGTCTGTGAGCTTCTGGAAGTCAGATCAATGAATGAATGTAACATACTGCCCCCTATGGGCTGATTAACAGGCACAAAGCTAGATCCCGAGAAAAATGACATTACAGTGCACAGTGTCAGAAAGTTGGAGGGTTAGTTACAATCATGCACTACAGGTTATTAAAATACACTGCTCAGATAAGAATTTTATGGGTAAACACAGTTGTTATTAGATATAATGGATAGTAATTGAGTAATGTTACTGAATCATCAGCTTTTACACTTACATCTATGGACTGCAGTACACCCTCTCACTATAATAACCAAAACAATGTCAGGGGTCTGAAAGTGTCTTGGTTCTACTATTTAAATGAAAATTTAAAAAAAATGGAATACAATTAATCATAATGTAGAACTAGAATGTGTTACCCAGAAATGAGTCTGTTTGACCCACAAGTCTTACGGAGTAACGTTAACCTACTTCTCCACACATGTAAAGAAGAAGCTTAGTAAAATCACGCCCTACAGGGCCGAAGATAGTTTGAATATGACAGAAATATGTGTGTGTGTGTGTGTGTGTGTGTGTGCGCCGTGTGGACTTAATAAGTGAAATTACCAGACCTCTGTTGCCCACTCCTCATCTCTGTATGAGGCGAGAGGTTTGAAGCGTCATCACCTGAATCATCGCCTGAATATCCCGACCTGATTGGAGTTGATCGAGTTGCATTGTGGGTAATGTAGGCGCCATGTTCCACGTCGGGACTCTGCCAAGGATTGCAACGCTGAAGTCTGAAGATGAAGATCTGGAATTCGACAGTGTTTGAAGTCTCATTGTCGATATGCTTCACGCTATGTTCAAAGAGCACTGGAGTGTAATTTGTGTGACTGACAAATACTAAGGACATCACATTGAGAGCACATCACAGTAATTTAATCTGAAGGCTACGGAGACAGTTCCTCATTGGTCATTTTTATGCTTTTGTGCAGTTTAATTACTATTTTTCTTTTAAAATATTTGTATTTATTTATACTAATTCCACACAGCCTAGTCTGTGAACATATAACACTTGATTGTTCTTAGTTTTGAGATTAACAGTGTTTTTTCTTTCTTCTCTTATCTCCTGAGTTACTAATTAAATCAAGTATTGCCTTTCACTGAATGCGGTTTTTCTTAAATCGTGTCTGAAAGAAGCTGCACCCTTTGGCCACAAGGGGGCAGCCTATGACCAGACATAAATATTGTCATTTGTCCCTGCATGGGATAGTTAGAGCAAAGGCTGACATTGCGTCAGTTTAACTAAAACTGCTTTATGAAGGGATTCATTAGATACTATGTGTAGTTGTGATTCATTCCATCTGACTCAGTGTCTTTCTTTCTCTCACTTCACCCTGGTTTACATGAAGCTGTAGGTCATGAGTCAAATTCAAAGGCCTGATGTTGTGATTATTACATGGTTTAAGGTCCAAGATGTCCAATGAATGTCTTGTGTAATGTATTCTTCGTAACGCTGTCTGAAGATATCTATATGTCAACATGAAAGTGATGCATAGAAAACGACTGATATTAAAGATCAAACACTCTTTAATGAACTTAGAACTGAAAGCAAAACATGGGTTATGTCTGTCGGAGCTGATAATCCATTATCATCGTTATGTTCAAACCACATATCAAGGGCGTGTGTGTGTGTGTGTTTATGTATAGTCTGAATAATATAATTACTAAAAAAAAGGAAAGTAACGGTTTGGCCTTAATTGATGTGATGTGTGGACATAGAAAGTCTTTGAGGCCGCGGTAGAAGGCAGGCTGAGTTCACCAGCTGTCCTAATGTCTCTGATAAAGTGATGTACAGTTAGCACTCAACCATGAGGCGGCGATGATGTACAACATCATTCACGTAACAGGGTGTCATGGCTGCAATTTGAGCAAACAGACGTAGAGAAAGCAAATTCACAACGAAATAACAAAGCTGGCAGCTGGTTTCAACTGTAACACATTGTTCTGTAAATGCTACGGTAAGAGAAACACACGCAACGATGACAGGGGAAACAACATGGTTAAAATATACATTGTACATCTTGTATGTTGGACAACGGTGGCACTGTTAGAGTGAAGGTCAATTCATTGCTGACAAAGCAGCAGCCTCCTCATTCTGAACTCGTTGCTCTTGTAATTGAACGAACGACCTTAGCTCATGCTCTATCAAACATGCATGTTTGCGTGTGTATGTGCGTCACAGAGGGGAGGTGTAAACTTCTTCACACGGCTATGCTTCGAGAAAGACAGACTTGTTTACGATTTGAGAGAAATTAGCTGGATTTTTTCACCCAAGTATTCTGAATTCAAAATCAAGCTTTGATTGAGCACCACTCATATCAGGAAACATAAAGACACCCGAAAACTCTGATTAATGACAATTCATGCAGCAGCAAGTTATTCTAGTAAATTCAAGGCGCAATGGCTCAACACCTTTGAGGCACAACGGATTTAAAAAGCCAATTATCATCTTAACCTTTGCCAGGTCTTAAACAAATATTAGGTTTGAACGATTTTTTTGTGTTTTATGCTGCTTCAAACACTTAATGCATGAAGTTTAGTGCATCAATATAACTCATTAAGTGTCAGGCAATTTGTTTGATCTCATCCATGTGACTGTCCTAACTGTTTTATTATGGCACCCCTTCTGTCCAATACACAAAGTACTACCCAATCTGACCTACACATATACGCACAGATGCATGCAAGCGCTGCAAACCCACATCAGTCTAGTGTAATTAAATGAATTCCTCAATTCAAAGTCTACCATTTAACGCAAAAATCTGAGCCAATCAGTAATTGACGTAAGACTCAAGTGTTTGGCAAAAAAAACAAACGGACTGCTGAAGAAGTCTGAATAAAGGCTCACGGTTTGACCGTTCAAAATGAAAAGAAAGCTGCCATGCTGAGCTAAACCGACCATGGAGTGTCATGATTTCCCATCATTCTCTGAGAAACCCGTCTCTGCTCTTCCTCAGAAAGGAATGTCCCATACAATCGAATGTCATAAGATTTAAACATAAAATATCTATATTTAATACATATATAATGTAATGGAAGGACATATGATATTATTGTAATATAGATCTGACATTTCTCATTTGTATTTATGTACTGGACTCTGAATAAATCTTTTAAGAAAAAAAAACAACACAAAATATTATATTTACAAAGTAAGTTTTGGCATCCATATTCAACTCTATATTACCACAATATAAGTGGCATGCCATTCGACGGATATGAGCGTTGACAGACTGGTGCAACCACAGCCTGATAAGTAAAGAAAAACAGGGTTTGGCATGTTGATTTGATCATTTTTGATATAAGATTTTTGTTAAAAAATAAAATCAAAATGCAACAGAGACTGGAAATAAATCTGTGCTATCACACGACCCAGTAAGTATAATTATTTGTCATATACAGTATTCAAAGGACTCCTGAAAACTCCCAAGCACGATACAAAGAAGGACAAGCCGGTTAGTATATACATGTACAGTCTCTTAGAGCAGAGCTCCGCTGCATAACTGTCCCTCTTCTTTTTCTAATACTCTGAATATATAAAAAACCAAAACAAATAAACGAAAAATATTTCTGTACACGTCTCTCCCACATCCCCGCCCTCTCTGGGAGATCATTGTCCTACTGGATTTCCTTTCCTCCATCTTTCCTGTGATTGGTCATTGAATTCAACCTCCTCCATCTCCGTGGCACCTGGTGGTCTGACTTTCTCTCTCAAAGTCCCGCCATTGGCCGTTAGATGAACCACTCCTTCTTCGATTCGTCGATGGTTTCTGGGTTGTCGGTGCCGATGATGGCCGTGTCCGCCGATTCCCCGGTGGACTCCCCGCTGCCCTTGGCCTCGTTGGTGTGGTAGGTGCCTTTGTGACGGAACATGTAGCGGATCAGGAACACCAGCGTACATAAGATGGTGAAGATCACAACCGCGATGATACCTGCAAAGGACACGGAAATCATTTGTATTTTTAATCACTGCTACTAGCAGAAACAATGACTTGATTAATTGATTGTTTAATTGACAGAAAATACATCTGATCAAACATCCCCTGGTTTCAGCTTCTCAAATGTGAGGATCTGTCAAATATTATAGGAAACTGAGTGTTTTGGAGTTTTAGACAAACTTGAAATTTGAATTTGGCACCTGAGGCTCAGGTAATCTCAAATGCAAATCTGAAAAAGACCGCTTTCAGAAATGACATTCTTTACCTCCAATGATGGCTGAGTCTCTGTTGACTCCATCAGGAATCACTCTCTCCTCATTGAAGGGGAACTCTGCATCTGAGCACAGCAAGAAAAAGGACACATTCAAACCGTACATTCCCACATAAAGAGACAAAATAATTCCATTCATTCTAGCAATATTAACTAACTTGAAAAGCTTCACTAGACCAATTTGTGAGCATGAAAATACCAAACAGATGGTGGAAGTGCATTTCGAGGTCAGGGAAATACCAACATGTCACAGTCCTGCTTGCAGCAACTCAAAAAAAGAACCGTTGGTCTTTTTTTAGCAGTAAATAAATCACATGTAATTAGATCATGCATACGTTGTGCAGAATTATAACAACAAAGTTTTGCTTTTAAACCCTGAAGCAAAAAACCACAGTGCACAGTTTCTACTATAGTGGTTTCAGGATCACTGCGTACATACATATGACCGCCCAATGGACGGATACACCAGTGCTAAGTATCCTTAGGGGATGACTAGAACAGTTTATTTAATGTATTGCTGTTTCATGTGTTTTATTAAAGATTCATAACAGAGAGAGGTTAACACCAGCTGCTGCTTTTGCCTATCTGCCGGAATTCTCTGTCAGCAACAATTATCTAATTGCTGTTATTCTCCCTGAATGGATAGAAGTGCATTGCAAACGAGTGGAGGAGGGTGGAGATGGTGGGTGAAAAAAGGAAGAAGTAAAAGGAGAGCGAAGACATTGTTCAGATCCACAGTAACAATTTCTTTAATTCGTCCATTTAGGAACACGCACGGACTCGTGTGAAAGCATGGATAGAGCTGCAGACATGTATAATCAAGCCTTATTGCAGCAACCTGCATATACACTCACACAAAGAGCTTCACCCTGCAATGAGCTGTCAGCTATTTCTGCTGCTGACTGCATAGCTCTCCAGAGAAGTAAAGCGCATGAGTAAGACGGAGAAGAGGAGGCTGAGGTGGAAACAGAGGTGAAAACGGAAAGCAACAGAGAGGAGGAGAGCAATCATACTCATTATAGTCTGTCAGCTGCTTGGATGTGTTCGGTAATAATGTCGAGAATTGATTGTTTCTGAAAAGATGACAGACAAGGGTAGAGAGGAGAGGCGAGCAGAGAGAACCAATAATATGAAAATGTGAAAGAAAAAAACGGAAGTGAGGAGGATGGGAGCTGAAAAAAATGAAAATTTCTTTTTTTTTTAAATCAATGAGAATCCAGACAATGATCATGACGGATTGAGGGAGGGCTGGATGAATAATGGATTAGAACTATCTATAGAAATTGTAAAGAAAGACAAACACCAATCCTTTCTGTGGAAGGATGGCGGAGAGCTGACTGTGAGTTTGGACCTGGAGTCCAGATCAATGGACTGGGTCGATATCAGATATCTCAACGTTCCCAAAGGCACAGTTGGCACCAAGCCTGAGGAATAGGACTGCATCCAGATGATTGACGCTCTGAAATACTAAACACTGGTGTGGAAAGCAACCTTAGCCACAGGAGCGCAGAAGTCTGTGTGCGTGCATATATGGATGTGTGTCCATGTCCAACTTAGAGGTACAGTTGGAGTACGGAAGTATGAGAGATCAATTGCTGAGCTTGTGTGTGCACATGTGCATCTTTACGTCACTAAATGTGCCACCTAGAGGTGATTCAAAACAGAACTGCAACACATTTCATTTTGCAGATGTCAAGTGACCGTTGTTTCTGTCGGAAGTCATTACTGCATTTTAAATGGCCAGCAGCACGTTATGGGTGTTTGGTGTAATCCTCACCTGTGTTGTCCAGATGCCAGGGATCTGTAGCGGCAGACATTGGTGGGATCGTGAGAGGTGACGACCCACAGTTGGACTCCAACAGTTTGCCCTGGTAAGACACCGGTGAGGCGGCTGCAGGTTGTCTGTCGGGCTGACCGGATGTCAGTGTGGCCTGGGCCTGTGCAACGGCTCTCAGTGCAGTCTTGAGGGGGGCGACGCCGTTGAACTGTACCCGCGAAAGACACCCGATAAAGCCTGGGGTGTTGTAACGCTCGATGAGGACTGGGTCTATGTGTCCAGTTTCTGTACAGAGACACAGATTAAAAAAAAAAACTTTTTTACTATTTGTTGAGACTGTCAAAGCAGTCAAATGTGATGTTAAGTTATGTGGGACCATGCCCAGACATTTGATTGATATAGAGAGACGGTGGGGAGACAGAGAGAGAGCAAGGAGAAACCAGGCATCTCAAGCACTGACCACAGCAACTTTTAAGGAGACAGCATCAGCATTGATTTTCCAAAACACACAAAAAGATGAACACACACACAGCACACTTTCTCTGAATGCTATAAGTCCTGTGTCCAGCCAAGCTCAACTTCTGGTCGGCACAAATTTTGCTGATGCATAGAAACAGTAAACCAACACTTGGATATGAATCTACACAAATGAGGAGGGAAGAGAGGGAAGAGAGATAAGAAGGAGGAGGAGGAGGAGGAGGGGAAAAGCAGAGGGGGGGGGGGGACATATACTGACATTCACCTCTATTGTTGAATTAAGAGCATGAATAATGAATTAACACCCCCTTCACTCATACAGTCTGTCTCTCTCTGTCTCTAAATTCATTCTCCTATTGACAGGATGCCTTGGTAGCAAAGGATGTGGACTCATATGTATCTTAAGCAGAAAGCATCAGTGGCAGTTTCAGTCTCCACGGCAAGATTATCCTTCGAAAATGTTATTTCATTGAAGGTACTTGTTGAGGTTTTCCAGACAAATTCATATGTGCCTGTTGAAATGCAGCAATTTGTGCACTTTTAGATCTGTGTCAAAGTGTGTTTCTCTCTCTCTCTACTTTAACTTTCATCTCTCTTTAATTTTCAAAGAAGATGACTTCACACACACTGACCAGCTGGCCCGCTGAGCTCAGTCCAGCCAGTGCTTTATCCTCGTTCAATCTGTGGATTATATGGGCTGTTTGTAGGTTAAAGAGGTTGCATATTTTCCAGTATGGACAAACATTGTCTGTTATCTGGAGCTGAAAAGTGTTGACTGGGGATTTGTTAGTTTTCTCAGAGCTGATTTGATCGACGGGGCAATCATCAAGACAGTGTAAGTGTTAAAACCACTCAGCATCATTCAGTGCTTGTCTAATGTAGGCTCACATTAACGATCATATCAATCATCAAAAATGCTTCTTATATCTTTGAATAAATACAAAAGATGATTCTTGTTGGCTGTTGTTGGCACACACACACACAGAGCACACAAACACACACACATAACTGCAGAGAATATAAAAGAGAGGAGAAACCGCAGGCAGCGAACAAAATGATAAAAATAATCTCTCCAACACCTACAGTTCAGTTAAGACTTAGACGCTGCGTAAAAACAAACATCCTCAGACACGCTCCACTCCAGCACAAACCTGGACTGATTTCAAAAACAGCCAAACTGTCTTCAACACTTCTCGCAGAGCCGCAAGATAGCTTATTCCTTCACATGAACCCTGTGTGCAGACGGAGCTGGGTTTTAGTGTTAACATGCGCGACTGCTCTGCTGCTACACGACTGAGCCACACCCAGAGGGAACTGCTGTTTGGACAATCCTGCAGCAAAATATGAACAAGGGGTGACTAACAGGAGTACTGCTGTCTGTATGTGTGTGTGTGTGTGTGTGTGTGTGTGTGTGTGTTTATTTATTGAACCGTGACATGTCAGTTGATGGGGTTCTGAGTATCTGGATATGGCATATAATGTAATTTTCTCTCTTTATTCCATTTTGGTGGGTCTAATGAAAGTGTGTGTGTGTGTGTGTGTGTGTGTGTGTGTTTGTACACTATTGATTGTGCTGCCAGGAATAGAGCTCAGCACCATCTGAGTCTTCTACGTATTCATCATCTGACCAGACCTCCTTCAGACACTTGCATTGTGCGTATTCACTGTATATCTGTGAGCTGAAACAATCATTTGATACAGGCTCTACAGTTTAGTTTTCATTTTATTTCTTCGATTTGGTACTAATGCTGCTGGCACGTGAATTGTGCCCTGAACTGTGGCTTAGCATCTCTTGTCTGATATGGAGCCGGTCAGCCCTTTTCTGCAGGAACAGAGACCAACGTATCTGCTATCATTCACTTCACACCTTGAAAAACGGTGTGGACGGTGTGTACGTGAGAGTGCGTATGAATTTGCATATACAGTATATGCGTAGGGGTGTGCAGAACAAGCGGAGAGACACAGACACAGTAGGGAAAGAAGTGCCTTACAGTAAGCACAGTGAGCAGAATACTGATAACAAATACAGAATATGAATATGAATATGAATACAAGTCCTCTCTCTCCCGTATGCCTGAACATGTGTTGATCACTGCAGAGGCCTGCGTGTGAATACTAATAGGCTCTCTGTTGGGAGTATAACAGGCTGCTTAGCATACAATGCCGGTGAGTAAATAGGCGAAAAGCTTCCCTTGTTTCAGATTTGTTTGTAGCCAGTGATTTCACGAGCAGTTGTTCCTTAGAAAGCATTTCATTTTAACGTAATATAATGTTGCCCATAAACATCACATATGATGAACTGGGGGCTGCGTTGTCACTGATAAGAGGCTTCGTTGGTTTTTATGGCATCCTATCCATCTAGTACTAATGGAGGAACAAGAGGTGAACACAATTACATGCCTATTACAATCCACTATATTAGCCCTGCAAAAACACTGTGGAGTTGTGATTGTTCAGTTCTGGTGTTGATTCAGCTCTATGAAATATTCTATGCATACAGGAAGAAAAGAAGTAACATGAATAGCTATTTAAATAAAATCAAACCGCAAACAGTGGCCTATAAAATGACCAACACTTCTCTAATGCAGTCTCAAAGACGTCATTGCGATTATAACCTTTCCATGTTAAGTTCTTGCCGACACAGCTTTAAATAGTATTTTACACCTTCCTCGAGTTTTTTCTCTATCCCCATTTCTCAACACCAAACATTACAAGTAATAACTTTTCAGAGCCAGTCACCACACACTGATCATAAGGCTTGTAATCCCTTACCCTGGAGTCTTCTAATGGGGGTTTCCAGACTGATCAATAAAACAAGTACACACTCAAACCTACAGGTCCACACACACTAATCATGATTAAAAGCAAAGACTAATCCGTTTGGCTTCAGATTGAAATAATGAAATGCACCATCACATATGATTACAACTAGGTCCTACAAATGTGCCATATGGGACTCCTCACACATCCACCGCCAAACACACACACGCTGACACCGTCACAACAGCAACAAGGTCAGCATGTTGCTCAGAGGATTGCACCTTCTGATTGTGTGTCACCAGGGTGGCCTGTGACATCACATGAATAATTCAAAAGGTGAGGCAGCACATAAAGCTGTGACAACAGGGCTGGAGTGAGGACAATGGGTTGTGGTGTATTTTAGTTTTTTGGCGGGGGGGGGGGGGGGGTCGCTGGATGAAATAAAGACAGAAGGATGGCAAGACCTGCAGAACTAGCAGAGAGGGAGGGTGTGGCTGCCTCTCCAAAAAGGGCTGGTGGTGATGGGAAAGGTGAAAGCCATGGGAGGAGGAGGAGAAGGGGAAAAGACAGACAAGAGTGTCTCTAGTGGGTGTGTGTGTGTGTGTCTGGGTAAGTATGTGAAAAAATAGAGTGGGAAAGAAATGGGGTTACAAGAAGGGGCGCTCAAATGGAGGGGCAGGGTAGAGGAGATCAAACACAGTTGCCATGGCTACAAATGGAAGCTGATGTAGAGGTGAGAGACAGAAAAAGGAGGAGGGTGGGGTTAATGAAAGTACGATGCATTTGAGACATATCAAAGGAATATCAATGTGAATCCACCCACCACACTCCTTTGTAAAACCAAAACTAATATTTAACATGTGGTAATGCACACACACACACGAACACAGTCGCAGCTGAGAGAGAGAGAGAAATTAAAAGAGAGAAAGCTGTAGAAATTTATCTATGAAAGAGAAAAATACCCCAAAAAATAAGATAAAATTTGCTATGTATAAAAAATGAATCTATTTGTGCTTTCATGCTTTTTCTTGGTGTAAATATCTTTTTATACTTAGTTTGATAATCGAGTCAAAACTGACCACAACTTTTCTTCTTCCTCTCTAAACTGTTGGTATGAATGTCATTAAAACGACATGGTGACAAACTGCAGTGAATACAGACATGTAAAGATAGCAGGTGAGGGGTGTGGAGAAACAGAGTGATGAATTAAGGAGGTGGAGAGGAACGGATGAACAAGGAGGGCGATAAGAGCTGAAGTAGATGTATGAAGTGTTAGTTTTAGACATGGAAAACACACCTGGTGGTTGCTATGCCCTACTGAACACACACATGCAAACACACACAGGTGTATTCGTCAATGCCAGCTCTAGCTTCCTCCTCCAACAGGATGTCAGGTTGTCCAGACGGCAAGCCAAGAAACACAGACATAACAGAGACACGGCAACAAACTGAGCGGTAAAATAATGATTATCCGACTCATTTTTCCTTTTGACTCAAGACGGACACAGCAGGGTTCTGTGCAATTTGCCTGCAATCCAATTACTTCAGGGGTGGATTCCCTTTGAAAGGATGAAGCATCACACATTTGGCATAATGTCAATCTTGTTTAGCAGCAAATTTAATACACGTTTAGAGTAACAGCAACGAGGAATTACTCAGACCGTGGCACACTCATGCATAATGCAAGTACACATTCAAATGAAGATACACAGGTATATACACACACACACACACACACACACACACACACACACACACACACACACACACACACACACACACACACACACACACACACACAGACAGATGCATTTAACTATAGTTACCTATCTGCAGTTTGTGTCAGTGTCTGTACACAGTTTGTGAGGTAAAAACAGCTTCCTCTCCTCTTCGCTCGTTCTTCCTCAATGTGCTATGTGAATCTCTTGACACGGTACCACATTGATGTCCCTCTCTCTGTCTGTCTGTCTCTCTCTCTCTCTCTCTCTGTCTGTCTCTCTCTCTCGCTCACTGCAGTGCAGTCCCACCCCCACTCCGACACAGCAGCTGGAGAAAACCTGGATCCCGGAGCCATACTACCATGGATCAGGACTCAGCAGTATTAAGTACAACTAGTGGTGATAGTCAGGGAGGATGACATCATGCTATCCTCCCTGACACACGCACACTCATACAAAGCAGTGGCCACGCACAGGTACGTCCATCTCAATGTAAAGTCCACACTGAGATTACAGAGAGTATACAGCTGGAGATAGGTAGGAGATAGAAGTACTCTGTGGTATCAGCCTCATCCAAAATCAGGGTTCATCTGCGCTTTAATCAGAGTCAGGACGTCCGGTGGCTCTGCCCAAAGGTCACAGCACAAAGGCATTGCACCAGTGGCTGCCTGGAAGGGAGGAAACTGATAGTACTTCATCATGGCATGCTTTGGTAACCATTCAGCGGTGAGTAAAGTACAAGAGATTTGTACTTGATAAAGAATCAATTCTACAATGTGCGAGCTGACTCCTCAAAAAACGAAACCCCCAAACCTATCAACAGTCCAATGAAATGATTTATTAATGTATTGATGTTTCGATCAAACACCCTCATCAACTTATAAAGTGGCATCTGCTGAAGGTGTATGTATAAATATGTGAGAGTTCTTACATTTTATATGAACAAATTAGTTTATTTGAGGGAATATAATCACCTTTCACCAATGAAAACAATGTTGATTTCAATTAGTATACACACACACACACACACACACACACACACACACACACATATATATATATATATATAATTTCATTTTGGACAAATATCCATTGAGCCTGACTTGTCATGTGACAAAGTTGACCGTATTATGATCTGGCATATTGAAGGATGAGCAGAGAAGGATACCTTGTTCAGTGGACAGATCTACATATACATATATATATATAGTGGTGATATTCATTGCTTAAGGTGTTGGCAAGATGTCACTTGTACAGGCACATGATTGAGAGTTATGATTGTTAAAACAGGGCACTTGCAGTTAATACCACTAATAAGGCACACAAAAGGCGGTTGGTTCACATCCTGCCCTGCTGAAAATGGTTCTGATTATTCCTTGAGGGTCAATGTATGTGTTTAAGTGAAAGAAAAGGCGCATGAAAAGCACAATAAAAGCACACGGAAAAGGGAAAAATTACACCTGGAAATGTCAGCATGACTTAAGGTCTGTGTAAAATAATTGGCTGCAACGTATTAAATGAGTGTGGGCAGAGTTAACAGAACAAGAGAGGCCAGCGGCATACAAAAATAAAATAGGAGAGAAATCACAATTTCAGTGTGGTACTGATGTACATGTCCTTTACAAGCAACCCTCAAGGCTGCAATCATCCGTCTCTAACAGCACTTTCACAGTGCCACTATCTTTCTTGCTCCGTCTCTGCCTTTGGCCCTGAATTTATTCCCTTAGATAGACACGCTCACACACATGATTTGTGGCAATGAGGACTGGGTTGGGAGTGTGCCTGCTGCTCTGGTGTATGACTCATGTCCCCCATCTATGGAGAGACCCAGGGAGGACAGACCTATACGCAATACATCAACCCATCCACCAACACACGCACACACACACGGATGCATGCTGAAAGACATGCCCACTTCCATCCTAACCCTGCATTTGTAAATATGCTGTTAAGCGCTGATGTATATTTACCTTTGCACACTGCATAGGGTTACATTAAACACCAGTCTGCAGCAGTTTTAAGTAGCATATGCTGTATGCTGCATGTGCTGAATCACCCCCTGTGCTTCATGATCAATACCACTTTAGCAAAATTACCCGTGACAACAAACACATTAGATCTCATGACCCTGGACCCGAGATTTTTACTCCGACAGCTACAACAAACAAACGCAATTAAATTGACATTCGTTTTGTTGTAGTTGGTCGGTGACATTCAAACGTGCCTTTCTTTTGTCAGTTATATACAAAACTTTGAATGTGAGACTATGCCTGCATGGAGCCTGAAGTGCGATCATGCAGGTATATCAGGGCTGCAACTAACAATTATTTTCCCAATTATTTGATTAAGTGTATAAAAAATATTCAGTTTCCAACAATATAAAACAGAAAAACAGCAAATGAACACACTGGAGAAACTAGAAGTATGGCACGTTTAGCATTTTTTTTTGTTTCAGCTCTCATACTAAGCATTGTCGGGTCTTATATCTACCACTGCAGATCCATATCGATGGCACTGCTTTGGTGTGTTAGAGGGCTCGGGTCAACTCAGTTAAAAGTGTCTTACGTGATGGAAAGAGATGCTCAAAGAGATCGTCTGAGGGAGACTCAGGTAGACGACTGGGAAAATGAAGGAACTGCTTCGGAAAAAAGTGTCTAATGTGGAAGAAACAATATAAGCGACAGCGAAAGGTAGGCTAAATTAGTAGCAAATCACGAAAATATTCCATTACTTTAGGGGTTGTTCATGGTATGTAGACCCTTTGCAGCCCGCATGCAAAATGAAGATTCAGTTAGTGAGGGAACGATGGCTATTGAATATTGGGGCCCTAATCAATGGCATCCTTTTGAGCAGATGTAGATAGACAAGTACAGTTTTAATGTGAATTTGTAGTACCAAGTACAGAGTTAACTAAGGAGTTAGTTCATAGAAAAAAACACATGTTTACTGTATATTAATACTGGTTATATACATTTCTTTCTGCGTATCTCTCTATTCTTTGATGTCTACCTCGCTGTATTCCTACTATCATTATTCAAGCCAGCTAATCCCGTCCCACAATGAGCAGATTGTGAGGTGATAGAGGAGACGTCGCTGCGATCAGTGTGTGTGTGTGTGTGTGTGTGTGTGTGCGCTGTACCAAACACAGAGTCTCTGTGTCCCAGAAATAGAGAATCTGATAGCCCAGCTGTCTGACAGCCTCTCTTGTCTTTGTGGTCCCGACACTGAAGTGGAACAGATCTGATGAGATGTGCTAAATCAAACGCCTGCTTTTGTTCTCTTTTCTTTCTCTCTCTGTCTTTCTCATCCCAATGTTCTCGTCATCCTTTTGTTTTCCTTCTCGATCCAATTTACCTCCTCATGTCACTGTTCTGTCTGTATGTATTATTTTTGTGATGATGTTTACGGGAGACTCACAATGTTGAGTCTATTGATGTGTAAAGTGTAAGGCTGTTTTGGCATGTGCTGTGACTTTGTCCTGCACGTCCTCAAAGCATCTGTGCTGTGTTAGTTGGGTTAAGATGGATGACTGTGTTCTGTGTGTGCATGTGCCTGTTCATGTGTGTGTGTGTGTGTGTGTGCGCGTGCACGGTGTTGTATTCCCAGGGGTTCTGGCGGTGTGTGCAGCAGTCGATAGTTCTGGCTGGTAAGTGAGGTCAGCCATTACTTCAACCTCACCGACCTGACACTTGAGGTAGAGGACAAAAGAGACATAGGGGAAGGAAGGGAAGAGAGAAGAAGAACAGGATAGAATAGACTCGAGCAGCCTGCAGCGAGATGCAAATAATGAGATACAATCTTCCATCAGAGGAACATTATAAGTAATTGAAGAAGCTAATAGAATTGACAAAAACCAAGCCACAAACCACAGCTAGAAGAAACTAAATATGTAAAGGTATAACTAGCTCTTAATAATGTGTGTAATCAAAGTCTAAGGTGTTTGGACAGATGGTTTAGTGGTTTGTTTGGACCAATGGTCTTAGTTAAGTCAGTGGGAAAAAATACACTGATGTAAAAGATTATGAGTCTCAACTTCAGCACTGCAGTGTTAGAGTTTCCTACAAGTAATGCGTCAAAATAGCAGTGACTCACTAACCCAAACAGCTACATCAAAGGGAAAAATAAAAGCTGGGGATTAATATGTTCTGTTATCTAAATTGGTCAAGCACCGAGGGAATTCTGAACATTGCTAGGCAATGTGATATCAGGGAGGTTTTAACCAGACAGACTTCATAACCTCATCAGCCACAAATGTTGTGCGTGCAAGCGGCTGAGATCATGTACTGCACCAATATCCCCCATTTAGTCCTCTGGCATCATCTAGTGGACAAATGAGTAATTACAGCCTCTTTTCTTTTGAGCGTATTCATTTGTCTTCTTCCTTAATTATTTATTATTGCTCATTAATGTGTATACTAGTGCTTTAAGGACCCGTATGTACATTTAAATGGTTTAAATTTGTATGGATTTACAGAAATAGAATGGAGTTCATAAATACATACAGCGCAAGTGGATCAAAATATACCTAAATATGACAACAACTGAAAAACAACAACACTGTGTCCAGTTGGGGATTACAGCAAGGTCAATCCACATACATTATATACATTTTAATAACTGAATGATGCTTTATTTTCCTGAATTTTGTTTTTTTGCAGCATCAATAGCGTCGATCTGACTTTTCACTAATCCACAATAGAATTGATTACCATTAGAAAGTTGAGCTCCATAACGCTGCAAAAAGCTCCTGAGCAACGAGTTTGAGTTTGGTTGTGATTTGAGTTGAGGATAAAGTAATATGATCATAGTAAGTGTGGTGAAAGCACAGTGCACAGTGTGAAAATGGTTAAATACGAGCCGACATACTCACCAAAGACTTTGCCCAAGAACAGCGTCTTAACCAGGTTGAACTGTGTGTCGGAGGCGTCTGGGAGAGTGTAGCTGACTGGAGGGTAATGATCCAACTGAAACAGTCGGAGAGAGGGAGCAAGAGATAATATATTAGTTTTAAAGGGAGTCTGGTTCTAAAACTACTGATCACAGCCTTTTAACAAGACACCCAGCCCAAGACCTGCATCAGCACATTAAACAAGATGATGAAGAAGAGATGGTAATTCATTACTGTCAGGCACTGTAAAGCTACAACACAGCACAGCCAAAGGCTCAATAGCTCCCTCTTGTGGTTAAACATTTTCAGTAAAGGGGAAACCACTCAGTTAATATCTCACTTCATACTATCATTGCTCATAAGTCACACCAGACCAGATGATTAAAGAAAACCCTTTCGTCGGAAAGTTTTTTTTCTCCTATTTGTTTATTCAATCCAGTCACGGCTAAACGCAAACTCAAAAGCGATCTCCCATAATGATCCTGCAACACAAACAGCTCTTCACCAGGACTCGAGAAGACTGATCATACATTAATTAACAATATGCAATTTCTAAAGTCTGCGGTGGGTTCAAAGCCTTTCCCGGGAACTTAAAAAGGAGCGAGGAGAAGCAGCGTGTTTACACAGAAGAGCGTCAGTGGAGACGTGAGAGCAGAGAGGGTGATGGAGGGAGGGAATACACGACTTTAATATCACTGCAACATAAATAACTTGTTATTGCTGTTTCACTGAAGTTTCTAATTAGCTTGAAGGCTGCAGCCGGCGCTATTGATGAGAATAATTTCAACCCCGCAAATTGGTTTCTGTGTGTGTTCCAGAAATAAAAGCTCTTCCTTCCTCCCTTCTGTCTGCTCACAGGAGAACTGTATCTCAGCACACCAAACCCGTCTGCAGAAAGCACACCAGCGGCCCAAGCCGGGAGAGGGGAGGTTGATTGAAAACAATGACTTTTGTTACTGTGTGCTTCACTGGAAATTAGTTTCATTGATGTGTTGAATAGCTGTCGTATATAGCCTGCAAGCAGGGAGCTGAGCCGGACTGTCACTAAAGGGTGTGTGTGTGTAGTTGCTCTTGTTTACAGGTTTAAATCAGTAGAATCCTCCCATACAGAGAATTCCTACCCTCTACCTCTCTGGTACATTTGCTCCCTCTTTCTCTTCCTGCGCACACACACACACACACACACACACACACACACACACACACACGGGCACACACAAAGCATATCCTAATTTGATTCTTTCCAAAAGCCCGGTCTCAGTGGAGCATTGTGTGGGTTTTGTTTTCCATGGTGACTGGAGGGTGGGATAATGGGGCACAATTAAATTGCGCTCAGCTTATTTACTTTTATCTGAAAAAACAAATTGGCTGCATAGTCTGGGAGGGCGGTCTGAGTCTCAGAACCCCACAAAAAGGTCCACAGAGGAAGACAGCCAGGGCAGAAACCTAATTTTACCAAACTTTGTCAATTACAACCGCAATTATTGAGACCCTTTCCTTTTACGCTGCACCATTTAGGCAACACAATCTTCTCCTTTAAGCGCTGTTGGTGCCTCTTAGGTTACATAAGGCTTACATAAGCAATGTAATCAGGGGTTAGACAAAGAGAAAATTTACAATGGGTGAAATCTTTTTCCCTAACTATGTGCTCAAAAGGAATCTAATTTAGCCAATGTGCTGTATATAGTCAAACTAATTTACAGCACACTGAGAACTTTCATGGCAGCTCTGTTTCCTTTATCATATCTGAGGGACAAAAAAAGACTCCCATCACAGATTCAACTTTAGAGAGGATAAGTCCAAATAAATGCCTTTTTCTTTCACTTCAATGATAGTTTGACCTCATTAATAAGTGAACAACTGAATTAATGTATTTTCCCTTTACAGAGCCAGCCACCCACACCACTAATATCAACCACTGCAACAACAATTAGAGGAGTGGAGAGGAGAGGAGTGGAGGAGATGAGATGAGATGAGATGTTTGTTGCCTGAAGGGACTCCTCACTTTCATGTGTGAGAGTTTGAAAGAAAGCGAAAGCCAGAGATGGGAACTTATTTTGATCCTACCTTGATATGCCTTTGATAGCGAGCTAACCTGACGAGACCTCACAAACTGCTTATTAAAAACCCAAACACTTGCTTCCTGCACTGCATGCTGTATGCCTGTGTGTACATTTCAGCAGGTATTTGTGTGCGCATGCAAATCCACGCCCTGAAATAAACCTCAGGGCTGTGATGGGGCGAGATAACCTTAATGCATCAAAGTTATCTTTGTTATTTTATTTTGTGGGTCTACTTTCTTTATCTAAAAACAAAATCCTACTCTTCTCAGCCCCCTCCTCTCTCTCTGACTCTGCAGTCCTTTTTCTTTTGGTCTCCATTTCTCTTCTGCTCTCTTCTCTCTCAGATTCCAATTACCACACTCCTACTTGTCTTCCCACTTGTTCTCTGCCGTGTCTTGAAACTAAACAGTTGCTTGCCTAAATGCCTTTAAGATTTGAAGCCCTGATTGCAGTGAGACCTTTGCAGCCTCAGGTAAACACTCCACTCACTCTTTTACCCTGGAAATTGAATTTGATCCACTGGCGGGCCCACCAGCATAACTGGCTCTTATTGCATCTGACTCAAATCTCTGCCTCTCACTCATGCTGTTGTATCTCAGATCAAAGCAGCTATAGCAAGGCCTCTGACGAGCATGTGCGCAAAAATAATAATGGGTTTGTTCAATTTCAAATGCTTGTGGCTTGCTATAACAAAATTGTCATTTTAGCCGTTAATGCATAATGCAATAATTTGTGATCTAATTTCAAACTCGGTAATTAGCAAGTCTACGTTTCAGCCAACGATAATTCAGTTTACATTTTCAATTACAACATTTCAGCATAGGACTCGTGTTGATTGACTGTAAATGCTGTTGATGGATGGCATTTCAAAGAACTTGCTGGAAACAACACTGACATATTTCCCCATTCTACGCTGATACAGTCCATTTGTTAGCAAACAGCTGCCTCTTTACACATCTAAGGCCCTGTTCAGACCTGACATTAACATGCGTCTTGAGTAATCCGATCACTGGTGGACAGCTTAAAGTACAGGTGTTTATGCACCCAAAACCCATCGAGGACACGTCCGATCGCTCAGACCAGAATCTGAGGTGGTCTTGTCCAGTGTCCACAGGAATGTATCCTGGGCCACATTCAAGCAGTCTTTGGTTGCATGCTGGCAAACAGTCCGTGTGGAGAGCGAAAGAGGCGGAACACATTGGCCGACGAGCAATCACAGAACCCACCGGCTATCGCCTGACAATGATTTCGATTTTTTTAATATTTAAAATTAGCTTGTGAACTGGCTACTTGTGAAACAATCTGGTTGTACACGTCATCTCTCAACTCCAACTCCAGTTTCGCATATCAAGTTGCTCATCGAATTGTAAACAAATAGCAGTGTACGGAAAGGCAAGTCTTTGCCCAGATATCCGCTGGTTACGCCGGAACCCCAGAAATAAAGCTCCTTGCCCCTCCTGAGATCGGGCCTTGTGTGCTCTGATTAATTTGACAAGCAATTAACACACCAGTCATAATTTTAATTTGAATGAAAACTCAAACTCCCGATGCACGTTTATATTTGCATATAGAGCGGGGAGGTCAGTCGAGACACATTCTAATGTTAGGTGTGAACTGACGTATTTAGAGCTGTCCACTTGTGATCGAAACACATTGTCACGCATGTTAATGCCAGGTCTCAACAGGGCCTAACAGATACAGAGTAGTTTATCTACAGTTTATTGTTTCATTGGTGAATCGTGGCATCTGCTTTGGGAAAAATACTGTTTAGTTTTTTGCAATTGCTGAAACACAATTTCTGAAACCAAGGCCCTCTTCGTGGAAAACCTACATATAAAAAAGCAATAACATGAACACATTTTTTGCATAAGCAAGCATTTCATCCCAAACTTTAAACTATATACTATCTTGTAATAGTACTATATACTCCATGTTGTTCAGTGTTTTTGTTGTTGCTGTCCTCCTGAGCAGAGCTATGTCCTGTTCCTCGCAACTCATTCATGTGAGTGTGAGCTACAGTCATGGTTTCTGGCCAAAGATAAATGAACTATAGCTAAAAGCCCTCAAGGATGTGGGAAGGTAGAAGGTAGGAGGAATGGTGAGGTAGAAGGAGAGCAGTGTAGTGGACAGATGAATTATACTGAATAATTATGAATTTTGAAGTATGGCAAGTCTTTGCAGTGAGTTGACCAGACTGTCTGTTGGTATGCATGTCCACATCTGTTTACCCATGGATATTAAGGGCATGTTTGTACCTTGAAAAGAGCCCAGAGGCAGTCAGGCAACATGAAAGTTTTACTCATCAAAGTAATCTTCGTTAGCACACCTTCTGGCTCTACTTTTCAAGCCTTATCTATAAACTTTATCTATTTCCTCTCTACATCCGACCCCCTCAGTTCCCATGCTAATGTTTAGGTGGTGAACCTATCAATTATGGAGAAAAACATTCAACGGATTGTTATTAGAGTAGCCTACATCCTGAGCACATGGGGAGTGGTAAACTGGGGATATTGATCGTTAATATTTCAGTCACACTCTGAACACTGGGCTGAACATCAATATCTCAACACAAACCAGGCAATGATCAACCAGTGGAGCACACAGCGTGTGCATGCATGTATGTGTTTGTAATAAGCAAATAAGTGGTCTGTTGCTCCAATCTCTCTCCACGCCAGTAAAAAGGGGGTGTGTTGTGTTGAAGTGCTCCCACTGGGGTGATCAGCAGCTGCAGGATGTGATTTGCTCAGAAAATGAGGACGATTTCCAAAGGATGTTTCAGTTTTCAATTTTCTTCCTGCCACAGTTTTTCATTGCTCTACATGCAATGAGATACAGAAAGATATAAAGACTTATGTAGAAGAGGAGATGTAATGATTATTGGTTGTCAAATGTACTGTGATTCATTCTGGCCAACACCTTAATGAAAGCAACAGTGAAGGAGCTACATTTGTATTTATCAAAAGAGACGGTGACATCTTGACATGATAGCCAATTAGAAAGAACACAACTAATCATATGTTCACCGTCTACCACGCGCTTTATGGACTCAACTATATTTTATCTTGTGTCAGTGTAATGCAAGAGACAAACCCGTCCTTTGAAAATAAAAACCTAATTGAGATTTTCTTCATCATTATGTTTACATTTGAATCTCATTTGTCAAATATTATATTTCATTAATTTACTTCTATGTTCTAAAAGAATAAATTAAACATCCTGCAAATATGTTGATTCATATATAGTATTGTCATTCTCCTTATTCATACTTAATTTGTTCTAATGTTATTAACGCAGTGGGTTGGTTGCTTTGTCAAATTACATCTATGGTCTATTGTTATTGTTATTATTCATTTTATACATAAATATTTTAAATTAATACTATATATGGTGTTAAGGTACATCTTTTTCTCTACAATAATTTCTGAAATAGAGGAGATGCAGACCTAGGTCAAGTGCCTCATGGATGGAAAGTAATCCATGAGGACACCGTGGATACGACGATAGAGAAGATTCTCTCAGCATGATCAATAAATCCAAAGAGAATAAACAGGCCAGAATGTAAGCAAATAGCTGAAATATCAGTAAGAGCAAGGTTATACAAAATAATGGACATGATGCTCTCCACACAGTTGTCTGCACCCTCATTTTGCGGACAGGAGATGAGTCAATGGCTCGGGTTAATGCAATGCCTCCCTCTGGCCACTAGGGGGTAGATAGTGAGCATATGATTGAGTTACTCTTTGGATGTTTAGGGACGCATACTGTATGAAATGGCTGAACTATGTAAATCCTACAATGTATGCCATTTGCAAGCAATAATGGCACAAAACATGATGTGCAAACAAGGTATTCAAATCACACATTCTACAGGAGGCCATGCATGCACAAACTGTAATGTAGCTGTTCAATTGAAGAATTCAAACTTTTATCATTTTCCTTTTTGGTTCTCAAATAAGAAAAAGCAAACCATGCAACTACACATTTATCCTGATCTGGATGAAACCAGTAACGAGGTTTTACAAGCCACTGCCATCCATTGAGTCCCCCTTAAACTGCAGCCTGCAGCCAAATTGGAGCATTTTAGCACAGAACAACGTCTGTAATAGTTTAGCTGAATTGTCACTCCATCCTTGACAGCTACTGACTGAAGCTCGGCTGTATTGATCCGCACTAAGCTGTTTAGCTGCACAAAACGCAAGAGCCAACAAAAAAAAAAACACCCGCACACCACCACAGATACACACAAATGTATGTGCGCAAACACATTGTCATGCACAAGCACAAACACGGTCAGTCTCTCTTGCTGTGTCTCATACGCACGCATCCACGCACGCCAAATACACAAATAACACCACAGTCTGCAGTCATACAACGCACACAGATCGATGCATTCTCTCTGTTGCTATACTTAGGCTGTCTAGTGGAAGTGGATTAACAGTGGCAGAGGACAAGCACTTTCATCACAGCAGAAAAAAGAACAGGGCACTGCTCTCCCATTTGACTTAATGCTGATAGTGGCTGGGCGTCGTGTATGTGCGTGTTGGATGCTCTCCTTCTTTGCTTGTAAGTAGGACCATGAAATTGAAGCGTGAGTCTTTTGACTTCTGAGCATCAACTAAAAGCCTACAATATGTGTTTGAGAGTGGTCAGATGTGTGTGTGTGTGTGTGTGGTCTGTACCTGGATCGTGATGCTTCTGTCGACACGGGACATGTTAATGCTATGTGGCTGTCCGTTGGCCAGGTTACGCTGGTCCACATCTATGGAAAATGGCTCCCTCAGACCTCCCAGGTAATACCGGACCTGTAGTGAACCTGAAGACATACAGGCCAGTGGTTTGAAACCTGGTCTGGTTATATGAAACCTCACATCTCTTCTTTCCCACTTCTCTACAACGGTTTAAACGCGAGCTCTCATCAATAAGTACCTGAAGTTCAAGTTTTAGTTTATTGTCATATACATTAAAAAGTACAATCGTACATGCAAATGCAATGGAATGCACTTTCCCTGGCCCGGTAAGCCCTTAAAACTGTATATCATAAGAATGCATAAAAGACAAGAAGAAGAAGAAATCCTTCAATAATTAATCCCTGTGAGTCATTCAAAGTGCTCGCTGTTCAATTGTCTAACTGCCTGGGGGGAAAAAACTGACTTTGAAGCTCTGATGCTTTCAATAAATACATTGAATTTTCTAAATAGTTCTCAAGGACTGGCTGCATAAATCACGATTGCTGAAAAATCCACAAGTAGTTAGTGTATTACTAATTGATGACACTAAAGACTTGCCATTTTGTAATTCATTTTGTTCATTACCCACTTGTTTTCCTACACAAGTACTCTGAATGAACTGGACTTAAGGCCAAAATGTGAGGGTGATGAATAGAGGGTGAAACCCTGAATGATTCAGAGGGCCCACAGCTTGACTGTGACTGGGATTATAGATATTGACTATTTTAGGCCCTGAGTGTGCAGGGGGCCCAAGAATCTATAGCAGCACCCCGAGGCAGTGTGAGTATTTTGTAGTTCTATTTTTGTGGTTGTGCACATTGATTTGTGAAACGCTAGATGGCACTGCCAATTTACTTTATTTAATCGAAGCACTTCGCTGCCTGTCAGCTGCTCAGTGGGAGGCCGCTGACTGGAGAGGATTTTTGAAGATTATAGAACTTTCTAAACTGTGCTGCAAGGACAGTCTTTGAAAATGTACTTTGTCGCACTAACAAGCATTACTCTGTGCAGACTTCTCAGTGGTGAGTCGCTTACCATTCTGCCTTAAGACCACAGCCAAATAATCCTGCGTCTTGGAGCTGACATACATCAGAATAGCTGGAGCGTTGGAGGTGCTGAAACTGAAGGCCACTTCCTCCTTTGTTAGATTCACTTCATGTGGCGTCAGCTGGTGCGTCAGGATCTTTGTGTCCCTGCTGGCTCCTGCAACTGCTTCGGGCATGAAGTTGTACTTGACCAATGTTCCTGCCTCAAAGAAACCCCCAACATCTGGGATAGAGGAGAGAAGTAAATAAGAAAAACATATTAATAACACACATGGAAGACAAGTGGGTGAACACAAACAAATACGATAAACGCTTGTCAATCTGTCTACGCTAATACTAGAATTATCATATTATAGATGAATCTATGCATAAAAAAAACAGGGAAGAATGAAAAAGGAAGACAGAAAGAAAGAAAAGAACTACGATTATCGCCCCACGGTCGTATGTCTCCGCCTACCAATCAAGGTGCAGATTACATCCATGTCTGTCCAAAATGTCATCGCCTCTTCATTTTATGTTATAGAGATTTGTGAGAAATTGTCATAATTAGCATTTTAGTTCTTGAGTCATGGCCAAAAAAAAACGTGTTTTGTGAGGTCACAGTCAAATTCTAGAGATATTGCGTTCATGAGAATGTAACAGATGTGAGGTCACCAAAATCTAATCAGGATCAAAAAAGACATTCCTGAGATATCACCTTCACAAGATGGATGGAAGTATGAGCGACTCGAAAACAATACCCCCGGCCACGCATAAAATCCCTTTCCATCAAAATAAAGCCACAGGGAACCGCACATAAACTCACACATGACGAGACACAACAGGGTAAACATATTAAATGGCGAGAGAGAAAAAAGCACACACATAAATATGGCTGTGCTCAGGAGGTGTAGTAAAGTGGGTGTTAAATTGCTGTGCTCCGGCATCTGAAACCAAACAATACATTGTTTGCCAGTACATTAACAGACCTAATGGCATACTCCAGCCATTCCAGGAGGCTTATTGATTCATGTAATCAAGTGCTGAGAAGATGGGGCATTATTTTTCCAATGCTCGTGTTATGCTCTTGTTTGTGTTTACGTGTGTGTGTGTATGTGCAGGCAAGCACAATGTACTATTGTCAGTTACGGTTGAAAAAAAAAAGGCACGGTGTGCGTGAAATTAAAGAAAATGGTTCCAGGGAAAGCAATGAGCCTTGGGTTGTGTGTGTACGTGTACGTGTGCGTGTAAATGCCATGGAGTATTTCTTGACATGTTCGCCTTCCCAGCGTGGCAGCAGAGAAAATGTAGAACTACGCCTCTTGCGAGTGAAGGATACTAAGTGAACACATTTATGCATCTTATTTTAAAGCTTCATGTCACCAATCGTCTCCCGCCGGACAAAATACTTCAAGCTACATTACTTCAATTCAATACAAGACTTATTACTAGAAAATAGGAAAGTTCTCTGACTGGTGCTGGCGTTCAGGCTACACCACAATTTTGTCCTCTATTCTGCTGTGCACTGATATTGTTTCGAGCTTTGGAAGTCTGGGGAGACCCATTTTACCAATTGTTCTGCGTTAACCAAGCGAAGAGCGTGTGATGTTTTCAAATAGCCTGCTTCTCACTTCGTCTTCTGATGCAGCTGCATTGTTCTGCCAAGATCCATGCTGCAGGGCATTATTTTGAATCAGGCAAAATGCAGTATTTCTGTCGGAGCAGCATGCTTGATTGAAATTCTTAAAAGTGTTACAAAACAATATATGAAAAATCAAATCAACATAACAAGCCTCAATATCTATGGACAAGGGACGTGACAGAAAAACCTTTGCTTCTTACCTCATTCACATCTTACATTACATTTATCAAGTGTCAGGTCAGAAATGACACATTAGCTTCCTCTTTTACTCTAAACGTGTCATATGAGTTAGTTAGCCAGCTTAAAAAAACTATCATTTTAAGAAGCCAGCAGACTGTGAATCCTCTCTAAATGTAAGTAGCTTTGTTTAATCTATAAATGTTTCCGAGTAAATGGCATTGTGCATTGTAAAGTGAGTGAGAAATATCCAATTACGTTAACCTAGATAAGTATGCTACAACCGAACGCCGAAAAAGAGATTTGTTTTGGGAACCAAAAAGGTTACAATTAACTTCCACCAACTGAAAACACATTGTGAAAGGGTTAAAATTGTAAGATGAAAACTCTGACAACTCTCAGACTGGACAACGCAGTGGTAACCTGTCAATCACAAGGTAGCCCCGCCCTAAGGAATACAGAGGTTGCCGCCTGATCCGGAGATAAAACTATAAGCCTGAAGAAAAGGCAGGACTTAAAACTTTAAATAATCCGTTAATGGGGTAAAGGTTGGGGTTTTAGTTTGTTCATCGTCTTTACTATGTCGGGCCTTTGTGTAACCTGTCTTAGCCTTCTCTGCCCTCCTGAAAAAAAAGAAGAGAGATTCTGATTTGCTGCCCAGAGCCTCAGCAGCAACACACGCACGCACGCACACACAAAAAACTGTCTGGAAGCACAAGGGTGAATGAGAAAACTCCACTCCAGGGCAGGGACTCTTTATGTGTGTGTATTCTATGTCAGTGTGTGAAGAAGTTTTGGAAAGGGAATTTGTGCAAGCATGCAAACCTCTACAGGTATCTACGAATGTGTGCGTGCGTGTCCATGTATATGTATGTACATGTGCACATCGGCTCCGTGTGACCCTCCAGGGCAGAAAAGCAGAAGAATGAGAGTGTATAATAATAATACTGTGGGGTCCCCTGAGCAGTGTGTAAATATGGATACAATGGAAATGCACTATGCAATTATGGCTGGCTTCATGCATTTTTCACTCGCTTGGAGGATGGGGAGAGAGGGGGAGAAGTTCGGAAAAAGAAAACAGGAGAGGGGCAACTGGGAGAGTAGGAAAAAAAGGCAAAGGTAAGTGTAAAGAGGAATAGGTAAAGGAAAGAGGCAGTAGAGGAGAAGAAAAAAATGGAGAAGCAGAAGAGAGAAAAGAAAATATTTTAGCTGGACAGTAGCACAAAGCGAAGCAAGAAGAGGAAGCAGTGAATCGTAGATAAAAGCGAAAGGAGATAGAAAGGAGATGAGAGAAGACAAGGAAAAATAAGGCAGATGTGTGAAGAGCGAGGGGAAAAGGGGAACACAAGGAGGAGAGAATAAAGAATACAAAGAAGATGAGGACTGGAAGACTGGAAGTACAGATGAGTGAAAATAAAGAACAGAAGGAGACAGGAGAGACAGAAGAGGAAGAGGAAAAGTCACATGTCATGCACAGGAACAAACAGACACAAAGCCGTGCTCTCTCCCTTTCTTTGCCTCTCTCTTTTCTCTAACACGCGCACAGACCGACTAATACACACACACACACACACCCTCGCACAGACAGTGATCTCTGTTCTCTAAATCCTGATTGGTCATGACAGGATTCAAAGGAGGTCTTCTCATGTTTTACACTAGCATATCATCACACACTGTTACCCTCTTCCCAGGCGCACACACACACACACACACACACACACACACACACACACACAAACAAAGACACACACAAACACAGACACACACCCACTTCGCTTTTCTGTCATCTTGTCACCCCCCCTCCCCCCCTGCCAAGAGCACGGGGAAAAACACTATTAGGCTTTAGGAAACAAATTAATTCACGTGTCGGGGATCAACTCTCTGACTGGGAGCTAGCGGAAAGCCTCTGACAGCACTGCTGCTCTTCTCCCCAGAGCGTTTTATGAAAACTTGTTTTGGGAACTTTAATGCTGCATCTAATGAATCCCTGTGAAACAAACATGATGTTGTAGCAATATGCAACAGTGCAGGGGCAGAGCTACAGTGCGACATTTCTCATCTCTGAACTTCAAAAACCTGGAGCTACCCACCGCTTAGTGAAGTGACTTGCATTTTGTTTTTTAGTTTGATCTCTCGGCTCTGCATTTGCACAGTTTCAGCATTCAGTGAGTGCACTCTTACGTCCGGGAGAATTGGTGAGTAAGCACAATATCACTCTCAATCGATGCCTTTTATCATGAGCCCGAACACTTTCAACACCGACAGCTGCAAATTGAATAGGAAGTGAGGACAATCACAGAGCACAACCAAAACCACAGTGGGTTGTCAGGCAATGACGCTCATTGAAACGCAACTACTCCAGCAGTAATCATGGCGCTATTTGCCTCTGGCTTTGTGAACTAAAGAGGGACGATGCCAACGATAACGTGGCTTCACAAAGATGCCCGTAAAACTTACTGGAGAAATGTACGCTGACAGATAATGACTCAGTGTAGGTAGTTTGTTAGGTTTGAGGAAGGAATAAAGGAAATAAAACAATAATTTATCTGCTACTAGGGAATTGCAAAAAAACCCGCAGTGTCGTCAAAGGGAAAATAAAATCGGACATAAAATAGTTCCTGAAAGTCCACACGAAGAGAGATTGATTTGTCTTGCAATTGAAGCTTGAAAGATGAAGAGCAGCATGATGCATTTGAGACATTCATAGTCCCATGATCGACCAACAATAGGACACTGAAAATGTCTCTCACCTCTGGTGCAGAACGGGCCGTCATAGGCAGTGGCGGTGCAGTCACACAAGTAGCCATTATACCTCTCCACACACTTCCCTCCGTTCCGGCAGTACATCCCAAAACTGGTACAGTGGCCTTGGCAACCGGGCTTGACCCCCGGCGTGACCTTGGCCCTCTCCTCCAGGTCGAGGGTGATGCCGTTCATCCGGAGGGCTCGGATGCAGCCCAGGAACCCCCTCTGCCCCCCTGCAGCACCTGAGGAGCAAGGAAGAGAGGGGTGGTGGTATCGGCGAAGCAAGGAGATGTAGCATTGGGAGATAGGACAAAAAACAAATACAAAGAAGGCCAAATGGAAGTCAGGGTCACAGAAGTCATTCTGAATGTAAGAGGCTGTTTTAATCTCTTTATAGAAATGTTAATATCCTACCGCCTGGAGGAAGCCGCTGATGTCACGTTAATCGTTCCGACTGCGACGCTGTTCTTGAAACAACCTTCAACTCGTTTGATTTCTTCACTAATTAAAACATCTCACAAGTATACACACGCAAATGGATGCATGAATGCGCATAAACTACATACTACAGACAAACACACACACATTTCAAACACACCACACACACAGCGCACCTGATGCGAATGAGTCAATACAAGCATTAATGCTTAGCCTTGGGCTGTCGATAACCATTCCTCTAAAGCGCCTCCATCGTCATTCTGGCCCTGCACCATTGCAGTCTAACTACCCATTAACTTGGACAGAGTAGGGGTGTTAAATTGATTAATGTGCACCTAAATGACTATAGCAATAAACACACTCATAAACATGCACCTACAGGTACATATTCAAGCGTACAAAAGCACACCCGCAGAGGACGGTAACACTGTATGGATAAGTACACGAGTATGGGCGCACAGTCACGCACACTGTCATTAACAAGAGCCGAGGGGCATTTTAGTTATTAAAACCTCTCAATTGCATCCTTTGGATTATAGAAAAGCGTTCGTTCAAGAAGACGTGTTAAGGAGACTTGAACACACATTCGGATTCCCCCCTCAACAGCTGCATTCCCACATACACACATCTGCTGGCTTAGCCGAACAGATACAACGCAGATCTAATACGATTACTAATACATGTACTTTGATTTTCTCCAGCCGATACATTATTCACACATCAGGATGCAGCAGGGCTTTCACACGCTTTCTCTACTTTCCATTCCCACAAAGGGTTTGACTTTTAGCAGACCTGTTAATTAATCTATTTTGTACCACTGATTGGCTGGAGGTTTCTGCCACCTGTTTACCCAGGTCTAAATCAGTCTCTGATTGAACGGACAGCATGCTCTGAGGCCTGCAGAGACCAGGGCGGACACGTACACAGGTACACACACACACACACACACACACACACACACACACACACACACACACACACACACACACACACACACACACACACACACACACACACACACACACACACCGGTGCATACAGATTCTGTACAACTCACAAATGGTGTGTAATAGAGCCTGACTGATACTGACTGAAGTCAACATTGGCTTCTCACAGAAATACATGTTTTGGTAAATATGGTGGCATACAGGCAAAAATGTATTGCTGCGCAGTAAATTGCAGCAATATTTTGTGCTGTCATTCTTACTTCAGGTAAATATATTTTTGTTCTATGTGTTCATTTAATTTTACCATTAAATAAATGATCCTTTCTTGCTGCCAATGATAGATTTTTATTTTCCTTTAATATCAGGGTAATACTCTACTGACAAAATGAATGAATGAAAATGCTGTATGCACTTAAATACTGTATAGAGTTAAGAGAATGGACATACAGTGTGCATGTTTATGTATGTGGACTGTTATTTTAAGCCTGATCCTACAATGCAAATTGAGTCCCCATCTACACCAACTGGCTGCACATCTGCTGCCCTGCTGTTCTTCCATTATCATTGTATGAGTGGTTTAATAGAATGGTGGTATGTGCTGTTTCCTCCTGTAAGTCTGTCTGCTCTTCAGCACTGAGATCCCCAAAACAGTGTTTGCCCACTCTATGTTTATTGGAGATGCACTTTAAGATGCAATTTGTTTTGGTTTTAGATGAGTATTTTTGATTCATGTGGCCTAAATGCCATTTCAAAAGCCTTCCTAACCCAGGAGGTTGATATTATCATAGAAATCCCATTTTACCAGCCCAGTGGTTGATATCTGTTAGTTTACAGCAATGTTTTTTTCCCCGACTATCTCTCTTAGAGGTCCATAATGGGCTTGCTTCTGATGGATCACTGCATGGAAAATATACTTGTGGATTGCAATAAGGCTGAATCTACAGGCATTCCTCATACCTTTGTGTTAATGCAGAGCATGAATCAAAAAAGTAGCAGCATGAGTGCATAAGAAGTTACATTTTAATAGATTAATCAAGGCTTTATTTCAATCACAACTCGTGTAGAGCTGCTGCAAAATCCGATCCAAACACACTCTGTTTGATCTGCGAGGTCCGCTGCATTCCCGTTTGTGTGTACTGTGAAAACTGAAGATGTTTTGTCTGCATCAATGTCACAGAGACATTTCATTATATTCATTAAATGTTACCTACTGTCTTGGCAGGTGAGCGAGGCAGGCTTCCCTGTGACAGGTGTCGCACACATGCAGTGAGTAGAAACAAGCAACAAGACGTCGATCCGGGAAGACAGAAAAACCAAAGTAGAAAAGAAAGACAAAACAATCCAACCATGAGGGAATTGAGCAAAAAACATGCAAAAACATTTTAAAAAAAAAGGTATGATGGTGAACATTAATCAAGATGGGAATCAAAAGAACAGATGGTGGCATTAAATTAATAAAATGTGACAAGATTGATCGTTACGTGCGTGTATGAAGTGAATTGGAGAGCTAAAAGTTAACAGTGTGAAGGAAATGACAGCAGGCTGATGGTATAACATTTACTCTCAGGGCCATTAGAGCAAATGAGCCACTGTGCAGTAAACACTAAAGCAATCAAATGCTTGATGAGGAGCATATTGATTGAAAGAGAGAGAAGGAGCTGATACGGCCACAGATATGAGAACAAGGTGGGCAAAATAAAGCTCCCTGTTGTACTTCCCTAATGCGAGATTATGTGAAATCATACAAACAGATCACAACATCATTGTTGAACTCCTTTTTTAGGTCTCTGGATTGCATTGTTTTTTGTTCTACCTCACTACTTTCAAACGGCTGCATCGATATCAATCAGAGACGATGTGTGAAGTGACAGGGGAAGAATCTGTTCAGACAACATCCTGACGCCTGTGGGGCTCTCCCCACTCTTTCCAAATCAAACACAGAGAGATGTCTATCTTTTCTTAGTGTCAGAGACCAAATCTAAAGTCACCAGTCACCAGTCGCACTGCAACGAAACCTTTTCTCGCACCTTTTCATTTGACTGAACGAAAGTACAAATATACTGAGAGCCAAATTGGGACATGATAAGGTGAGGAGGCTTCAGCAGCGACAGTGAAATTATATTATAAACGGGGATCAGGGGGTTGAGGCTATCACATCGGGATGCCTGATTGGAATTTGGAAGAATCTCCTTTGGGCAGAACTTTTTTTTTCCATGAGATAGTAAGAATTCTGTGATCCGCCTCAGCAGTTTTCCTTCTATCTGCAAATCCCTGAAACTATTTTAGCCCAAGAGTTTGGTTCATAGCATATTGACAGCTCAGCACAAAAGGCAGCGTGATACAGAGATGTAAAAGAATAAGAGGGAAACCGGACATATCTTGTGCCATGTGAACTGCTGATGAGCTTGAGACACATTGTGCGGAGAGGAGGATGAAGGGAACTAACCAGACGTCTAAAAAAATGTAGGCATAATTGGTGTGATAATAAGGCTTGATCTGTCTGGTACAGAATGTGTGTGCAGGAATAGGTAAAGCCAAAGGGTTGATATCGTCCTTGTGCAATAATAGTTTCTTAATCCACAGCAATATAAATGATGAGCCAAAGTATTAAAGTATAGAAGAAATGACCTCTATAAGTGAATTAAGTTAGTTTTAGTCACACACCCTCACAGCCAGCACAGAGGCTCAGTTTTAACTTTATCAAGATCACTTACATGGATTAATTTCTGAGGATGTGCGTGTGTGCATATCATTAAACGTGAAATGGCTGTGTGTGTGTGTGTGTTCTGGATTAGTATGAATTTAATTAGCACTGTCTGTGGCGAAGATGGACTGAAGCCTCTTTATGAGAGAACCCGGAGATTTCAAGTAAAAGCTGCCGCGCCTTTAACTTCTGAAACAATCAGACGTCCTCACAGTGGATGTCCGCATCTGAGGGCAACATTACTAGAAATAAAGACAGCACAGAATGTTTATTAAGTCAATCAAAGTACGGTTACACTATTGATGTGTACTTAGGCATTTGCCTTCCACACATAAGAGCTCGCAATTATGGCGTGTTTGTCTCTGTGAGTGTCCCTTCTACACAAAGCGGATATTAAATGTTGAAATTGCAATCAAATGTGTGTACATGAGCCATTCTTACACATAAGCGCTGTTAATTGTTTGGATTGTGTGGAGGAGTGTGTGTGTGTGTGTGTGTCTTACCCACGTAGAGTTGGCTGAACAGCTCTAGCCGTGTGTGCCCCTGAGCAGGAGCAAGCTGAGACGCCCGATATGTCTGATCCAACTGAAGGACTGACTCTTTGACGTTTCGCTCGGCCATCACGCGATGCCATTGGTCGTCATTGAGGGGCGCGGCCGAATGTACCGTCAACTCCACCGGTCCGTTTCCGACGTCGAAGGAGAAGGAGATAACTTTAGGAGCTGCATGGAGAGTGTGAAAAAAAGAGTCAATTCTCCTGGAATCTTAGCTACCGAAGTCGAATGTTAAACCACATAAAGCAAACATCACAACTTTCTAAAAGCCCAAAACTCTGTTCTGTCATAGTCCTCTCTGCAGGTAAATATGCATTCAATTTCTAATCTAATGGCTCATTTGCTTCAAGGCGATTCATTTGGCTTGTATAGATTTCAGCTTTGCAATACACGACTGCTCACAGCTTTGGACAGGACTAATCTCACAGACAGTCGATAGATGCCAGGAACTGTTGGTTTTGCATGGCATGCAGTTGTATCACAGCAGTTTTCATGTTTTTTTTTTCTGTTCTAGACTTTTAGAAGTTTTCCTAGTTTTTTTAGGGAGATGAAAGCCAAAGAGAGAGAAGAAACAGAGAGACAGTTGAAGATAAATGACGGAGAGAGTGTGTTGATGAACAAAAAGAAGGAAAATTAATGAAAAATGAGGGCAGGATGGCCTTGTTTTTCATTAATTTTCATCATCTTAGAGTAAGTGGATTTGTGTGTGTGTTTTGATGGAAATGCCATCAAGTTGATTGCTTCTCTGCAGTTCAGTAGCCTAAGATTTCAACAGAACAACAGGGGGCACTGTTATACCTTTTATGACTATGGCAGGTCAAATGTTCATCAATATTTCTGAATTACAGTGTGTGTGTGTGTGTGTGTGTGTGTGTGTGGGCGTGTGTTTCCACCTACCACCTGTTCATTCCAGATGTTTTTGCTACTGCATTGGTGAGGTCACTATCTGATGGATTTGAACTCTGTAGGGAACAGTGATCAATCTGTAAACAGTGTGTGTGTGTGTGTGTGTAATCCCAGAAAAAGAGTGTGTGTGTGTGTGTGTGTGTTCTTATTTCAACCCCTCTCTCAACTTGACACAGTCGGTAAATTATGTCCACATGACGAGACATTTGAAATGTTATTTTGAGACACAACTAACTGGACATACTAGATATTATACAGCTTTACATATATTAAAGCTAAGTAGTTTTTCTCTTTCCTGACTGGAAGACACTGTTGGTTTGGATCCACCATTTTATTATTAGAGTTATTATACGTCGTTTCTGACAACATATGCTCCATAACGTGTGGACCAAAGGTGTTTAATTAATGCTTGTCACTGCAAAATGTCAAAGGAATCATTTTTGCCTTGACCTATGAAGGGAACGAAGCAACAGTATGAAAACAATGAGGGTATTATTTCTGCTGCTGGAAAGATGATTTGCAATTGTCAAATTAAAACCCAATTTGACTCTTTCCTTAATGTGGTACTACTGTGAGGCCGCTGTATAAAAGCTGTGTATTCTGGGTGTTGCCATATGGTGGTTACTGGCACCAGTGTGCTGCAGTCTTAGAGATAATGAATAACTACTTCACAGATTTATATATTACTGCTCCATTATAGCTTCATTAGGCTCAGATATTAGAATGGATCATGTTATGTAGCGGTCAATTGGGAAACAAACATTATTTTTTTCCCTTTGCCCAATCAATATGCCGAGCCCCTTTCTCCTTTTCATATTGCTTTTATCTAATTATCTGTTTCACTACTCTTCCATTTTTCAAACTCTTGATTCCAGTCTACACGACACAAATAGTTCTTCTGTTGTCTTTGTTCTTTTGTTTGCTTGTTCTTTCTTTTCTTTCCAGCATGTCCCTGTGTCTCTCCTCCTGTCCCTACTTCCTCCATTCTTTAATTTCTTCAGTGTTTGTTATTTTGTTTCTTCATATTAAGCTTGGTTTCTTGCACTCACCGATCCCTTATGAATCAGTCACTTTGCCCCCCCCCCCTATCCCCTTCATTCCTTCATTCCTTGATCCCTTTCTTGCAGACATTATCCCTTCCGCTTGAGATGAGATGCAAGTACACCAGAAATCATCTCAGCAAAAGCTTGTCTGGATGTGCATTAACCTATAAGCTCTGAAAACGCTTAAACATTCAACAACCCACAAAACACAACACAGTGAGTCACAGAGTGTAAGCCCTCTGACAGGTTTTAGTACACTGAATTAATGACGTCTCTATGCAGGGAGCAAGTCTGAAGGGCAGGGAGGAGCACCATCAGTTATTTGAAATGTTGAAAGAAAGCCAAACATATATCAGAATACCCCAATAGAAACAAAGCTATAGCAATGCTGCTATAGCAATGCTGCTATAGCAACGCCGAACGGCATGTGAGTGTGTGTTTGATTGTTTGAGTGTTGTTTAAGCAGCACTGCAAAGCAAGATGGATGCCCTCCAACTTTCTTTTTTATACTCCGTCCACAGGCAGGTATGAAAACTTAAGTACCCTCAGAGCACAGAGCTCGCCTCCTCTATTTAAATAGCTGTGATGGATGATAGAAGTGTTAACGTAACGTAGGTTTTTGTGTGTGAGACACACTTACATGTTAGCCTAGAGAAAAATATTTTTTTCTCTTCGCTTTCTATTAATCTTTCAATATGTAGGCTTAAGGAGCTAAATTATGCTTCAGCCTTTATGTGAAATCTCACTGCTTGTGTGGCTGTGCATATATGTGCATGTGTGTTTTGTCTAATGTGAAGTTTCACTTTGCAGTTTTTCAGCTTTCTTCAGATGGCTGGCAGTGTATTTTCTCTGTGACCTCTTTTCTGTTATACTTGCTCAATCTTTGTTGTTTGTTTCATTTGCTTTGTTAGTCTTTTGCTCTGTGTTCTCCATCCCTAGGACGGCCGGAACAGTGAAGAGTTAAAGCAACTTCTCAAAAGCGATGCATCTCTTTGTGACAAGAAAAGACTCTTCAAATAAAACCTTGTTTATGCTATCAGCAAAAAACATGCATGCCCACAATCCAAAGAATCCTGAGTGCTTCTTAATGTTCTTAATGTGTACACAGAACAGATATAGTGAGATAAATATTCCCATGTGACAGTTTTTGAAGAAAAGTCGGAAAAACGTCTGTAGTGGTGGCTGGTTTGCTTTTCTATTTAGTAGATAACTTCATATTGCTTTACAAGTCATAGAGGCATCTGACAACTTTCGAAAGCTAGAGATGCATAGTGCTGAACTTCAGATGTAAACTTTGTGTCAGTCTGGTCTTCACATAAAAAAAGGCAATAATACAAATTTATAAGCCGATGTCCGAGTGGGAAAGAGCATTTCCCAGCTGCATGCCAGACTGAAAGTGTTTATAACCTTTGGGCAAGACTATCACTGTAATTGCAGCCTCTTAAAGACTCAAAACATGGCACATACATACTTTCCACTGAGCCACAGAGCACCCCAGAAGTCAAGCCTTTCTGTATTTAGGGAGCTTTCTATCTGTCCCCAATCCTGTTACCAGTCCAGTTCACATGGTTCAGAATATGTCTTCTATATCTCAAATCTGTCTATGTTATTAAGATTCAAAGAGGAAAAGTGTCCACCTGATGGCTTTGAGTCCTCTGAGGTCACAGTAACGTGTGTTTTGTACAAGGTCATGCGTGTGTTTTGAGCTCCTGCAACGGCACAGCTATGCTATTCTGGCCTAATGCTAGTTATTTCATACCTTGACGGGATTGTAGCAGATACAGTTTTTGCACCAGTGAGAGGGCCGAGATTAGGTGTGTATTTATGTGTGTGGGCGTGCATGTGTGTGCATGCAAGTCGCTTTGTGAGTGTGTGTCTAAACGTGTGCTGTGGGGCAAAACGTAAGATGATAGCAAGGGAGAGGGGAGAGGAAATCGATGTGGGGCATTTTGAAAGCCTCGGGGGAGACACACACACACACACACTCTCTATCTCCTCTGGCCTGCTGTGCAGCCGTGGCAGACTAGGTACTTACTATATGTGTGTTTTCGTGTGCACGTTTAGAAGACAAAGACCAATCCCCTTTGGCAAACTTCTCACTGTACTTGCATGTACAGTGTAGTGTCAGCACATAGTTTTTTTTCCAGCAAGAATAAGCGTGTGCATGCATTGGTGTGCATATGACTTTGTGCAAAACCAAGATTAACTGTAAGAAAGATTTGGGGAAAGAAAATGAAAAGCTTATGCAGCATTTAGGTCGCAAACCAGCTGAGATAATGTCACCTTGTGTAATGGCTTTAGGAAGCACTTTGGCTCAAAAATCGTTGATATTTGTGTGTATTCAGTGGTAGGCATTTTGACACAAAGTGGCGGGCCAGGAGCACCAGCAGCAAATGGTAAGCGAGCCTCTCTGACAACACATGTTCAAATTCCTTTGAATCTCAATAAAATGCAATTAGTTATCTATCAACAGTCACAATGTGAATAAATTGAAGCCCGAGATTTTAATATTTGTGATCAATGCGGCTCCACTGAGGCCACTGGGATGTTAATTTGAGACGTTGGAACACGATCATAGACACCTGCTACATGACATCAATGTGTTCTTAGGTAAGAACAGAATCTATGCACACTCAAGTGCACACGTATGCACATTTGACTGCTGACATGTTCATACAAAATGATTGGTTAAAGCATTTTCTCCACTTCTCCAGTTGCATAACATTGCATTGATATTACAATCATTTTATAAATATCTTTAAAACATTTTTAATGAATTATTTCACAAAGCACAAATAGCTTTGTAGATTATCTGTGCAGTTTTAATATCAACTAAATCGCAACATTTTAATGCAATTTAATAAATTGTACATTGGTTGGTTCATAAGATTCCGATCAATTCACAATTCTTATCGCTCTCTTCTGTAGCGTGAACATTGGATTCGTGTTGGTTTTGTTTCCCCGTACCTCCACAAAGCAGTTAATGAATGGAACCATGAGAGAACAATACTGTATATATAGCAATTTCTGATTCAAGATATCTGTAGTTCTGGATAATATTGCGATGGTTTTAGCGTTTTTGTTTTTCCATTATGTGTGGTTTCTAACATAATTTATGCCGAGCCCAGAAATGTATATTCATCCACTCTTTCTATATTAACATAATTTATCATAATCTTTACTTAATTACTGATTTGCGGATCACCAAATAATCAATAATAATAAACTGCTCTACCCTCTTTAGACTTTTATTTGGGCATTTCAATTTCTGTGTGTGCAGACGGCCTTGCAGTCTCAGGCCCTTGTGTGTAGATGGCAGGGTGTCTCCTTATGCTAATTAAGACTGGGACATGCCTTCAATTTGAGAGGACAATGGGATTAATCATTATAAGAACAAAGGGAGGAACAATTCTGTGGTTTTATCAACACACCATCAATCTGACGAAGACTTTTCTCAAGAACAAATTTATGAAAAAAGGTATTCCACGTCAGCTTGGTGATAATCTCCTCTTGTCGTAGGCAGGGGTCGTCCAGGTCTTCTCCCTCACTTTCAGCCGAGGCCACAGAGGGAAACCAGACCGCGGAGGGCCCCTTCACATTAGAGGCATTATCACAGATGATGTAAGGTTCTGTTTTATTTCAGAGTTATCTCAGTGTGTTCATATGCATCACTTTTTCTCTCTCCACTGTGAGATCCTGTACATCTGTCACAGCTCAGAACAACAGACTGTAGTTTTGACCTTCGGCAGGAGAAGCTTGTGAAAGATAAGGTTTGCAAAAATAAGCAGGCAACACCTGTTATGCTAATGTGTCAAATACATATCAAAACACATTTTATCATATACTCATCTCAGTTTTCAGAGGTTAGCTACAGAATGTCAAATAAATAAACTTTAGTGTTTAAGTGTTTCTGTCAGCTGAGTCAACGAAATACAGATTGTAATTCAATATTTTAGATATTTTTAACTAGCATAGTTTTTTTCTAATGCTGAAAATGTATTTTGATGACTTCTTAAATGGTTCACATATCGATTTTTTTGCGCGCATGTGTTCGTCTTTGTATTAGGAATTGTGAAAGAGTTGAGATGTGACACTGCCGATGCTTCCTGCATGGGAATATGTCCATCTTTTCAATGTGTGCAGGTACACACATCACGAAATACACACAAGATTACCCATTTCACTGACACCATAGTGACCCTGTGTGTGTGGGTGTATGTGTGTATTTGTACTTTTAAGAGAGTTAAAACGCTCATATTTATAAGAATGTTTTTTTGAAAAAGAAAAGGAGAGCGAAAGAGAGACGGAGAGAGAATATGTCTGTGTACGTCTGTGTGTGAGCTTGTGTTATGTCAACCCTGAAAATGGGTGATTTGGTTAAACAGAGGTTTATAATGGACATAATTATTGCACACACCAATTACCTTAAATAAATGATTGCTCTCTCTTGCAATCACACAAAGTAGTGCACTATAATCAGGAAGGCAATTGACTGTTGCTGGTGTGTGCGTCAGCATCAGTGTGATTGTATGTGACTCTGAGTGTGTGTGGTGGCAGGTTGCACACGGCCCTATCACACTGGTGGATTAAACCTCACACCAGGCCAGATAAAGAGTCTGAGCAAGAGAGAGAATATAGAGGGCACAAACAGAGAGAGAAAAAATGACTCCCATGCACACACACAATCACTCAGATGCATCTTACATTTGAGCTCCAAGCGAATGAAGTCAGTGTTGCCCAGGTTTTCCAGAAAGACGCCGTAGGGCGCGCTGGTCTTGAAGTAGAAGGAGATGTCGGCGCTGGTCTCACCCTGGAAGGTGGCAAAGTGCAGGTAGGATGACGGGGTGGTGAAGGACGCGGCATTCCAGTAGTTATCTGTGGAAAAATAGATCGAATCACAACTCTCACCCAGCCCATTCCGGCATGGACCTACTGTACCCTCCATCAGCTCTGTGGCATACACGATAAGCTGCAGAATAAATTCATTGTGGGAATGGTTTTTATTTCAAATGGTTATGCATCCATTTTCATTTCATTCCAAAGAGCTATCCATCTATTCTGGATACAACACTGTTATCTCACGTCCATTGTCTAATGCGGCTCATTTAATATCTCCTCAGTACAAATTATTTCATCAACTAAAACTCCTTTTCTGAGGTTTTAACTTAGCCTGTAATTTCCTGCAACTTCAATGATATTCAATAGAAAGTTGATCCTATCATAACAGCAGAGAGGGAGACTATTTATTTTCTTCTAAATGAGGACCTGAGGAGGGGACCAGGGTACATGGATAGAGTGCTGCGGGATCTTTGATAACAACTTTTCTAATGACTTTTATGAAGCAAAACCAGCGGCTGCTAATGAAGACAAAGTAGCAGCACGCTAAACAGCTGCTGATGAATTATCGGACTGTGGTTGATGAAGTGACTTCTCTGCTGTCCCCTCTCCTCTCCCTTTGCCATGCCCCTGTCACTCAAGGAAGATGAAGAGGACTCCCCACTTTGTTTGATGAAGATTTCTAGATAAATGTCAAATGCTTATCCATTATGATGATTGTTGCTGATTAAAAATTAATCAGCTTATTGAATAATCATTTTAGCACTCCTTTGCTTCCTGTCAAATGTGTGAGCTTATACCGTTGTATGCATTTGTGTGAGTGCATGGCTGTAAGTGTAGGTATGCACCGGTGTCCATGCATTTCTGTGTGTTTGTGTGTCTCCTGGCTCAGTGCGATAAGCGCTCCCCAATGACAGGGCTGAGCTTCTCCCCTCTCCTTACATCCTGTCACCAGGGGCAAGGGCAGATAGTGGCCAAGCACACACACACACACACACACACACACACACGCACACGCGCGCACACACACACACGCACTCGCACAACCCCCTGCTGATGCGGCCTTTGTGATTAGTGTGTTTGAAGTTGGAATACTGTTCATTTCTCAACGGGAGGTGAAGCCAATTATTGAACAAGGCTAATTGGGGAATAGAACAGGAGGAAGCCTGCAGAGGCGAAACAAATAATTAAGTTGACTATGATGTTCCATAATAGCAAGAAGGGCCACATACTGTAGTTGGTGACACTCAAATGCACAATCACTGACTGTTTACAAAGGAATTGTTTTGATAATTGCAACAAATGCAAGGGCTCTAACGTACGATATTGATGCTATTTTACAATAAATAATTAAAAAGTTACAGGAGTAGCACTAAACAATCTGTTTATAAACATGCTAGGAAATCATTTGCTCAGTATTCTTTTGAGTAGACTGCATTAACACAATCAGCCCTCACAGTGCAAATATGACATCACAAATACAAACCAACATAATAACGTCTCATGTGCTTGGATATCTATTTGTATGCACTGAATGAGACCTCAAGTGCTTCAAGCAAGAGAATAAAAAGAAGGTTGACAAAGACATAGAAGCAAGAAGGACACAAGGATATAGAAATATAGCCTGGAGGTGAGTCACGCTTCAGAAGGAGGGAGAGAGAACAAGAGGAAAAGAGGGAAGTGGGAGGAGGTTAGAGAGAATGGGCTCAAAAGGGAACTATGGCGTGAGAAGCAAAGGAGAACAAAACATTAGGGGGTTGACAAAAACTGAGTGTTGGAGAGAAAACAGTGTAGAGGAATAAACATAGAAGCCAAATCATAAACATCTGATTGCCCCTGTGCCAGATCCACAGATGCAACTGCTTGGCTAGGTTGGGTGGCACATTTAACTCTCCAATATTGAAATGTTTATCAAACAAATGTTTCAAAAACTGACCCAGCACAAAACTGTCTGACTGAGATATCACACATATTAAACTGCTAGTCATAATGCATGATAAGGCAAGGGGAATTAACTGTATGCCAAAAATGTATTGACCACAGTAACAAAATGATTTAATATAAACTGAGCTGCCTGCCACACCAAACAGCCTTGGTATTAATTAATTGGGAGTTCATTTGTGTGTTACTATAACCTCCGTGAAAGCAAGCCATTTCATTTATGCATTCATATGTAAAAGTCTTACAGAACATAGAAACAGGAAACTAGAAACCCTTTTGGGAACCTTGTCAACGGTGAGCAATGAGCACTTCAAAGAAAATGTTCAAATGGAACCTGTTAAGGTTTTCTCAACAAGCCATTTTTCTCTGTCTAATTGGTTCCAAGGTGACGCAAATGCCCGAAATTCACATCCCGTTGTCATCTCTGCTCGCGGATGCCCTTGGTCTCATTGTGAGGTGCATCAATGTAGTAGACAATTTGGCTTTCAAGAGTATCTCAGATCTACTTTCAGGATGTAAATGACCTCTGTTGCTGAGCTACTCGATTGTTAGGCACCTCATTTAGTGGAGAATCAGAACAATGTTGGATTTTATTTCTTCTTTCAAAGCTTAGATCGCATGTTTTGCGTTCTCAAGAGTCTGTTGCTTGGTGGTAGCCTTCAACACTTCCAATCCCAGTGCACCTCACCAAAACCACTATTTGAAGCACTTCGCAATGCACACTAGGACTGAGTGCAGCATACAAAAACAACACAGCAGACCAGCAATGTGTATAGCGATCACTTCTGTCTGGAAGAGAGGACGGCCATCAGTTAGCAGCATGTAATAATACAAAATCCAGTGAGTGCCCACGACCCACATGCTTATAGAGGACACACATCACACAACAATTTACATAATGTCAACATCAGGCGTTACAGCATTTATGCTCGGGTTTGTTGCTGCAATGACCATGAAGCTTAGAATATAGCAATGGCTCGATCTGGGTATGTGTGATGAATAGCTACTGTTTTACATTAATCCAAGGTTGCGACGTCATCAGGTCACACATTTCAGTTTGTCCAGGACTATAGTTTAAGACCAAATACCTTCAAACATCCCTGAGCACATCTGCAGCTACATTACATTCTTCTCAATTTGTCTGCACTTCATCAGTATCTTTCTATCTTGATACATGATTCTTTACAAGCATGATATGGATATCTTTTGGACACATCAACTCATTTGACTGAACGATGATGTTGCACTGAAAACAGCTGCTGACCTCTGGATTAGGCCACAGGGACTCCTCTAGCCCACTGAACTGTAGAGTCTGACATGATGTGAGATACAATTTGAGGGGAAGTTCGGGTCTGGAAGCCAACTAGATGATGCATCTGTCCACGCTTGACCAGATGGGTTACGTGTCAGTACCAGCAGAAGGTAAGGATGACTAACTGCACCTTCTCGGGTCATTAACAAGGACACACACACACACACACACACACACACACTCAATTCATGTGCATACAAATGTACACTGTTGGCTACAGGCAGAGTAGGCTACAATTACTGCCACAATAGCTCATATTAATAACCTCATCCTGCATGTACAGTACACACAGTGTGAAGGGTGTTATCACTGCAGATTGTGACATTGAGGATCTCAAGACTGCTACAGCACTTATTACTCAGTTTGCTGGATCAAACACAAGCATCTCATTTCACTCTCACCTGCCACTTATTCTGCTACAGGTGCAAAGTTGTTGGTTTGGGGAGGGGGGTTTAATCAGAGGACTAAAATAGTGGCATCTAACAGGAGAAACAGCAGCTCCAATCTCGGAAGATGATACATCTGTGCCCCTGAGGGCATGGCTCAGATATCACTGTTCAAAATACAACACTTCAACCTACAGTATATCGTTCGGAAACTAGTGAAACTGTGGCCCAACACGCATATACTTCTTCCGCACTCATTTCTACAATTCCGATGAGACCTGTATTTCATCTCATCTACGTGCAATTGAACTCTGCGAGGCGTGTAATTTGATGGCCTAGGTTCTGTATGTTTACAGTAAATACAGCATTATGAAACGTCAGGTAATTAGTTTGTGTCTGTCATTTGAGACCTGCAAAGCCTTCGTCTATCTCATTTTGTAATTAAGTTGGTTGTCATACATTTTTAGCACTAAACCTTCAGAGATATAATGATAGAAATGGAGAGATGATAGCAAAAAGTTTTAGTGTATAAATAATCATGAGAGGAAGGACTGCATGTAAGCTGTCTTTTTCATGAATGCAATGCTCATAGGTGACCCTTGTAAGCCTTCATTTGTGGTCAGTCATGAGGCCAAGCATGTCTCATAGCAGGTGAATTATATTAAAATAATGGAACACATGCTGCTTTGCGACATTTGCAGTCATGTATTTTTATTCCCATCTATTAAAAAGTCCAAAACCCTTTTAACATCAATAAATGAGACTAATTCCTCTCTGTCTGCCTGTATAGGCTTTTATTAAACTAACAATGGAAATGGCCTTCATTAATGCCTGAGCACGTGTAAAACACACACACAGAAAGTTACACTTTTACTTGCTCTTGTGCCCACCGCAGAAAGACAGACGGAAACACACACAGAGCGTGCATACGCGCATACACACACACACAGCACCTCCTTGCTAAAACTTTCCCTGACTGCCCAAGACATCAGTCATTTGCCTATGAAAACCCATTATATGGCAGCCAATCACCATTGCTCTTAGTGAGACAGAGCTCCATGCTCAGTATGAGAAGCATCAATCATCACGGAGTACCAATTCACGTGTGAAATTTTTAATATATGTTTAATATGCCTTAATGGGCCAATATATAATGTATGCTCCGTGTTTCGGTGTCTAAGCCAGCACTATTGCAAACATACCTCAAAGTCATCTTCATTTTAAAGTTAGTTTGTTCATTTGGTCACTCCATATAAAAGAGAGACATTGTCTCTAATGTAGCGTTATTGTGTTTAATAACTATTGATGAATTAATGTCAAACTATAGAACGATTATTCATAACTAAAAATGATCATAAACCAATGAATTGGTGTAAAAAGTGAAGGAGAGTGATGGCTGTCAGCTTCAGCTATAAGACACAATTAGTTTAAATAACAGAAATCAACATTAGTTGAGTTCTTGGGCATGTTGTTCACTTATTTCATACACACACAAATCAAATGACCAAGTTCTTTATAAATAAAATATTTATTGAACTACTAACTGCAAAACTAAACAACTAAACAGACAAATAAATGAATAAATGACGACTAAAACGAATAAAGGATAAATCAGAGAATAAGGAATAAATAAACGAGTACGATGAATAATGATGATAATGGGGGCTCCTTTGGCAGAAATGGAATATAATAGTGAGAGTAAAGTATGTACCTTTACTCTATAATCACATGAAAATATAAATAGTCTCGTCATTAGATTAGAATTAGCCACATACATAAGCTATAGGAAAGAGAAGACAATCCTCCCTCCTCAAACTAATTCCAAAACCAATACATCAAAGCTAACTTTTCATTACTACACACATCTTAGCTCAGCATAATATTTTAATTAAAGTGCATGTTATTTTTCCTTTAATGTCAGTTTCCTTTCATCTTTTATTCGTAGATGGTTGTGTCTCTGTGTGTGGGTGTTTGTGCGTGATTTTAAGAACTCAAAGTGGACGGGGGTCATATCTATATCTACTGTATATCTGTAGCTTATTATTCCCTCAGCTTCTGCTTGTTAGCTTGAATATGTAAAGCATGTCTTGAGAACATTGTAGATGGTTAGTTAAAGATAGTATGTTAATTAATGTTTGGTTCTGTTCTCATAAGTTCAATGTGTCTCATTGGTTGGTCTCCAGTGTCTTCTTTAAGTCTTTTGAAGAAAGCCATGATATCAGGGGTCTTAACCCGTAAAAGAGTCGGGATTCGATTAAACTGCCTTATGTAGTCAGAACGGGTATTCAATCCTGTTGGTTCTCCTCTATGAGTTTATTCAGACCTCAGGTTGTAATTCAAAGGTTTGTCACTCAGCACCATTAGTGCCCTCGAGTTCATGCAAACAGTTCCTTGAAGACGTTTCAATATTCATCATCCTCATTATCACGTTTCAATATTCTTCATGCTCTAGTCTTAACCCATAACACTCACGCACACGCACACACACTCACACTTACACAGTGGAAGAGTAAAACAAAGAGAATATGGCTCCTTCCAAGTGACAGAAGGGTGTATCTTTGGTAATTGTGTCTGCCATACTGCTACATGATAGACCCACACACACAAACAGATGTGATGTCATGGGTCATTAAATCATGGTTTGTTTTTTGTGTTGGCTCTGATGAAGGGACATTAGTGAGAGTGGCCCCAGGTTGTTGATGAAGGGGCCATGATGAGTGCGACCCCGGTTAGGAGTGAGGGGAGGTGTTCTGTCATGTTCTGCAACCTCGACAGGCCACTTCCTGTCTCCCTGAGGATTGGACAGACTGAGAGAGCGAAAAAAAATCTGTGCATTAGAGTAAACCATAACAACGGTGATGCTATTGTAACCCTAGTTATATTACCATCTCTGAAGCACATGAACAGCTGCATGGGGTGGAAGACAAAAAGCATCCAGCTGTAAAAGCCTCGACCTGAATGAACTCCTGAACTTCTTGGGAAGAAAGGATGGATGTGGTCTGAGTAGCCCAGCTATGGTCACCACGAAGCAGCAAGCAACTGGGGTGCACCGACAGGGCGGTTAGTTCACACACTCTCTTAGCTGAGGTCAGTGCAAGCAGCAAAGCTTTAGACTTTAGAGAGCCACGCTTTAAAGGCTCAAAAGAACCCTTCACCAAGGCCTTGAGCACCAACGGCAGTTGACACTGCTGGGAGGAGGCACTCATCACAGGGTGTTGCCTCCTGACCCCATGCAAGAACCACTTCACGAGAGAGTGGCCAAAGAACGGCCTGAAGACATGGCTGCTGCATACACTTTAATAGTGTCATGAGACGGCCCGATAGCCACCATATACACTGGGGTCTGCATGTATTCGGGTAGGCACATTCTGATTGGCGGTTTACCCATATGCAAATTTTCAGTGGGCGAATGCATTGGAGCATAGTATTAATCTTTGTTTATACTCTCGCTTTACACTGTAGCAAGAGCCTCAGCATATGGTGAACGAGCTTGGAGCACGCACGGCGGCGTTTATGATCAATAGGCTATTCGTTGAGTTATTCTCCGAAACGCCAGAGGGCGTACAAACAAAATGTACTGTGAAGAATCAAAAAGACAATGAGTGTAACAAGATCCACAATATCGAGGAGGGATTGTAATTATTTGTAAACTCAGATCTCATATTCATGGGCTACTTTATTGCCTTTTTACAAGCCCAGTAAAGAAAGAAGCCAGGTGTTACATGCATTATAAAGAAACTAAGGTTAAATACCCTGTAAACTATTTGATTTGTCTGGCAAAATATATACTGAATAGAACATTTTCAAGACCTCCTTTTACTAAAGCAACTAAATAGAATTGACCTTCTTTGTATAATCCCTAGACATGGAAATAGTGCTTTTATCAGTAAGCTATTTGTGAGAGTCACGTGATTGCGCGCCGTGTGCGCCAAGTAACAAAAATTCAGAGGTGCACGACCAAGCACCGGGACCACTTGCGGACCCTTCGCGCACTACACACAGGGGGTGTTTACGTTATTTTCTGGCGCATACCTCAGGCCGGCTTCACTACGGCAAGTATAAACTAAGCTTTACCCATAGAGTCAAGTAGAGGGCGGAGCCTGTGTGAGTTAGAACTATGGCATTCTTATACATGTCCCTTTTTTAAACTTGTTTTGAATTCAGCGCCGTCTGACTGTAAAACACGCAGAATGCAATTATCTGCCCTCACACTCGACTGGGATTGCATAGCCCCACCGTATTATTCCTTTTAGTAATATATGAAGCTTTATTATCGTAATGATCATGCTTCCATGCGCTAAAGATTAAATCCATGTTTGCTTTTTCCTCTCCACAGGATATTACTTTCCACAAAACCTCCCTGGTACTTTGTTACATCACACAGCAGATACCAACATAACTTCCTCTCAATGTTGTTTTAATCTATTTCGTCTTTGGAGATAAATAAAATGAAGACAGCAGATGAGGGAGGCAGACGCAATCTCAAAAGACAAAACTACTTGATTGAAGAATTCATACAACTCTATCCTGAATCCTCTCAGTGGACAATTATGTTTTTGATGCTGCTTTCACAGCTGTAGTTTGGTTCACTTGTTCCAGACTGAAGAAAAACATGATACATTTCCTTTTACTGTAGTTTTAGTGTATTTTGTGTTCAGGTCACAATCACTAGGGATGAGATAAAAGACTCCCGAAGACGCTTGATGCCACACACGCATCCAAAGAACAGATTGTACTTGGAGCCGCAAAAAAGGCTTAAGTGCAACACATGCTGGCCGTGAAGCATTGCGTCATTTGATGCGCATTAATTAAATTGCTGCATCATCTTCAAGGTGGCTTGCACATAGAAAATAATGGTTGCGGTTGTTTCGGTGTGCATCACACACTGGTATGTGTTTTTCCAGCCCTGCAGCTACTGAATATCCCCTTCTAATGGGAGCTATGCCTTATAGTTGTGTGGCTTTACATCATTAGGATACATTTTTCATTATCCATTTGACTTTTGATGAGTTTGTTTGAACAGCCCACTCAGATTTCAAATGAGAAATGTTTCATTTAGCCAAGTGTAACAGATGCATCAGAATGTGATGCACTTAATTCATGCCGACCTGATAGAAACACAGTACACTGCAGGACTGACATACCGCAGGGCAGAACAAAGTAAAACACCACAGGCTCATGCGTTAGGAGGAAAGAGAGGTGGTCAATATGATAGAGCGGCAGAATCTGTGTGAGTCTTCCAGTTGACCCAAAGTCCCACAGTGAGCAGTGCGCCAACACTGATTCGAGGAATAGACAGGAAGAGAAACAGCAAGGATTAAACTCTCTCGTAGGGTGTTCGTGTGTGTGTGTTTCTGCAGGACCTGATATCTGACTGTTTACCTGAGAAACAACCAAAACTACAACTACTAGATAAAAAGAGAATGAAAGGATAAGAGGGGTGTTTAGATGGGAAGTCTCTGGAAAGAGTTCAGATATGTTCATCTGGCCACACACGCATACATAAACACAAATGCATGACAAGTGCACAAAACCTCACGCGCATTTTTCACAGCAGAAAGACATGTCAAAATAAAGCAAGTGATTTTCTGAATGATCTGCACAATGCGAGTATGAGCAATGTGTTATTTTCACACTCAAGTAGCAACCCTAGAATAACAATGTGCCCAATTGTACTCCGCTATGCATGTGTTTTCTCTTTTTCTCTCTCACGATAGATTTGAATTAAAACCCTGTTCAAACCATCAGCAGCAAATTCTAATCATCAAAACAGGTTTGTTACTTTACAAAAGTTTGGCTAACAATGTCGGAATGTATTGTTCCGACAAGACTTACAATGTTTCATTTCCACTGGGATTGGGATAAAAAAAAAAAAATATATATATTCTTCGACATGAGGGAGAAGATAATTAAGACCAAAATCTCTCTCCCTTTTTTGAATTCTTTAAATTACCACTTTCTTCTTTCGTTAAGGTGAAATAAAGTAGCCTATGTAGCGTGACTACACCACAGTGACACTTGTCTTGTTTGCTTTTTGGTAATAGAATCCTCAGTCATTTGAACTATTGCCATCACCTCACTGTCTAGATGTGTGCAAGCTGAACGACCAGACAACAACTGGAGGTCCATGACTGACACATTGTTCAAATGTGCAGGTAGCCTACAACATGTGGAGCACAATAGTCCATGTACCCAGTAAACTGTACAGCCATCCTTCATCACTCTGCGCATATCATTGGGAAGTCGGACCAAGCAGAAAGTTGAGAGCGAGAAACTTACCTGAGGACAGCACAGTGCTGATTTGTGGAAAACGGGTTGTTTTGAATTAACAGACTGGTTGGTTTTCAGGCACTGGGACTGTTAAATTCTGTGTGGACGCTTGTATTCCCACCCATACCATGCACATCCTATCCGAACCAGAAACCTTGGATCAGAGATCGAAAGAAAGGGCCACTGTTTTTCAAGCAGGGGATAAGGACCGCTACACGAAAGCAGGTACGAGCTGAGCAAAGACATCAAGTCAGCTAAAATACCGTGCAGTGTTCAGATTATATTGTACTGCACCTGCATGTAGACGTTGTGGGCTGGCTGCAGCGTTCTGCCGCTATGAAGGGCTGATGGTTAAGGAGTGGAGTAGTGTTGAGCAATTCCTTGTATGTGTAATGTACTTGGCAATAAACAGTTCTGATTCTGAGAGGGGAAGAGTGTGTGTTGTGAAGAATGAAGATCGGGGTCCCTTGTTAAAACGCCTTCGTGTTTGGTAGTCATTATGATCCATTGATATAACAAGTGGTGAAGAGGAGTTAGTGTCATGGCAACCTCCTCCGGCTTTCCTGGAGTGCTCGGGAGACCAGAAACTAGTGTAATGAGAGCTCATAGGACGATAAAAACATCTTCACAAATTAAAGGAATATCTCTGCCACAGATTTAGGCTCACAGAAATAGAATAGGAGTAGAACGGACCTTCCCATTCAAACCAACGTAACAGGATTATCAGAGAGGCAGCCATTTTAATGTGTCCTGCTGCCATTGCGACCATTGTAGTGTGCTAACGTCCGTATGAACTAAACTGACTAATGGCTAGTCGAGGAATCACTGAGGTGAGGTTTTGAAGTAACGACTAAAACAAGCCGTGGAGTAGTAACGTTACGGAGCGCAGAGAGCCAGAGTAAATGAGTAAAATTTAACAACTTAATTCTTCCTCCACACACACTTGTCACACCGTAGGAAAGAATCGCCAGAAGAGTGACAACTTTACTGCTACTGGTACTGATTTAAAAAAGCAATTTCGGCACATTTTCCCGAGCGTTGTCTTATATTTACTGTCTCCCCTCGTTGATGTCTTATTTCACCATGAGCTTGTCTAAGGGGTGGGGAGCTAAACCATGCAGTATCTTGAACTAACCAAACATTCACGTAAACAAACAATGTACATAAACATGAAATAATAACTCAAAGCTCAATATGTTCAGCTTTGAAAGCTTTGATGAGCTATTCCAACTTAAAGCGTATTTTTAAATGGGCTTTAAGACGAGACAAGACACTAACACACCAGTAGAGTCAACCAAATACTAACTGTCGCATTGCATTACACAAAAACTTCACTCAGACAACCAGTCTTGAAGGATCAGAATTATTGAAATGTTTACCACCAGTCTGGTTTCAGGCCGCTTCCCTGCATATGAGCCAGTTCTCCTGAGGATCACAAATGACCTTCTTTGGACAAAAGATATACTGTAGGAGAATATGATCTTATCTTTTTTAGGTCTTTATGTTCCATTGTCCATGCAGTACTGCTTGACCTGCTTTAGCAATGTGTTGGCATTTCAGATGCAACACTAATATGGTTCAACAGACATCATAGAGCCATCCGTATCTTAATAGGTAAGATAACCTTTATCCTCTGCATCACTGTACAGCCCAGTGACCTTTGTTGTAAGCACCATCTAATTTCCTCTAAAAATTCTTCCACGGAGTAAAATCATCATGTTATAACCCCAACAATTTCAAAAGTCTGCTCAAGTAAAATTACCTATTTGTCCGGGACTTTTCTACAAATTAAATAAAGGCCATGTGCTCCCCCCGACTGCTCAAAAGCTAAACACTTTGCCAACAGGGGGATTTTAATACAAGCTGTATTAAAGATTCAACCTTTGATGAGCCGCTCACAAAGGTGATGCAGTCATGCCCCTAGACTACAACCTGCTGAGAATTATTTTGAAACTGGAACCGATCCTCTCAGCAGCTGTCATCAAGGCACATATTTCCTCTCAAATAGGCCATTGCAGCTGCAGCTCTCCTGCCTTATTAAAAAGCTCCCTTTTACACCTGCAGGTAGTCCAGAATATTCACACAAGTCTACATTTTATCTGTGCAGGTGCTCTGATCTTACTGATACTTCTACAGCACAGTGTGATTCAGCCCCTGGCTACATTCCTTTCCTTTTCAGTCTTTGAATCAGAGCACACCGTGGCACCCTCCGGCCTCGTGTGCGTCTTGTTTTGTAGGTCCCTGAGTCAATCATTCATTAACATTTACAGCACATTGTAGCTCATAGGTTCCTGTTCTTTCATCTCAATATTAATCTTCACAAATGAAAACTCTAGCGTAACTTCAGTAAGGAAGACTATACTCTTGTATGCGTAGGCTTGTAGTTTATTTCTCATACATGTGCCATTCACTCCTCACGCATGTTCACTCATTGTTCAGGGCTGTCAATCATGATATCAGGTGTTTAAACCAGCTGGTGTCCTCTGTCCAATAGCACATCGAAACAATTTCATCGTTAGCCTATCATCTTGCTGCAATGTCTTTTTAAATATGATCGTCTCTTTACCTTTTCATGCTGCTGTTACACACCCCTCCACCTCCCCATCCACGCCCAATCTTCCATCAGCTTCATCAACTCGTCATTCTAACAGCCTCATCAGCCACCACCACCACCAGTGTCTGGACGGGGGGGATTTATCTCGCTGCTGCTCAGTGCAGACGCCCCTCGATTACAAATCTCCCTGTAGAGTCCAAGCGCCAAAGACTCTCAAGACTTTATCATCACATATCATCAGTTAAAAATAAACAATTGTCTTGTCTCTCCTGATTGAAATAAGCTTGTTGATCCAAATCAATCATCATTCTTGATTCTAAAACTGTTACATATCTGCCAAGCTGACCATCAGTCAAAATGCTAAAGATTGCTGCCGAGTGTTGCATCATCAACTACAACTCCACAACGCATACAGTATGTATAAATGATAAAAACACTTACTATCTCCTTGGCATCGGAGTGGTCCAACAGTCAGCTTGGCTTCAGAGCCTGGTCTGTTGGTGTCACCCACAGCAACCTGGCTGACTGGCAGGTGTTCTTTGTATATCAAGAGGCCAGAATCGTCTCTCCTGTCAGACGAGTTGAAAGAAACATGCAGAGAGCGGGACGAGGAAAAAACAGGTTAAACACTGTTTAGTCTCTTTTTTCAATTTTCTAATTATGATTTTTTTTTTTGCCGTTTAGAAACCTTGTATTTTGCACATTTGTGATTATATGGCTACACTATGTATACCTGTTCCAAGGGAAGGCTAATGTTGCAGATGAAAAATATAACCTTACATGGGAAGCAGAGGAATAGTGTTACGACAGTGAAGAAGGTATCGCAGATGATATTATCTTAAATAAAGCAGCGCAATTGTTCATACAACCTAATATACGCGTATATATATGGCAGAATATGCTTGCTATCATTAGTCTACTGATAATACAACAACAATACTACAAACATACACGCAATATTGAAATCACAGCCTTTAAAGTTGGAATGAGTTTCAAATGTTCTAAATTCGTCACATTACTATTTGATTTGAACTGTTTCCTATTTATTGTTGTTTGGAAATAAAACAGCAACATCTAATTTATGGCTTTGTGTATGCATGCGTGTGTCTGTATGCGCATGTGTGTCGGCGTGTGCATTCACACATGTGTGTGTGTGTGTGTGTTTCTTTCTATGTGCTGCCAAAATGTGGGTAATGAGTGGAAATAGAGTTGTATGGGTAATATTTCATAAACTCACTCAGCCAAACAATAAGATAGTAATGCATACATTATTAATGGAGAGAACAGATTCATTTGTAATCTCATCAGTTTTAGAGATGAGGATGGAGACATGAAAGTAAATTAAATCTCTTCTTCTTGCTAACACTCAATTACTCACAGACAAACATACAGTAGGTACACACATGCACACACCCGCAGAAAGCAATGCAATTGGTTTAATGAGAATATCCATCAGCTGGCTGAAGGAGCTTTGAAACACAAAGTGTTTGTTCTGGAGGCAAACGTCCCTCTGGAATAAATGCATCACTGATGGTGGCATTCATCATTCAGTCAGTTTGAAGTTAGACACCTCATCAGACTGTCCAGCTGACAGATTAATCCAACATTAGCATTAGCAGTAGTGATAATTTTAACTTCAGCACGGTGAATTTGTCCCATCAAAATGTCCACGGGTACGGCAGATTTCACTCTTCAAGTTCAGTTGATGTAGCAATATAATCAGAGTTGCTATATTAACTGTAGTCTAGGGGTTATGCGGGGATTCATCACCCCTACACCCCTCACTGACTGTAAATTGACCGTTCACTAAGCCCCATCCCGTTTGGATTCTGTAAAGTTTACAATAACGGTAATAATAAATCAGTACTTTTCTGGTGCTTGATTGACAGAAGTAGACAAAAGCTGCTTCTCCTTTCCAGTCGATGGCCGTAGATTTAGCTGCAGTGACAACTTTTCTTTGCAGATTTAATCAGCTCTAGCTAGCAAGCTAATTAACATTAACTCCCTGAGCTGGTTGACAACTCCCAGTCTCAGGCTGACTTGATAAATATGCACTTGATGGCTATGGCATTGTGCGAAAAGAACAAGGCTGAAGCGAGATTTCCCAGGCAAAAAGTCTGCTTTCCCACCAGTTAATGATCCATGTCACGGAAATCACACTGTTATTCCACTCTAACATAACATTATCTACTGTAGGACAAACAAAGTACAGGCTTTTAGGATGAAGACAAACCAATGTGTTTGACAAACCTAACACTGTTTCGGTTAAGGCTTTTCAACAGTACATGTGCCATAGATCTTCTGATTACCCAGGTGTACTGTAGCTTTAGTGACATGGCAACTGAAGTAGGATGGGCACAGCATTGATGTGTTTCATCACAGTACAGTCATATCACTTAGTTTATAGCTTAAAAGAAACCTGTTTAAGTGTGCAGTTACTATTGAAGCAGAATGCACAGCAGAATGACGTAATTAACAGATGTGCTGACTCAGCTGTATGAATGTCCCAGTATGACCCGCTGTGCTCCACTGCAGTGGGTGGACTGGGTGTGACCAAAAAGTTTTCACTGGCAGCTGTTTCTGCAGACTTTAGTTAAAGTCAATGGAAAACTGAAACTGGGGAAATGAATCAATACAATATTAATTGTTTGTACTCCCGCTGAACTTTCACGTGACAGTCTAACTTACCATTGTTTGTGGTCGGCGTCACAGTTGCAGTCATACTTGGGGTCAGTGCAGTTCCTGTCGATGCCACAGGCACACTTCTGGATGCCAGGGCCTGAGCCCCCCCAGTAGAAGTGCTTCTCGCTGCCCCGACCCACCCACCATGTGTAGGGGGTCCCATCTGCGGAACAAACACAGACACAAAAAAACAACGTGTAAGTCATGTCCCTACTGGTTTCTGGCTGGCAGAAAAGAGCAAAACACAAACTTTTGTGAAGGCAATTAAGTTGTGCTACCAACTGTCCAAACTCCTTCCTATTGCAAGCGATTCATTGTTAAATCATTCACTGTTTGAGGCTTTTGTCGCATTAATGTGATTTATATTGACAGCAAGCAGCTGCATGGTGAATGTAATTCATTTGCTCAACAATTTTTACACAGCTGGATGGTAAATGCCTTTGAGACAGGCAGGCCCACTTAGTCATAGATCACACCTGTGGTTTCAGAGATCTACTAAAACACAGATTGAGAGCATTACATTTGTCTTTTGCATTATCACGTGCGAATCTGTGCTTATATAAATGCCTGTGAGAACGTAGGCACTTCGAAACACATCTGTTGACAAACAAACACGTCTTTGTGTGCACGTGTGCCTGCGAGCGTGCGTGTTTTAATGAGTGGATAAAAGGTGAAGGATCGCTGCTTTTCAATAAGAAATGTAATATTGTTTTCTTCACCTTGGATAACGAATTCTGGCACGGGACAGTAACCAGGCAGAGAGATAGGTGTCAATATTTTGGTGTCTGAAAATACATCACAATATGTGCAAGAGAAAGTGAAACAATATTACATTTCCCTGTTTATTCCAGGAAAATAAGCTGCATTGTCAATATCGCTTTGTCAAACGCTTTCAGAGACAATGAAATCTCCTGAGCCATATTTTTTATAGGAGGGGATTGACTTTTGATGCAGCACAATTGCATTGAGAGATGTGATGTACTGTGCTGTTTTATTGCACACTTTTATTTTCTGAACTGGGTCGAAACTCCCGGAGGAAGCTACGGATGTGTCTGTGTGTGTTTATATATATTCTGTGTGTGTGTGTGTGTGTGTGTGTGTGTGTGTGTTGGCCTTGGTGACCTGTGGGTTTATTGTCCTCATAAAAAGAATTAGCTTCATCTCTCTTCAGGCCACTGTTCAGACAAGCCATTGTCAATAGGATTAACACTGCCTGCTCAAGAGACTTCACAATCATCTCCCCTTGTGTGGACACGTATGTGTATGTGTTTGTGTGCACTTCTATACAAGTGAGAACCAAGTTAGAAATTTGGACCTTCACAGATAGGTCAGCAAGGTCCCCAACCACAGCCAACTAAGCTAAGCCCCAGCCATCTGAAACGCCATGCATCTCGCCCCCCAACCCAATTAGTGAGTGTCATGTCATCGTCCTTGAAGCTGATCTGAGTCTACTTTTCAAAGTAAATGGCAAGTTGGTGCAGTAAGGTTTTTATATTTTTATAAGAGCAAAGCAATACCCTATGATCAGCATCGAGCATCAAAAGATTCAACTTAAAGCCCCTGTGTGCGACTCCTGCTGGCACAAACTCCATACACACTAAATTTGCATTAATACATAAAAAAAATGAATAAATAACAGACTTTCTTGCACTAAGAATCACGTTTTTAAATGTGGGTACATCAGTGCGGTCACACACAAGTCACATTAAAAAGAAAACAGTTGCTCCGTCTTGTGTGTCAACAGTAAAGTGTGCAACAGTGAGCGAGAGCCCCAGAAGTCTCATTCACTCACTTTCTGCTTGACCTCTCACCAACCTTGCCATGTCACAACACACCTGATTCAAGTCTTCAATCTTCTAAGCTTTTTAGACAGGTGGGGAGCATGTAGAATAAGATTGCTTCCATATAAACATTGCAACTTGATCCTTTTCAAAAACCTATTTTTCAGAATGAGTAATAGAAGAAGGCAGAGGAGAGGAGAGGAGAGGAGAGGAGAAGTCGTGTAGGAGTAACAGCAGGCATCAGGTGGAATGGGAGCTTTGCATTGTGCCAGTTTAAGTCTCCTGTGTGATTCAGTTCAAGCTCTGCCAAAACAAACAACTGAAGAGTGGGGAGTGAGGAAGAGGGTCGAGGGGAGATGAGAGAACGACAGCATGGATGGATGGAGATGTGAGGGAGGAGAGACGGAATCATACTGGCAGAGAGTTCATATGGAGAGCCGCAGAGAGCGGGCACTGCCAAGATGGGGCTCAACAGCATGTTTGTGAGTGTGAGTTCATGTTTGAGATGGACAGAGTGTGTGTGTGTGTGTGTGTACTTAAATCCTGGGTAATTATCAGTCCCACTAGAGTAAGATTAGTTTTAAGAGTGGTAGCTGTTTGTGTGTATTTCAATGCTACATTACACGAGAAAGAAAAAAACACTGAAGTAGCATTTCTGCTTTGAATATGAAAAAATACTGGAGGAGTCTTGGTGGAGCAAAATAATAAAAACATGTTAAACAGCAAGGGATTAACTGGAATAAAACAGACAAATGTTTGTCAAGTGAAAGCAGTGAAAAAGACAGATGCATGCCTTGTCTTGGGAATTGCAGCACTGCTCTGTTGCACCGTTAACCACAATAAAGGATTATTCCGCTTTACTACAACTTCGGGCCCATTCACGCACTTTTGACCATCATTGCCATGAGTAATAGTAACGTGTAACTCACCAAGTTACTTGCTGAGATCTGTGAACACAGCGACATTGCTGACAAGAAGTCCGAATGGGCAAGAAACACGATATGATCATACAGATCTTAAAACGGCAACAATATTATTTGGAAAGGAGAAAGGTGAAATTATTGTGCAAATCGTCCGCTGTAAAAATCCTTCATCATTTTCACACTTAGTGTACTAGTTGTGTAGGTATCCTGCACCACATATTATAGCGATAGGATTTCATTTTTAATTTCCCCCTCTGAATAAAGTGGTTCAGTTAATCTGGCTAATCTTCTGCTCGTATACTCCCTCGTGTTTCTTACCCTGTTGGACGTGGCTGTAGCAATGTTACGTTATTTATATCTCCAGGTCTCAGCCATTACTTTGATAAAATGAACTAAAGAACCAATAGTAAGTCCACGAAACTCCAAGCTCCTCATCCCTTCCTTGCTCTCTCACAGCCAAATCCCTCAACAAACATGTTAAATGTTCACAGGAGAGGAGGAAACAGACTTGACGGATTGATAAGGCCCGGTGTTGTGTTCCTCTTCTGTCCTCGGGGACAGCCACACAACACTACTTATTGTGATGGTTTTATCTATCTGATATTTCAACATCACACCTACAGACACCCCCCCCCCCCCCCCTCTATTTATCTCCCCGCTTATCCAGAGAGGTTACTGTCTACATCTTCATCATGTCCGCTGCATTTTGAACAGAGATGCATAGTCCCCAAAGCAAAGACAGATAGAGCTGGAGAGGGAAAGACAAGAGAGAGTGCAAGAGAGATTACAAGGCTGTGTGTGATAAGAAGAATGACAGGGAAAAAAGCAAGACGGCAATTAAAAAAAAAAAATAGAAAGAGCATGATCGCTGTCTTCATATAGAGTGATAAGAGACCTTGCCTCATCCTTCCTTCATAACCATTCATGCTTTAGCCATGCAACAAGATCAAAATGGCGGCAAGAATGCTTTCACTCTTCAGGAGGGCTACTGAACCAAATGTTATTCTTATTGTATGCTTCTATTAGGCCTGACTGAGCTGAGTAGAGTGTAGGTGTCTGTAGGCCGCGCCTTAGAAAAAAAACACCTAACACAAAGAAACACTCATGACATGCACCAGAGTTAGGTCACACCTGTATGTTGTCATCGTTTCAAAAGTTGGGTATTGGAAAATACGGAGAGTCAAGTATGTTATGGAAACCCTTTGACCGTCACCAACTCATCAGGTTCTCCACATTCTGTTCTTTGAAAATGTAGCCAGTTGATGAAAATTTGGTGAACCTCAAAGTTAACTTTTTGTTATTGTGCTCCTTATATCAAAGCAAAGGGATGAGTTAGTTTTGAACTATTACGCAATTATTTCCGGGTAAAACCTTTATGAGCTGTTGGGTGTGCTCCGAGTTGAGGCTGACATTTCAGTGACATGTGGTACAATTGGAAGCAGCCTCAGGAGAGGGGAGGGAAGGTCGGTCGGCTGCTTCAAGCTTATCACAGATTGGTCCGCAGCACACAGGTGTCCATGAAACTCCTATTGTCCGTTACAAATACTGGAGCGCATGGGCCACACTTAGTTCATATCAAGCGATCACACCCCTGCCAGTCAAAAACGCGAACTGAAAGGTCAATGGGTCCAAAATGGCACTCGACATGCTCAGTCGCTCATATCCCGTCTGGGAAATGATGGCTTTTAAGAAAGGCGGTCAGTTGGAAGTGAAATGCCAGAATGGCATTCATAATCCTTAGATTTAGCTTTCTCATAAACCTGCCTCAGACATCACCTTTCGTTTGCACCTTTACCAGAGTCATTACACCTAAAAGAGTGATTATGATTGCCTTCCACTTACAATGAATTCCCTCTCTGGCCCTGCTGAGTGACAGGTATCTGACAGTAAGCGGAAACCTGCATGCGCAGAAGCAAATATAAACATTTCTTCTTTTCTCTGCACTGATCTCCAAGGAGTGTGAAAGTGGATCAATACTCTCTAACAAGAGCAGCTACATGTATAATTTAGAAAGGGTAAGAATAAGTCTTATGCACACTGTCGACCCCATCAGGAGACAACCAAGACGTGCATGCCCATTCACTCTGAAGGGCTCTGGACAAAGACAAGAGTCCGCTCCCCCATCTTCGAGAGTTTTTGCATGCAGTCGCGGATCAATTCGTCTTTGTTGGGGCTCCGTTGGTCTCTGTTCTTTGTTGTCATCATTGGTTTGCATTTCTGTTTGTTGTGCAGAGAGCCTGGTGTCTCCACTCTGCACCCGCTGGTCTTTGTTAGGCTCCTATCCTCTTAACATCTTTGTTTTTAGAGGGAGACTGTGGGGAGGCATATTAGCTATGCCCCAGGCTCTCACCACAGAGATACGGATAATGCAGTGTGCGCTTGTGTGTGCATATATGAGGAAAAGAGATTTGAGTGTGTCTTTCTTTGTCTCTGTCCTTTTGTTTGTCTACAGTATATGCGAGCATGTGTGTCTGTGTATTCTCCTCTCCGCTCATTTTAATCTGTCTCTGAGTCTTTGCCTCGCTCCCCTGTCTCTCTCTATTGTCTCAATCGTTCTCCTCTCCCGGACCACCGATCCATCAATTTACTTCAAGAGCCCCTCCCACTGTACCTCCCGGCGCCACCACCATTTACTCCGTCGCTACGGCTCCCAGATATTTAGGCTTCTCTCTACTTCACGCTTCCTTGCTTTCTCATATCTCTTGGTCTCAGAGGCCTCTTTCTTTTTTATCTCTCTTCCCATTATGTCTTTCTACCTTCTCTTTGCTCTGCCGGATCTCTTGCTCTACCAGGTTTCTTTTTACCACTCCCTCCCTCCCTCATATCTGCCTTGCACACCTTTTCTTACATTTTCATATCGGCTGGTCTCAGTGGTCTCTCTCTCGCTCTCTGTCTCCATGGTCCATATCTGTCTATCCCATTTCTCTATGAATCTTTCCTGGCATCTAGTCTCTTTATGTTCTCATTAGTCCCGCTATAATCCACACTTTAATCCATGCTAATTGCAAGCTCCCGTTGCTCTGATCCTGATCTGATGTTGTATTTGAAACACATCCCACCCTGCCCGTCCTTATGGTTTTGGTGTGCAAAAATCTACCATGCATACCACCATATCAAACGCCTTTGTTTTTGCTTGTAATTCTTTACTCTTGGTTGAGTACATTTGGGTGAAATGGGGGTATGAATATTCTATGGTAACTCATATGCATCCTGTGGAGTTTTTGACCATGGGTCCCTGTTTTGTTAGTATCTTGCTAACAATGGCAAAGAAGGAGAAAACTGCCAGCTCGCCAACATGGATGTAAACAGGCTGTTCTCACACAGCGTTTGTAGCGATACCTTCAAAAATCAATGTAGATATCTCACAAAATCAATTTGTACGTAGTACACCTAATCATGAACCAGGAGGTATAAAAACCTTAAAAACCTACACGGGAGTGGAGGAGGATGGGTCAAACAAAATACCTGTTTGTCACCTAAAGGTGACCGCTGTTCGTGCACTATATGTGAAACGTATATAATGTACTTAAGTCACGCCATTTCCGTAGTTATTTTAACCGAAAGCACAATCCTTTTCTAAACCTAAACAAGAGGTTTTGTTGTCCGCCTAGGTTGTATCCTGTGAAGATGGAAGTTTATTAATAAAAGACTGTACGTATGCAACGAGCGGATATTGACACGTGTTGCTGGACTTTAGTAAGAAAACTGAATAGTAACTTTTTTGTAAGATATCAAACAAACCGTTGTATGAGTATACGTTGATGTAAACGATGTACATTTTTTATTCTTCCAAACATCTTTTCTCCAAAATGTTTTACAAGGAAGGCAATGCGTTTGTCAGGCACCAAGGATGTACAAAATGTGTTTTATTGAGAAACACTGAAGGCTATGATAACTTTGTATGTTTCCCCAAAAAAAAAACATAAGTATGTCATATAATCATAATACTGTATGTTTGTTGGTATTTTGTGTTGTTAAAAATAAAAAAAGCATCCTATAAATAATCAAATCAAGCAATTAGCCATCTTTTGGGTGGTGGAGGGAGGAGGTTAAAGAGGAATAGTGTAGAAATTAGTTCACTGTTGCCTGCAGTGCATGCAATGTCAGGTAAGACATATGTGTTGTCTACATCAGAACACACAGCATACAGGCTGGGGAAGGATAATGAGTTATTGCAACAATTTCTACCTGAGAGCACCCGTAACGCGATCCACCTCCCTTACAGCTCTGAGGCCGAGCCTCTTTCCCCTGCCCGCTGTTCAGCACAACGTTATGCTCTAGTAAATTCACTTTGCATACCTCTGCACCCATCTACAACTCTTCACGGGTCATCACGCAGAGTATTCGGCTATTAAATGAAAAACACCTCGGAAAGTGGAGAGAGGGAGGGAGGGAAAATTAATATCAATGGTTGTGTCCCTAATTGGCTTGTCTGCTTGATGAAGGACACAATAACCTGACACTGCTGCACCCCCCCCCCACACACTAAAGTATGCACTAGAGCATACGAGAATATGTGCACACATCTCAGGCAGCCGTGGTAACTGACAAAAGTGTAAGCTGAAGACCATAAACAACTATAATCATCATTACCGTAGAGTAATCTCGATCACTGTGTGTGTGTGCGCCTGTGTGTTTATGACTATAAGTCGGATTTAGTGCCGTGTCCCCTCAGGTCAAGGCCGATGGACAGATGTGTCATGACGAAAATGGCTTCTGCCAAGACACAATCGTTTTTCATTCTGCTTTTTTACTCACACCATCCATCTCCCTGCATATCTGTCAGGCTCGTCATATGGATGGGGATACAGTGAACAACACTCATAATTACAGAGGATGAACAGAGCATAAACAACTCCACAGAGGCGATGGCAAAGAGGAAAGGAGAGAGAGAGAGAGAGAGAGAGGAAGAGGAAAAGTAAATCAGAGAGAGAGAGAGAGAGAGAGAGAGAGAGAGGCCAGTGGAGGGAAAAACAGAGTTCAGAAAACAAGCAGCTGGGAAAGAGAAAACAGACAGAGCAGTCAGAAACAAAGAAGACAAAGAAGAAACTAAGGACTCACAAGACGAGGACATGACAAGCGAGAAGGCAGAGGCAAAGGATCGGTCGTGGCAGGAATGTTCTGTAGGACTATAGGTGTGAGAGAGAACACGAGTGCAGCTTCTTTACACTTCCTCAGTGACAAGAGAGACGTGGGAGTCACAAGGAAATTCACAGGTGTAAAGATTCATGCTGTAGTTGAAGGTGAATTGTAACAGCCAATCTGTTAATTAGATACTGCCTAATCAAGTTAGGAAAGTATATAGTGCCAAAATAGTGCAAGTGTGGATCCCAGAATAACTCAACTTCATCACGCTTTTTTTCCGTCTATACGCAGAGAACATACAGACTGTAGTTTATCACAAGCTGCCAAAGCTACATCAAGCAGACCCATCCACAAACATCCCCTCTTCGAGTATCAATATTTTGCCCGAGGATGTAATCATTTTTGAAAATATTCATCAAGGACACAACAGGATGTTTAACATTCAGCTGTGGTGTTTGCTGCTTGGTAAACACAAACTCAAGAGGATTAGGATTACGTAAAGCACAGCGATGAAATGGCATTTTGAAACACTGTCAGCAGCACACAAACCTGGTCCTCTATGAGTAGCTGGAGCCATATTGTTGTTTGCAGATACACTGTTGAAGAGTTTGCATTTAGTGCAAATACTGTGGAATGGCCGCTTGCCTGCCAGTCTTTCTTTTATTTACCTTTCATATTCATATTACACGACAGCCCCAATAACAAGCACCACACGCACTCACAGTTTCCCCGTTTAGCAAGTTATAAACTGACTGCACTTGTGTGTATGCCCCCACGCACACACACACGCCCACAAGTCTACATTTCTTTCATGCTGCTGTGACATATAGCTACAGAAACAAGTCTCTCTGGTGTCTATCAATTATCAAAGAAGTTCTTGCTGCATTTTGGCTTTGTATTACTCATGAAAGGGATGTGCATCCTGCTGACAACTCAGTGATATGTTCGTCATTGCAACACTTTGTTGTCAGAAGCATGATGGATTTCAGATGTTTATCCTTAAAGACACTTTTTTTTTTTTCTTATATTCCGACTTCTTTTTTTTGCTTTTCATGGTCCAGCTGTGCTGCTATACTCAAACAACTGCTGCATGATCAAACAACACACCCATCAAGTCACATCCCGGTTAAAATGTATTTAAGTGAAGACAGGAGATTGGGAAAGAAAGATGGAGAAAGACGCGTTGTCAACAATCATCAAAGATGGCTTTACTTGTGTCACTCTCTGTTTTGCTTCATTCCTGTCAGTACTGATTTAAACACTTGGCAGTTACTTGTGACTCAACCTTCGTTGATATATTTTTGTATGTCTGAATGAGACTTTTTAAATGCTCTGGCCTTGAAAGTCTCAAGTATGCAGCATAGTCTTGCTGGTTGCTTGCGAAGCATAATATGTTTGGAGGACTTCATCATTGCATTCGACTGGAGGACACTTTTGCAAGGATTTATTGCAGTCGAAGACACTGAGAGCCACAGCTTTGGGGAGTAAAAAACAAAGAAAAGTTGTCGTAGTCTTTAACAGCGCAGACATTTCAAAGGTATACACAATGCCTGTCAAAAGAGAACAAAGGATAACCTCTGACACTCTTCTCTCATCCAGCCTGCTACATTATTTTCCTCTGCTTCATTCCTACCGTGCTCTTTGTTCGCAGTTGATCTGCAGGTGAAGAAGTTGACCTCACCGGGCCAGGCACTAACCCGCTGGGCTTCTTCCTGAGCACACAAAGACCAGCAAACCTTCCCTATCTTATTCTAGCTCTCTCTTACACACTCAGTCTCTTCTCAGCTTTGTCTGCTCTCTCGGCTGCTTTCCCCCCCCCCCCCCCCCCTTTGGTATTCCTGTCTCCGTTCCCTCTCTCCTTTCCCCTCACTGCTCTGCTGTCTCCATCTTAGCTTGAGTTATTGATTTCTGTAAAGGTTGACTGCGGCTGCCGCCTCGCTTTCTCTTTTCTCTCACTCTCTCACTCCCTCTTCTTTCCTCTCCTGCTATTCTATCTTTCACCCTCATCTCCTTCGCTGAGTCCACCATTTTTTTTATTTATTGAACTTCACATTCAGTCGCTCTATTACTCTCTTGCTCTTTCCACCCATCTCCGTCTTTTTACATCTTTGGGTTAAAACGTTGAGACTCCATCCATCCGTCCACATGTTCCTTCATCCTCCCATTACTACTCCACCTTGATCTGGCTTGGACAGAGTGCTTTCGTGTCAGTTTACAACACTGAACAGAGCACATGGTTCGTCTTTCTGAAATATCCTATAGCCCTCGAGTCCAAATTTACTGTCTGTCAAAATCAAAGAACAACCACATTACAGAGAGCATGTGTCTAAAAGAAAACATTGCGTTCCTTCAAAGATTGATCCTACTTTCTTAAATGTTAGCCAAAGCAGAAAAGAAATTTAACGTAAATAGATAAATAATAAACAATGTTCAAAACAAACAAAACTAGTAATGCGTGCATGTAAGCATCTGGTAAATGAGCAACAACTTGTATACAAAAGGTTTGGTGCCTTGAGGCAACTCACCACAATATATTTTCTAAAGAATGCGTGTGAAAGAAAACAGATGTGACTGGAACATGATAATGGAAATAAACAACTTATTAAACTTCTGTCTCGGGGAGACTCTATCCAGGTTCTGGTCATATTTCATATCTCGACTACTCTGTGTCCTCATGTGAAGGCACTCAGCATTATCTATTATGACGGGGAATTGTGATAGTCATCCACGTCCCACATATGTGACGTCATATACCTTTTGTCTCTCCGAGCATGAACATGAGGTCTTACAGAATGAACATTCACAGACTTACTTCAGAAGTTTCCATACAGACTTTGGAAGACCTTGATGAATAAATCTGTATATTAATGCGAAACAACTGATACTGCTGTAACAGTTAATGCTTAAAGATACAGAGTTCATATTAATGCCACCCGTGCATTATGTGCAGACAAGTTGCCCATAAATATGTATTAGTGCATTAGTCAATGGAATGAGTAATAGGTTAATAGGATTATATTTAACACTTCATGGGGATAGGTGGGGCATTAGGCAACAGAAATGCCTCTTGCTTTAAAGGTATTCCGTGCCTTGATATTCATATAACCCTTACAAACACTTCCGATATGTAAACTACCTGTCAGCTTTTATACTTTGAGATTATTTTGCTATGACACCCACCGTAAATCAAACCAGTCAAAGAATGACACCAGATTGATCGTTGTGAAGCTACAGTTGCCGCTCGCATTAGTAGGTGTCATCACCACTAATCACCACTAATGAACACTGAGAAAGTTAATCAGACATTTAGCGAGAAACTTCACATCACCCAACAGCCGCACTGTTTACCTCATGCTCAGCAGAGCGACTCGAGTGCTACACTTTCGTCATAATCGGGAGGAGTGTTGAATTTTTTAAGACACAGGGAATTATAGTCTGACAATAAAGGGATATTCAATTGCAAACTTACCTTGAAATAAACATTATTCGCCCTTCAAAATGCTTCACACAAATCATTAAGGCAATTAGATGAATCAAACATGCAATATAAATAAAACATCGTATCTGTGCTTTGTGTAACTATTGTTTATTAGGTCATGTTGAATTATAGGCAAAGACCTGAAACCTTTAGCAACAAATTGGCTATTTATTTTCAGAAGTGCAGGATTTTACTTTAACAGTATACTAAGTTTTGCTCACCTGCCCATTATTAGAGAATGATGGGCAGGTGAGCAATACTTAGTGGACACATTATGTCCTGTGGAACATGATGACCATATTAGTAATGAGGACGTGGCTGACAGGTGAGGCTGCACTTGGCTTCTGGAGGCTCATTACAGAGTCTTAATGACGTGTTGTGTTCAATAATTAGGAAACTTTTCAGCCCAATTCTGTCCAATCTCCCCGTTTGGCTGGTGTGTTGGCTGGGGGCAGCGCAAGTGCTTTGGTTTTGGTTTGACAGCCCGAATGCACACAGTGTCTGAGAGATCTGCGGAGCACTCATTGGTGCCGGTGGACGGTTCTGAAGGAGTTTACGTGAGGACATGAACGGAATGACAAAGGGATATGAGAAAGAGTGAGTTAGGGGCTGGGATTGGAAAGTTTGAAAACTTAGTTGCAACTGAATGTAATGAGCATGTGCATTTTACTGATTTTTGGCAATAGTTTGTATTATATTTATGCTGACTGGCCTGGGACCAACTTCCATGGATGATGTAAGTGTGGACGTGCAACTGTGTTTGTGTGTGCAGACCTGCGTCAGCCAAAGTAATACATGTTTGTACTTCTTAACGAGAGCCAGAAATCTGAGATTCACAATCCAGACCTCTAATTAGGGGTTTGAAACTTTTCAAGCTGGGTGATAAACTTTTTCTGGTTTGTGCAAATGTGTGAAAATGCATTTCAGTTTCAAAGACTATACACCTTTGCACATGCGCTCTTTACGTATGAGTCAATGAGTGCCAATTAATTCAATCCACAGACCAGTTTTTGAAACTTTATTTGCAATGAAGATATAGACACTACTGCATAAAGTTTGGGGAGTTCTGAAACACATAAACCAACCATTACCAACTATAATTTATGTATGTAAGTGACAACAGCAATGCACAGCATTTTGTTATGCATGGTGATGGGCATTCTAAGTATGAATAGAGTCTATATTTGTCTGTAGATTTAAATCCCATTAGTGTATACGAGTGTGTTACTCCCTATTATTAGGTTATCTTCATTTTAAAATGACCAGGAAGTGCTGTAGCAGATATGTTATGCATTAAGTGCTTTGAGTGTCGGGTAAGTGCGCGTGTGGTGCGGTTCAATGCCAGTTAATGGGGGCCTGAATGATCGAGTCAAAGTGTGCAGGTCATGTCTCACTGTAGAAGAGGGCAAATTATGAATACACTTCAATCATTTCAGGACAGGCCTTCATCATTTGTTGGAGCTGTCACACAGTTATCGGGGCTCACTGTGGGCAGCTGGAGAGAAGGCCTCGTCCATAATTGAAAATTGACTTTGGAAATGTCACATGTATCTGTCCATCTAAATTTCAAGCTGGGAAATCCCCAATGGCACACAGCATGTAGAGACCTGACAGTACCTATTAATCTAAACTTCAACATTTTAGTCAATAGAGACAATCGCCAGTGGCAGAATTGTTCATTTTTAACAAGGGGCATGTTGGGCAGCTTCTGTATGATAATATGTTGCAGGCAGTCCTCAGTACTTCATTTATAAATCATTCTTCGGAAGAAACGTTCCTGATTCTCTGCCTTTACGTACCGTGCAACAGATTTAACAATTTGCAGACAGGTTGCTGGTGTCATCTGGAGATGCTCCCATTTGTGTTTTGTTTAAAGCTGCTAGACCATCTTCGAGGCCCTGCAATTATTCTTTGATAACTACTTTTGAAAAACAAAAACAGATGCTTTAACCTTTAAATCACCAGCCGAGTAACCTTTATACTCTTTGCCGCAGGACAAGGCTGCCAATTTCACAGACGCAGACTGAGTTTTATCAAAAACAAAAAAGGAAAGAAAATCTAAATGCGACTAGGTCAGAGCTAATCCTTTGACTTTCATGTGTGTTTTCCTTTTTCAAAGTCCACAGTGAAGCTACTCTCTACTATGCCTTCACTTTAGAGCATCTACATCCAAGGTCTAACTCCTCCGCAGTGGTTTCTATGTGAGGAAAATAGAACGCTAATCTGTTCTGGTGTAATCATGCTTTGACCTGGCTAATGGAGGCAGCATACCCCAGGGCAAGATGTAATCAGCAAGACAGTTAATAAAATGAACAAGACTGCTTTACTGATCTTACTAATGTCCCTGACCTTCCCGAGGGGACGACATGTGCACACATGCAACCCCGCACTTACACGTGCATGCGTTCTAACAAACATATACATCAGATGCAGTCAGCATGGCCATACAAATAAGGTGATTCATGTTAACACAAGGATAAGATAATTATTATTCTTCAAACCTTCCGAATTGTCTCCACATTAAATTGTTTTTTTTTAATGTAGGGATGGATAAAAGGGAAGATGAATGACTTGCCCACACCTCACAAAAACTTAGTTCAGAGAGAGTTTCAAGGCATCGTCTATTCCTGTATGTGTGTTTAGTTTACAGCTGGAGGGGAATTGTCTCTTCCCAGGGTCACACATATCAACTCCATGGAGCAGAGTCGCGACTCAACAGCTGTCTGTCAAACACTGTTATGACTGACAGAGCAAACGTACATCTCACTTAGTTACTGGGCTATATTTACATGAATAACATGTTGAGCAAAGACGTATTGGCAAGGATCAGCATATAAGTAGAGGTGTGAACGAACAGGTAGGTGTACCCACATAAATAAGCCTTCAGAAAAAATAAATAAAACCCTTATCTTGAGAAAAAAACAATGAAAAAAAACAAAAGATCAAAAACATGTCAAAAATGTTTCAGTTTATGATCCCTCCTAGAAGTTAGACATAGTGAAGGCTGTGTTGACTGCAGTATATGCATCTATTAGTGCCTGGCAGCTCAGTGGTAACCTTACTCACCCATGTATGTTTCCACTACGTTTTAGCTGCGAACAGCAGCTCTATAGCCAATTCATTCTCACACCAATTCGTAAATCAACGCAACTTTCTTCACAAGTAGGAAGCAACAAAACAACTTAGTAAGGTTTAATAAAAAAGCTTGGTTGACGTTAACTTCACTGACTAACGAATGACTAACTACCGACATGATTAGCAACTCACATTAGTCACATGACAAGCTTCAAAATGGCAACTTTACTTTTAGTATCGCACGAGACACGAACAACGGTCTCCGAGATGAAAGTTCTGTGATTTTAATTTTGCCATGGAATCAAGTGTTTGTGAGGTTGTATGTGTGTGGATGTGTGTGTGTGTGTGGATGCATACAAGTACATGGTCACAGCTACTGCACTTTTCAACACATAGACCACAATTCAAACTTCATCCTAAATAACATGATCCGAAATAACTTGATAATCAAAAAACACTGAACACAAACACAAGAGAAAAATCCCTGAAGTGTCTCAATTCTCTGAGGCAGATGTACACTTTAGTAACTTGTTCCGAATGTTGCTTCATTTCAGAAGGGTGTTGAAAATAAAATCAACCCTTTCAAGTTTTGTTACTGGCCTTATATGTCAATATGATGTAACACTGTATAAAACCGTGATATTATAAATATTTTGTACATGAAAAATGATGCAATGTTCTTATCGGTTTGCTTCAACAGCACCATATGGATGTAAAAATGAAGTGTGATCCTGTAGTTTGCTGCTTAGACATATCTTCTGTTTTCATACAATTAATAAAACACACCATAATATGACCATAATGCAGTGTTTACTGTAACCGCTGGAGGGTTCCTTGAAAAGACATGCATGACATACAGTGCTGTCCCTGTGCCCATATGCTGAACCTCAGTATAATGATAGACCCCATTCACTTTCCAATCATGGTTTTACAATATTAGCAGTTTAGGTACAGCCTTGGCGGGATGTACTTCAGCCATTTGGTGGATTACAGCAATGTATCAAGGTGCTTGCAGCAAAGCGAAAATGTAATTCTCTGAGCGCTTGAGGGAAATACAAGAGGAGGGATCAGGAATGATCGCTTGTTGTAACATGACCACTGGCTGCTAAAGGACAGTTGTCCCGAAGCTCTCACATTCCCAGATGGCAAAGACCTTTTCATAATTCCTGGAGGTCATTCCAGGGATATCATTTCCAGGAAGATCATGGCTGAAGAGTGCGCAAGAGAGGGTATGGAAGCAACCTTGTCAGCGCAATATCACCCTCTGACATATTTTAATCAAGGCGTACATGCATGAATGCATCGACATGTAGACAACCAAATTAATACAGTCATGAGTTGGACACTGGGGCATATAGTTGACAGTGATAGAGTTAAATACTATCGGCAGTCCAAACGATTATTGATAGTGTCTGAGCCTGTAAAAGCTGGTGGTACTGGGTAATGAATGTGGGATTAATTAAAAATAATTAGCTGCGTGGGTTGCCCATGAATCAGCCATATAGACTGAGTAACCGATATCATGAAGAGGTAAACAAAACGTTTCACATCGGTTACGATTCATTAGTTTACCATTGAGATCCATTAGCTTCTGGACAAAACAAATCACATTTACCTGAGTATACGGCCTCATCTATATATCAAGTCTATTGCCACGACAGAGGCCATGGTGGGCATATAGAATACATGAAGACTCACATAAAAGTATAGAAATATGAATTCTCATGCAACAGCCAATTTAATGTTTTGTGAGAGGCAGAACAGTGGCAAGCAAAGGTGATAGAAGTACAAAGTAAACATAAATCATATCAGGGAGCAAGAGAGAGAGAGAGAGTGAGAAAAAGAGTACGAAAGAGAGCAAACAGTAATTGGACTGAGAGGTAAGAAAAGAAAAGAGAAATACTGATATTAAATCACAGTGGAGGGGTGTGGGAGCTTCCTTACTAACAAGGCATAGCCACACACAACTGATGCTCCTTGTTGTTTTTCTTCTTCCATTGAATTCTCATTATATTTCCACTCAATGACAACTTCTCTTATGTGACATTCACACCATCATGAATTCACTGCATTGAGCTGATAGAAAGAATTAAGGAAACAGAGGTAGAACTAGACTATAGGCTAAAACCTAGTATTTGGCTGGACTGGTACGGCCAATGTTCTAAATTGTGGCCAAATTATTATACAGATTGTCGGTGGCAGCGTTTATGATGTAAATTCTGGATATTAAATGTGCATTTGCTATTTTCTGTAGTGGTCCAAGTGATATTTGTTCTTAAAGGGGACATTTCATGAAAAACTCATACATTTTGTGTATATGGAGTGCCTAGGAGCCAACAAAGTGTGAAAAAAGACAACCCAGTCAGTTTTTTTTTGTGGGCTGCCTGGCAACACGCCATTCAGAAAAGTTCTGTCAGGCCGAGTGAACACGAAGAGCACCTGAGCAGACACAATCAATATATTTATAGCGACATCTGCAGTAATCCTCCATCATTGCAGCTCTAGTTACACTACGTATGTGCCATACCCCTCGGCTAAAGTTTGTGTCCCAGATTTCATTCAATTGCATTGTGCAACGGTGCACCATATTTTTCTTGCAAGCCAATCAGATTGGGCTTTTTTTTTCGGAAGGAGGGCTTAAAGAGACAGACGCTAAAACAAAGCGTCTCAGACAGTAGGCGAATAAAGGCATATTCAGACAATGTGGGTTTTTTTTTTACATTAAAAGCTTGTAAACATGTTCTCGTAGAAATCTCCCAAAAATGTACAGACCTAATCTGGACTACTCATTTCAAGTGTTATTGTCCTAATTCAGTCACTGTGGGTAATTAGTTGGGAAATATATGTACTTATTCAACAAAATGATAATTTGTATAATAATGTATTATTGGCAGCTAGGCGGAGTAAAGCTTTTTCTGACCGTTAGCACAGGAACACACACACACACACACACACCTGCATAAATCCTAAATGCTATTTCCGACTGCTCTGGAGCTGGAGCAAGACAGGGGCTTATTGAGATGAAGCATGAGGCCTCGGGGGTGACAACGTGGGCATGATTGTCTGCTCTACCAGCCTCCTCTTCCCTGAACTCTACAGAAACCAAACCCCACCAGTGACCACAGCTAACCACCAAGGGAGAGAGAAAGAGAGAGCGCAGTCTCTCAATTCTGTCTTTTGCAATTCATCACCACCCTCGAACGGCAAACTCTACAGTTAAGCGACGGCTCCTTGGAAGAAAAACAGGCATTCTTCAATCAAAGTCTGAAAAACTCAGGTGCTGCTCACCCCAATTTATGTCATTCCTGCAGAAGGGCTTTAAATAGATCTAATGGTATTAAGAACATTCTATGCTTTCGTCCTCACAATAAATTCTGACAGTCATAAAATGAATGCGCACCGAAAACCTGTGTGGATGATTGATTGATGATTATTAAAATGTTATATATGAAGGTAAAACCTTTTTGTTTTGACAAATGTAAGCGTTTCTCCAATTTTTTTAGACATCATAGTAAAGTTTTTCTGGAAAACATCTCTGAAAATGTCATGAATGCACTTGGCACTTAGCAAGCTGTTTGCCATCCTCAACCGATAGAATGTCTAACTCACGCAAGTGTGATTGTGTTTATAAATAGAAACGTATTCATGTATGTAAGTGTAAGTGACACATCAGAGGTGCTTCAGTAACAAGATCCATCATCATCAGTAACTTGATTACAGGCATCAGTATAATTTTACATAGAAGAATACACAACAAAATTTACATTTCTTTGCATAAGTAAAAAAAAAAGACTCACATAGGGCATATTAGGCCTATTAGTGCTATTTTCTTTCAAAACAAGGAGATGGTGCCAAGATGCATCTTTCCCAGCTTTGTCAAATTGATGTTGCAATTTTAGCAGCACCAAGTTACCCATGGCACCTCTCACTTAATATCGAAAGATCAGTGTAGTCTGAAACACCACCTGAGATGCCGCTGGATGAGGGCCATCTGATGCAGAACTTAATGAGTTACACGAAAAAAGCAATGAGTTCTTTAGCTCCTCGATCGGGCTATTTCACAAAGATGAGAACACATACAGAAACAGGCAGAGAGATAAAATATGAGAAGAGCGAGACAAAGAAGAAAGCTTGATGTTGAGCGACACACAAAGACAGGCGGGTGGAAATCGGAACATTTTGAGGGGCAGATGCAGGAAAGCTGAACAACAAAGCAAATTCCACTGTTCGCAATAGTCATGCTACGTTATGTGATCCTGTTAGCTTGCCTGAGTTATTGTACTGGAAGCGTTGTGGGGCCGCAAGCATTGAAGACGCAGTATAGGCTTCTTAGAGCCACAGGGATAGAAGGCTAAATGACAGATTATATACAGATTTAAACACCACAGGATGGCCCAAGGCAAGCTTGGAGCCACAGACAAGTACCCTTATACCGTAACACAGACACTGCAAGTGCATACTCCAACACATAAACTCAGAGGGACTTGCATATTAAGCATCCATGCAAACATGATGCACACAAACACTCAGACACACCTGCTTTTTTTCTCATTTCAGGGGCTGCTTGCTTTGAAATCTGCATTTTAAGAACAAATATATCATAATGGGCTGACAAGGCTGCACCTTTTCCAGGTTCCTCAAATTTGGAGGATAACAGCCAGTGTATCTTTTCTCTGCCTCGGTTGGTGACTCTACAAGTTGACGAAGACTGCTCAAATGCTCTATTGGTTGTGGTTTCTAATGGATACTCACCATGAAGCTATGGTGAAGCCATGAATTTGGTGAAGAGGTGCAAGTTAGTCCTACTGGTTTGAGTCCTCTGAAGGCCACACCATCGTACATGATGTGCTTTGAAGGAGTTGGCCCCTAAAATGGGGCTCCGTTAAAGTCCCCTCTACATTTGCAAGCACAGAGGTGCCTCGATATCGTGCTGTGAATCGAATCACAGTTTACAGCCCACCACATGGCATGAGTCTTCTAGTGCACCCTGAAAATGGATTATGATAATTTTCTAACTGCCTTGGAAAAATGCAGTCAGGGAGAGTTGTGCGGAAACATCAGTAGCCTCCATGTAACTTCCTGCAGAGGTGCACAGCAGGAGGCATCAGCGGAGAGATGCACTAACACATACTTCTGTACAACCTTTCATGTTCCTCTTCTCTCTGGGTCGTTCTGTTCTGCACTTTATTCAATGGCTGTTCTTCCTTCCTTCCCTCCCTCCATTCTCACAGTCTGCTTTTAATCTCTCCACTGCTTCTGTCTTCATAAACGCGTATACACACATCCACGGCTCCTATTGAAATGGGTGAAAGCTTTGCGAGAACATCAAGTCCTGTTGTGGCACCTACTGTAAGTGCGCAATGTTGCTGGCAACAAGGACAATGAACAACCAATGGCTTTACATTGAGGCAGAACGGAGGGAGAGCGACATGGCATCTCAAGAGTCTCCGGCTGTAAAATTTCTCAAAGTAGTGACGGTGGGCTATTTTCCACTTCACAAGGCACAAAAAAACACCATGTACCAAAAGATATACTCTCAGTGAGAAGTTGAAGGCCCCTACTCAAATTATAATACAACTGAAAGAGAACGCATATAAAGAAAATAACTTCAGCGCTATGCTGCGTTTGTGAAAAAAAGCGGGCCAATAGTGAGGCAATGACACAAATGGAGAGGAAATTATTTTAGTGTGTCCAAAAGGAAACTTAAACAGGAAAAATAGATGAACAAATCAGCTTTTATTGGTAAACTCCTACAGTTGTCAGTTTATTTTTTTTCATTTTGTTTTACAGGTTAGACTCTCCAATTAAATAGCAACAGTCCAAACATATTGCTTTCTCAAACACTGACTCCATTCCACAACCTCAAGATGAACAAAATCCCTGAGAGACTAGCTTTTCCAGTGACCTAGCCAGTGGAATACTGATACTTAACTACAGCAATCAAATGAAGTGCAACAAAATATCCCCTTATTATTATTATTATTATTTGTGGTGTCAATCCTCTCATCTAAAACTCCGCCAGAAAGCACGTTTCCAAAGCTGTTGTAAAGTCAGTGGATTTGTTCCGACATTACATTGATTATTGATGGGATTTCCTGATTCTTCAGCGGCTGCAGCAACAGCATCAACTGCTGCTGTGGGACTGACTGAGGCTAAGAACTGTGGGCCTGCACAGCGTCTGGATGTGTCTCACATTAAGAGATGAGGTCACTGCAGGAGGCCTTTTAATTTGTGAGCATGAACAAATTTGCCTGCACGAATTAAGCCCGCTGAATTGCTCATTTTGTGTAGTTTTCTATTTGCTTGTTGAGCACATTTATGGTTATGAGTTCAGCACCTCTGTGGTGTAGCTTGGGTTTATCCTCTGAGGAAGTAATTTGGACATCAGACGCTAAGCACTTTGATTGGACTCACAATTTATGAACTGCTGGCCTGGGTTAACACACGGACCTATGTGAGTAAAGGAGCGCTCACAAACAACATCAAGCTCTATGCTCCTTTAATTGGATGGGATTAGTCTGGACTGAGAAAAGCAGCCCAAAACACGGCTGAGCCACATACACAATTTGCATAATTCAAATCCACAGGGGTTTGTAACAAGCGAGTTTGAAAAGAGAATAACAAAAGGGATGGAATTAGTTAGGTTGGATCCAGGTAATCAACAAGACACAGATGGACTTGATGTCACTGTCAGAGAGAATTGACCATGTTAATTTATACTCCAGTGAAAACGTGTAGATTTCATGAAAGAAATGGCATCTGGCAATTAAAGAATGGATATGTTGGAGCAGGAGGTGGTGGTCAGTGTGTCTCTTTAATAGAAGGTAGATACATTGAAAGTGGAGCAGAGGCGCTTTCTGGCTGCTCAAGACAAAAGATTTATTTCAACCGTTGAATACGTATTACTCATATTTTTGTCTTTCTAGCTGCTACTTTTCTTATTCCACAAGTAAACAACCCTTAAACATGGACCCAAGCTGTTTCCTAGCAATGCATTTCCGTTGTATAGGTCTACTCACAACTCTCTCTCCGTTTCTTTTGTAACTGACTGGAACCAGCAGACGGGTCTTCCAGCTCCAGCGGTTTCATTTGCACTGGCCGCTAACGTTACCACTAATGTTACCTGCCTTTTAGCACGCGTTTTAGGGCTGCTGCCATCTTGTGCAACTCACACGGTGCTCTTGATACTATGACTACTTACTTACAAACTATTACTACTACATCTTTCTGTCAGAAAAAAACAACTTTTGCTCAATTAAGAAGCATATTCAACTTGTAAACGCGTACACACCCATACACACGCACATCCACGGCTCCTATTTAAATGGGAGAAAGCTTTGAGACTTCTCCGAGTGTAAATAAACAAATAGCTTTCGTGTGACTATTCTCAACAGGTTGGACTTCCTTGTATATATTGTCATGCAACTGTTCTGACGGAATCGTATGTGTGAAAATGGTGGCCTTGTTTTTTTTAAATCTTTTCAGTGCATTGTTTTTATAACTTACAATACCGCCTACTGAGTAGTTATAGCTATCTGCGTAGCTATGTGTGCCGAAATCCTTGGGCTGATTCTCTAAAACCAGCTCGACAAACGACATAAGCAGATGCACTACCATCACGGATCTGTTACCTTGTACAATTCAAGTATAATATATTCAAAGCTGTAATCAAATTATGTGAATTCACTTCACACTTAGTTGGTTACTTAATAGTCTATTTCTATACCGCCATAACCAAACCCAGGAGTGCGAAATCTGTTATCTGTGCTAAGATGAACTTTGCAACACCTGATGTAAAAAAATCAAAAAATTGTGTATACATTGGCACAAGTCATGTCTTAATCGTCTTTAACCTGAGCTTACTATTCTGGTGGCTAAGTCAAGGTTGAGGCAAAAGTGTTTGAGGAGCACCCACTGCAATGCATCACCACTCTGGGACGAACAGAGTGAAAACCTAAATTGACAATGGCTGCCACCTTTGTCGGGTCAATGATCTTTGTGAGAGTTTGTGTGTGTGTGTGCATGTGTGTGTGTGTGTGTGTGTGTGTGTGTGTGTGTGTATGAGACAGACAGAGAGAATGACAGAGCGGAGTAAAACTGCATCTAGAGCACTTTCTTGAGCAATGGAGTGAATGTGCATGAAAGGCAGGTGGAAATCTTGGAATCCTTTTAGTGTGTTACGCACATTTTCACAGTGCTACATAAATCAGAAAGGACTATGCAAGTGTGGCCTTTCATTCTCTCTCTTTTTTATGTCTCTCTCCCACTCACCTTTCTTTCTCTGATTCGCCTAAAAAAATGTGTTAGCCCTTCAAAGCTCAAGTTCCTTCTCTTCCTTTGGTGCTGGTGTAAAAGTGTGTGTGTGTGTGTGTGTGTATATATGTTACTTTCTGACAAAAGCTGCTCTCGACAAGCCAAGCCTGCCCCCTCTCAACATCCGTCTTATCCGCTAACATCGTGATCCATCATGCTGTGGTTCGCTGGACCCCCCCACACACACTCTCCACCACACCCTGCTCTCCACCCTTCAAGCTGCATGCCTGAACCTTCCTCTTCATCTTCCTTTCCTCATCACGCTCTCTCGTTTTCCCGCTCTGTGTGCCACCCTGCCTCGATCACACCCATCTGTGCGCCATTTCTTCCTCCCTCCCACTGCATCTCCCTTACTCCCTGTCACCCCTCTCCCTCCCCTTTCCCTCTTCAAGTGTTAATCTTGCTGCCTGCGCTCCAGTCATCCAGGCAGTCAGGGGAGAGACAGAGAGCTCTCTCCCCCGGGTCAGTGACCCTTGTCGGGGGGACAAACTGCCCACTGCTGCTTGCCTACACAGCTGGAAAATTAAGGACTTGTGGGGGCGAGAAGGTTCAGCGTGTCTGTGCGTGTGAGTGTGTGCGCATCTTTGTGTGTGTGTGATAGAGACTGAGAAAGGTGATCAGAGATCGGTCTGTGGGTGGGAAAGGAGCAAACAGATTGGTGTGTGTGTGTGTATGTTTGGGTTTTAAGAGTTTGTGCAGTTTTTGTTCATGTGCCGATATGTGTGTGTGTGTGTGTGTGTGTGTGTGTGTGTGTGTGTGTGTGTGTGTGTGTGAGAGATCAGGTTAAACAGTCTTGTTTAGACAGGAAACATGCTGCAGATGGCTGTGGGTGTCCAGCTGTTACTCCTTCTAATGGCTTAATGAGTAGCACAGCATTCATCTAACTCACCATCTCCTCCTCTCTTTGTATCGCTCTCTCTCCCACATTAGCCTGTTGGCACATGACCACACGACTATTTAGCGACAACAAGAGTAATCAGCACACAAAACACCCCGTTAAAACTCCTGCTCCATTTTTATTCCCATCCTTACATTTACAGTTGATGCCAAATATCAACTGCTGTTTGTATCCTATGAAGGTATTAACTAAAAAGCTAATGCCCAGGTTCTGTTATTGTTGCATAACATTACTGCTGTTCTTTGATCGTAATCCAAATCAATTGCCCTTTGGGACTGTTGCAAACGCTAAAGAGAGTCGAGACACTTTGTATGCTGGATTTTTTTCTCAGGGGGCTTTCACAAAATGCCTTTCTAAGTGTGGCTGATTTAAATTATAGTATAAATACACAAAACTACATAAGACAAACTTGGAATGAGTTTTTTAAAATGCTGACATATGATCCTTCAATGCACAACTTTTATAAGGTATGCCTTTATCATTCGTTTGTTTTGTTTTTTCACCCTGAAATTATTGATATGACATACATTGCACTCCTTCGTGTTGAAGCGAAAGATGCAAAAAAAGAACATCAACAAATACAAATCGACAGAGGACAGGATCTCAGATTTTTGACTAGACTGCTTTCGTAAAGTTCAAATGTGCAAGCAAATGCAATCTTCATCCATCTGTTTTTCAAGCCTACGTACTTTGAAGCTAAAGCCAACAGATCACAGTGTAAAAGTGAACCACCACATCACCTGGGGATCAAGGCAAAAGACAGTGAACATAAAGAACAACAGTGTCCCTGGACTTAGCAGTTATATTAGACAGGTTCCAAACAAAAAGATGTCGGTAATACATTATATTTAAAGCAAAAATAAAAGTCTGTTGGCTTGTTTTCAATTACCCATACACAGCTACAGTTTTAAAACAAAGATATATCAGAAAGTAAGTGTCAATTGGCTTCTTAGATTTAAAAACAAAATGCTACATGTGGCAGTAGAATAAATAAATAACTCCACAGCCACCTACATATTTTAAAAATGACAACTGCAAGTTGAAAAAATATACAACTGAAGTATTTCTGAATGCTCCTTTCACACCTATATGTTCTGTAGAAAACAGCTCTAGCTCATGAACCGTACACTCGAGTCTGTTGTCAAAGTTCATGAACTTATAACCGTGGGGTTTTCCTATTCAGGTCATCCTATCCAAAACGATCATGGTTAAGTTACATTTTTTTATCCAGTTTTGATTTGTCTGTATTGACTAGGTGCACCATTTCCCTTTGCAAAACATAACTACATGGTTGTTACCTAAAAGGGTATCTGTGAAGTTCCTGCTCAGCTTTTTCATTCAGTCCAAGACCTCCATGTCTTGCCATAAGGGTGCTGAGTACTGTACCTTGTCTGGTCTTCTACATAAAGGACTGGGTTACTGCTTTTTCTTGATCCAAATCCAATCCTTTTTCTATCATCTTCAGCCTGGAACTCCACTGCGTTTGTAACTCTGTGATGAACTTCTGTTGAGGAAGCTCTCTGTCTGCCGTAGCCAAATTCCTAAATCTATTCCAACTGAGGGAAAATGCATCAGCTACTTTCTTCCAGCCAGAGATGACACAACAAAAATGAGGTCCTAAGGACTATTTTCTGTCGTGGATTTGGTGCGCTAGTGTATTTACGGCAGCAGCACGATGTACATGGGATCAAGTTAAAATAGACTTCAGTGCCCTGATTCATCATAATGAAGGAACAAGTCAGCCAGTGCAACTGTGTGGCTCATTGGTCCGTTTTTGGTTTTGGATCACAATGGAGCGCTACGAACCAGAGGAATAAGATATATCAGGCTTTGGCTACATAGGCGATACTTGTTAGAAGGATCTATCTGTCTTTGATTAAAGTCTTTGTTGATTTATCCTTTTTTACAATCCATTGTAAATATCAACACCATCTTGCAGATGTAGACGCAGCTTTGAATTGTACCTACTGTACCGCACCAGTGTGCACCTGCGTCGCACAAGCAGTTTCATTATACTTAAGAGATATTGATTGGATTTTAAATCTGATGTTTGGTTTTGTTGTGCTTGCCAACATTTTAGTTCTTTATTTAATTTGTAATGGATTCTTTTGCACAAGTATTGGTGGTGTCAAATGAACATATTTGCTCCTATTATAACCAAGGTATCTAGTCATGGACCGTCAAAACAAAACAAAACAAAACATTTTCGGCTCACTTTCTATGAGACTAATTAAAAGGCCAACATCTACGACTCAGACATTAGGGCTATGTCAAGTTGATGACAAAGCTGTCATCTGTTGACACCCAAGGGAAGAGGACGTCATATGCACGAGCACACTGTGTGTACAAACACGCAGTATGACAGATGAGCAAATGTGTACACAAAAACACACACAAACAATTGGAGCTAAGTAATTACAAGAGAATGTTGCACGGTACGCCAACATTTGATAAGACAAACATCATGAATATTCATTCGTTTGTTTATGCTCCCTGTGTGAGAAACAAGACAAAAATTGCTCCACAGAGATGCGTCATTGGCACAAAAGGACACATTTACACAGGAATGAACAGACACACACTGACACACGGATATGAACACACTGATAACACAGTCAGAACCAGGCACATTCCACACAGAAAAGCTATCAAAATGTGGCACAAGACTCACATAATAGCAGATAGGTACACGCTGATGGACACAGTCGGTTAATTTCATACGCACACAGGCACACGCATTTGTAAAACTCTGCATCTTCTCCAACTTTGTCTGTCTAACTTTCCCTGGGTTAGTTTTAAAACCCCTCAAGGTCAAGTCGGATAATCGACTTCCCGCCCCGTGTTGCTTCATTAGCACCACTGAGTGATATTTCCTCTGTTCTGTTCCTGTTGTTTTTCCAATTGGTCTAATCTTTCTCTGCCCCAATATCCCGCTGTAATCCGAGAGCTGTGTTAAAACTGCCTCCAGTGATCGCCACATACACATTCACAGACGCCAATAAACCATGCACTTGCTGATGCAGACAGACTCTGCTGCATACATAAACACTACTGACACTGGAAATATTTCATGGTTCATGTGTGAGGGCGTCTGTGTGTGTGTGTGTCTGTGTCTGTGTGTGTGTGTGTAAGGGAGACGCAGGTAAAAAAAAAAAAAAGTCCATTCTTATGCATATGCATATGCATGTCTTCATAATGGAGCGGGATCCTCCTGCAGTGTGATCCATCAGTGAAACCGCTATGTTTGATGATCAGTTTGTGGTCATACGCCACAGCTCGTCATGCTTCTGTTGTCCCGGGCAACCTTGGGGAGGACGAATGGAGAGCTGAGGATTGCCTAAGAAAGCCTCAAAATGGAGATCAACCCCTTAGCTCCTCACAAATGAGAAGACAATATTATAATTACTCCTCAAGCGCGCAGTTTCTATTTTTCCATTTGCCTTTTATCTTTCCGCCAGGCGGTGGCCATATGGTGCATTGTTCATTTGTATGTGCTTTTCTTGGGTGTGCTGGTGTGTGTGTGTGTGTGTGTGTGTGTGTGTGCACGTGAGAGGGAGCAAGTAAAGCTCAGAAAATCCCATTAAGCAGGATATGTATCGGTTTGCTGTGTTATTCAAGGCTTTCTGGGACATTAGTACCGACATATCTTTCAATGTCAGAGCAAGCGGCAGGAAACAAACTAATCTGCTTCTCCTTCTACCCTTCTGCCTCCTTCTCTTCTCACTGTTTTACTTGTTTCCTTCCCTCTCTGTCACTCCACATCAATTTCTGTCTTACGCGCCCACTTCCCTATTTCTTCCCTCTTCTCATCACTGTGCCACTGTAAGATGCAGCGTTTTCCTTCGTCCTTCTTTCTGTCCTTCTCTTCACACCACAGAAGTCTGAATTGATAAGCTATCTGTGTATTTTGGAGAGTTTGGCTAAAGTTTCAGTTGTGCTCAGTGTGACTGTGACGCTGTCTATTTCTGAAGTCTGCAAACTAAAAGACATCTCTGGATTAGCTTTCCTCCACTATCTTATGTACACAACAGCAGCAACAAATCAAACCCCGAGCAACACAGGCAAATAAACAACATACAGGTGCTTGCTTTGTTCTCAGTTGGTAGGAAAAAATGAAAACATGCAAACACCTGCAACAGCTGTAAGACAATATCTCTTAGGAGCACTGTGCTGTTCTTTGTCAAAGCTGCAGTATCCTGAGTACGACAGATTCCAGTAAATGTAAAAAAAAAAAAAAGTCTTGATTCTACCACGATATAAGTAACACAATATAATTAGGTTTCTGTGACGAAACATTACCTACAGAAAAATATGAGGTGAAATGCAGTAACTCCTCTATTATTAACACGGCAATAGTAGTAAATCAGAAAGTGAAAAACAGAGTTGAAAGACACTTTTGGAGCATCGGTAATGATGAAAGTGTTGTTGATGATTCTAAAGTGCATGATTATAAACTACAGTCCATGATATCGGAAACGCATCAATGGCTGCTCATGAATTGTTACTGTTTGAACATATATTTGTCTTCTGTAGATTCAGACGTGCATCTGTGTTAGTGAGATGACCTTAAGGGAACTTAAGGCCAGGTAGGACTTCTCACCCGATACAGGAAATAAAGAGAATTCAGACAAAGCCTCCTAAAGCTTTCAAAAAATACTTTTTCACTGATTCAAAACACTGACTTTACATGGGTAACAACCAAAAAAACACTTTAAAAGTATTCATCCTAAAAATATCTTGTCACCAATGTCAGAAAATGTATTGCTTATTTTGAAAGTAAAGGTGGTGGGTGATGAGGAATTTCATTTCACCACAAAGCACATGGATATGTAACTACTCACCTAAAACAAAGACAAACCTGTCTATATCATCATCACATCAAGTTAATTAGTTTTCATCTCTACCAGCTTTGTCTCATCTTAAAGGTCAGGTCCGTGGGTGTAGTAACTCAATGTATGATTTGAAAAATATGAATAAAAGAAAGATCCAGGGAGACACATGACGTAACTGCACCAACAACATTTATTTAAAAAATCTCCTTTGAGCAACACGCTGAATTCTCCAGAGCCATGAAAATGAGAACTTCCCAAAGGAGATCAATAAGCTATCAGGTTCATTTTATCATCGCTCAGTATGCTCACATCACAAATCTCTCCCACTTCAATGCGAACCATGCAGGGCTTTATCTCTCTGAGGAGCATTCAGCTTAATGTTGCTGTCTGACAACAATCTCCACCTAGTAATATCACAAGCATGAACATCCACTGGGGACTAAATCTCACTGATAATAACCTACACACACACACACACACACACACACACAAATTCCTACCTAGATGTTGGAGGCATTGAACTGAATGAATACATTAAAATGCTCAATTTATTTGGTCCATCAGCCAGAGTGTCTTAAGGAGCACACGCACACGCATACACAGCCTCTTACATACACCATCAACATGCACAACAGTTTAGTTTATGCTTGATTGGCAACTCTTCTTTACAGACATGAAGCCAGAGCAATAATACATGCTGTTAGTTCGATTTGCTGGGAAGCTCTCCTGCATTACTGTGTATTTGTGTGTGTGTGTGTGTGTGTGTGTGTGTGTGTGTG